>NC_073313.1:62582481-63321660 GCF_027595985.1 Sorex araneus | reverse complement strand
AAAAGAAAGAAAGAAAGAAAGAAAGAAGGGAAAGTGAGAAGGAAAGAGAGAAAGAGAGAAGGAAAGAGGCAAAGAAGAGAGAAAGAAGGAAAGAAGAGAAAAGAAGAAAGAAAGAAAGAAAGAAAGAAAGAAGAGAAAGGAAAGAAAGAAAGAAAGAAAGAAAGAAAGAAAGAAAGAAAGAAAGAAAGAAAGAAGAAAGAAAGAAAGAAAGAAAGAAAGAAAGAAGAAAGAAAGATTTTTCTAAAGCACAGAGCCATGTGGTTTCTGCCGCCCGCTCGAGATCGACCCTGGAGGCAACTGAACCACTTTGGACACGAGCAGCGCCCCCAAAATGCCTCCAAACTGTGTGCTCGGAGCTACTGGCCCAGGCGCCGCCAGCGAGTGATGCAATTACCAAAAGAATTTTCCCTGGACTTCATATAGAAATCCAAAAGCCAGCGAGTGATGCAATACCAAAAGAATTTTCCTGGACTTCATATAGAAATCCAAAACCACGCTATTGCAGCTGCGCGACCTAATATCTCTTGATTGTCAGCAACGTGTAAATGTTCCTTTTTAGCAGGGCTTACCGTGGGGGGAAACTCCAAACAATAGTACTGAGTGTTTTGTTGAAGGGTAAAAGATTGTAGCGATAGAATTTTAGGCAGAATTTTCCCTGGACTTTATATAGAAACCCAAAAAACCTAATGTCATCTAATCATCAGCAATATGAAATGGTTCCTTTGTAACGGGTTGGACTTTGGGGGGACCATAATAGGGTTAAAGTTTGTAGTGACATGTAATTTCTGGCTGTACTTTCCCTGGACTTTATACAGAAATTCAAAGCCAACGAGGCCGCTGCCATGGCCGTGCCACCTATTGTCATTTAATCATCACCAATATGAAATGGTTCCTTTTTAATGGGTCGGACTTTGGTGGGAAATCCTAACAAGAATAGTAAGTCTTTTGCTGAAATATTGAAGGCAATCAAAGTGGTAGCCATCTCTATAGACTGAACTAAGCCATACCCCACGCCGGCTGAGTTAAATATCCTTCTTTCTCGGGAAGAAACGCAGCGTGGCGTTAACCATAGTATGATGTCTATTAAGCTGACACGGACCTGGTGGCGTTGGAATGGGATACAAGGGAATAAATTATTATGTACTTGGAACAGCAGGACGCTGGTGGAATCTCAAGCCGGGGCCGATACCAGCGTATTACTTTTGGTTCCAGAAACTGCTTGCAGACATTCTACCAGACTATCAACTAAGCCAGAGCCCCCACGCCGGCTGATGATGGGAAATAACCATCTTTTTCTTTTTTTTTTTCCCCTTTGTCAGGCAGCGTGGTGATTACTAAACAGGGCGTGAATTCGGTGGCGCGTGACGAGGGGGGGGAAAATAGAAAAGTTATGTAACGCGCGTGACGAGGGGGGGGGAAAATAGAAAAGTTATGTAACAAACAGCGGGACTTAATATCTCTATATTCTCAGCAATGGAGAGCTATCAAATGCTTCCTTGACAGTAGGACTGTCTTTTCTTTTTTGGGGGGAAACCCTAGCAACAATAGTGAGTTATGTGTTGAAACATGGAATGTAACCAAGATAAAGCGTAAATGAAGTGAAACTTATCACTTACAAGGGCGGGGGCTGGGGGGGCTGGGGGGGGGCAGGAGGGGGCGGGAGGTATAATGGGGTGGTTGGTGATGGAATATGGGCACTGGTGAAGGGAAGGGTGTTTGAGTATTGTATAACTGACATGATCCTGAGAACTATGTAACCCTCCACATGGTGATTCAATAAAATTTAAATAAGAAAGAAAGAAAGAAAGAAGAAAGAAAGAAAGAAAGAAAGAAAGAAAGAAAGAAAGAAAGAAAGAAAGAAAGAAAGAAAGAAAGAAAGAAAGAAAAGAAGAAAGAAGAAAGAAAGAAAGGAAAGAGAGAAGGAAAGAGACAAAGAGAGAGAAAGAAAGAAGGAAAGGAAGGAAGGAAGGAAGGAAGGAAGGAAGGAAGGAAGGAAGGAAGGAAGGAAGGAAGGAAGGAAGGAAGGAAGGAAGGAAGGAAGGAAGGAAGGAAGGAAGGAAGAACTAATTTTGCTTTTCTAACACAAGTGAAGCTGTTGATGCCAAAGTCTATTTTGAACCCAAAGGATGATGTGACAAATAAAGGGATTGTAGGGACATAATATATGTGAAATGTCATTATTTTACATATCATTCAACCACATCAAATAATATGTCCCAGTTTGCCTTCTTTCACAAGTAAAGAGAAACTTCAAGCTGTGGGAAGAATCTTGGTGATCAGTCCACTTCTACTAGTTTGTTTGTAAGAAATCCCTAAATATATGGTAAGAGCAAATAAAAATGCCTTCCTACAAGCATGAGACTTCAGCTTTAATTCCCATTGCATCTTACATGTCTTGAGTGCTATCCTGCAGCTCTCTGTTAGGTACCCCCAAGTTCCACAACAGAGGGTGTTATCTCTCATGTGCTGCTGTTATGTGTATTTGAGTACTGAAGCTAAAATGTGGATTCTTGCAAACAACACAACTAAAACTTGTATGAACATTGTGGCCAAAAACATAAGCCCTAGTGATCATATCTGTGAGTATTGTAGTATCTCCCCAACAACCACTACAGCCAGAATATATGCAAACACCAGAAAAAGAGTACAACCCTCATAGGGCCCCACAATCTAGCATGTGTCTTACCTCCAGTCTTTGTAACAATAAGAGGGGAGGGGAGGGGAGGGGAGGGGAGGGGAGAGGAGGGGAGAGGAGAGGAGGGGAGGGGAGAGGAGAGGAGAGGAGAGGAGAGGAGAGGAGAGGAGAGGAGAGGAGAGGAGAGGAGAGGAGAGGAGAGGAGAGGAGAGGAGAGGAGAGGAGAGGAGAGGAGAGGAGAGGAGAGGAGAGGAGAGGAGAGGAGAGGAGAGGAGAGGAGAGGAGAGGAGAGGACGGGAGGGGAGGGGAGGGGAGGGGAGGGGAGGGGAAGATAGGGGAGGGGAAGGGAGGGGAGGGAAGGGGAGGGGAGGGGAGGGGTGGGGGAGGGGAGAGGGGAAGAGGGGAGAGGAAAAGAGGGGAGGGAAGGGGTAAAGAGGGGAGGGGAGGGAGAGGAAGGGGTGGGGACGGGAAGGGATGTGAGGGGAGAGGAGGGGAGAGGAGGGGAAGGAGGAGAGGGGAGAGGAGAGGAGAAATAACTGTATCCTTAGCCTTTACTTAAGACATGATGCCATTCAATTCAGGCTCATCTAGATTTAAAAAATCACACTGAAATGCCCTATTTGGGCAAGTCTCTCCAAAAGAGAATAGTTTCTACTGGCATTATTTCCATGTCTTAAGATCTCATCCTCTGTGGGAAAAGTACAAGTAGTGTTGAAATAGTAGGTCATCATGTTTTTTTTTTATCTTATTCATGATTTCCACCATTCTTTTCAAAATTGTGGCATGATCAGGAGACAAATTGTCAACCGCAGTTGTTTTCTATGAAGAAATATGCTTGGGTGTTTAAGTACAGTCTCAAATTTTTTGTTTTACAACTCTTCCTTACAGTACACATTGCAGATTCTCTATCGGTGCTAATCCAGATGTACTGTTTTCCTCAGTTAAAATCATTACTCACAAAATAATCATTAACTAATAAAAAACCCTCTCCTTGCATACTCTGGGTTGTCAGTGATAAACAGAACAAAAATAAAAGTAATTGAATGCAACAATCATATATGCCACACACATATGCCAAGAGCTGATTTATATACTATACATCAGTGGTTTTGTGTAACCATAGTGTGAAATATCTTCTTTCTTGCACATGCAATAGTAATTGCTCTTCTTTTTGTTTTGCATTGATGTCTTGTAACATCCAACAGTGTCACTAACACCTTTTTATTCTTCATGCTGAGTAGAAGATTTGTCACTAAATTTGCAACTGCTAGCACGACCGTCTTAGCAATCAAATAGCTTATACCTGTGTATTAAGTTTGAGCATGTGTTTAGCTGCAGCAAATAGAGACTCAAATGGACACAAGCTTTAAGAGACTAGAAGTTTACTTTCCAATGTTTTGTAATAGTCTGAAATCATCAGGATGGCAGAGAACCCTGTTCTGGGAAGTCAGGCAGAGACCGAGGCCCCTTCTAGTTCATTAGCCTGCACTCTCCGGTAACACCCTCCTCTGCATGGTTGAAGAGAACTCACCACAGCATGTACATCCCAAGCAACAGTTGGAGGAGTGAGATGAGTGAAACATCTGCCCCCTACCTTTACAGACACTATAAAATTTGTACACATCACAGCTCATCTGCTGAATTTAGTCACAAGATCACACATAACTGCAAAGAAGCTGAGCAATTGCATATTTATTCTGAATGTCCACATACCTATGGAAGCACTGGTTTCTCTTTCTGCCAAAAGAGACAAACATGGATCTGAGTGACCTCTGGAACCTTCTGTCACATTCAGATTTTGCTCTGATTTCCAAATCCTTGAATAATGAACCTGCCGTTTGTTCTTGTTAATAGTAAAAATTTATTTCCTAAAATCATTACCATGCACTTGCATTGCCAAAATTTAGAGCTGTATACCTTTTTAGAAAAAGACAAGAAAGCTGCAATGCTTTTATGCAATCTTTTACCAAAGTTTTATATTTTAACATCATTAGTCAGCACATTTCCTAATCACATTTTTCCTTTTTTTTGCTTATGTGAAATAATAACAATCACACATTTAATTGTCATCAAACACACAGATACAATCTATATTCTTACTTGAGCCCTACTATTTCTGTGTACAGCATTAATTTGAATTATATTTGTTACCATTTCTTGAGTTATTTCATACTTCAATGATCCATTTTGAGTCAGTGATCTATTGTTTGTAAATGAGGATTTAAATGAGTGCAATAAACAATAGGAACAACAAAAGTACAAAAATATAGCTTACAAATGACATGGAAATGTGAACACGAAGAGCGTCCGTATGACTGAATTATTAGGTATGATAATAAATTCCATCCTTTAGTATTGTAACGATTATTAGGGACATTAAGAAATTTCTCTGACAGTCATAATCAATCTTGCATTTCAAATTTTAGAAGCATATATGAATTAATTAATTTCATTGCCTTCCCCACTAAAATGATGGAACTCTTTCAGAATCACTTGAAAATCTTCAGGGATCCATTAGTGGTCTGAGGCCTGCAGTTTGAGAAACACCCTTTCCTTGCATAAATGTTCCTACTGTCATTTTTAACAGTCATATGCTGTGTTTCACAGGTCTGGTTTAGTCTGATGTTGCAGTGACTACAAAGGCTTAAGTCAAGAAACTGCATTTCTATTTAGGGTGGGGCTAAGGAAGCTGGAGAAGGAAGCTAGAAACAATGGAAGCAAAGAATCAATACTATTTAATTCCAATATTTTCAATGTCAGAAAGTTTCCTTAAGTCAGTGATCTAGAGTATAAAGTCACCTTTGCTATTGAGTTCTTGCTTTTTTCCTAAATTTCAGTGTCCTTTGATTTCAAAAGTCTCTAATAGCACTACTAAATATGCAAAATATTCTAAGACTAAATCCTTATAAAAAGTGGAGATAAACATAATTATCAATCTACTATTCCTTCCATATGCATATTGGAGAACAGAAAAGGTACTTGATAGAAAAGAATATCCTCCTGGCATATCTTCTTTTTGAATCACGGTGAGATATGCAGTTACATAGATATTCGTTCTCTTCTCATTCTCTTAATCTTCACTGAATGCTCTCATGTTTTAGGGTATCCTTGGTAGCATTTACCAAACTTTTGGAGAATATGAGACTTACTTAGCAGAGTGACATCAGAAAAGTTATTTTTAAGTCAGAAATAAATATTTTGAAATATTTGAAGGAGCATGGATTAGATTTATATCATAAATTTTAACTTATAGAACCCAATAGAATACTTTTCTAACTGAACTTGAATTGTAAAAATGGGTGGATCAAAAATTGCTCATTTTGGAAAACTTTTCAGATACTTTTTAAAATTGGAGCCCATTTGGGTTATAAGAGACCTTAGATGGACATATAGTCAAAAGTTTCTGCTACTCTATCTGGTACTTCATTCTATAATATGGAACTAGTATGATGTAACAGCTAAGTGATAATTATCTCATCTCTTTTTCAGCCACCAACTTTATGGGCATATTCTCATGGTAAAATGCAGGTGTATAAAAAAGTGACAAAATATCATAAATACATTTCAAAATTATATAATTCTTCTAACCTCATATTATACCAAACCAAAGTAAAGGGACAGGAACATAAACATGTTCACTTCAAGATTATAGCAAAATGAGAATATATTGAGATACTGTAGCGGAATGAAGAATTGGGAGCAACAATTTAGTCAATGACATCATTCCTCTATTCTTTAACTATGCCTCATATACCATAGTTTTAAGACCCCTTCCCATCTGAGCATATTAATGCTTCTATTTGTCTAATAATGCATTGAACCCATGGATCCATTTGAAATAGGAATGAGAGCTATAAGTTACTTATCAGGGATGATCACATTATATTTGTTGTGGTTACCTATATTTGTTGTAGTTTATCTATATTTGTTGTGGATACCTTGCTTCACAAAGCACCCAAAAACTTATTAAAACAGACGCATCATCTCTTTATTTCTTAAAATTTTAATCTATGTTACATGAGATTTCATGTAATGGACTCCGTTCCAGGCCGTTTTCACTCAGGGCGCCCCCTGTGGGGGGGAACCCTCCCCACCAAAACAGACCCAGCCCCAGCAGCCGACCTCCACTACCCAGCTGCTGCCATGCTCTAGGCTGCTTTCCAGACAAATTATAAGACACTTCCTACCCATTTTCCATAATTCCATATTTGATGGAGTTCAGAGAGTAGGCAACAAATCATAGAGTCTGCAAAACATATCTTGGAGAGCCCGGCAAGCTAACGAGAGTATCCTACTTGCACGGCAGAGCCTGGCAAGCTACATATGGCATATTCCATACGCCAAAAACAGTAATGATAGGTCTCATTCCCCTGATCCTGAAAGAGCCTCCAAATAGTTTGGAAAGACGAGTAAAGAGAGACTTCTAAAGTCTCAGGGCTGGAAAGAATAGAGACATTACTGGTGCCTGGTAGAGTAAATTGACGAACAACGGGATGACAGTGATACAGTGATACAGTGAGATTGCATTAACTTCTTGGCATAAATACTTTGTCGACAAGTTATGAGCCATTTTATTCTTTAATTAGCCATCTTGATAATATTAATAATAAAGTCTCCCCATTTCCATTTTTGTTGCAGTCAGTTAATGCTCCGTTTGAAAAGAACACATCTGATAAAATGTTCTGTAGGCTCTATTAAAGTAGGATAATTTTTAACAAATAAAGAGATATATATATATATACATATATATACATATATTTTCACCTTAAATGGATAATGTTGTTTTACTATTTCAAAAGACTCTTGCACACTAATTTACATATCTTATAAGTCTATAGGCAGTGCCATAAAATAGTATAAAGTTTATGGGTATTTAAAGATAAACTTCAGATCCTTACAGAATAAAATTTTGTCTATGCAGGAGAAATAGTCAAGGTCCCTCTCCTTGACCTACTACTGGGCAATTGTCAGTTCTTAAAAAGTGAAATGTGGAAATAAATATTAACCCTGTCATTCCATAATATTAATAACCATATACTTCTTTAGACTGCTGGAAAAGTATACAAGTAGATTCTAAATGGTAAAATAGCTCCCAGAGACGTCTTAACAATATTTCTGGGCTCTAGTTCCTGCAGAATATTGCTTTGACCCTATGAGGCTACATCATAAAAGACAATGTGACTTCCACTTGCACATTTTATACTTTTCTTATAATGGTTTCATTAAAGACCCAGTCACCATTATGTGAGAAAGCCATGTGGCCATATGGAAAGGCTACTTGAAGACAACTAGCATATATGTGATTAAGCCTTCCAATGATTTTTCTTTATATTTTGACACAATTGACTAAGGCTTAGTAGGACATAGACATATTAAAATGTTATATTCATTAGAAAATAACTGTGTTAAGCCAATATTTTGAATTGGTTAAGCAGCATTAGCTAACTGGAGCAGAGGATAACAGGGAAATAGAGTAGTAGCCTGAATGGTTATGATGACAGGAGGTGTGAAGATAGGAGGTACTTGAGGGTATTTTTGAGATGAACTGAGGAGAAATAATGAGTTTGGTTTCAGATAAGTTATTTTTGAACAACCTACAGAGAATATCCGACTAGAGGTGTCCACAAAGCATTTGGATCAGACAGTCAGAGAAGACTTCTCTATGAAAAGAATATTGGCTCAAGAGGCAAAAAAAATGGTTAATTCTGTCAGCCCTTAATTTTCTGACTGACCATGGTCAGATTCTCTTTCTCTCTAAGTATCAATAACCCTTTTAAATTCTTAGAGCACTGGAATTTTAGAATCCTTAATTGCTCTAATACTATGTATCTGTATTTTTTCTCAGCTGCTTGAATATTTCCTTGTTCCATCACAAAAAAATTGTATAATTGAAGTTTGGTGGTCTTTAAATAGTTTTGTATTCACTGAGAAGAGTTCAAAAATCAAACTTAGGGGCTGGAGCAATAGCACAGCAGGTAGAGCATTTGCCTTGCACGCAGCCAACCCCAGTTTATTCGCAGCATCCCATATGGTCCCCTGAGCACCGCCAGGAGTAATTCTTGAGTGCAAAGCCAGGAGTAACCCCTGTGCATCGCCAGGTGTGACCCAAAAAGCAAAAAAAAATCAAATTTAACCTGAAGTTTCAAAATAGCATCTCCAGTGACCATAAAACCGGCTTTATATTTTCAGTGAATATAGTTTGCCTTCAGAAAATCAACCTTAGGAAGTTTTCATAATGTGGTGTGCTGACCCTAATCTCTCCCAACCTACTGATTTTTATGAACTCATCAAAGAGCACATTTTATGGCTTAGTATTTCTACTATGTGTTAAAAACAACTACTATCACTATATCTCTAATAGCACAAAATGAATAGATATGTTTTACAATTCTTCATGTGCAAAAGAATGTTTTAACACAAATTTCTCCCCTGACTATATCATCAGACACAGTTTTCCTGTGCTTAGTGTAAGTGTCTGCCAAGCTCATTAGACGTTAGCTGATAAATGGGTTTGACCCTACAATCTGTGAAATATCACAGTGGCACTGTGGAGCAAATGTCCATGGCTTAGAGTCTATCAATGTTTAATTCATCCCAGGGAGTGTTTGGAGGGAACCAGATCCGGGGCAGTGACTCAACACAGCTTTCAAACATGTTGGTCAGAAAAAAAGGGACAGGCTCCATTTGTAGTATTGTCAACAATAAATCACATGCCCACTTTGAGAATCTAGGTGACAAGGAGCAAGAATTTTCCTTGGCTGGTCGGCATAGTATTCTGACACAGACACACTGGAACATTAGGCCTCCTCAGATCTATCTTTCCTCCTCTAGTATTGTACATAAAACAGATCCAGTAGATTACATGGAGTAGATTCAAGCTGGAGTCTACAAAAATAATATGCTCACATGAATTCTGATCATCACTGTTGTCCTGGAGCCAGACTTGACCTCTGAAGAATCTGATCACAGGGCTTTTATGCCTATGGTTATGGGTGGTAATCTTCCAAGTTATCATTTTTAATTGTAATTGTGACTCATGAGGCAACTGCTTTACAGGTGATTTTGTGGACCATCCTTGGGTTTCACTCATTAGAAAGTAAATCATAATTCTTAGGAAATTTTGCCTTCTTCTTAAACATATGTACTTAGGAAAGGGGGCTGTCCTATGCCAAAGGCAACAAAAACCCATAACAAATTTTCTGTGTCATGTAGTAAACATCTATTAGCATTGCCCTTGAAGTCTGGGGTAGAAGACTAATGAGGCCGCGGGGATGACATTGGTATAATGCCTGTCCTTGCAGAGTTTGCCATCTCTCCAAAGCAACAGTTAGATTGTTCAATCAAAAATCCCTGGATTACAATGTTTTCAAGTTGAAGAAAAGAACAACTTTCCTTATGCCGCTTCTCCTTTTTTTAAGACATTGGTATAGCATTGATTTACATCATTAATTGCATCTCAGGAGTATTTCCTTATGCCTCTGCAAAAGAAAATTGTCAGTCCAAACCTACCAGCAAAGGTGCCTCCATCATTGTCTACTGGAGCGTCTCCACTCTCTGTGCCCCTGCACCATCTGGGAATCTCAGTTCTGGTCTCAGAATCCAAGAATTCGTTTTGGTAGATGGAGCAATAGCACAGCAGGTAGGGTGCTTGTCTTGCACACAGCCGACCCAGGTTGGATTCATCCGTTCCTCTCAGAGAGCCCAGCAAACTACAGAGTATCCCTCCCACACAGCAGAGCCTGGCAAGCTTCCCGTGGCATATTCGATATGCCAAAAACAATATCATAAGTCTCACAATGGAGACGTTACTGGTGCCCACTGGAGCAAATTGATGAGCAACAGGGTGACAGTGACTGTGACAGATGAGAGATAGTAACCAGTCAGGAAAGGAGTAGGAGGATGACACAGAAATCAAGGATAAAAATTTAAAGAAACAAGGGATTTTAGCATGTTTAATACTTATGAATCATGGCAGAGGCTGGCAAGCTACCTGTGGCGTATTTGGTATACCAAAAACAGTAACAATAATAGGTCTCATTCCCCTGACCCTGAAAGAGTCTCCAATCGTTGGGAAAGATGAGTAAGGAGTGACTGTTAAAATCTCAGGACTGGGATAAATGGAGACGTTACTGGCATCCAATCGACTAAATAGATGAACAAAGGGATGACAGTTGTACAGTGACAGTAAATGAATAGGATACAGGAGAAGTAGGAAAACAGAAAGATGTGCTCTCATTGCCATAAGAAATTTGAGGAGTTTGTTCTGAATGGGATTCAGAACGCTGCTAAAATGCTGAGCTTATTATTTATACAATCATACAGACGGAAACTAATAATAGAGTAAATAAGCTGTGGGAAATTAATAGAGATTCCTGTCTCTGCATAATGTGTGTGCTACGTCACTAAAAGAATCAGGGTGGAGTCAGAGAAAGAGTAGAAAGTGAAGTCACTTTCCTTGCAAGCAGCAGATTACCTTCGGGCCCAGCGGTGTATATCTTCCTCGAGCACTGTCAGGAAAGCTCTCTGAGCACACAGAGCCAGGAGTGAGCCCTGAGCACAGTTGGGGTGTGGCGCTAAAACAACAAAAAATCAAAGTACGAGAACATGGTATTTTCTCCTGACATGAGAATACCATTTCCAAAGATGACATATGAGACTATATCTTAGACTCTCTTCTCAATTTGATAGGCATTTACCAGTAACCACTTCTGGTTACAACAAATGATGACCCGTAGACCTTGTAAACTAAAATATAAATAAATATAAATAACACCACTCAATTGGCCAACGTGGCCAGATACTTTAGTGCCCATTTGACAATAGATTACTCTTGGCAATTTGTCACAGAATCAGACTGTTTACAGATGATGACTGCTTTCTCTTTTGATCATTTATATTTTCATTGATTCCCAATTATTTACAAAGTTATTCATGGTTGAGTTTCAGGTACACAATGTTCCAACACCCATCATGTCCCCAGTTTCATTTCCCTCCACCAGTGTTCTCAACTTCCCTCATATCCCCCAGGCAGCCCCTTGAGAGGAATGTTTTGAGTTGCTTATTGTAGTTTAGATCTTCAAACAATACCTCTTTGCCTCCAGTGTGTCTTGGGCCCTCCCCTTGCCCCTCATACTTCCATCCACCACTTCTTTCCCATTTGAGTTTCTTTCCTTCCCCATCGTCAGATCTATAGTCCAGGTTCCAAGGTCATCTAAGTATCCCAACTTTGATGCCTTGCTTTCCCTTTTCCTGTTATTCTATATACCCCAGAAATGTCAGTTCATCCAGCATTTGTCTTTCTTCTTCTGCCTTCCTCGATATACCCTTCAGTTCCATCCTAGTTACAGAGAACTCCATTTCATGTTGCCTTGCAGCTGCACAATATTCCATTCTGTTTATTTACCACACTCATTATTATCCACTCATCTGTTGAATACCTGAGTTGATCCCATATTTTAGCTATAGTGCTAAGTGCTTCAATGAATAATGGTGAGCATATGTCATTTTGAATTAATGTGTTTGTGTCCTGAGGCTAGACACCCAGAATCAGAAACGCTGAGTCATAAGGTAATTTCATTCTTACTTTTTTCTCAGACATCTCCACACTGTTTTCCATAGAGGTTGATCCAGAAAACATTCCTACCAGCAGTGTATAAGACTTCCTTTTTTTTTTCCACATCCCCTCCAACAAAGAGTTTTCCCAGTTTTTGTTGTTGTTGTTGTTTCATATGTACCATTCTTACTGGTCTGAGATAATATCTCACTGTCATTCTGATTTAAATTTTGTTGACAATAAGTGATGATGAGCATTTTTTCATGAGTGCATTGGCCAACACTTATGTGTTCTTCAAAGAAGTGTCTGCTCATATCCTTTCCCCATTTTTATAGGGTTTGGGTTTTTTTTATCTTGTCCATCTTTATGAGTTCTTTATATATTTTGGATATTAAATCTTTATCTGATCTATCAAGTACAAATATTTTCTCCCCTTAAGATGTGTGTCCTGGGGCTGGAGCGATAGCACAGCAGGTGGGGCTTTTGGAACCTCCAGGAGTAATTCCTGAGTGAAGAGCCAGGAGTAACCCCTGTGCATTGCCAGGTGTGACCGAAAAACCAAAAAACAAAAAAAACAAACAAAAAAACTGTCCTTTAGTTTTTAGCCCACATTTTATTTGCCATGAATGATTGGTTTCTAAGTAGTAACATCCACTTTGAAATTTTTCAAGGCAAAACTAATTTCCTCCTTATCTTAGTCCAAGGAACTTAGTGAAGGCCCTACTCAGTGCAGCATAGTTAAAGTATGAACACCAAAGCCAGATTGCTTGAATTCAGTTCTTTCTTCTGTCATTTACTGAGTGCCAGCTACATAAGTTACATAAATAATTTTTAATATCTCTGGCTTTGTTTCCTCATCTGTAAAATAGGAGGGTGGTATAGATATTATTCTACTTTGTGAGGATTAAGGGAGTTAATATTTGTAAAGCATTTAAAGTAGTACCAGGTACATAGTAAATATTTAGTGAGTGTAAATTACTGAAGAATTTTTAATGAGTTGGCTGATGATATTAATAAATGTAAATTTCCGATGTTACATAATGAAATACATCAACATTGGAAGATATGCATAATTCAACGAAACAGTATTTTGTCAAAAGACCCCAATGTAGAGTTATAAATTTATGTATGGGGAAAATATCAATTCAAAATATATGTAAGAGTAGTGAACCTTAACATAATCAAGTGGGAAAGATTCATTGATATGATTTGAAATCTACATTTTAAATTTTAAGAAACTACCGGTTGAACTAGAATAATAACAAAAAATAAGTATTCATAATTATATAAAATGTCTATTAGAATACACCTCACTTTTTTAACTATATACTGTATGATACAAGAGTTCTTTCAGTACATCCAAAACAGTGTGATATATTGAATATAAAAAATGGAAATGGCAAATCAATTATCATTTGATAAATCATACATGAAAAAGATTCATAGCCAACAACGCGATTCTAATGAACTCTGCTTTATTTGGAAAAAATACTATTTTCCATTAATGTTTTTATTGAAAATTATTGTTAGTGAATCAGTTTTTAAAATTTTTATTGAGTCATCATGAATTACAAACTTATTCATAATCGCATTTCAGGTATACAATGTTTCTACAGCAATCCCTTCACCAGTGACAACATCCCTCCACCAATATTTCCCTCTGTTCTCCTTTCTGCCTTTGTGGCAGCAGCTTTATTTATCCTTTTAGATACTGTGCTTTATTGTACTGATACTTATGGGGTGTCATGCATATCACCTTACTCCTCCTCCAAAGTGACTGTAGGATATCATTGGTTTGTCCTTTCTCCTTTGCCACAAAGAGTTTAGGTTTATCTGGTAATACCTATCACAGTGCTCCTGAAGCACATCCATTCCTCTGTGTGTATTGGAATGTAGCTCTAAACATTTTAGGACAACATTGGTATATCTTGCTCCCCTTGCTACAGGAAGCTTAGGTTTATCACAGTGCTCCTGAGGCACTTCCATCCCACTGTGTTTATTTGTAAACTCCTCTCTATGCTCTCTTCCCCAACCGGTCTATCACCTTTTCCCCCTAATGAGACTCTGTTAACTTGTTAGGTCAGATTCCTCAGAAACCTATGATTTTATCTGTATGAGTGAAATACTGCCTTTCTCCTCTCCTTATCTCTTAATCAATAGTTTAGTTTAAAAACAATGTCCTTTTTGTATGGACAAAGAAAGACAGTTAATATTATGCTCTTGTAACTTGGAATTTAATTGGCTTCGAATATTATTCACTCCCAGGCATCTGCTTTCTCGAATTAAGCCTCAGTTGCCCTTAATTCCTAGCACCCCAAAAGCAGGGCCCCGATGAGGGACTGAAGGACGCAGGGCAAGCTGTGAGCTACCCTGGCATCAATATGGGCCAGTTCAAAATGCCACGATTCTTAACTATAAGTTAAGAGCTTGATCATGGACAAATGCTGTCATGATCCAAAACCAACAAGACTAGAACCTTGCTAGGGATACGAAAGACTAATTTGGCCTGAGCACTGTAGTCTGAGATCGAGATGGCCCCAGGAGAGCAATTCTATAAGCTTAATGTATCTCTTACTATGTCCAAAAAATGATATATATTATGAATTCTTATATATTAGTTTGGACAAGGAGAGTAGAAACACACCCATGGTATTTCTCCCTTAGGCAGGTCATCTTGATGTGTAAGAATCTGTCCTAGAAGCAGCATCCCCTGAGTGAAGGAATTGTGACCACACTTATGTGTAAGCCCCAACCCTTCATGCTTGGGGATTTAACTAGGCTGTAAGAGTGGGCTGGGGACAGCGGGTAGGGCATTTGCCTTGCACGCTGTTGACCCGGGTTTGATTCCCAGCTTCCCATATGGTCCCCTGAGCACTGCCAGGGGTAATTCCTGAGTACAGAGCCAGGAGTAATCCCGGTGCATCGCCGGGTGTGACCAAAAAAGCAAGAAAAAAAGAAAAGAGTGGGCTGGGGGATCCAGATCCAGATCCAGAATGAGAAGGAAAATGAAGCAGCATGGGGGAGAGAGAATCAGGAGGAGAATCAGAGGAGAATGGAGATGTGAATGGAATAAACTGCAACAGAGACCAACCAGCCTGGCCCTCATTCCTTCCTTAGCCTGCCCATCACCATCGACCTCCCCGGGGTGGGGGAAGCAGCGTGAGACTACTGAACACGGCAGTGGGAGAGAGATAGAGCACTGCTGCCCCCCGTTTGTGCTTACACATCTGGCATCCCTGGGTGGGCACAAACCACCAACCTTTTGGTTAAAAATGCCCCGTTTGACTCCTTGTCAAGTGACCCCACCCCTCTAACTTTGTCTTAGTGTTCCCAACTTTGGTCACTCCTTAACAGTGACTCCACCCCTATACCTTTGTCTTAGTGTTCCCAACCTTGTCCTGTCTTTCCCACGCAACCCAATGACAAGCTTCCTACTGAAGATCAGTTCTGATGTTGTTTCCATTGCCTTTGGACATTTGTTTTTCCCCTTCTAGGTTTCTTTATATCCTTCTCCTTCTGATTAACTCCACTCAGCACAGTACTCTCATGATCTATCCATGTAGCAGAAAATTGCATGACTTTTATTAGGGCTGAGTCATATTCCATTGTGTATATGTACCATAGTTTCTTTATCTAGTCATCTGGGCTGTTTCCAGATTTTATGTACTGTGAATAGTGCTACAATGTACGTAGGAGTACAAATATCTTTTCTGGATTGTGCTTTTGGGTCCTTGGTGTATATGCCAAGGAGTAGAATTGCTGTGTCTTATAAAAGCTCAATTTCTAGATTTTTGAGGAGTGTCTATATTGTTTTCCAAAATGGCTGAACCAGTTGTCATTCCCACCAGATGTGAAGGAGGGTCTCTTTTTCCCTACATCTATTCCAATACTAGTTGTGTTTGTTCTTTTTGATGTGACAATTTCTTTGGTGCAAGGTGGTATCTCATTTTATTTTTGCTTTAGTGGTAGTAGGCACTCGGGTACTTGTCCTCAAGCAGTCAAGCAAGGGACCAATGTCATTGTCAAAATTCAGTAGAAGATTTTATTTAGGGAAAAGGAGGGATTCAGGGAATGTCCCAGATTACAGAAGGGTTCTCCCAAAGATAGAATCCAGAGAAAGACTGAAGCATTTCCCCTTTTTATATCCCTTTAACAAAGATGGCAGGTAAGCATGTCTTTATTTCGTTCCAAGATTGTGGGCCTTGAAAACAGGGGTGAGATTGCTGAGAGGACCTAGGTCAACCAGGTTATCAGGCACTGCATGGGCCATCCTTGTGACCTATACTGGTCATCCTCTTGCTTAGGGCCATATCCCTAATTTCTACCTGCATGTTACCCATTGTCCCCATCATTTTGATTTGTGTTTTCTTGATGATTAGTGATGAAGAGCATATTCTCAAATGACTTTTGGCCATTTATACGTCTTCTCTGAGAAAGTTTTTGTTCAACTCTTCTCCCAGTTTCTTAATGGGGTTCTAATCTTTTTTAATGTTCTACCAGTGCTTTATATATGTTGGATATTAACTTTTTATCAGAGATTGATGGGGAAATATTTTCTACCATTGTGTACAGTATCTTTATATTCTGGTCATCGTTTTCTTTGAAGTGCAAAAACTTCTTAATTTAATGCAAGCTTGTTTGTTTATTGTTGGATATCATTGGTTTGTCCTTTCCCCCTTGCCACTAGGAGCTTAGGTTTATCAGTCACACCCATCAAAGTGCTCCCGAGTCACTCCCATTCTTTTGTTTATCTGTAACCAATTCTACCAGTTTATCTGCTCTTCCCTTAATCAAACTCTGTTAATTGGTAAGGTCAGAACTTCCTAGGACACTGAATATTATAACATTGCCTTTCTCTCCTCTTTATGCCTTTTGAATAATTTACTTTAAAGCTATGTCTTTTTTGTATAGACACAAGAAGACAATATTATGTTTTTATAACTTAAGACTTAATTGGCCTCGATATTCCCTCCTGGGCATCTGCTTTCTCCACTTAAGCCTCAGTTGCCCTCAGTTCCTAGCACCCCAAAGTAGGGTCCCCGATGTGAGACGGGAAGGATCCAGGGCAAGCGGTGAGTTATGTGCTACCCTGGCATCGAGATGGGCCTGGCCAGAGTGCCTAATTCTTAACTATAAGTTAAGAGCTTGATCATAGACAAATGCTGTCATGATCCAATAGTAATTATGAGACTGGGACCCTGCCAGGGATAGGAAAGACTGATCTGGCCTGAGCACTGTAGTCTGAGATTGAGATGGCCCCAGGAGAGCAATTCTATAAGCTTTAATGCATCTCTTATTGTGTCCATACAAAATAATTAATATTATGAATTCTTATATGTTTGCTGGCTGAGGAGAAGAGAAACACATTCATGGGACTCTGCCCTTGGGTGGATCCTCCTGCTGAAAGAGAATTAAGTCCTAGGAGAAGCATCCCCTGAGGGAAAAGAACCTTACCCTATTGCTGACCACACCTATGTGTATGCCCCAACCCCCTCATGCTGTGGAGATTTAACTAGGCGGTAAGAGTGGGTTGGGGGCCAGATCCACGGAGCCAGATCCACCGGGGCCAGATCCATGGGAGCCAGATCCACGGGGGCCAGATCCACGGGGGCCAGATCCACAGATCGAGAGAGAGACCGAGAGCCGGGAGAGAGGCAGAGAGAGAGAGAATGAAGTAGGATGGGGGAGAAAGAAGCAGGAGGAGAATCAGAGGAGAATGGAGATGGACATGAAATAAACCGATCGAGCAACCAGTTTGGCCTTCTTCCTTCCTCCACCTGCCTCGCCGCCTGCGCGCCCTTTCTTTTTATTTTTGTGTTTTATACAGTTTATATTTGTTTTCACTTGTGTGACAATACATTGAATCTCTAAAGAAGCATCTAGCTTCAATATCATTAAGAGTTCTGCCTATTTTCTTCAATGTAAATTATAGATTCCGTTGAGACTGAAGCGGTCATTGAAGCCTAGCCAAACAGGGAGTTCAAACTCAGTACATCAAGATCCTCCGTGATTGTCTTGGTATTCGGGTCACTGTATCTTTTGCGGTGAAGAATATCCTTAGTTTAATATGGTCCCATTTTTTATCTCTGTTTCCACTTGGTTGGTCAGTGGTATGTCATCTTTGAAGATACCTTTAGCTTCAATATCGTGGAGGGTTTTGCCAACCTTGTCTTCAATGTACCTTATGAATTGTGGTCTGATGTTGAGGTCTTTAATCCATTTTGATCTGATTTTTGTGCATGGTGTCAGGTCGAGGTCTAAGCCCATTCTTTTGCATGTGGTTGTACAGTTATGCCAGCACCATTTGTTGAAGAGGCTTTCATTGTTCCACTTCACTTTTCTTGCCCCCTTATCAAAGATTAGATGATCATACATTTGGGGCTGTGTGTTGGGATATTCCACTCTGTTCCATTGGTCTGCGGCTCTACCTTTGTTCCAGTACCATGCTGTTTTAATTGTTACTGCTTTGTAGTAAAGTGTAAGTTTGGGGAGGGTGATGCCACCCATCATCTTTTTCCCAAGAATTATTTTAGCTATCTGTGGCATTTGTTGTTCCATATGAATTTCAGAGACAATCTACAGAATGAGAAAGAATATTTACCCAATACCCAGCCAATAAAGGGTTGATATCAAGGGTATATAAAGCACTCGTTGAACTCTACAAGAAGAAAACATCCAACCCTATCAGAAAATGTGCTGAAGAAATGAACAGAAAATTTTCCAAGGAAAAGATACGAATGGCCAAAAGGCACACGAAAAAATGCACTGCATCACAAATCATCAGGGAGATGCAGATCAAAACAACCATGAGATACTACCTCACACCACAGAAAATGGCACACATCCAAAAGAACAAAAGCAACCGCTGTTGGAGAAGATGTGGGGAAAAAGGGGTCCTTCTACACTGCTGGTGGGAATGCCAACTGGTCCAACCCCTATGGAAAACAATATGGACGCTTCTCAAAAAATTAGAAATTTAGCTTCCATTTGATCCACCGATACCACTTCTGGGAATATATCCTGGAGAAGCAAAAAAGTATAGTCGAAATGACATCTGCACTTATATGTTCATCGCAGCACTGTTTACAATAGCCAGAATCTGGAAAAAGAAAGCGAGTGCCCTAGAACAGAGGAATGGTTAAAGAAACTTTGCTACATCTATACAATGAAATACTATGCAGCTGTTAGAAAAGATGAAGTCATGAACTTTGCATATAAGTGGATCAACATGGAAAGTATCATGCTAAGTGAAATGAGCCAGAAAGAGAGGGGCAGACATAGAAAGATTGCACTCATCTGTGGAATATAAAGTAACAGAGTAGGAGACTAACACCCAAGAATAAAAGTATATAATATCAGGAGGTTGGCTCCATAGCTTGGAAGCTGGCCTCACATGCTGGGGGAAAGGCATCCAAGATAGAGAAGGGAACACCAAGTAAAATGTGATTGGAGTTCCCGCATGGGAAGGGAGATGAGTGCTTAAAGTAAACTAGAGACTGAACACAATTGCCACTCAACACCTCTATTTCAAACCACAACACCCAAAAGGAGAGAGAGAGAACAAATTGGAATGTCCTGCCACAACAGCGGGGTGGGGTGGGGGATGTAATTGGGGGGTGGGAGGAATACTGTGTTCATTGGTGGTGGAGAATGGACACTGGTGGAGGGATGGGCTCTTGAACATTGTATGAGGTAAATACAAGCACGAAAATGTGTAAATCTGTAACTGTATCCTCACGGTGACTTACTAATTAAAAAATGAATAAATTTTAAAAAATTTTCTGTGAGCTGTATTACAGATTCACCATCAGGATATCACCATTCTACACGGAAGTGATCATTGACATAAATAGAGGGGTTCGGCAGGGTGATGCCATTTCATGGAAACTCTTCAGTGACAACCTCGAGAACATCATGTGATGACTGGGATGAAAAGGAATGGGAGTGAAGATAGACAGTCAGCAACTACAACACCTCCCCTTTGCTGATGACATCATTCTCATAACACCAAATAGTAGCCAAGCGGCACAAATGCTGGCCAACTTCAACCTCGAGTGTGGAAAGGTTGGACTGCAGCTGAATCTCAGCTAAACAATGTTCATGAAAAACTAACTAGTCCCTGACATTCCATTTGTTCTCAATGGAACGAACATCTCTGAATGCTGCAGCTATGTGTACCATGTACCTGGGTCGAGAAATAAACATGAGGAACAACTTGATGCCAGAACTGCGCAGGAAGAAGAGAGCAGCATGGAACGCCTTCAAGAGCGTCGAAGAAGTGCTTAAGAGGACGAAGAACCTCCAGCTCAGGGCACATCTTTTCGACTCCACCATTCTTCTTGCACTAGTATATGCCTCAGTCACCTGGGCCCTAAGCAAACAGGACGAGAACGCTTTTAAGGTATCCCAAAGAGGAATTGAAAGAGCTATGCTTGGAATATCACGTTTCACTCAAGTGAAAGAAGGAATCTAGAGTTTTATCCTCTTTCGACAATCAGGAATCAGGGACGCTGTCTCGTTTGCCAAGGTGTCAAAAATCAGATGGGCCATACACCTAATGCGATTTAGAGATGACTGCTGGACTAGAGCTGTTACCTACTGGATTCCACAGGATGTCAAAAGACCGCATGGCCGCTCACCAAGGAGATGGTCAGACTTCTTTGTCAAAACCCTGAATGAATGATTTGAGGCTCTTCCTGTTCCTGGAGCAAGCAGATATCATTGGTCTACACTAGCACATGACAGGGACAAATGGAGACATTAGTGGCACCCGCTCGAGCGAATCAAAGATCAACGAGATGACAAGTGATTACAAGTTATAGATTCAGATCTAATATTGAAGTTTTTAATTCATTTTGATTTGCACTTTGTGCATAGTTAGGAAGAGTTCTGAGTGTTTTTCTTTTCTCTTATTTTGCACGTGGCCAACCAGCTTTACCAGTACCACTTACTGAAGAGGGTTTCCTTCCTCCACTTCGTACTTTCTGTTTCTTTATCAGATTAATTTGCCATACACCTGAGGATTGATATCTAGTTTTCAATTCTATTCCATTGATTGAAGGTTCTGTTCTTATTCCAGAACCACTCTGTCTTTTGATTTTGTTATCCTTTGTTTCGGGCCGATGTCTGGCCGTTCTCAAGGTTTACTCTTGGCTCTGCACGTGGGATCACTCCGAGGGGATGATATGGGGTGGCATGTGTAAAAAAAGTACCCACTGTACTATTGCTCCAGTTTCCCATATTGTTTAAATTACTAAAGCATTATAATACATGTTGAAGTTGGGGAGAGTGATGCCTCCAATCTACTTTCCCCCTAGTATTACTCTTGCTATTCAGGAGGTTTTATTGTTCTATATGAATTTCAGGAGCATTTGATCTATTTCTTTGAAAAATGACATAGGTATATTATTAGGGATTTCTCTGAATCTGAATAATGTTTGGGGTAGTATTGCCATTTTGATGTTAATTTCCCTGGTTCATGAACAAGGAATGTGTTTCCATTTCCTTGGGTCCTCTTTAATTTCTTTTAGTAGTATTTTATTTGGAATGATAGCACAGCAGGTAGAGTGTTTGCCTTGCATGCGGCTGACCCGGGTTCGATTCCTTCCCCCCTCTTGGAGAGCCCAGCAGCTACCTGCATCTCGCCTGCGTGGCAGAGCCTAGCAAGCTAACCATGGCATATTCGATATGCCAACAACAGTAACAACAAGTCTCACAATGGAGACAATCCTGTTGCCCACTAGAACACATTGATGAGCAAGGGGATGACAGTGACAGTGACAGTGTTTTGTAGTTTTATTTGCATAGGTCTTTCTTCATCTCTTTTGTTAATTTCTAGATACTGGATTTTTTTATCAAAATAGTAATCAAAAGTCTCCCAAAGACAAAAGCCAGGCTCAGTTCACTAGTGAGTTCTCCCAAACCCTTAAAGAAGACCTACTGTCAATCCTTTCTAGGCTCCTTTAGGAAATCAGAGAGACAGAAACACTCCAAAACAGTATCTTTGATGCAAACATTATCCTGACAATAAAACTGGATAGAAACATCACAAAAAAGGAAACTATAAATGTATATTTGATGAAAATAGATGCAAAGATTCTCAACAAGTACTAGCAAATGGAATCCAATAACACATCAAAAAGATCATACACAATGATCAAGTGGGATTCATCTCAGGGACACAAGGATGACTTAATATAATCAAATCAGTCAACATAATAAATCACATCAATACAAGAAAAAATAATAATCATATAATCAATGTAAAGAAAACATTTGATGATATCCGGCATCCATTTATGAGAAAAAGTCTCAATAAAATGGGAGTTGAAGGAACGTTCCTCAAAGTAGTTAAAACCTGTAGGATAACACTGGTTTCTCCTTTCTGCCTTGCTTCAGGGAGCTTAGGTTTATTGGGTTACTCCCATCAAAGTGCTTTTTTTCACTTTCTAGGGTGGGGGTGCACTGAATGCTACTCTTACCTTTAGATGATAGTTCATGCTCACTCCAGGGATGCCAGCTGTATAATCTCAGGGTGGCCAGAAAAGGCCCTGATGGCTCTCCCCCTTGCCACCCAGATTGGGTGGTCCTCGGGCCTCGGGTGGCCCAGGTCATGGGGGCAGACGGAGGAGTAATCAAGGGCCAAACCAGTTGATTGATTTGTTTCTGTTTATTCCATTCTCCCCATGCATCTGTTCCAGTCTCTCTGAGCCCCCCATTCTAGCTTCACACTGTTCCTCATTCCCGTCTCCTCCTTTCTCTCCCACTTATCTCTCCACGCTCCAACTTGCTCCCTGACCTCTCTCCCAACTCCTCCAACTCTCTCATCTCTGCATGCCTAGAACTCTGGGTCAATGCTATACCAGGTCTGGTAGTAAAATCAACATAAGAAAGCACTTCCTGACTGCCCATCAGGCTAAAGGGAGGAAACACCACCTAGGGGAGTTCCTCTTCTCTTTAGTCCAGTAACTTAATTAACATCTTAGTATTAGATATTTTTGTATGGATGCAGTAAGAGATACATTGAGGCTTGTAGGGTAGCTCTCCTGTGGCAACATCTTTCCACAGACTCAGACTACAGTGCTCGGGCCAGATTAATCATTCCTAACACTAGCAGAGTTAGGAATGATTATTATTTTTCGGATCATGACAGAGTTTGTCCGTGACCATGCTCTTAACTTTTATTTAAGCATTATGGCACTTTGGCCAGGCTCATCTCGATGCCAGGGTAGCACATAGCTCACCACTTGCCCTGCGTCCATCCAGTCCCTCATCGGGACCCTGCTTTTGCAGGTACTAGGAAGTTAGGGCAACTGAGGTTTAAGTCGAGAGAACAGATGCTGCTGAGAAGGTAAATATCATTGAGAGTCCATTAATTCCCAAGTTACAAAAGCATAGCATTAACTGTCTTATTGTGTTCACACAAAAAGGACATGGCTTGAATTAACTATGTAAAGGACATAAGGAAAAGAGAAAAACAATATTTACAAGTCAACAGAGCACAAAGAAAAAAGTTACAAATAAACACAGATGAATGGGAGCACTGTTATGGGAGTAACCCAATTAACCTGAGCTCCCTGCAGCAAGGCAAAAAGGCCAAACCAACGTTATCCTACAAAAACCATTTACCACAAGCTCACAGTAAGCATTATACTCAGTCATGAAAAACTGAAAAAGTTTCTTCTAACATTAGGCAGAAGATAAGGCTGCTCTCTCTCACCATTATTATTCAATATGGTACTGAAAGTACCTACCATAGCACTTAAGCAAGAAAGAGATATTAAGAACATCTAGATAGAGCAAGAAGCCTAGCTTTCTCTTTTTGAAGTTGACACAAGAGTATACTTAGAAATCCCTAAAGACTCTACAAAAAATTCATAGAAGCAATATACTTGTATAGTTAAGTGGCTAGCTACAAAATCAGAATGCAAAACTTCATAGATTTTAGGTATAGCAAACACTATACCTCCATAGTATCATTCTGCCCCCCCCCCCAGAGTATGACTTTTTAAACAATTTTAGATTCTCTGATAATAAGAGATGATGAACATATTTTCATGTGTCTGTTAGCCATCAATTTGGAGAAGTGGTTCTTTTGGAAAACAGAACCAGTAATCAAACAGTGGAAAGGTAAAGAAGACCAGACTAGAAGAGATATAGGAAGGGTGGAAAATGGTTATGGGCATTTAGTTGGTAATGGGGTGTAGTACTTTTGCATACTGCTACCATAAACTTTAACATTATTGTAAGTTCTTAAACTGTAATAAATAATAATACAGAAAATAATAAAGAAAATAAAATTTACAACATGGCACTTACAAACCCCTTGCGTTTTGTGGAGAAACTTACACAATTTTGTTTTAGGGATTTAAAACAAACTCAATAGATAAAGGAATACATGAAAGTTTTCCTTATCTCTACACTCTCTCCAACACTTGTTTCTTATCTTTTTGATAATAGTCTTATAGGTATAAGGCACTATTTCACTGTAATTTTCATTATGTCATATCTGCTCATTTTGTAATTGTATTGTTTGAATTTTTGTTGCTATACAAGCTCTCTACATAGTATGCATATTTAATCTCTTAATCAGATACAAAATTTAAAAATCCTTTTTTTCAGTCAGTAAGGTTTTTTTAATTTTGAAGCAACACTGATTTACAATATATAGGTCTCAAATATGTAATCTTATAAATAAATATCTGGTAGACTACTTATGTTTATTAGCAGAAATCTACTTTTTAACCATCACCATAAAGTTAGTCTCTTTTACTTGATTTATGCCCCCATCCCCCCCTATAGTGTGGGAGACTTTCTTTCCCCCACTATAAACTTTTGGCTTCTCTGCCAAAACTTAGTTATCCGTGTATGTGTGGGCTTATTTCTGAGCTCTTCATTCTGTTTTATTGAACTGTGTATCTATTTTGATTCTAATACCATATTATCATTAATATTATTAATACAATTATTTTTAAATGGAATTTGAGAGTATTATGCTAGGTAAAATAAGTCAGAAGAAGAAAGACAAATATTATTGATTTGATATATAAAAAGTAAAGATATAGAGCAAACAAATAGGCTAAACAGACTCTTAGACTGTAAGACCAAAATGGTAGTTAGTAGAAGGGAAGGTGAGACAGGATGGGAAATCAGGTAAAAGGGATCAGTTACAGGGTGGAGGAAAAGATCTAGACATTGAAGGTGATCAGCATGTAATATATACAGACGTTAAATTAGAATGCTTTATACCTGAAACCTGTAAATTAATCCTACTTCCATGTTTTAAAATGCAGAAGTGGATGATGTTCTTGAATTGAGAGACTTAGCAATGTTAAGATGTAATTATCTATAAATTATATGTAATTATAGAATTATCATGTAAAGATGCAAATTGACCTTGTCATCAAGCTGATTCCAATAAAAATTCTTTTTCTCCTCCAGAAACAGTTGTATTCATTCTCAACTCTCGATGAAAAGAACAAATATATTAAATTATTCAACATATTCCTGAGAAAAATAAGATTGGAGACTTACCCTATTTGATATTAAGACAATCTTAAACTACAGTATAGGACTATCACTACAGATTTGAAAATATTAGAAAAGAGTAGATATCCTTCAAACATACCCACACATATATGGAAATGAGATATAAAGAATTGGCACTACAAGCTTTTGAGACCAATGCCATTAAACAAATAGTACTTAAAATTATTCATTTAAATTTAAAAATTAAGTTGAGGGAGCTGGAGAGATGGCAAAGGGGTAAGTTATTTGCCTTGCACATATCTGACTGGTTCAGTCCCAGGCACCACATATGGTCCCTTGAGCATTCCAGGAGTGACCCCTGGGTACAGAGAGCCAGGACTAAGCCCAGATTGCACTCAGCTGTGGCCCCAAAACAAACAAAAAACATTAAATTGGGTCTCTATCTCAGTATAATAAAACATCAGTTCCAAATGCAATAAGGACTTGGATGTAAACTTAGTTAAACAAGTCAAACTATTACAAAATAATATTGGCAGATATCTTTAACTTCAGAGTGGGGAATTTCAAAGCAAATTACAAAAAGCATAATTCTAAATTAAATGACTAAGTCCATGAAAATTAAGATCATTGGCTTATCAAAAGACATATTAAGGAGAGTATAAAACAATTCATAAGCCAGGTATAGATATTTGTAGCACCCGTTATGTACAAGTAATTAGAGTATAAAATACATTAAAGACTCTTAAAAATCAATCAGAGAAAATATACATGTCCCAATACATTTTTAAAATTAATGGCTAAGATAACTTAATGGGCATTTCCAGAAGATGGGAAAAAAGTGGCTCATAAATTTGTGGAGAGATGCTTTATTAGTCATAATGAGGAAATGCAACCTGAAGTCACAACAAAATATTATTTCACATACAAAACATTGGGAAATAATAGCAATTGTGGCCATAATAAATGTCAGGAAGGATGCAGAGAAACAGAAAATTGTCATCTTTTGTTGGTGAGAATGTAAATTTATACAGCCACTGATTGTGGTAACAATAGAAATGTGCTACCTCTAACTTCACTTCAGGAGACATTTCTGCAGAGTGCAACTGACTGACAGACCTATCTGCATGCTTCTGGATCTACCACCATGGAAGCCTCAAAACTCTACTTCTCCCAAGTTGAACTCCCAAGGCACTTTACAGCAATCGCTTCTGAGAACTGAATTCATCTAACTCTGTGTATAGGGTATCTAGTAGCTCCACTAATCATACTTCATGCAACACAAAATAACTTTTGGCCTTTATAGCATCTGTCATGGTTTTTATTCCAGCACATATAAATCAGACACCATTCTTACTGGCAATAATTTGAAATAAATACAAACAGAGGAAGAACAAAGAAAAGTTAGGTAAAGAGAAAGGCAAAAAAAACCTTGATTCTCACAATGAAGCCTGGGGGTTGTGGTGAGTGTTATACGGTGAAGAAATAGCTAAGGAAGAGTTAAACAAAGTCAGGGTCAGTAAACTTGGCCTTGTGATAACCCCACGCAGGTTCAAGGTCGAACAAGGGTCTATATTAGGGAGGAGGTCTTGGCCACACCTATGCCTCAGTGGGGCATAGGGCAAATAAAGGTCCTTCAAAGGGAGAAGAGACCCAGAGGTGGAAGTCTCTTACAGCCTTAGATCAACACAAAGAGGTTTCCAAATAGCATTCATGACCTCCATCCCCTTAATTTGTTTTCCCCATGAGATCTAAAATTCTTCAGGGATGAAGAATTTCATGTAATTCAACATAGCAAGAGCAGCTTCAGGGAATTTAAATCTTGCTGTGTGCCAAGCACTAGGTCAAAGGCTTTATGCCTACTATGTCATTAATCCTCACAACACAAACAAGTTGGGTGTTACCATTTTCTTCTGGCATTAATAGAAGCAATTGAGTATTTGCAAATATAGTGTTTTGCCCATGGCCACAGAGCTCAGAGAAGGAAGTTCTAGGATTCAAAGCCAGAGCCCTGTAACTCTGAAATCAAGCTCCTCACCTATAAGACCCCTTATATCATAGACTATACTTCAGAGAAAATGAGACAAAGTAATCATGTGGCACACAATAAGGGCTACGGGAGAGCAGAGAAAAGAAAGACTGTTTCAAACTGGGTAAATCCAGGAAATCTGGGGAGGAGGTGGATTTCCAAAATTACATTGCTCTAACAGAGGAGATTCTGGATTCCTAAACTATTTTAAGTTCCTCTGTAGATATCAAGCTACTCTTGGCAGGGCCAACACTGTCAAGTTGAACCCTGGAGAACACAGTATCTCCAGCCAGATACCGTGAGGAACATGTCCATTGATCAGAGTAATCAGAATTATGAACGTTGCAATGAAGTAATCACTGTCCATAGACAAAGTGTCAAAGGAAAGTCATGGATTGCACTTCAATGATTTTACCTCTTATTGGAGTAATTTGAAGTATTTTTTTCCTCAAAGAAGTGGACTTAACTATGGATTGAATTCACCCAGAAAAACTATGATAAGTTTATGACTGGGAGTATGACTTTTCATCTAGTTTGGGGAAAAGAACACGATGCTAGAGCTATTAGCAATTGTACACATATTCATGAAAATAGTGGGTCATTTGGTCAATTTGTGGTTTGGGTAGCATTCTGTCTTCATTTGTGTTTTTAGTTGATTAGAAGATGTCCTCATCTTGTCTTGATCCATCAGTCATTGAATGGTCATGTCTAATGTTAATCCTCTGTGAATTTGTTTACATTCCACAAAACACCATGGACTTATTGTGAATGTTAAGCCACACAACATGGACGGATGGAAATATTACCGGCACTCACTCAAGCAAATCGATGAGCAACAGGATGACAGTGATACAGTGATACAGTGAAGAATTTAACTACCTTAGTTGGATTATACAACATTTTCCCTTCTGTGACTGGTTTATAACTATGGCATAATGTCTTCTAGGTACAACATGGATTAGCCTTAAAGACATTATGCCATGTTTATTTTCTTTTTAATACTACTACATGTAGTGATATCACACCACATGTAGAGATGCTACTTTATCCATCAATTCATCACTTTCTTTTACTTCTTGACTATAGTAAACAATGTGGCAATGAATATGGGTATGAAAATATTGCTTCAAATTCCAAATTTCAAATATTTCAGATAAAGGTCTGTTTGTTAGCACTGAGGGATACTGTACAGTTTTTTCTTAGCAGCTGCTCCATTCCCATTTCCAGAACTCTGCAAATATTCCAATTTCTCCAAACTTTTGCCAATATGTTTTATCAATTGTTATTGTTGGTGAATTAAAATTAATATTTATAGGTGTAAGACCACATCTCATTGTGGTTTTGAATTGCACTGCCTGACGATTAATAACTTTGAGCATCTTTTCATGTACTAAGTGCCCTTTTGTACATTCTTTGAAGAATTGCCTGTTTAAGCCTTGTCCCCAATGAAAGATCAGATTATTCTTATTGAGCTTTAGGAATTATTTATACATTCTGGATCTTAATCAGTTATCAAACATTTTACCCCTTCCATAACTAATTACTCTGGCTTTGTAATATGATATGAAATCAGGAAGGGTGAAGTCTCCACTCTTGATTTTTTGCTTTGTTTGGTTTTGATTTTGATTTGTTCGAGGAACACACTTGCCAGGACCACTGTCCTATCTCTCAGGCCCTCCATGTGATCACAGTTGCCTGTGGTACTGCAATTTCTTAAGTAGTTTCTGAAATTGTCATAAAGACTTCCAGATAAAATGTTCTTGGGTTTGTGTTTCTGTTGGGGAATAGGGTTTGAAGCTACCTATTCTTCCATCTTCTTCCATCTCTGTACCTTTACATGATAAAATATTTTCAAAAGGTACATGTAGCACTGTAGCACTGTGGTCCCTTGTTCATCGATTTGCTCGAGGGGGCACCAGTAATGCCTCCATTGTAAGACTTGTTGTTACTCTTTTTGGCATAACAAATACACCACGGGTAGCTTGCCAGGCTCTACCATGCGGGCAGGATACTCTTAGTAGCTTGCCAGCCTCTCCGAGAGGGACAGAGGAGTTGAACCCAGGTCAGCTGCGTGCAAGGCAAATGCCTTACATACTGTGCTATCAAAAGGTACATAGTGAAAGAAATTCAGTATGAAGTCTGGATGAAGAATAATCTAAGACTGGGCCTAAGTCCTTAACATCTGTACCCTGTAGTGCAACTGACAATTGAAGAGAAGAACCATATGATCTGAGGCCATTCAGTGCTGGAGTGCAAAGGACTGTCACACTAAGTCCAATAGGAAAAGATCTTCTTTCCTGCTGCTTGGTTCATCCTTTATCCTCTGTCTTTCCTCTCTAACCACAGGGAGAGGTTTATTAAGTCACACCCATCACAGTGCTCCCATTCCTGTGTGTTTATCTTTAACTTCTTTCTTGTGATATGCCTCCTCTGTTAATCACTTATATCCCCAAATCAGACCCTGTGACTTGTAAGATCAGATTCTTCCAAGGACTCTGGATTTTATATTTGCAAGTGAAATATTGCTTTTCTCTTTTTCTTATGTCCTTCGCATAGTTTTCTTTAGAGCAATGTCCTTTTTTATAGACACAGGGAGACAGATAATGATATGCTTTTACAACTTGGGACTTATTTGACGCCGAATAATATTTACTCATGGACATCTGTTATAGTTACTCGACTTAAGCCTAAATTGCCCTTAGTTCCTAGCATCCCCAAAGCAGGGTCCTGACAAAGGGACTTGGATGGACCTAGGGCAACCCGTGAGCTACCCTGGGATCAAAAAAGGGACAGGCCAAGCACCGTCAAAATTATAATAAGTTAAGAGCACAGTCATGGACAAATTCTGTGATGATGCAAAGAGAAGTGACTGGACAAAAACCCTGCTGCGGTTAGCAAGGACTAATCTGGCCTGAGGACTGCAGTCTGGGATATATAGCTAAACGGCCCCAGGAGAGCCACCCTTTAAGTTTAATATATCTGTCACCATGTCCATACAAAATGACTAGGAGTAAATTTGGGGCTGGCGCGATAGCACGGCATTTGCCTTGCATGCGGCCTACCCGGGTTCAATTCCCAGTATCCCATATGGTCCCCTGAGCACCGCCAGGGGTGATTCCTGAGTGCAGAGCCAGGAGTAACCCCTGTGCATCACCAGGTGTGACCCAAAAAGCAAAAATAACAAAAGAAGTAAATTTAACATGACCATTTAAATGGATAGGAACTAAGGAAAGGAGATGAAATTCCGCCCTTGAGTTGATTTCCTAGCAGGATGAGATCCTTGTCTTTAAAGAGCTCCCCCTGAAGGAAGGGATTTACATATGTTGATTGTGCTACCTCACCTCTGTGGAATCCCTATCCCCAACCCTTGGGGATTGTTCTCTATAACTAAGGCCTTAGTCATAAGAGAGATTATGGGCAGTGGGTAAGACTGGAAGGAGGCAGAGGAAGACTAGATTGGAATAAATGACAATTGATCTCCAACCAGCATGGCCCCCATTTTCTCCTTCGTGTGTCCCTGCTGCAGGCCAGGGTGGGGAAGTGGTTTATGGCCACCAATCACATGTGGAGCGTGCACACATTTTTTTGAACACACAGTTGGGTATCATGTTTCCATCCAAAAATTGAAATATAAATCATTTTAATGTCATAGATAAAACCATGTCTAAAGTTCCAAAAAGGGTAGTATTTATTCTTTTTTAAATAACAATTTGAGAGATACATTCTGGCCTACATCACTTCATTTCTATATAATCTTGACTAAATCATATGGCTAAGAAATGGTAATCCTGAATTTAAACTTATGCTTTTTTACAAACCAGAGGCCATGTGGTCTTCAGTTTTGTAACTATCATAGAGCAGTGGGGTGACTCTTAATAAAGCCTAGTTAGTAATGATGTACATTTTTTTTATTTTATTTTTTTTAATTTATTTATATTTAATTAGAGAATCACCGTGAGGGTACAGTTACAGATTTATACACTTTTGTGCTTATACTTCCCTCATACAAAGTTCGGGAACCCATCCCTTCACCAATGCCCATTCTCCACCACCAGTAAACCCAGCCTCCCTCCCATCCTCCCCAATCCCATCTCCCCCCACCCACCCTACCACTGTGGCAGGGCATTCCCTTCTGTTCTCTCTCTCTAATTAGCTGTTGTGGCTTGCAATAAAGGTGTTGAGTGGCCGCTGTGCTCAGACTCTAGCCCTCATTCAGCCCGCAACTCCCTTCCCCCACATGGCCTTCGACTACAATGTAGTTGGTGATCGCTTCTCTGAGTTGCCCTTTCCCCGGAACGTGAGGCCAGCCTCGAAGCCATGGAGTCAACCTCCTGGTACTTATTTCTACAGTTCTTGGGTGTTAGTCTCCCACTCTGTTATTCTATATACCATAGATGAGTGCAATCTTTCTATGTCTGTCTCTCTCTTTCTGACTCATTTCACTCAGCATGAAACTTTTCATGCCCATCCACTTAACTACAAAATTCTTGACCTCCTTTTTTCTAACAGCTGCATAGTATTCCATTGTATAGATGTACCAAAGTTTCCTCAACCAGTCATCCGTTCTGGGGCATTCGGGTTTTTTCCAGATTCTGGCTATTGTAAACAGTGCTGCGATGAACATACATGTGCAGATGTCGTTTCGATTATACTTTTTTGCCTCTCTGGGATATATTCCCAGCAGTGGTATTGCTGGGTCAAATGGGAGCTCAACCTCTAGTTTTCTGAGAATCATCCAAATTGTTTTCCAGAAGGGCTGAACCAGTCGGCATTCCCACCAGCAGTGAAGAAGGGTCCCTTTCTCCCCACATCCTCTCCAACAGCGGTTGCTTTTGTTCTTTTGGATGTGTGCTAGTCTCTGTGGTGTGAGGTGGTATCTCATGGTTGTTTTGATCTGCATCTCTCTGATGATTAGTGATGCAGAGCACTTTTTCATGTGCCTTTTGGCCATTCGTATTTCTTCCTTGGTAAAGTTTCTGTTCATTTCTTCGCCCCATTTTTTAATGGGGTTGGATGTTTTAAATTGTAAAGATTTTCACTTAGTACTCTGGTGATTCAGCTATTTCATGGCAGTAGTTGTACTACACAGCATACAGAAGAGTTGAATCCTGGAAGGTAGAAGGATAGTATCATTGTATGATGGTCATTTTGATCCCATTGCTTATCGATTTGCTCGAGCTGGCACCAGTAATGTCTCCATTGTGAGACTTGTTGTTACTGTTTTTGTCATATCGAATATGTCACGGGTAGCTTGTCAGGCTCTGCCGTTGGGGCGAGATACTCTTGGTAGCTTGCTGGGCTCTCGGAGAGGGGCAGAGGAATCAAACCCGGGTCAGCTGCATGCAAGGCAAACGCCTTACCTGCTGTGCTATTGCTCCAGCCCTATTTAATAAACATAAATTATAAAATAATTTTAAAAAATATATAAAACTAACGTACACATTTTGTACTGTCATTAATTTAAAAGGGATTTACCAAGAATTTCATCTACCACATCAAAATTATTGAGCCTTTTTTATGTCAGACACTGTGCCAGGGGGTATGTATCAACGGTTGGGGAGGAAAGCTGTTAGGTAATTTGCCTAAAGCCTTCAAAAATGAGACAAGTTTTTTGTTTGTTTGTTTGTTTTTGCTTTTCGGATCTCACCCAGCGATGCACAGGGGCTACTCCTGGCTCTGCACTCAGGAACTAATCCTGGTGGTAAGTGTAATTTAATAAAAAAATAAAATGGAGCTTCTTCCAAAACTATAACTTAGCTTAGAGTCTTGCGTTAGTAAAGAGAAAGAGCAACAACAAGAGAACAAGAACATAAACTTAGATCAAGAAAGAAAGTGTTTACCAAGTCACTGCAGAGATAATCATTCTTCTACTCATTCAACAGGAATTTAATAAATTGTAATTGTATGCAAGGCTGAGAAAAGATATATAAAGAATATAGCTTACAGTCTTATGAGTAATAAATGCAATCTAGAAGTACACATCACCTGCTCACACACATTTCAAACCAGGAATTACAACACCGAAGTACAACACAACACAGAGGAAGTACAGGATGTTCTGGAAATACAGTGAAGACTAAGCCCAGTTTAGAGGGTTCCAAATATGCTGAATAAAAGCAGCATTTAAGATAAAGAACTAAAAATGCTTGGTTCTAGCAATCTCTTTTCTTCCTTCCTTCCTTTCTTCCTTCTTTCTTCCTTCCTTCCTTCCTTCCTTCCTTCTCTCCCTCCCTCCCTCCCTCCCTCCCTCCCTCCCTCCTTCCTTCCTTCCTTCCTTCCTTCCTTCCTTCCTTCCTTCCTTCCTTCCTTCCTTCCTTCTTCCTTTCTTGTTCTTTTTAATAATATGCTTTCCTTTTAATAGCTATAGATATGTAGTGGGGATTATGTGCAAAAATATTCAATATGGAGAAAAAAATTAAGTTCACTGAATATTCTCATCACCAGGTTTTCTGGGTTACACTGGAACATAAATCTCACCTTACCCCTGATATCAATTTTCAGTTTTTTACTTGAATTTATCATTTATTATTATGGTGACTATTAATTAGTAGCAGTGCACCAATGCATTGTAAAAACCAAAGCAACATAATTTACCTATGAATATCAATAATTAAATTCAAGATAAGAGACATAATAGTTATAAATATAACCATCTTTTAAGTCCTGAATCTGCTGCTTCCTAGAAATGTGAACTGCAGCTGTTCAGCTTCAGTAAGTTTCACTTGTGCTCATCTGCAAAATGAGCATTATAATTATGCTGGACTCCCGGAGTTGTTGTGAGCATTAAATGAAATAACGTGCACAAAATTTCTCATAAATAATTTACTGGGTACTTTGGTTATAATTATTTTTATATAATTTTATTCTCTCCCAGCTCTTGTCCACATGTAACCTTTCCCAGCTGTGACATTGTATACAGAAGTTCATTGCTTGCCCATATTGAGGAATTATTGGTTGGTTTCTAGATTATCTCCATCAGAATTTTATTTATTTGGGGGTTTATGGATCACACCAAACAGGGCTCAGGGCTTACTCCTGGCTCTGTGCTCAGGCTTGGGGATCACTTCTAGCGGGCTCAGAGGACCATATGGGATTCCAGGGATTGAACACAGGTCAGCCTTGTGTAAAGAAAGCACCTATGCACTGTGCTATTGCTCTTCCCTTCATTATCATCATTTTAAAGGTAATATTCTATCTTAAGTAGGCGTGTGAAAGTGTATCAAACCATTTCTTCTACATTAGGTTGCATATTATCTGTTCTTTTTAAAAAAATTTTCTTGGGGGCTGGAGAGATAGCACAGTGGGTAGGGCGTTTGCCTTGCATGCAGCCGACCCGGGTTCAAATCCCAGCATCCCATATGGTCCCCTGAGCATGGCCAGGGGTAATTCCTGAGTGCAGAGCCAGGAGTAACCCCTGTGCATCGCCAGGTGTGACCCAAAAAGCAAAAAAAAATTTTTCTTGAAGGACTACTATATAGATGGTAATGAGCACTTTTATTGGTTTGTATTTTTTAATGAATCACCGTGAGATACAGTTACAGACTTCAAACTTTCCTGATTACGTTTTTGTCATACAATGATCGAGTACCTATCCCTCTACCAGTGTCCATTCTCCACCACCAATGTTCCCAGTAACTGTCCAGCCACCACCACCCCATCCTCCTGGCCCCTGTCTCTGTGGCAGGCACAGTGCCTTTTATTCTTTATCTCTCCTTTTGGGTGTTATTGGTTTGTATTTTTAAGATAAATAGAAAACTAAAAACTTGAGACCTCACATACTTCTCAAAGTCCTTCCTTTGAGACCATAATTAGCCAAACTCCAATTTGCTGCAAGTTTTCATGACCCAGAGTTGACCCCACCATACAGTACCTCAGGATCTAGAAACTGTGCTTTGTGCCCTTGAAAAGAGAAGAGACAAAGATAGACAATGGCCTGGGAAGTGATTTTCCCGTGTAACTGTGGGAATTGCTATGCAAATTTCTGGGAGTACTTTTTAAATATTGGGATATAGATAAGCATAACTTTCAAGGACTAAAAACCAAAGTCACTGGCAAAGAGGTCGTCACACAAGATGATCTAAAGGGCTGTGGGGACAAAGGGCACTGTGGCCCGGCCTAATAATTATACAGTTAGAAATGGAATACTCTTCCTGCTGTGCACTACCTCAGGGCTCCTCCTTGCTGGACTTTGAACTAACCATGTTATTTCACCCTTTGAAGCCTTCTTAGATGATGTTCATTCTGATTTCAACACTCTCTTCCCTCATTCTTCTCTGCTTCCTACTCATCATTTTGACCTCAAACTAAATGCTGTCTTCTCCAAGAAGTGTTGGTTCTACTTGGTGTCTTGTTTTTTTTTAATTTTATTGAATCACTGAGATAGTTACAAGCTTTCATGTTTGAGTTACAATCACACAATGATCAAACATCCATCCCTCCACCAGTGCACATACCCTACCACCAATGTTCCCGGTATAACCCCCACCCTTTCCCACCTTCCCACTGACTCCATGGCAGACAATACTCCCCATACTCTCTCTCTACTTTGGGGCATTATGGCTTGCAACACAGACACTGAGAGGACATCATGTTTGGTCCATTATCTACTTTCGGCACACATCTCCCATCCCGACAGATTCCGCCAGCCCATAATTTTCTTGGGATCTCTTCTCTATTCCATCTGCCTTTTCCCTTCTGCTCATGAAGTAGTAATTAAAACAGCATGGTATTGGGCTTAAAACAGATCAGACCTTAAGACCAATGGAACAGAGTTGAATATCCTTTCACAGACCCCTAAATATATGGCCACTTAATCTTTGACAAAGGAGCAAGAAATGTGAAGTGGAACAAGGAAAGCCTCTACTCGGTGTCTTGTACAAACCCTTCAGTGATATTTGCCAAGGTCTTTGATGATTGGTGCTTTTTCCATCTGCCCCATAATCTGTTAACTCAAGTGGGGAAAGTCTCACAACTGTCTCTTGCTCACCAGATTCCCTAGTGTCTAATAGTACCTAATCAGTATTCTGAATAAAATTAACATAAGTAAATCCATTGATTTCAGTCTAGTCATATACGGTCTGTGTCAACCTTTGGTCTTAAAGCAGTGAGAGACAGGCAGGGACCAAGCCTCTATTGGAGAATGTCTCCTAGTCTAGCTGTGGCACAAGCAAGTACATGAAGAATTCTGCTATGTTGATCCCTCCAGACAAGATATGGAGAGCTCTTACAGGTCTATACTGAAAAGTAAGACCACACAGATAGGAAGAGGTTGGAATTTGGATACAGGTGGCCAATAATCCTTTAGCTGACAAAGAAGTATGGGAAGTGTGTGCCTGACAGATTAAATAGCAAGATAAAAGTCATAGGACTGAAAATAATAGAAGATGTCCAGTAGAGAGGAAGCGGGCTAAGTGAGTAGCCACACTCACACATACCGAATTTTACTATCAGGTGAGAATGGAAGCACAGGCAGCAGCCGGGTCACAAGAGAGCCTACTCTGCTACACTGGAAAAATTTGGACTTGATCCCACAGTCAGTGGTGAAAGATTCTTATCTTTGCTATGAGCTATGCTTTGGTTGATGTTACAAAAGCCTGCTTATTGAAAATCTTTGATCTGTAGGCACCAAGGAAGGGTGAAAATGGTCTAAGGAAAACCTTAGGCTTTGTAGTCTAAAATGTATAAATATTGGGCCCAGAGAGATAGTAGAGTAGGTAAGTCTCTACTATTGCCTTGTATGTACCCAACCTGAGTTCAATCCCAGGCATCCCATATGGTCCTCTGAGCCCCTCCAGGAGTAATTCCTGAGTGCAGAGCCAGGTATTACTCCTGAGCACCACCAGGTGTGACCCCCAACGAAAAAAAGTATACATATATCAAATTATAGAGGCCAATGAAAGACTTTAGACTATACTCTGAAATAGTCATATGAGAGGGGCAAATGCATGACATGCTTTTACCTCATTTACCTCTTGTACTGTACTGGAGCTATAGCACAGCAGGTAGGGTGTTTGCCTTGCATGTGGCCAACCCGGTTTTGATTCCTCTGTCCTTCTCGGAAAGCCTGGCAAGGTACTGAGAGTATCCCGCCTGCACAGCAGAGCCTGGCAAGCTACCTGTGGCGTATTCGATATGCCAAAAATAGTAACAAGTCTCACAATGGACACGTTACTGGTGCCCGCTCTAGCAAATTGATGAACAACAGGATGACAGTGCTACAGTGCTACCTCTTATACATGATTGAGCAACACTCTCCAAGAATTGGATGCAGAATTGGATATGGGGAAATGATTGCTAGAGGTTTAGAAAAGGGACCTTTCTGTAGCGGCTCTTTGTGCATGATGGTAAATTCTTGAACAGGTGCTCAAAGCCAAGGTTTCCTCAAAGTTATTTCAAGAAGTCCTGTATAATAAAAATGATGTCAGACACCTCAGATGCTATAAAACAGAGAGCAACAGTGGACACAGCACAAAAGCTGCCTGAATATTTTAGAGAATAAATGTTTATTCCTGCACAAATGACGCCTTCATGGCACATGATTACTACATTTATTCTGGACTGACTTTTTTCCCCAGCAACTAAAATATGAAATTAGCTTATTGCTAAAGGCAATTTTTGCCCTTCCCTGCTTCAAGCTTTAATAAATCATCCCAATCAAGAAGGTTGGGAGGTGTTGGGTGAAGGTACCACATTTGCTTTCCATATTTCCACATTCTGCATGAATAACCCTTTTCCATTTAGAGTCTGTGATGACCCCCTTGAGACTGTCTGCAGGATACTGTGATTTCTAGTTTCTGGGGGACTGACCATGTATTTGCCTTGGCAGACCATAACAGGAAACTTCTTTTCACTTTTTTTGGTTTCAAAATTTAAAGTCCTCAGAATATTTCAGAAACAGGCTTCTGACAAGGACAATGTTTTTAACTGCACTGTAACATAACAGGGATGATTCTCATGAGCATAATCCTTCTCCTTTCCCAGTCAAACATTTTTTTGAGCAGAAAAGACTTGATTTTATTGTGCATAGTTCTATCCATCCCCCTGTTGCCCTGAGAAATGCAAGTAAGCATGAAACACTGTCCTGGATTTGTATGTACAATCCAGGAGCCCCCAAAGATTCAATTTTCCTGAAAAATAATGAATTAACAAGCTGTAGGAAAAAAGGACTAAGATTGGGGATGGTTTTTAAGATGACAGGAACAATAGTTTAAAATCCAATGGTGATTCAGTGATGTTGATGCTGATGGTTGTTTCTGAAAGGTCAGAAGAGCTTTATTTGGGTCTAAGAGGGTGGGAAAGGACCTCGGCTGTGAGCCTTAATGATTCATCCGAAAATACAGGCAATGTGTAATCTGGCCCAGGGCTTCCAAAGCTAAGCATTCAAGAACAGCTGCAGATCTCTGGTAACTATATACTTCACTTTGCAAAGCAAGTAAGTGCTTGAAATCACAAGCACCTCCTGAGACTTTTTAAAAGCCAACAAGACCTGAAAATAAAAGACATAAAAGCAAAAGGTCCTTGGCTCTTCTTAGGTAGGCATTGCATTAGCTGAATTGGAAATTGGTAAAAGGTATTTGTATTTTCTCCTATTTTATATGCGTTCTAAAAATGAGTACCCCTGACATCAGAATCAGGAAATAGGGTCACTCATTATCTATCATTATTTTTAAGAGCATTCTTGTTAATTTAAAAAAATTGTTGAATATCCATGAGATAGACTATTACAAAGTTGTTCATGATTGGGTTTTAATCATATAATAATCTAACATCCATCCCTCCACCAGTGTATATTTCCCACAACCAATATCCCCTGTTTCCCTCCCACCATGCCCCAACACTTCACCCCTTCTATCCCCAGCCTGCCTCTATGTCAGGAAATTTCCCTCTTTATATCTTTTCCCTTTTCCTTTTGTGCATTATGTTTTGCAATATAGTTACTAAGAGGTCATCATGTTTATCCAGGGCATTCAGTACTTTTACCAGGAAAATAAGACTGGAGTAGCTTTATAACTGAATGTCAGTTTTGGGGTGTGGACGTGACTGCTGAGGCTTCAGAAGTACAGGGAGATCAGATGAAGTAGCCCATCCTGGCACCCAAGGAAGCATGAAAATTTCAGTCACAAAACTCCCATAGCTGAATTTTTAAATTTTATTGATTCATCGTGAGATAATTACAAGCTTTCATGTTTGGGTTACAACCACACAATGATCAAACACCCATCCCTCCACCAGGGCACATTCCCCACCACGAATATCTCCGGTGTACCCCCCTTTCCCACCCTCCCCCTGTCTCCATGGTAGACAATATTCCCCATACTCTCTCTCTCTTTTTGGGCATTATGGCTTGCAACACAGACACTGAGAGGTCATCATGTTTGGTCCGTTATCTACTTTCGGCACACATCTCCCATCCCAACTGATTCTTCCAGCCATCATTTTCTTGGTGATCTCTTCTCTATTCCATCTGCCTTCTCCCCTTCGCTCATGAAGCAGGCTTCTAGCTATGGGGCAATCCTCCTGGCCCTTGTATCTACTGTTCTTGGGTGTTAGCCTCATGTTATATTATTCTATAGCTGGATTTTTAGCATATTATATCTTGGTGAGGAGTGTCCTGAAACTGGAATCCAGCAGGGGTAATGGCAGCACTTTAGGATTGTGGAAGCAAGTGGCTGCCAGGGGTACTGTTTGGATGGGCACCAGCTAATCCTCCCCTTTCAATTTACCCCAGTATATTTAGCCTTGCATGGGTCCAAGATAAACTGCTGATTTTGACCTCTTTTGAGATTTATTTATGAGTCTCTGAAGCAAAACTATTAGAAGAGCTTACATGGTTGGCAGTGGAGTTAGTTCATGGGGTGACTGCCAGTGCTTCCAGGAGTATAGGGAAGTGGGAGGAGGTAGCCCATCTTAACTCTGAGAAATCACGGGGGATTCAGTAAAAAAACACATATTTGAATTTTCAACATGTTAATATATTGGTGAGGTCTGTCCTGAGATGGTGGAGTCTGACCAGGGGCATGGCAGTGATTTTGGATTGTGGAAGAAAGTGACTGCTGGGGACTCTCCTTGGGAAGGCACCAGGGTAACCCACCTTCCTCCAATTTACCCTGGTCTGTTCAGCCTACTGTGTGTCTGAGATAAACTCAGGCTTTTGATCTCTTTCAAGATTTATTTATGGGTCTCTTAAGCAAGGCTGATAAATGAGATTGTATAGCTGAGCCAGAGGTGGTTTGTAGATGTGGTTCCAACATACCTAATTTTGGCTGTTTAATTTCTCAGGAAACTTGATCCTGAGTTGTTGGGGTATGGACAGAGGCACAATGGCAATTTTGGGGTATCAAGAAGTCTGGATGCTGATGCACTCGAACTATAGTTCCAGGTTGACCTGCTGGTGGCAATGCATCCCCAGCATTCTTGTCAATTAAAAAAATCACTAGATGTTTTGTGATGCCTTTGATAATATTTTTAAATCAAGTCACCAATTAAACTCATTGATAGCTAGTTTCATTCCACCCAAGAAAGGAAGTCAAGAAAAAACTTGAAATTTCACTGCTTACTTCCAGTGTTGAAATCAATTAAAATGTGTGACCAACACTGGCAGTGTTGGAACACTAAATGCTTAAAACAACTCTATAATGAACAACTTTGTAAATCACGGTGTTTTAATGAAAATTATTTTTTAAAAGTATGCCCATTATCGACTCCCCATTTTACACTGTTTTTCAAAACATATTAATTCTTTTGATGCTTTTCATGCAAATGAAGGGAATAAAAATAGCTTTAGCATTTTATCATGAGGTGAGGAAACTGAAGGAAAATGTCTAAGTACCCATTATACCTAGAACCAAAGAGAGGGAAAAATGAGAGGAGAGGGAGTACTTAAGCCTCAACCTTTGTTGCTTCCATTGTAAAATGAGGATCTGGTAACAGTAAAGAGAGTAGCAATGCACCCCCGTATCTATGCTTGACATATGTTAGTGATGCTGATGGTTGCCAACAGCCCAAGTAAGGTGTCTTTTCCCAGAGTTGGCCTGACCCATGACACCTACTCTTGAAAGAGACATTGAAGGGAACAAATGGAAAATCATTGTTAGCTACTTCATAAGTCCTAATTCACATCACATGCTAACCTGGGTATGCATTATCAGCTCTCTCAAGTCCTTACAGAAACAATAGATAAATAAGAAAAATCATTACCTGAAGCTTCCTTTTAACTCAATGAAATAGGCATTATACTTCTTCCTCCACTCTGGATAAGGAAGCCACGGCTAATATATGTCAAGTAATGTGTCAAATATTATTTTAAAACTAGAAAATTTCTGCTTATAATAATAAATACCAGATTTCATGTTCTTTACTATAATCCTAAAAATCCTATCATTTAATCAAAAATAGTATAAAAGTTTTCCAGTGGCATCACTAAATTACAGAGATATCACTGTATCACTGCATCACTGTCATCTCGTTGCTCATCAAGTTGCTCAGGTGGACGCCAGTAATGTCTCCCTTCGTCCCTGTTGCATTCAGCGTCAGGGAAATGAAGCCCATTATTGTTAATGTTTTTGGCATATCGAATATGCCACAAGTAGTTTTCCAGTATCTGCTATGTGAGATTTTGCATCACTCTCTTTCGAGAGCTTTGTTTTATAGTCTCTGGATCTTGGCCATTGATGAGATTATATGGCATGGGGGGGCAGGGAGTTTGTGGGTGTGACTGCCAAGATACTGGAAAACTGGAGATCTGAATGGAGGAGGCCCAGTCCCGATCCAAGCAGGTTTGGCGATCTCAGCCACAGGTCCCGCATACCTGGGTTCCTCTGTCAGTTCCTTCATGTGTGAGGATTGTCCGACCATGTGGAGAGTGGCCTTGAGCATGGTTAAGCTGGGTACTGGAGGTTTTCAGCTGACGGGGCTCTGCTTGGGGCGAGGAGGGAAACTCAACCCGTCCCCCTCTGAGGGGGCCCCGGTGAAGACAGCCTGGCGCGGGGGCAGGAGGTTCTGCACAGAGATATCACAATATCTAATCCAACCACTTCTTCACAAATTATAATACTAAAGTTACAGTTGGCTAGTGGTAGGACCTCGGTAACACACACATACACACACACACACACACACACACACACCACGAACACATGATTGAGAGGGCTGTAACAAGAGCAAATGATAGCTAGCCCAGAAGAAGGGTCCCTGCCTAAGAAAGCAATGCTCCTACACAGGATACCTTGCTTGAAGACAGAGGAGTAAATTAGCATCCTGGCTTCATACCACCTTCCAGGGATCATCTTCCTTTAGCAAGTGTTTCTCACCTATTAGCTGAGAATAAGATTGACAAAAGTGACACTATTGGTTTACCAAACTTTAAATGGAATTTAGAATTCTCCTGAATTAGTGGATATAGATAAAATAGACTATACTCATATTAGCGTACAATGTTATCAAGAAATTCAAACTCTTGGGGCTGGAACAATAGCACAGTGGGTAGGACATTTGCCTTGCATGCAGCCAACCCATGTTCAATTCCCAGAATCCCATATGTTCTGCCAAGCACCACCTGAAGTAATTCCTGAGTGCAGAGCCAGGAGTAACCCCTGAACATCGCTGGGCGTGACCCAAAAAGGAAAATAAAAACAAATTCAAACTCTTTGCAGACATTAGATTTGTTGACAATACATCAAAATATTTTATATCCATTGATAATATATCAAAATATGGCATATATTATATGTAAATGATATATATATAGAATCTTTACTCACTACTATAAAATTATAAGAGCTGTTCATAACTCATTGTTAAAGAAGTATATGTGTTGCTATCATAAGGCTTTGTAAAACATTTATAATGATCTTTTAGTATAATTGTTTTTCTTTATATTATAGCTTATATATTTAAAATACATGTAAATGTATGTATTTTATATATTTAAGGACTATTTTCTAGATAGGTAGATAGGCTTCAGCAGACAACCAAGGCAGCCAGGCACAGTGCAGGTTTAGACCACTTCCCTCAACAAAGTAATAACAGTGTAACAGCACTCCATTTGACCTGACTCAGCTATCCAATTTCTAGGTACCTACCCCCCAAATACTGAAACATTAATTCAAAGAGATATGTGGACACAAGTTAGTCGAAGGTTTTAGTAAAATCGCCAGGATAATGGAAGCAACCCAAATGTTGATCAACAGATGAATGGATTAAAAAACTATAGTTGAGGGGGTTGGAGCGATAGCACAGCGGGTAGGGCGTTTCCCTTGCACGCGGTCGACCTGGGTTCAATGCCCAGCATCCCATATGGTCCTCTGACCAATGTTAGGAGTGATTCCTGAGTGCATGAGCCAGGAGTAACCCCTGTGCTTCGCCAGGTGTGACCCAAAAAGCAAAAAAAAAAACTATAGTTGATATGCACAATTGAATTCTATGCAGCTATTAGAAAATTGATTCATGCAGTTTCCAGAAAATTGTATAGAACTGGAGGATATCACGTTGAGCAAGATAAGCCAGAAGCAGAAGAACAAATACAGGATGAAACCACTCATCTGTGGTACATGGAGGAAGAAATCAAGACTTTAGTCAATATCAACCTATAATAATTCACAAGTACTAGAATACAGACCCAGACTTTCATGTTTAGGGGAGTAGTGGTGGAGGGGAACGGGTACAGGGGAACAAATAGATTGCTAGAAATTACCATGAGAACATGAGTGGGGGGTTTTGAGCACCTGGGTTGTGCTAAGGGAAGTTATACTATGCAATAATACCATTGCACTGCACTGTAGCACTGTCGTCCCATTGTTTATCTATTTACTTGAGCCAGCACCAGTAACATCTCCATTGTGAGATTTTTTGTTACTGTTTTTGGCATGTCAAATATGCCATGGGTAGTTTGTCAGGCTCTGCCGTGTGTGTGGAGTAGCTTTCCGGGCTCTCTGAGAGGAATGGAGGAATCAAACCCAGTTTGGCTGAGTGCAAGGCAAACGCCCTACCCACTGTGCTGTCACTCCAGTCCACTGTAAACAAATAATGGTATGGAGGAGGGAGTAGAAGGGAAGGGTGGTTTGATCAGCTGTGACATAGGGATGGGAGAGTCTTAGGCATGTTGGTCGTGTGGGTGTGCAGTAACTTTGTACACTGATACCAGAAACTTGCACACTCTTATAGTCCTATTACCTAATCAAAAGAATCAAAAATAAGTACATAAATAAACATACATTGGCACCTTGTTAAAAAATAAAACAACCTCCTCTCTCACTTCCCCCACACTCCAGAAAGACTTGTCTCTCTCCAGGGTGAGCATTTCGATTGAAACACAGCAATTTATCAGTACAATTGATAAGTATTTTGAAACTGCAGGCTACTCAGGGGCTGGACTCAAGGAAGGAGAAGGAACAATATTGGAGAAGCAGTTAATGTTACATCAGTCCATCTCAAACCTTCAGAAGTTCAGCTCCTTCAAGAGCACCTACGTACTGTTTACTACATGATCGACCCAGGTTCTGAAGACTGCTTTCTGCTCTCAGGGGACAAGGACTGAGAGGACAAAGCAATTCAAAGTTCTATCTATAAAGAAATGATTAGCCCTTATTTTATGCAGAAAGCATGATACCAAGATAATTTTTCAAATGTACCTCTGCCCATAATTTTTCAAACATACCCCGGTGCCACGCTCCCATCCCCTTTCCTTTTTCTGAGTCTGTGCACATTGCAGTCAGTCACACTGCAAGAAAATTTTAAATATCCAATTGCCCCAGGGGGAACTTAAAACTCAAAAATGTGCGCTCTAGCTGATTATCACTCATCATTGACTACTTATTCTTTTCCCCACTTTTTCTTTATGCACTGTGATTCACACTAATGTTAATAATAAAGTTCCCAGCATACAATGTTCTAAAACCAAACCCATCACCAAAATGTCAGCAACCCTCTGCCTATGCTACTCATTTTTATTCCAAGAAATAAGACTTTCTCATGGATTAATTTTTTTATTGAATCACCATGAGGTACAGTTATAATGCTTTCAAGTTTGAGTTTCAGTCATACAATGATCAAACACCCATCCCTTCACCAGTGCACAGTCTCCACCACCAATTTCCCCAGTATAACCCCCCTTTCCAACCCTCCCCCTGCCTCGATGGCAGACAATTTCCACTATATGCTCTCTCTACTTTTGGGCATTATGGTTTACAATATAGATAATGAGAGGCTATCAACGTTTTTTTTTCCTTTATCTACTTTCAGCACACATATCCCATACCAAAAGATTCATCCAATTATCATTGACTTAGTGATTCCTTCTCTATTCCAGCTGCCTTCTCTCCCAAATCATGAGGCATGTTTCCAACTATGAAGCAATATTCCTGGCCCTTGTCTCTACTGTCCTTGGGTGTCAGTTTCATACTATGTTATTTTATATTTCACAAATGAGTGCAGTCATTCTATGCCTGCCCCTGTCTTTCTAATCTCATGGATTAATTTAACACATAGATTCCTACATGTACAAGAATACCATGCCTGTGTTCATACACAGTATTTTTCCGTCTGGACAGAAAATGTTCTAGTTTTCAGCTGATGAAATTTTCTGTGGGATCAGAATGAAGCCACAGCCCTTGTGAAGGAGGGACTGCTTGCAAAGTGCTGAACTAATACTGCACAGTTTACAAAGTACTTCACAAATATTATCTCCATTAGTCACCAGGACTCTGTCTAGGATGTACTGTCAAGGACATAAAACATGTGCCTTGCCCAATATTTCAAAAGCAGCCTGGGATGGCACAATAGTACATTGTGTTGGGCTCTCGCCTTGCTTGCAGCTGACCCAGGTTTGATCCTCAGCACCACATAAATGTTCCCCAAGCACAGCCAGGAGTAACTCGGCTGAGCACAGATCCAGGAGGTAGTCCTGAGTACAGTCATATGTGCCCCCCAATAAAGTTTAAACATATTAAGTATAAACATTTTTAAGGCAGCCAGAAGCTAGAACTTGGACTTAGGTCTTTCAACTAAGGATTTTCACACTATGTCTAGTTTGAAAGCTTGTTTTATTTACACTCATTAGCACCAGGAAAGAGAACTGTAGCATAGCCTTCTCTCATTGACAGATGACACATTCTCAAGTCAACAAATGCATGTCTAAGAGCATACCCTAACGGAGATCTGGAAATTAGTTCCTTTTGTGATTAGACTTCAACTCTACCCACCTTTTGTGCTCCCATTTGAACACAGATGGAGGATCCTAATGAGCCAATAAAGGCTGAAGAACAAGTAGAGATCTTGCACCAGCTGCAAATCCTTTTGAAAGACAAAGAACTTTTCTTCCTTCGACACAATTCTACGAACCAGCAACAAAGTGCATGTGCCAATACTGAAACTTCCAGAACATACACTTGCTTGGACTTCAGAAGGGCAAAGTTGACTGGACAGGATTCTAATTTCCCACTTGGAAGCACAGAAAATGAGCTAGAGAGTAATTAAAGGACATAGCTTGTAATGATTCCTGCCAAATTTTCTCTCTGCATGTAACTGTGACTCCCATGACAATCTGATGCTAGTGGTGTCCAGAATACACCTGTAAATATTCAACTGCTGGTGCAATTATGGGAGTTAGCTGACCATCTGTCATCTGGGGGAAACAACTACCTAATTGCATCCTTAACTGAGTATTTGCAGATGTGTTCAATACATGCAAAAGAGAAGGCCACTCGGAGCCATGAGCAAGGGCCCCATTATCACATTATCGAATCCTTCTACAACCAAGAGGAGGCCTGCAATTCAGCAGTTTTCCTCGAGATCAGCTTTCCTCCCAGTAGTGTAAGAAAGAGAAAGACATAGAGGGGGTAAGGGATGGAAGGAGGGAGGAAGGGAGGGAGGGAGGGAGGGAGGGAGGGAGGGAGGGAGGGAGGGAGGGAGGGAGAGAGGGAGAAGAGAGAAAGAATGAGAGAAAGAATCTTGGGTTCCTCCATGGAAGGGTCTGAGAGTCAGGACTGTAAAGTGATCAGCCTCAACCAGGCTTACATATTCCAAGAGAAGTGGCCCCAAGGCACCCAGAGAAAAGAACAGAGGGAGGGTAGCTGACTCCCTATGCCCTAAACCCTGGCATAAAACAGTAATGGTTCAACACTTGCCAGGTATGACAAGATCTTTCAGCGTCAAACCTCCTTCATTTATAGTGTATCACACTTTGACAGAAATAATGCTCCCAATTGCTGGATCTTCTCACAGAGCTGCCTGGGAGACGTTATATGTGCCAATGATGCCAAGGCCCAAACATGATTCAAATAATCTCCTTTGCCCTTCTCTGGTCACCAAAGGAATTGGTGAAAGGCCTCATTGTCCAGGTGTCTCAGTATCAGGATCAAACTTATCTACTGCTCAGACAGCTTCTGCCTGTTCAACCTAATGGCAATATTACAGGATCACAAAATGCCAGGGTCTAGAGGACTCATTGGGGAAGTGTAGATCCGCCTCTGTTTTGCAGATGAGGATGTAGAGGTAGTGGACAAAAGGCATAGCTGGGTAACACAGAAATCTAAAGGTACAGTTGAAGCTAGAATTTGTCTGCCATGGCAGGGGCCGGATTCACACCTGCTCAACAACTGCTGTTTAATAGTAAATGCACAGAGATGATCCCCCACTTTTAGTAAATGTTATATGTGATACATCCTTGACAGAGCTGTGCCATGTCACTCCCAGCTTCCTTCGCTTTTCAAATCTGTCCCAAGGAGCACTAGGCTGCACCTCAATTCTGATTAATATTTGGCAGATGGAATTTCCTGTCCCCATGTTATTCAAAGATCTCCTAAAGTTAACAGCATGGGAGATAAGCATGAATTCATGATGGCTGGGATGGCAGAATGTCATGGTAGACAAACCATAAAAAATCTAGAACCACCTTCCACAGGTATAAATATAAAGTGTCTCTGGGACTATATCTGAAGAAAGAGTGTTTCTATAACGCCAAGTTAAGAAATCTAAATTGCATTATTCGAAGGTCTGCATAGTTTGGGCTAATAAATAACACGTACAGTGAAACTGTGCTTTACGAGGAGGACTCATCCCATATTTCAAACATTTTCCCGCTCTTAAATGTGTTCTTTAATAAGGACACTTCTAGCCACAAAATTTCTAGAGTTTATTCAATATCTTTTATGTGCTTTACAAGGTCATTAGAGAATTTATTTGCTCTTTCCCTTACAGATTGGAAGGTGGGCAGTGATATATGAGGTTTCACATTTTATTTATTCACCAAACTGTTCCAGATGTGATCCCATCATTTATCCACTGACACATCAAACCTGCTGGTGCCCTGTACACTGACCTCCTCCCCACGTTTGCTTTCATGCTCTTAAAGTTATAGTGGGCTCACTCCGATGAGAAGACAAGAGAATTGCTATTCGGGGATAGCCGGTGCGGGAGGGAGTCCATTGAGCTTCAGTAATAAAAATTTTAATTGCTCAGCTACAATTTGAAAACGATATCCAGGTGGAAAAATGACCAGTACCATTTCCCCAAATCGTTGCTTCCCACTTGCCGTCCAAACTGGGTTGCATGTCTCAGATTCAGAATGTGCAGGACCCGAATAAACAGCACTGAACAGGTACTAAATCATTTCCCCTTCTCCCAGGGATTTGTCACCATAATAAGCATTCTGAGGGTGATAGACCTTTTATTACTACACACTGGTAAGCAGAAAGGAGGCTGCAATGTATTCCTGGTGCTCTTAAGGGAAAATAATTACCCCATGCAGACATTTTTTTTTTTAAAGTATCGATTTAACAGAAAGAGTTATATTTAAGCCCAAGTGCTTATTTAGTGTAAAATATGAAACATTGTTATGTTTGCATTGGAGAGGATAATGGTGACCCGTTCTGCTATCCCATGGTCTCTGAGATACAATACATACTTTTCTGTCTCTCTCAATGTAATTTCCATAGGAGCATAGGGAGGAAGGCATGTTCTCATTTTAGGGACCCCTCACATTTTCAGCTCTTTAGGCTTCACTTGTAAATACTGGGGTGCTTCCACACAATATTTGAAGAGCATTGTATATCTGCCAAACAATGTCTTACTACCTTCTTGGGTCCCCACGACGACCTTGTGAGAATTCATTAGGACCATTTCGAAGATGAGGAAACAAACTCAAAAAGAAATAGAAATGTACTAAATAAATATATATGTGTGTGTATGTAATGTGAAATATAAAACATTTTTACGCATGGTGCTTTTGTTTAGGCTTTCCTGAGTTTGAAAAAAATACAATGAATTTTTTTTTTGCCTGGAACATACTTAACCTAAAAATACATTGCCTTATTGAAATTCAAATGTAACTGGGCACTTTATTTTATCAGGCAATTCAAAGTATATTGGGAGTCTGTAATAAGAAGCCTTAACCCCTTTCTGAATCCTCCCCATCCCCCGCCAAAAGAAATGTGAAGGTTGGTTAAGAAAGTGGGAGGGGGGCGAAGTGTAGAGAGATAGTACAGTAATGAAGGTGCTTGCTTTGCCTGTGGCCAACCTAGGTTGGATCCCTGGAATCCCATGTGGTCCTCTGAGCACTGCCAGAACTGACTCCTGAAGCACAGAGCCAGGAGTAACCCCTGAGCATCACAAGGTATGCCTCCACAAAAGAAAGTGTGGGTAACTTGTCCACAGTCCCATGGTAAGTAAAGAGCAGAGGGGAAATACAGGTCATTTCTGTGACTTCTTGGTTGTGTTATTTTAGGTTCTCCATTGCCTCTCCACCTGAGGCCAGAGAAAACAGCTGTCATGTGATCAAAACATATTCAGCCCAAACGAGGTAGGGAATAGTTCTCTGGGGCCTTTGATTCCCCTGCACCAAGGGATGCAATGCTTTGCCTTTATCTGGTATCCCCGACACTTCATTCTGAAGTGTGTCATCTAAATGCAATGCAACCCAAAGGGAAGCATTCTCTTAATTGAGCATAAGAGAACACACTCCTCTCCCTCATAAATGCAGAAATACACATCAACACAATACAGTACCATTCTCTGCTCAGCAGATTGGCAAAACACGAAGCTATATTCAAACTGGTCCTGATAAGGGAAACAGGCCTTTTGCATGGTGCTGGGAAAAAGTAAATAAAGTCCATTTTTCTAGAGACTGGTGAAGTATTATCTCTGCTCATTAAAAATGCACATGCCCTTTGACCCAGCAATTTCACACTGCTAGAAACTACCTTTAACTCTATGAGCATCCAAAGAGAGGCTTAAAAAGCCAGGCCTGTCCACCGGCCCTAAGGCGTAACTGGACACATTCAACAAGACCTGGTTCCTGCCACTCAAAGAGAGTCCATGATCAGCACCACACCGAGTACTCCACTCAGAGAAACTTGCTTATTCCCATAAAGTCTACACTGCTATTAACTCTGCTATGCTCACTTGGAAACTGAGGCTTGTAGAGATTCCATGGTTCGTTTCAAAGTGGCAAAATCAGTCAGGGAGGATCAGGGATTTGAACCCACATCAGTTTTGTAATAATGTCTGTGCTTTTTCATTGCTCTCCTCAATGCATCTCAGAGAGAGATGGAGAGGCATCTAATGATAGATTCCCGCAGGAAGGCAGGAAATAGGCATTCTTCATCCTGGCTGAATTGGGATATTTTCTGTCTGTGCTCAGCTTCTCTAATTTCTGGAACTAGTCATTAGTAGGAGAGGAAGTCTGCAAAGAATCCAGGGTCCCTAGTGAAATTTCTGGGGTAAGGAGAACCAATGAATGAGCGCATTAGTAATAGTAGGTTTCTACTCACAAAAAGAATCACTTTATTTGGTTACAGTCCAAATGTGTAATAATCTCTTTCATTTCCTTTAAATGTTTATAGTCATCAAAAGAAAATATCAGGCTCAGTGATATAAATGATAAATTTGGAGGTGCCAGCTTGAGAAGATGATGAAGATTTTTTTGAAGGACTGATACTATTGTGAACTGATCAGGAGCAAAAATTATGTATAAAAGTGCCCACGTTACATGATTCACCCTAAAGGCAAAAACAGAAGTAAACTTCTTGGGATGGTGTGTTACTTTTTAAAAATTAATAGGATTTAATGAGGCAGCATGGAAGCATTTCAAGTCTGCCCCTAATAAAAAAGAAAAGAATAGTTATTATAATACTAAGAAAGACATGGCAATAGTTTTATGCCATTAAGTGACCATTATAGTCACTTGTTGCTCCGAGATCTTTGCCCTAAACCTTAAATCAGAGTAATATTGTAGATGCAAAAACTTTAGCCTTATATTAATATTAGGAGTTACAGGGACAGCAAGATAGTACTGTGAGTAAGACATTTGCTTTCCACAGAGCTGAACTGGGATTGATCCCCAAAAATGTATGAATAATACCAGGGGTGATCCCTGAGCATAGTGAGGAGGAAGAGAAAGAGGAGACATAGGAGAAAGAGGAGGAAGAGGAGGAAGAGGGCTTATCTTTGGTGATTACTTGTGCTGTGCATGCAGAAGGAGGAGAAGGAGAAGGAGATCAAGCAGGAGAAGGAGGAGGAGGAGATCAAGCAGGAGGAGGAGGAGAAGGAGAAGGAGATCAAGCAGGAGGAGGAGAAGGAGAAGGAGAAGGAGAAGGAGAAGGAGAAGGAGAAGGAGAAGGAGAAGGAGAAGGAGAAGGAGAAGGAGAAGGAGAAGGAGGAGAAGGGGGAGGAGGAGGAGGAGGAGGAGGAGGAGGAGGAGAAGGAGAAGGAGAAGGAGAAGGAGAAGGAGAAGGAGAAGGAGAAGGAGAAGGAGGAGAAGGAGAAGGAGAAGGAGAAGTTGTCGTTTGGTAGAATGTTAGATAAGTATCTTAACTCCTTCAAACCCCAATTTTCCATCTAGAGTTCAGAAATAATGCTCATCTTATCCACCACAGAGTCATCACGATGCCAGAAGTCGAATGAACCTAAATCAGCAGAGAGCAGTGCATTAACAAAGGGGGCATAAAGGTATGTCTAAGTCCTCCATGGCTTGGCCTCAGGACCTAGAAAATTCACTTCATCACCTCCAGAATTTCCTGGCTAGAGAAAGATGAGAAGGGCCCAGCTGGGCAATTACTCCGCTACAAACATGTACAAGACATGGAATACACATCTTGGGAAAATAAGGATTTAAAGCAAATGATTTTATCCTCAGAAAACGGTCCTTAGAACTAAGATTCTGTGGTCTGCAGAGGATATCATTTCTAAGTGGTGACGGCTTGTGTGTGTGCTGTACATTGAAGACTAACATGCCATATGTTGACTGCCCTTGCTCTCATTACAGCGCCCAGAGTGCCTCTTTTCATGAGCATCTCTGGAATTGCTTTGGTGTGTTAGAATTGGGATATAATTAACATGCAGTAAAATCCATTTTTAAAATTATACTCACTTTTGAATATATAGGATGCTTTAAAGGCATCATTTTATGTCACGTCTACTCTATACCCTTAATGCGTGCTTCTTTATCACAAATGGTTTCTTCTCTTTTATCATGTGTAGCCCGCTCAGGAGAGTTCTGTTCTGTGGAGTTGTATTTAGCTTTTCCTTAATTTGCACTTTGGTTCTGGTAAATTTGAATACTTTTTTTGTTTTGCTTTGGTTTGGGAAGCTACAACCAGCTGTGCTTAAGGCTTATTCCTGGCTCTGGATGCAAGGATCACTCCTGGAAAAATAAAACATTTTTGCTCATATTTTCATCTTTTAAAAATGTCTGTGCATTTGCTCTCTTAATAATATTTTTTGCTTTTGTTTTGGGCCACAACCAGCGATGCTCAGGGGTTACTTCTGGATCTGCACTCAGGAATTATTTCTGACAGTGATCAGAGGGCCATATGTAGTGCCGAGGATTGAACCTGAGTTGGCCGTGTGCAAGGTAAATGCTCTCCCTGCTGTACTATCTCTCCAACCCCAATATTTTTTTTTTGATTTTTATTATGTCACCATGTGGAAAGTTACAAAGTTTTCAGGTTTATGTCTCAGTTATACAATATTCAAACACCATCCCTTCACCAGTGCCCATATTCCACCACCAAAATCCCCAGTATACCCCCCGCCACAGCCCCCCCAACTGTATAACTGATGAATTTCACTTCATTTTCTCTCTACCTTGATTACATTCCATATTGCAAAACAAAACTCACTACTGTTGTTGGAGTTTCCCCCCAAGGAAGACAGCCTTAGTAAGGAAGCATTTGATAATTGGTTTGTCATTAAAAGATTGTATGTTTTCAGTTTTTAGAAAAGGTCGCGCGGCCGCGCCATGGGCCGCGCGGCTCAGATGTGTTCCAGTCCCGCAACCCGGAGCTGTGTTAGTTGCTTCTCAGTGTCGCCAGGGCTCCATCCGGAGAAGGTGTACCAGCTGTACCTCCTCCGTCTGAATCCCTGGTGTTGTTGGCCCGGATTCGGGTCTGGAGCATTTCTCCGGCCGCGTTGCTCACCAGACTGCCTGGCCTCTTCTCTGTTGAAGGTGGGAAGATGGCGCCGAGGGTGGGTCGAGGGCGGGACTTCCGGCGGCCGGGACCATTTGGAGTTCGGGCAGGCGCTGCCCCACTCCAGTGCCCCCCCGAGGCTCAGATGTGTTCCAGTCCCGCAACCCGGAGCCGTGTTAGTTGCTTCTCAGTGTCGCCAGGGCTCCATCCGGAGAAGGTGTGCCAGCTGTACCTCCTCCGTCTGGATCCCTGGTGTTGTTGGCCCGGATTCGGGTCTGGAGCATTTCTCCGGCCGCGTTGCTCACCAGACTGCCTCTCCAACCCCAATATTTTTATCTATTTGTGATCAGTTACTATTTACATTATTTTATCAGCCATTAAAGATGTAACTGTAGTTCAACTACTCATAGGAATTCCCTCAATTTATTAGATCTCCTTTAAGCAAAAATTTAATAAAATTCAACAGTATATACCAAAGAATCTAAGGCTCTTGTTATTATAGTTTAACTTTTTGTTCTATGAATCATACAGTTCCTAGCATATATCAATGCTGCCCAGCCAGGCTGAGGGGTGTTTGTTAGAGCCTGTGCTCATCTCCAAGTTATGCGACTCACAGACCACCTCAAAGGGACAGTCTTTGTGCTCTTTACAGTGCTTCCCATGTATAGACAATCATTCCACCCACTCCATGTACACAATTGGCAAGAGAAATCAAAGTCTCAACTACAGAAGGTCAAATACATGGCCTCAGGAAGACACCAACATGTTACTAAGCAGAGAGTGGCTTATGCCACACTCAGATCACAGGTGCTGAGTTCTGCAAAGGTCTCTGCTGCCTGTAGCCAGTGTGGATACATTTGATGACTCACAAAGCCAGATGATGATGATTCTCCACCTGGACTAATCTCTACTACAGATCTATCTCACTTAAAGAACCCTCTCAAATTAATGATAATGTAATGAATCCAAAGAAAACTTTATCAGACACTGGCTAAGGTTTTTTGTTTATAATGAAACAACTGCTTGGCAACTACACAGAATGAAAGAATTAGGACCTAGGAAAACCAGGATATAAGTTAATAATGATATTGTGTCTAGAAAATTCCTTATGCCAGACACGTTACTACCTCCAAAAAGTTCTTTCATTGTTTAATACAATTTGAAATGTTTACACTTATTGGTATGCATCATATTTAGTATAATAACATATTAAGTAAGTATTAATTTAAAAGAGTAATGTCAATAGTAACACAATAATAGTGAAGGTTTTTTTGTTTGTTTTGCTTTTGGGGCCACACCCGGCGATGCATAGGGGTTACTCCTGGCTCTGCACTCAGGAGTTACTCCTGGCGGTACTTAGGGGACCATATGGGATGCTGGGATTCGAACCCGGGTTGGCTGTGTGCAAGGCAAATGCCCTACCCGCTGTGCTATCACTCCAGCCCCAATAGTGAAGGGTTTTAACATAGTTCTTACACTTATGGGGAATTCATCAAAACATAATAAGGAAGCAATACCCTTAAAATAATGAAACAAAACAAAGGTGTATTATAGAGAGTTAAGGAATATTTCACTGCAAAATTGCAAAATCTACAGAATTTCAAGTATACTCAGAAATTTATCAAGGCTAGACCATACGCTGGGAAACAAAAAGGTGTGACTAAACTACTGAAGATAAAATCACACCAACTATTTTTTAATGAATCACCATGATGTGCAGTTACAGACTTACAAACTTTTGTGATTATATTTCAGTCATAAAATGATCGAGTACCCATCCCTCCACCAGTGAACATTTTCCACCACCAAAGTTGCCAGTATCCCTCCCGCCACCCACACCCCACACCCCCACATGCCTCTATGGCAGGCACAGTTCCTCTTACTCTCTCTCTTCTTTAAGGTGTTGTGATTTGCAATACAGACAGTAAGTGGCCAACGTGTCTGATGTTTGATCTGTAGTCTACATTCAGCACGCATCTCCCATCCCTCCAAGCATTAACCATTTAGTGGTCCCTTCTCTATCCCAGCTGCCTTTTCTCCCAGCATGTGAGACTGGCTTTCAAGCCGCTGAACGATCCTCCTGGCCTTTATCTCTATTATCCTTCACACCCACTAGTTTTTTTCTGATAACAATGTTACAAAATTAGAACTCAAGCACAAAAGGAAAATTCAAAAAAAAACCCTTAAGCATGTGGAGAGTAAATGATATGCTTCTTTGCAACTACTGGGTCAGTATAAATTAAAGCCAAAATTACAAAAATACCTTGAAAAATAAGAAAGTGAAGGGGCTGGAGCGATAGCAAAGCGGATAGGGCATTTGCCTTGCACACGGCCAACCCAGGTTCAAATCCCAGCATCCCTTATGGTCCCCTGAGCATTGCCAGGAGTAATTCCTGAGTGCAAAGCCAGGAGTGACCCCTGTGCATCGCCGGGTGTGACCCAAAAAGCAAAAAAAAAGAAAGAAAGTGAAGACACAAGTTATTAGTCTACACAAGATGAAGCAAAGGCAGTACTAAGAGGGAAGTTAACAGTGATACGGGACTTCATAAAGAAAGAAGAAAATCACAAATAAACAATCTAACCCTACAGCTCAAACCACTGGGAAAAGAACAGTCAATAAAATCAAAAGCTTCTGCAAGGAAGGAAAAGTTAAAAATCAAATCACAAATAAATGCAGTAGAAACCAAAAGTAATAGAAAAAATCACTGAAACTAAGAGCTATTTAGTTTTTACCAAAAAGATAAATAAAATTCATAGATTTTTATTTAGCATTATAAGAATGGTGAAAATGCTAATAGAACCAGCAATGAAAGAGGAGAAATTAAAATATATAGCGTATAAATACAAATGATTATGTAACTATCATGACAACTACAGGCCAACACAATTGACAACTTAAAAGATATGGATAAATTCTTTTTAAAAATGTGTTTATTTTTTTTAAATTGAATCACAGTGAGGTACACGAAGTTGTTCATGATTGGGTTTCAGTCATATAATATTCCAACACACTTCTTTTCACCAGTGTGCATTTCCCCTCACCAATACCCCAGATTCCCTCCAGTCTCCACCCCCACCTTCTTGCCTCTATGGCAGGCACTTTTCTCTCTGTCACCCACCTCTCTTCTTTGGAGCATTATGGTTTGCAATGCAGATACGATACTGAAAGGTTATCATGTATATCCCATTATCCCTTTACCTACTTTCAACACTCAGTTCTTCTCCAGAGTAATCATTCCCAACTATTATTGTCATACTGGTCCCTTCTCTATCCTAACTGCCCTCCACACCCACACATTTGTGGCAAGCTTTCGACCACTGACCAGTCCTCATGTCCCCTGTTTTCTCTGGTCTTGGATATTAGTCTGATACCATTTTATTAAAATAAATTCTTTTTTTTTATTTAATTTTATTGAATCACCATGTGGAGGGTTACATAGTTCTCAGGATTATGTCGGTTATACAATTCTCAAACACCCTTCCCTTCACCAGTGCCCATCTTCCATCACCAACCCCCCCAGTATGCCTGCCGCCCCCTCCCACCTCCCCAGTCCCCACCCTTGTACATGATAAGTTTCACTTCGTTTATGCCTTATCTCGATTACATTCCATGTTTCAACACACAACTCACTACCGTTGTTGGGGTTTCCCCCCAAAAAGAAAAGCAGTCCTATTGCCAAGGAGGCATTTGATAGTTCTCCACTACTAAGAATATAGAGATATTAAGTCCCGCTGTTTGTTACATAACTTTTCTTTTTCCCCCTTGCCCCGCGCCACCGAGTTCACGCCTGTTTAGTAATCGCCACGCTGCCTGACAAGGGAAAAAAAAAAACGAAAACAAAAAACGAAAAGGATGGTTATTTCCCGTCATCAGCAGACGTGGGGCTCTGGCTTAGTTGATAGACTAGTAGAGTGTCTGCAAGCAGTTTCTGGAACCGAAGGTCTTGCGCTGGTATCGGCTCCGGCTCGAGATTCCACCAGCGTCCCACTGTTCCATGTACATAATTTTTCCCCTTATATCCCATTCCCACGCCACCAGGTCTGTTTGCTTAATGGATTTCACACTGTAGTTGACGACACGCCGCGTTTCTTCCCGAGAAAGAAGAAAATTTCTTCTCAGCTGGCGTGGGGATATAGCTTAGTTTAGTCTAGAGAGATGGCTACCGTTTTGATTGCCTTCAATATTTCAGCAACAGACTTACTATTCTTGTTAGGATCTCCCACAAAAGTCCGACCCATTAAAAGCGAACCATTACATATTGCTGATGTTAAGATGACATTAGGTTTTGGGTTTCTGTATAAAGTCCAGGGAAAGTACAACCAGAAATAACATCACTAACATCACTACAAACTTTTACCCTTTTATGGTGCTCATAAGATGGAGAAGTCCTGCGCTGTGTTCAGGAGGGAGGAGTTGAGAGAGAGAGACAGGTTAAAAGAATTGGGGGATGCCCGGTTCCCACTGTTTCAGCGCTCCCTTGGGCTCTTCCATCATGCTCGCTCCGCCTAAAATAAATTCTTTGATAAATACAACCTACTAAGACTGGACCAAGAAGAAGTTAAACACCAATATCAGAAGTGGAAGATATGATTCAAAGGGTTGAGTGCATGCTTCCTATGCAGCATCACCAGGTTTAATCCAATCCCATGCACCACAAGGTTCTCAAATACTGACAAGAGATCCCAATCCCCAAGCTACAAGTGGTTCCTGAGCACCACAGGCCATGGCCCCCAAACAAAACAGACAGAGGCAAACAAGAAAACAAAATCCAAATTCAAGCTATCACAAATATAAAATTAAAATACCAACAAAAATAAAACAAAAAAAAATTCTGGACCAGATGATTTTACCAATAAATTTACCAAGCCTTCAAAGAATAACTTAGACTTGCTGTCTTCATTCCCCCAAAATCAAAGGAGATATTCCCAAGTACACTTATAAGGCCAGAATTGCCCTGATATCAAAACTATACAAAAACATGACACATAAAGAAAACTACAGACCTATACCTCTGATAAGAATAACTGCAAAACTTCTCAACAAAATACCACAAATCAAATTGAACAATGTATTTTTAAAAATTATACATCATGATAAAGTGAACTTCTTTCCAGAGATTAAAGGATGTTCAAACATATAAAAAATCAGTCAATATAATGCATTATATAAATCAAAAAAGGCAAAAATCATATGGAAATATACCAACAAATGTTAAGAAGCATTTGGCAAGATTCAGCACCTATTTATATTTTTCAAAAGACTTCTCAATAGGGGCTGGAGTGATAGCACAGTGGGTAAGGTATTTGCCTTACATGCAGCCGACCCAGGTTCAATTCCCAGCATCCCATATGGTCTCCCGAGCACCGCCAGGAATAATCCCTGAGTGCAAAGCAAGGAGTAACCACTGAGCATTGCCGGGTATGACCCAAAAAAAAGCAAAAAAAAAAAACTTCTCAATAAAATTGGATTAGAAGGAGCATATGTAAGCATAACAAGGCCATATACTATAAACTCAAAGCTAATATTATAATCAATGATAAAAACTGATTTTAAACATGGTAAAAACAAAAGTTATTAACAAAGTGGTAGACTAGCACTATCTCTATTTACTTTAGCATTAGCAGTCTTAGCGAGAGCAATTATCAATTAGACAAATAATAACAGGGTAAAAATATTTCATACTGAAAAAGAATAAGTGTAACATCATTCTTTCAAGACAATCACATTTTTAAATCCCTGAAGTCAATTAAAAAGCTATAAAAACAATTAATAAATAAAGCAAAGTGCCTGATTACAAAATCAATATACAAAACTCATATTTTATATGCAAATTGTGAATAAGAATAAGAAATTAAGAAATCAATTCCAATTATAGTTGAATATAAAAATTAGATACCTAGAAATAAAGTTAACAAAGGAGTTTAAGTGCCTGTATAACAAAAAAACACACAAAATACTAAATATGGACACTATATATTAAAAAAAACAAGACATTAAGAAAAGAAAGACATTCCATGCACATGGATGGTGACAGCATAATATCTATTATACCAAAGGCAATATACAAATTTAATGTAATCGCAATAAAAATGTCAAGGATATTTTTAGGAAAATGGCACAAAAATACTAACATTTATATTGAACTATAAGTGACCCTAAATGATAAAGCAATTCTGAGGAAAGGAAGTAAAAGAAAAATGAATTTATTATATTAGCTGACCTTATGTTATACTACAAAGTAACAGTAATTAAGACTACATGGCATTGAAAAGATACATGTATCAATGCAACAGCATTGGAAGTCCAGAAATATTTACACATTTAACGATAATTAATTTATGACAAAACACTAGCATAATAGAGTGGGAAAAGAGGAGAGTCTCTCCATCTGAGAAAACTGGACAATCACAAGCAAAATAATGAGACTATACTACATTCTAGCTTTACATACGAAAATACATTCAAAATGGACCAAAGACTGATATAAGACTTGAAATCATAAAGATCATGAAAGATGACTCAGGTAAAACTTAATGACATTAGCCTTACAGATGTTATAAGGGACCCAACCCCAAGAACAAGAGGAATGAAAGTAAAGATAACCAATTAAGACTGCGCTAAATTGAAAAAGAAAAAAATTATATATAAAGCAAAATAAAATATAAACAGAACAAAAAGCTTCCTAAAAGGAAGGTATTTTCACATCCCACATATGATAAGGTAGCTGGAGTGAGAGCACAGCAGGTAGGGCATTTGCCTTGCATGCAGCCAACCCGGGTTCGATTCCTCCATCCCTCTTGGAGAGCCCGGAAAACTACCAAGAGTATCCTGCCCACAAGGCATAGCCTGGCAAGCTACCCGTGGCATATTCAATATGCCAAAAACAGTCACAAGAAGTCTCACAATGGAGACATTACTGGTGCCCTCTTGAGCAAATCAATGAACAACAAGATAATGGTGCTACAGTGCTACATATAGTAAGGAGTTTATAGCCAAGATAAAGAACTCATTTGCTGTAACATCAGAAAGTACACAACCCAACTTTTAAAATGTGGAGATAATTTTAGTAGATATACTTCCAAAATGACATGCAAATAACTTATAAGAAAAATGTTCAGGATTAGAGGGGCAAGACACTTGCCTTGTCTGAGGCTGACCCCATTTGTTCTCTTGTACTGCATATATTACTCAGCACTATCAAGACCAATCTCTGCCACAGAGGCAGGGAGTGGGAAGGAGTTGGGGTGGCAGGAGGGATGCTGGGAACATTGGTGGTGGAGAACAAGCACTGGTGGAAGGATGGGCACTTGAACTTCAATATGACTGAAATACAATCACAAATGTTTGTAAGTCTGTAACGGTATCTCATGGTGATTCATTAAAATAAAATTATTTAAAAAAGAAAAATTCAGAAAGAAAGAATGTTCTCTGAGTATGGAGCCAGGGAATGAGAAGGAGGAGGAAGACGATAAGGAGGAGGAAGACAAAGAGGAGGAGGAGGAGGAGGGGGAGGAGGAGGAGGAGGAGGAGGAAGAGGAGGAGGAGGAGGAGGAGGAGGAGGAGGAGGAGGAGGAGGAGGAGGAGGAGGGAGAAATGTTCACTGATCATGAGAAAATGGAAGTGAAGACCATAATGTTTTGCCACTTCACACAGTGAGATAGCTTCCATTAATAGCAGTAAGTGTTAGAGAGAATGTGGCATAAGGAAACTATTGGTGGGAATGTCAATTAGTGCGATGATTATTTAACATACTATGGACTTCCTTAAGAAGCTAAAATAGAACTAATTATGATCACACAAGTCCACTTTTGTCCTAAGAATATGAAAAATTAGCACAGAAAGTTATATATCTTAATGCTTACTGCAGTGTTATTTAAGGAAATTAACAAATGGAAGCAAAGTTCCTGTCAATTGGATAAAGATGTAGTACACTTACATGATGGAATACTATTCAGCTATTTAAAGATAAATCTTATTCACGTTGATTTGTGTTTTTTAAATAAAGTTAATATGACTAAAAAAGTGTTAACATTTATAGTTTTTATGTACTTCACCTTTTTAAAACTAATGCATCTTCACCACCACCAAAGTGTGCAAGACTAACACCTTTATGTCACTCCTTGTCCATCTGTTCCTTCTCTGCCTACTACAATACTTGGTTATCTCAGTTTTGTAGTCCAAAATCAAGGATTTGTCAACATTCAACATCATATTTTCATTTGTCTTGCTTCTCTATATAACAAGGTGAATGAGATCATCCAATAATTATCTTTCTTCCTCTTACTTCACTTAATATGATGCCCTCAACTTTCACCCAAGTTGCAGCAAATAGCAAGATTATGAACTCAGAATAGAATTTCATCATGTATATGTATTTGTTTTTTTATTTGTTTTGTCTATATAATGAACACCATATGTGGACTATCAACTCATTTCTTGGATAAACCTCCTGTTAAGTGTACCATCCATTATATTGTACAAGTTTTCATAAGCAAAAACATAACCATTTTTTCTTATATTTCTGAAATGAGAAACAGGTTGTATTTCTTAAAAGACTAGTCTACTTGTTTTCACTCTTTTTTCCCTTAGGAGTCTAGCAAAGTTTGTAGGTCTTGTTTATTCTTTAAAAAAGGAAAAGTTTTGTTTTTTCAATATACTTCCCATTGCTTTCTTGATCTTTATATCATTGATTACTGCTCCAATTTTATTATTTCCAAACTTCTACTTATTTGAGACTACACTTCTGTTCTTCCAGATTCTCAAGCGATGAGGTTACATTACTTATGTGAGTTGTTCTTGCTTCCTGATGTATGTTTGTAATTCTTTTGCTATATCCCAAAGGTTCTGATAATTTTGAGTTTTCATTCTCATTCATTTTGAGGAATCTATCTTTTTATCTGATTCCCTCATTGACCCAATAGTTATTGACTCAATAGTTATTGTTAAGTTTGCAAATTTTGAAGCCTTATCCAACTTTTTATAAAAGTTGATTTCTACCTTCAAGGCATTGTGGTCTGATATGATTTTTATTTTGTAACTCTTATAATAGACACTCAAATTGCTGCCCAGCATATAATAAATCTTGCAGGATATTCCATTTGCACTGGAGAAGAATGTACATTCAGCTTTTGGTATATGTGTGTGTGGGAGAGGGCTGAGTCCTATGTATTTATATTAATCCCATTTCTTCCAGTTCCTCATTTAGGATTCCTCTTTCCTTACTGATCTACCATCTGGTTGATCTGTTCAATGGCAAGTGTAGGGTATTTAAGCCGCTCACTACTATCATGTATTTTCAGCCACTGATTCAGTTTTAAACTTCTTCTATTCTACTGCTGAATTCTGATATTCTATCTTTTATCTCCTTTCTATTTGAATAAATTGTATGATATTTTTGTCATTTGAGCTTATTGTTTCTGCCAATGATTTTCTTAGTTCAGTAAGCATAAAGATGATTATGGCTTGAAAATCAACCTTAGCTCTCTAGAAATTTATGGTACAGAGTCAAAACTTTCCTGGGTTTTTGTCCTGATCCACGGATGCTGCTGAATTCCCTCATTTTTCATTACCCCTAGTGTTTTACAGGGTCAAGGACATAGCGCCAACCTCCAGCTGGCCTAAGTTGCAATCTGGTGATCCAGGTCGCAATATCAGGCTGGTCCCTGTGAATCTACTAATTTCTAGCAGCCAAAGAGATCTTGTGAGGATTTCACTAATGTTTTCGATATTGAGCTGGTTCCTTGCTGTGTGCACCTGGATGACAATAGAAGATTTGTGTCCCCCATGTGCCTTGTGACCAGTTTAGCACCAACCACTAGTGGGCATGGACTCTGCTTATGAGTTCACAGTTGCGGGTGTATTACAGCTGATATGGCATCACAGTCCATCTGACTTGGGAAGTGAATGAAAATTATGGTCACGTGAACCTATTAGCTATTCAGCAAGTTGATCTTCAAAGGTATGGCAGGGTTTTATCCTTTGCATCTGCCAGAACCAATTTTGGGACAACTGCTTCAAACCATGGATTGATGGGTGGGGCTCATGTCAAGGGTGTCTCTTATGTGCTGTGGACTCTGTAATGGCACCTCCCAGATGTGTCCTTGGGTCCAGCTGCTCCCAGCTGTGGCCAACACTGTCTGAGCTGTTCCCAGCCTCTTTCGTATACTGGGTGTAACACAAAACCGAACCCGTGTGAAGTCTTTGTACTTGGTGTCTTCCATCTTAGGTTGGAGATGAATTCGAGCTGTGCTGGGGAAGAGTCATTTTATTCTGACCTGATCATACCACAGCTGGGAGCCTGTAGGGTGCACCAAGACAAATGGAAGGAGGGTGAGTCTCATCGGATGGAGCAGAGGTTATGACCCTGTTGGTGGGGGGTGAGCCTTTGATCCCAACTGGATGGGACACCATTCAGGAATGGCTGCTCCCAGTCTGAGCCAAGTGTGGCTGCCCCTATGTTGAGTTTTGCCGTTATAAGACTCTTTGGCACATCAAGTTCAGGTACAAAACTGAATTTTGTTTAAAAAAAAATACATACCGTGTTCAGCATCCCAGCGCAAAGCCATCTGATGGGGCAGTACGGCAGCTGGGAGAGATCCCAGAGTGCAGCCCTGTTGGGTGAGGCTTTCCATGCAAGCAGCTGTTCTTGGCTTATTTGGGAGCGGCAAAACAAGACCCAAATATGCTTTGGACACGGCAAATGCTGTGCTGGTAGAAAGCTAAATCCTCCATGTTCATAAATCCTCAATGTTCATCACCGTTCCGACGTTGGTTGGTATTTTATTTCCAGTACTGTCTTTCAAGTTCCTTTTCTCTTTCAGTCGCAGCTTCTCCCCTTCCACTCCCAGGGGAAGTATTCTTCAGCTCTGAACTTATCTGCAGTTCTGTGTTCTGCATAATCAAGCCTCCCTGAGGTGAAGACTATTCTCCAGTGAATTTTCTCGGCAAGACCCCTTGTAGGATGCTGTGTTGAGTTCAGCTTTTATGCAGTCTTTGTGTTGCTGCCACAGGAAGCATCACAAAATTGCTCCTTTTTGACTACCTTAGTGTTCCAAAAGATGATATTTTTGTCTTTTGCAACAAAATGGAAGGAGGGTGAGGTAATACGAGTAGTGAGATAAGTTAGAAGGAAAAGACATGTGCAATGTAGCTATAAGGTTACAAAAGTTGACAAAAAGACAAAACAAACAAACAAAAAAAGGTATCAGTGGAAATTGATAATGGAACTAAGGTTACCTGAGAAGGGTGGTAGGGGAAGGTGAAGGATAAGGTGTATAGGCTAGAGGGGATGAAGGAAAAGTTTTTTTTTTTCAGGAGTTACAAACCAACTTGAGAGACCTAGAATCTAATACAAATTATTCATATTTAAAATTTTTGCTTTAGGTCGTGATTTTTACTAGGAGAACTTTTTTCCAAGACACAAGTCTAGATAGTTTAATAAATTCAATAAAACTGCATTTTGTTCTTAATATTCATTAACATCATTGCCACCATTATTTTCTTTAAAAAGCCACCTTCATTTTCCACATTGTTAGTGCAGAAAAGTACAACCCAGTTAGTAAAACACCTGAGTGGTGACGGACCCCTTACAACAGGCTATATGTTGAACTAGGAGAGGAGTAATAGCAATTTACGGAGAATAGCAAAGAAGGTCCTTAAGTAACTTCTCTATTGTCAAAATTCAAATTGATCTGACCCTTTAATCGGTTTGTCTTTCAACCTAACTTGAAGTTGGGGGAGGGGCTGTTAATGGTCCTGTGTAACATGAATATGCGTACAGTTCCCTGAAACAGCATCCTTTGTTTTATTGTGGGTCGCTTTCCTAGCATTATGAAATATATGAAATAAGCAATGTATCTGATGTTGAAATTTTTCAAACGCTGAATCACACTTGGCCCCAAAGGTTTTTGTTAAGACAGGCTAGACATGTGAAGGAAGGTGGGAAAAGTGTAGGCTCTGAGGTCAGATTGCCAGATTCTATTCCCAGCTCTACTATCTAAGAGCTATGTGATCTCTTGAAAGTTATGTCACCTCTCTAAAAGCTGATGGAAACAAGAGCATCTACTTCATTAGGTTAGTGTCAAAATTAAGTGAGCAAATAAACATTAAGTGCTTGGAAGGTTTTTAATGTTATGAACAATCACATAAGAACAACTGGTATAAACCTTGCTTGCCCAGGAAACCAGGATTTGTACACTAAGACCTATTAGCCATTATCAGAGTGTACTTACAGGATCTGGTGACTCTAGATGGTGAAATAGATCAAAGGGAAGCATTTACTGGTAAAACTAAATATCTCTGCCTTTACGTGGGGATACAATGTTTGTGGCCTAACATGTTCTTTGGGATATGGATTTGACTCTATCACTTTATGCTGTGACCTTGAGCAAACCACTTGCACTCACTAAGTGGTCTGGAACATGAAGAAGAGGATCAGATCATTTCTAAATGTTGTCCAGCTTGGAAAACACTGTAGAAGAACAACTCTGAGGAGGGATTTGAAAACCTCCTGCTTGCTAATTCCTGGGGACTAAAGCAACACAATCCTTGTTTTCATAACCCAGAGCTCTGTCCAGGACCAGCCCAGAGCAGCAGATGGACAGACCCAACTCCTAGATGTTTGTAATTGATCAGGACACACTATAATGAAGTAATTTTCTTGTCTTCATTCTCCATGTCAGCAGGGATCTGTCTGCCGTGCAGGAAAGGTGACAGAGTAATCTGAGCCACAGCTGAAAACCTGCTTTTTCTCCATAGTTATTTAGCCTGCCATGAGCTGTGGCAGGCAGCGGGAAAGGGGCCAGACAAGCTGGGGGATTTGGCTGCTCTCAAAATATCGTACAGGAACTTTAAAAATTCAACTGATTTATGCTTTGTAATGTTTTCAATAATGTGTAAATTAAGTTAGAGTCTGAATCTGGACTAAAGAAGAAATTTTATATGCTACCAGCCATGAAAGGGCCATAGAAAAATCTCATTGTATGATAATGTTCCCTCTGCTGTACCAAGGATTTCACTTTGCATAAATAATGGGTTCTGGGGAAGAATATGTAGCAGACATTCCCTTTCAGTATCAAAGAATGCTCAAAATTACCTGGAGATCTGAAAACTCCTCTGGGCCTTACAAATCTCTGGGTTGAGGCCCAGGCATTGCTGTTGAATACCTGGTTTACAAGCTCTGCAGGCTGAAGGCACTTCCAGGGGAATGTGACACCAGCTTCAATCTTTTCAACTGAGGCATGAACATCCCAGGTACATAAACTGCCCCCAACCAGTCTTCAAATTAGGACTCAAACCACATTCCCTGTGAGCAATGACAGAATACCCTTCGCACACCCATTCTTTGAGCGAAGGGTCAACTTTTTTCCTAAGGTTTTATTATCTTGCGCTTTTCTTTTTACCTCAGGGAATTCCACAATAGCTCGTTTTGTGACAAACAAAACAGAATTTGACAACAGCAAACTCAGTTGCAGATAATATTAAAGCAAAGAGTTAGGAAGAAAAAGCGAATCACAGAACAGCATTTGATAGCCCATTTTCAAGAAAATCTCCACATATGTGAGTATCTAGATAAGACCTATTGAAATCCAGAAATGCCGAATTTATCATTAAAATTCACACCATTTGTTCTTGGCCTCAATTTTGGTGAGTGTATGAAACATCTCCAGGGCCAAGTATACCTGCTTTACAAAATTGTAGTAGGGCATCTATTGGTTCTATGGAAACTTCTAATAGAATCTATGTTTCCTAAATGAAAGCAGAACTTGACATATGCAATACCGAAAGCTTTTTCTAGAAGTGGCACTCTAATTATGAAGAGGACCAGATGCTGTTTCAAGGCCAAAATATAAGTGAAAACTCTTGGTAGAGGACAAAGTACTACCCATTCTACAGATGTCACATGGAAGCTATAAAATTTCACAGATTACTACAGTCACAATTTGACACAATACTTAAAATACTGAGATGAAGGAAAGGAGACCTTTTCTTCTGAGAAACTGTTAGTGCTTTTTAGGTCATAAGCTGAACAGTTATATTTTGTTGGGTCTTATAATCTTGTTATTGTCTTTATTTGGATGTGTCTTACAGGGATTTATATGGGTGCCACATTGGGAGTAAGTGACTAATTTTACATTTCAACTTGCTTGGGACATGGAAATCCCCGTATATCCAGGTATAACAAGAAGAGCTGTGTTAGATACTGGATGGGCATACAGAAATCACAGACAAGGTACTGACCACTAAGGAAGTAAGAGTGGTCTTGCCCTTGATGGGGCCAATGGCATATTGACAATAATATGAATATGAATTATTAGGCCTTCAGATTACTCCCTAAAACACACTGCTGAAGGAGACTATGTAAGGAAAGATTGAACAGATAAGGCTTTGGCACATAATGTGCACCCAGAACATTAGATCATAGAAACACTGGCATATCCAGGCCATCTGAGTCCCTAAAGACCCAACCTCATGATGATAGATTGTATATACACAGATTCTAGTCACATTAACAATGAGCCCACCAGAAGCTAGAAATGTGATTACTACTGGTAATACAAGACAGGAGTAAACACATAATGTGCACAATTAAAAGATTCCTTCATCAGTCATGAAATTTGCTTATAAATGGATAAACATGGAGAGTATCATGCTAAGTAAAATGAGTCAGAAAAAGAGGGACAGACATAGAGGGACTGCACTCATTTGTGGAGTATAAAATAACATCACATGAGGCTGACACCCAAGGACAGTAGATACAAGGGCCAGGGGGATTGCCCCATAGCTAGAAGACTGTTTCATGAGTGGAGGGGAGAAAGCAGGTGGAATAGAGAAGGGATCACTAAGAAAATGGTGGCTGGAAGAACCAGTTGGGCTGAGAGATGTGTGCCAAAAGTAGATAATGGACCAAACATGATGGTCTCTCAGTGTCTGTGTTGCAAGCTATAATGCCCAAAAGTAGAGAAAGAGTATGGAGAATATTGTCTGCCATAGAGGCAGGGGGAGGGTGGGAAAGGGGGGGTATACCGGGATATTGGTGGTGGGGAATGTGCACTGGTGGAAGGATGGGTGTTTGATCATTGTGAGATTGTAACCCAAACATGAAAGCTTGTAACTATCTCACGGTGATTTAATAAAAAAAAGGATTTCTTCATCAATTAATTTATTTTTTCTAAAGTAATTTGTAGATAGGTAAGACGTGTGTCATATACATTTTTATAGGAAAAGAAGGTTCTTGCCTAAAGTAAGGACCAGGCAAAGACAGATGGGAACTAGCCCCTGGTCTCAGGATTTTCCATCAGCCTCATTCCCCTTTGATGGTTTCCACTGATGAATAGTTTATTTCCCCTGGGCTTCCAGATCCTCGGCTACTTGGAACCATGGCCCCTCATTTTCCAATAGGTCTCTAATTTAAAAGCTGGTTTCTGATGAGAAGTATCTGGAGTCTGATAAAGGCTAATTACAGTTAAGGAATATGAAAACTGGAGAACAGGAAGAAGATTGGCTTCTGCTACTGCATGGGCAGAATAATCAAGAAATTAGCAGAAACTGATGGCGACCATAAAGAGGCACTAGAGGATAATTGAAGTATTAAAATTAAAGACATACTGCCAAGTGGCTTCTCCCTAGAGAATTCCGGCCAACTTTTTTTTTGCTATCAGGCTGTAATATAACTGAAGAGCTTTTCAACAAGGCAATGGGGGCCTCTGTAGAGGGGTTGGCTAGGGCTGAGACTGAGGGACACTAGCTAACGGGTAGGCTTTGCTGCATGAAGCGTGGAGACCCTGACTGGGCCCCACACTTTTCGGGTTGTTCTGACAAAGTCTAGCAAGTAAGAAGGAAATAATCAATCAGGAAAATGAAAAGCCTGAACTCACAGCATGGGAAAGTCTTTAAGAATGGCCAGGGTTTTAGCTCATGAGACAATAGTTTCAGATAGTTCAAGGAGTTTACATTCTTCTCTTGGGGACATTACAAGAAAAGGGGTTCTATATAATCACTAAACTTTCAAAGGGTGAGGCAAAACTCCATTTAAAACATTTAAACCAAGTCTCATAGAGTTTCATTCAAATGCTACATAATGGACGTGTACTTTCCATATATGGTTTCATTTCCTCCTCAAGACCATCTTAAGAGGTAGGGTCAGAACCGCAAAATATAGTAACCTGTTTCAATTGGTACAGCTGAGGCTCAAAAAGTAAAGGTGACTGGCTAAAAGCCTGGGGAAGGGAGACAATCCTGACTCCAGTTATGTTCCATAACAACTGTTCTTTTCCTGATATAAGACAGGTGATAATTCCTTCAATAACAACAGTAAAGACAGCATCAAACCTCTCACCTTTTAGATATATGCAGTAATGGAATCCATACTTCATGCAGTAGTGGATTTTCTATCCTTTACAATACATTCAAATAGGTGCTGGATGAAAATTTCCAATTATTTAGACTTTAGGTATGGGTTAGGACACGAACCTCTTATATCCCTACCAATGCAGAGCTTTTTGAACTGGCCACCTCAAAGGCACATGCAAAATGGGTGGGGCACATGTTATAGATAAGTACTTGATTGATCCCCAGTGACTGAAAAGAGGAGAGATCAATGATTCACAAATCATTCTAAATCCTTCTTTCAGCCTCCTAATCCAGAGGCTCTTTACCACCCACTTTATAAAGTTCACTATAAAAAAACCTCCTGTTTTTTTTTTAACCCTTTAAGGCAAGATAGAGTCATCACGGGACTGGAGCAATAGCACGTGACTGACCTGGGTTCAATTCCTTCATCCCTCTCGGAGAGCCTGGAAAGCTACCGAGAGTATCCCACCTGAAAGGCAGAGCCTGGCAAGGTACCTATGGTGTATTCGATATGCCAAAAGCATTAATAAGTCTCACAATGGAGATATTTCTGGTGCCCACTTGAGCAAATCGATGAATTATGGGACAACAGTGCCACAGTGCCAAGGCAAGATAGAAAAATGATCATAAAGGACAAGAGGGATAGATGGTCCAACTTGTATATGCAGTTCAGCACTAATAATAGTTGCACAAGGTCTGGGGTGGGGAGGGAGGGGACGCTAATTGGGCCATTTTGACACAAGACCTATTAATATTTCTAAAACATTGACCATTTTCCAGAAGACACAGATATCTTACTCTCTCTAATCTTGAGTCTCACCTGGAAGCTCCCTATTATGCTCCTTGAGAAATTCTTTGAAACTACCTCCACATCACCTTTGTGTCATCCTCCCAAAGTACACACATTCATCTGATTTCTGGTCAACTTTGACTCAGTGATCTCTGAATGTGCTTGCTGACTGATTCTCAATATGAAGTCCAAACAATTTCACTGGGCAATATAATCAAAGCAGACATTTTTCAATAATTAGCATTGGATATATAAATGCATGTGGAAATGCAAAAAAATGCTTTTATTTCTTTATACCCCACTTATATCTCTGGAAGTATTTCATATAGCCAAAATACAATATTATTACTACAATACAGTCATATCAAAATTATTTAAAGAGGAGTAAAAAATAGAAGGGCTTAAGAAATAAAAAATAAGGACTCTATGGGAGAAAAATTACTCATTGGGAAGTTCTGGGTCAGAACTCACAAACTCAGATGCCTCCAGGAACAGACAGATAGCATATATCTGAGGATCAGACCAGATGCAAGACAAGCAGAAGAGAAATTAAAATAAATATTTTATTCTTATTTCATAAGACAAGACTAGCTGAATGTAATTCAACTATAGGTAACATTTAGGCCCCTGTGTGTGTGACTCCTGACCCAGATGAAGAGGAACTGTAAAGAATGAGCAACAATTTGTCTGAGGTTCTGAGTTACTGGAATGTAAGACAAAGATGGACAGATGGTGGCCTAGAGGATCTTCAGCAGCTCACCAAAGCAAGTGAACGAGGCTTTCAAGAAAGACAATGTGTTTCTTATTTCAGAACGCTGAGAAAAATTTGTTTCTTAGGTCTTTGCTTAAGGGAACTTGCACAACATAATGGATGGTACCCTTAACAGGAGTTTTACCCAAGAAATGTACTGATAGTCCGCATATGGTGTCTATTATATAGACCCTCAGGAAAATCGAAATGTATAATGTTCAGCAATAGTTCTGTGATGGCAATTCTGTTGGGAAATAGAGTGATAGAGACCAGGTCTGTAGCTTCCTGGTCTTCTGGTATGATATAGGAGTAAAGCTTTGAAATTTTGGAGAAATTCCCTAAAACTGGCACTTTTGAATATCAACGGCTTCCTCTGGGTATTTGACAGGAACTGTAATACAGATAATTCATAATAGAGGTCCTGAGAGATGGCTGTAAAGAAAGGGGTATGCTATTCAACATTGACAGAAAGAGGATTCATATGTAATTCAGCGTAAAGGTAGCTGGAGTATCACCTTCAGACTTGGCCTTGGCCTTTGTCTCAAAGGGCAGCTTTATTCATCCACTCAGGATATATTCTCTCTTTCCCAAGTCAGCGTTCAGCTACAACACATCTGTGCATACCACAGACACAGGGGGGCATAATCATAGCCATTATTAAAGCTTTAAATACCAACTCTATGTAGACAGTTTCCAAAATGATAACTCTAGTCCAGACCTCTCCTCTGAACTTCAGACTCACATTGGCAAATGGTCTCTTCAACTCTCCTCCGTGGTGTCTCATAAACATCATAAATATTACATGACCATCATTCTGATTACTGTAGTAGTCTAAAGAAAAAATCATGATCATTATAGTTAGAACAAAAGAACCATTTTTAAAACTCTAATATACATTTATAATAAAAATCTCCTCAATTGATAAAGCCATCTACAAAAATCTACACTTAGCATCAAAATGGTGGAAAACATAATGTTTTCCCCTGAAGATTGGGAATGAAGTATGGATACCCCTTAGCAGCGGTATTATTCAGTAGCATACTGAAACCCTTGGTACAATAAAGAGATAAAGAACAAAAAAGTATATATATATATAAGTACACAGTTTCATAAGGAAAAATATAAGTTATGGGGTCATATGGAAGCTCAATTTTCAGTTTTTGAAGGACTGTCCCTATTGTTTCTCAGAAAGGCTGGACCAGTTGGCATTCCCACCAACAATAAAAGAGCATCCCTTTTTCCCCCACATCCATGCCAGCACTGGTTGATTTTATTCTTTTGAATGTGTGCCAGTCTCTCTGGTGTGAGATGGTATCTCGTTGTTGCTTTGATTTGCATCTCTCTGATGACTAGCGATGTGGAGCATTTTTTATGTGCCTTTTTGCCATTTGTATTTCTTTTTTGAGGAAACTTCTGTTCATTTCTTCTCCCCCTTTTTGATGGAGTTGGAGGTTTTTATCTTGTACAATTCTACTAGTGTCTTGTATATCCTGGATATTAATCCCTTATTAATCCACTAAATATAAATAAGTTCTTTTTTGTTCTGTTTTGTGTTGTGTTTTCTGTTTTGTAGCCTTACCTCATGATGCTTAGGGCTTATTCCTGGCTCTGTGCTAAGGAATCACTCCTTGCAGCATTCAAGGGACCATATGTGGTAGCAGGAATTGAACCTATGTTGGCCATATACAAAACGAGTGCCTTATTCGCTGTTATTCTCTCTCTGCTCATTGTTGCTTTTATATTATATTTTTAGTCTTTTTTAGGGGTAGTAGCTGTACCTGGTAGTGCTCAGGGTACTGCTGTTGGGTCTTTGTTCAGGAATGACCTCTGGCAGTTCTCAGGGGACCAGATGTGATATTGGAGGTAGAACCCTGATCAGATGTGTGCAGGCAAGCATCTTATGTGCCATCTTTTCATCCCAGTTTTTTTTTTCTCACACCTGGTGTAGCTCAGGACATTCTCCTGACTCTGTGTTCAGGAATCAATTCTGTGGTGGGGCCTCAGGAGACCATATCTCTCTGACCCAGCCTTTAATTCTTTAAAAAATCCAAGTTTGCATGTTATGATAGTTTCCCACTCTTCTGGATTCAGTCTGCATTTAGTGTGGATTCTTTTTGTCTTTTTGTTTGTTTGGGGGCCACACCTTTTGGTGCTCATAACTTCTTTCAGGCTCTGGGCTCAGGGGCACCATATAGGGACTAGGGACCCAATCCAGGTTGGCCGCTTGCAAGGCAAGCTCCCTACCCACTGTACTATCACTCTGGCCCCAACTTCTATAAACCTTTCTTTCCCTTCTGTAGGGCTAGCAGGAGACAGTGGAGCAAGCAGCACACAAAACTTTTGTTTGTACATAGCTAACTAACGCCAGGGATGATTTTATAGCAGCCTAAGTGTTTCACGTCCATGAAGCAGGAATTTGGCCTCTGAGCCTGGCAATACATCTCACATGTTTCCTCCCCTCTTCTGGAGCAAGATGAGGGCTAGCCTTTGTCAGAGGCATGTTCTTTGGGAGAGGGGGTGTCACTGCCAAAAGGGACTCTTAGGTTTTGTTCAAGCCATCTTCCTTCCCTCCAAGGACACTCCTCCAGACAGTTTTGTTTTGTTTTATTTTGGGGGGAGCCACATTCAGTAGTACTCATTTCTTAACTCCTGGCTGTGCACTCAGGAATCACTCCTGGTGGTGAATGGTGGGGAACATAAGGGATGCTAGGGATTGAACCTAGGTTGGCCATGTGCAAGGCAAGTGCCGTACCCACTTGTACTATCATTTCAGTCCCAAACCTGGCTTCTTTAACTCTGTTGAATTGTGCAAAAAATATGGCAACAATTAAAAGTTTCTGAAACCACAATGACCAAAAATTAATTCGAATCAACGAGATAATGAACTTGAGGTGTGTTTGGTAGTAGCTACATTATTTGCATGCATTATTATTATTACTATTGTTATTATTTTACTAGGGCTAGAGCAATAGCACAGCTGGTAGGGCATTTGTCTTGCACGCTTTTGACACAGGTTCGATTCATCTGCCCCTCTCGGACAGCCCGGCGAGCTACCGAAAGTATCTCGCCCGCACAGCAGAGTCTAGCAAGCTACCCATGGCATATTCAATATGCCAAAAACAGTAACAGCAAGTCTAACAATGGAGACGATACTGGTGCCCACTCGAGCAAATCAATGAGCAACGGGATGACAGTAATACAGTGATTAATCCCATATCAGATGGGTATTGGGTAAATATTCTTTCCTATTCTGTGGGCTCTTTCTGTCTTTTGGTCACTGTTTCTAACCCTGCAATACCACTTCTGGGAATATATCCCGAGGATGCAAAAAAGCACAATATTCATAAAATGTATGTTCTGATTGTAATAAAATACCAAAAAAAGACAACCTAAATAATGAAAAAAACCATGTTCATGGACTGAAAAACTCAGTTTGCTAATAACATTTTCTCCTATATTTTGCATATTTGATATTTGAAAAGCAAGCAATTACAAGTTAGATGATAGATTCCTAGATATGATGCCAATGGATTGATACATAAAGGAAAATTGACAAATTAAATTTGATTAAAATGTTAATGACATGCAAATGTTACCATGTAAAAATGAAAAGACAATTTAAATACAGGAGAAAATATATTTCAAATCATTTAATTGATAAAAGACTTGTACTAAAGACATATGAAGAAACTCAATATGCAGCAGTATTTAAACAATCTATGCAATTAGAAGTAGGTAGTAAAAACTGAATAGTCATTTCAGCAAGAGGACATATATATGACATGTAAGTGCATGAACATGGAGAAGTACTAAGGATCTCTCACTATAAGAAAAATAAAACCACACTGAGCTATCACAATACACACCTAAAAGAATGTCTGAAATGTCAAAGCACTGAAAAATAAATGATTGGTGAGCATGTTGGGTAACTGTAACTTATAATGCGTTGTTGGAGTGAATTCAAAATGGTTATAGCTGCTCTGGAAAACAGTCCAGTCATCTTTTATAAATGTAAATATGCACGAACCATTTGACACACCAATACAGGCATGCTTTCCCAAAAAATATTAAAACTTATGTCCACAGAAAAGCATATTTAAGTTGAAAGCATTTTTATTTGTAATAGTGACAAATTGGAAACAATCCAATATTCCTCGGTAGACCAACAGATAAACTAATTTTGGTACAGTCACATAGTGGAATACCACAAAGGAATATAAAAGAGTAAACTGTTAATGTCAGTTCAACATTGAAGAATCTCAAAGGTATTATAAATAAATGTTAAAAGTACCTACTTATTTATTTTCCAAGTGGGTGTATTAGGTTCTAAATTAAATTCTGTTACGTTGCTCATGATAGTTATACTTACTGCTGTATTACAAGTATCTCAAATGCTGTAGCCATATTACATTCATCTGTGAATCTCCACTACTTTGGACCCTCTTAAAAGGTTCTAGATAGAAGAAGGCTGACTTCCAAATTCACATATGGAGTCACTTGTGTAGGATATCATTGGTATGTCCTGTTCCCCTTGCCACAGGAAGCTTAGGTTTATCACAGTGCTCCTGAGGAACTTCCATTCCACTGTGTTTATCTGTAAACTCCTCTCTATGCTCTCTTCCCCAACCAGTCTATCACCTTTTCCTCCTAATCAGACTCTGTTAACTTGTAAAGTCAGATTCCTCAGAAATCTATGATTTTATATGTATGAGTGAAATACTGCCTTTCTCTCCTCCTTATGTCTTTTGAATAGTTTACTTTAAAGCAATGTCCTTTCTATATGGACACAGGAAGATAGTTAATATTATGCTTTTGTAACTTGGAATTTAATTGGCTTCGAATGTTACTCATTCCCAGGCATCTGCTTTCTTGACTTAAGCTTCAGTTGCCCTTAGTTCCTAGCACCCCAAAAGCAGGGTCCCGAAGAGGGACTGAAGGGACCCAGGGCAAACTGTGAGCTACCCTGGCATAGATATGGGCAAGTCCAAAGCGCCACGATTCTTAACTATAAGTTAAGAGCATGATCATGGACAAATGCTGTCATGATCCAAAAGTAACGACGAGACTAGGACCCTGCTAGGGATAGGAAAGACTAATTTGCCCTGAGCACTGTAGTCTGAGATCAAGATGGCCCCAGGAGAGCAATTCTATAAGCTTAACGTATCTCTTACTGTGTCCATACAAAATTATTAATATTATGAATGTTTATGTGTTTGTTGGACTAAGGAGAGGAGAAACACACCCATATTCACCTTTAGGCCAGTCGTCTTGCTGGATACGAATCTATCCTGGAAAAAGTAGCTTCCCCTGAGGGAAGGACCTTACATCCGCTGATTGTATGATGACACCTATGTGTAAGCCCCACCCCCTCATGCTTGGGGATTTAACTATGCTGTAAGAGTGGGCTGGGGGTTTCATATCCAGGGGATCCAGATATAGTGCCAGGAAGAGAAGGAGAATGAAGTAGTATTGCCTAGGGGAGAAGCAGAGAGAGAGAGAGAGAGAGAGAGGAGTGAATGGAGATGAGATTAGAATAAATGGCAATTGAGACCAACCAGCCTGGCCCTCATTCCTTCCTTTGCCTGCCCATCGCCACCAACCTTCCTGGGGTGGGGGAAGCAGCATGAGACTACCGAACTCGGGCAGCGGCAGAGATAGACTGCCTCTGCCCCTTTTTGTGTTTACACACATGGGTAGGCAGAGTCAGAAACAGAACCCTGGCCTTTCACACCGCCACACTCCCAGCTATCAAAGACCAAAATAACAACAATTCGAGCATCACTTCTCTAAGATTAACCACTCTCAGCTCCCCATATAATAATTGTGTTGCACAACAGTCAAGATAAAGGAAAATGACATCACAGGAGTGGCCTTGCTCCAAGCAATTCTAAATTTTGACAAGCTGAGCTCTTGCTGAGATAGTGGAGGGGACTTTCATTTGTTCATCTGCTTCCTTGACTGGGAAATTTGGGTAAATTGGCAAGGCAACCTCACCATATTGCAAACATTTTAAAAAGAGATGCCAGCGGCAATTTTCAGATGGGTCCTCTATCATCTCAGGTTCTGATGATTTCAGGCCAAATTCTGAGCATAATTTTATAGAAGTCACAGAATGTTGGTTTTGTGAAACCTGGCAAATCATGTGTTGTTTTTTCTTGGCTTAGAAGTTGGTATGCTTTATGCTTTTGTATATCAGAGTCCAGAATTCTGCAGTTGTCCATTTGTTCATGTTCAAAAGATTAGTAGCTGATGGTTGCGCACATATATCACATCGGCGTTTGTAGATATTGTGGCAATCAGACTGTAGTCATACTATGCCATATCCAACAGGCAAATTTTGTTTGACCATTCAAACCAATTATATGCCTACTAAATTTCAATACACTCTGGTTCTACTCTTCATTGAAAACACATTTACACACTCTTAAGACAAATCGCATAAAATAAATGAATTCTGCTAAATAAATGCTTTCTTAAATTAACAATATAAATTCATTATTCACTCATGCAAATAACTAGTCCTGCAAACCACTGTTGCCGTGGAAGCACCTATAGAGACTTCTGCTCTCTGCTGCAAAGATCGCCCATGGAAAACCCATTTTCCCATGTCTAGTCGATCGTCAGAGGCTCATGAGTATGTGAACTTGTGTGATGTATGTCTGCCTGTCATCCAGGCTGGCTAGGCCACTGTTCTGGAATCATTCCCTGCATGCCAAATAATGAGTGTTTCATTGAGAGATATGCAGAGTATACGTTAGCTTTGCATGGGTAACCCTGGTTGATTCCCCACAAAACTGCCTATAATTCCCTGAATACTGCCCGAAATCACTTCTGAGCAGAGCTAGGAATATCCCCCGACCACAATCAGGTGTGACCCCAAGAAAAAAGAGCAAGGAAGGAAGGAAGGAAGGAAGGAAGGAAGGAAGGAAGGAAGGAAGGAAGGAAGGAAGGAAGGAAGGAAGGAAGGAAGGAAGGAAGGAAGGAAGGAAGGAAGGAAGGAAGGAAGGAAGGAAGGAAGGAAGGAAGGAAGGAAGACCTCCCCATGGTCTGAACCCTGTTTGCCTTTGTATTTTACTCCAGATTCCCTCTGACACTAAAGCTTAGCTTATTGCCCTGTTTCATATTGTTCTATGGTTTGGCTTTGGAACTATTTTTATTTCTCATTTTTATTTTTTGAATAGCGCAGCAGGTAGGGCATTGGCCTTGCACGCGGCCAACCCGGGTTCGATTCCTCAGCCCCTCTCAGAGAGCCCGGCCAGCTACCGAGAGTATCTCACCCATACGGCAGAGCCTGGCAAACTACCCGTGGCATATTCCGTGTGCCATAAACAGTAACAACAAGCCTCCCAATGGAGACGTTACTGGTGCCAGCTCGAGCAAATCAATGAGCAACGGGATGACAGTGACAATGATTTTTTTTATTGAATTACTGTCAGATAGAGCATTAAAAAGCTGTTCGTGATTGGGTTTCAGCCATACAATATTCTAACACGCACCAGTGTACATGGCATTCTTCTTTTAGAAAAAAGCTTCAATGGTATGCAAAAGCTTTGTGCCTGTAACGCCAAACTTTCACTTTGTGTCATTATCAAAACTATTCAAGACCAGAGAGATAGCAGAGTGGGTAAGGCACTTGCCTTGCATGTGACTGACCCAGGTATGATCCCTGGCACCATGTAGTTCCCTGGACCCCTGAGTATTGCCAGGAGTAATCCCTGAACAAAAAGCCCTGAGCACCACTGGTTGTGGTCCCCAAATCAAACAAAAAGAATAAACGTTATTCATCTACACACTGTACACACATCAGCATAGATTTTCCATAATTGCACGGGAGAGATAACACAGGGTTAAAGTGCCTTGCATGCAGCTAACCCCAGTTCAATCTTTCTGGTATCACATATTGTCAGTCATCAAGTAGTTCAGGGAGCAACCCTGAAATATAGAGCTCGGAGTAGCCTCAAGTTCCACTGGGTATGGTAAAAAAACAAAACAAAACATAATTTGCTGAACTTGGATGAACTGGAAGATGTAATTGCATATAAAGTAAGACAGAAGAAAATGGACAAATATGGGATGATCCCCCTTATCAGTGGTATATAAAATAGCAGGAAAATGTATATGCAAGTTATCAAAGGGGAGAAGCCTAGATCACTTAGGACCTTGGATTATAGAAATGGGAAGGACAAAGAAGGAAAGATATCAAAGAGTGGAATGAGAAGCAGTGGGCATAGGCAGAGGTAGATGGAAGGCAACAGGGTCAGGGCCCTCTCTTACACAGCTGGTGTAGAGATGACATATATCTAAACCACAGAGCCAAAAACTTGTAAGCATGATACCCAAAGTACAACAACTAAACTTAAAAGTGTTCCTGTCAAGGTGTCAGGCTGGGGGTGGGAGGAAATCTGGGACACTGGGGTAGGGAAGGTGACACTGATGGTGGGATTGGTGTTGGAACATTGTATGCCTGAAACTCTATTATGAACAACTTTGTGAATCATAGGGCCTCAATTGATAATATAACCCAAAGAAAAAATAATTCTAAAAATCTCAAATGGGGTTATTTTGTGATGGACTGGAGTGATGGCACGGCAGGTAAGGAGTTTACCTTGCACGCGGCCGACTTGGGTTCAATTCCTGCGTCCCTCTCAGAGAGCCTGGCAAGCTACCGAGAGTATCCTGCCCGCACGGCGGAGCCTGGCAAGCTAACTATGGCATATTCGATATGCCAAAAACATTAACAACAAGTCTCATAATGGAGATGTTACTGGTGCCTGCTCGAGCAAAACGATGACAGTGCTATTTTGTGATGAGGTAGACTAGAAACAACAATATTGGTGTAGGGCCTTGAGCACTTGTATGGTGGTGAAGTGAGGAAGCAGTATACAGCAAATCCATAAATACTAATATTATATAAACATATAACATAAACTAGAATTAATAAAAATGACCACTATTGTTCTACGCAGTTTTTTTAGGAAAAGGGGGATTTATGAATAAAATATACCTTTCTACTCTCATATTTAGATTGGAGCAATAGCACAGCAGGTAGAGCATTTGCCTTGCACGCGGCCGACCTGGGTTCGATTCCTTTGTTCCTCTAGGAGAGCCCAGCAAGCTACCAAGAGTATCCCACCCACACGGCAAAGCCTGGCAAGCTCCCCTTGGCACATTCAATATGCCAAAAACAGTAACAACAAGTCTCACAATGGAGACATTACTGATGCTCGCTCAAGGAAATCGATGATTAATGGGATGACAGTGATGCAGTGATACTCTCATATTTACCTACATACTTTCTTATATTTGCTTACATAGTTTTAATAATACTCTTCAGCCTCACATTGACCTGAGTTACTACCATACAGTTTCTTTCACTTAAATCTGAAGGTCTTGGGAATTTCTTGTACGGCATTGTCTTCTACCAATGAACTCTTCTTCCTATTTGTTTATGTTGAACTGTTTTAATACTTCATTTGAGAATATCGCATTCTCCAAATACATAATACTTAGTTGAGGATGTTTTTTTCCCTTTCTATGCCTTGAATATGTCATCCCACTATTTTCTGATATACATGGCTTCAACTGAGAAATCAAGTGTTCATTTGTATGTGATGAGTTGCTGAGTTGTTTGTCTCTTGTTTCTTTCAAGATTTTATCTTCATCTTTCAAGAATGTTTTATGAATTATCAGATATGGAGCACTTGAGGTTTGTCCTTCAGGAACCTCAATGAGCCTCTTGGACATACAGATTAATATTTTTCCTAAATAGTTTCTTCCAGCTATTATTTCTTCCAATATTCTTTTTGGTTCTTTGTCTCTCCTCCTTCTGACATGTGCATTATGCTTGTGTTGGTAGGTTTACCAATGTCTCAGAGATCTCTAAGGCCCCGTTTAATTTTCTTCATTTATTTTTCCTTTCTTTTCCTAAACCTGGATAATAAAAATTTGGGGCACTTCATACAAACCTAATAGATATCTCAGTCCCCAGTTGTTTCCATGAAAGACTTTGGTGAGTCTATTGTTTGCCCCAATTATTACTGATAGTCTCCAACAGCAGAGTAAAAGATTGGTCTGTAAATATTTTTGAAACATGCCCCTAGGGTGGTACTTTAACACTAGATGATTTCGGAGTCAGCTAAAATAAAGATAAGCCTCGTGAGTAGGCTCTTCTTTCACCAGACACATGAAATAATGACAATTCTTTATGAATGAAATTTTCTCTGCTCACTCCAGAAGTAGAAATGTGGCTTACTATTTTTAAGGCTACCTCTGAGCTGAGCAGTTGGAAATGGGACTAAAGTAAATATAAACACCATAAAGCTTGCTGTTCTTACTTAGGTTTCATCGCCTAGCTTTTTAAATAAATGCCCCCATGGGTTGTTGCAAACCTTTAAATCCAAGAATTCTCAGAAAATTGATTCTGACAGCTTTTGTCATTTTTCATGGCCTTTCTGGAAAGAGGATTTTAGAGCTACTTATTCTGGCATTTTGCTGAAGTCACATTCATACTGTCTTAGTCCACTTTCTTTATTACATGCACACCGCATCTTTTAAAAATTCTTTTAATGTGGGTATTCTTCTGCTTTAATTGGAAGAAAATAGAATGAAAACGTTCTAAGATGAAATTGTAGCAGTTGCTGTATCACCTGATCAGCTTAGTAAAAATCATTGAAGCGTACCCTTACTAGTGTCTGGGGAAACTGAGGCTCTGCTCCCAATCATACATGGAAGTTGCCAAGCCACAACCTGAATCCAGAGTTCTGGGTTTCAAAAGTCTATTTTCCATCCACTACAAGACTGGAGCGATATCACTGCGAGTATGGCATTTGCCTTGAACGCGGCCGACCCAGATTGGATTCCTCTGTCCCTCTCGGAGAACCTGGCAAGCTACTGAGAGTATCCCGCCTGCATGGCAGAGCCTGGCGTTTTCGATATGCCAAAAACAGAAACAAGTCTCACAATGGAGACGTTACTGGTACCTGCTCAAGCAAATCGATGAACAACGGGACTACAGTGCTACAGTGCTACATCAGGTGGCCTCTGTGATGGTATCAACTTGAAAGCCTGATATATCAAATTCAAGGAGATTAGGGCTCTCCTAACTAGGTAATGCTGGGAGTGAGCAGCACAGTTGAACACGCAGTTCCTAGGGGAATAAACAGTCCCCAGATTTGGTTCAAGGTGTTATCAGATGGGATGTCAATGAGGAATGCATAAGAGACTGCCTGCTGTCAGCTGCTGCAGGATCCTGATCTGTGGCCTGCCCCCTGGCTTGGAAGGACAGTGATCAGTCTTCTGTTCGTTTTCCTGGTTGGGTTTGGTTTTGTTTGTTTGTTGTTTGGTTTTGTTTTGACCATACCCAGAGCTCTGTGCTCGGGGATCACTCCTGGCAGTGCTTGGGTGTTTAGAAAACTGATGAGGCATAGACGGTTGTCTGGATTCCAGAACAGTGTTTCTGTGTTGATGCTACTGCCCGCTTAGGGCACTGGAATGACCCAGCAGAGAAGTAGTAGCCTCTGGTGTCCTTAGAGAATGGGACAGGGGATGGGATGCTTTTTGTTTGATTGCTTAAAGAAGGTAGATTTCCCCAGGGCAATGAGGAGTTTGTGGGTTTGTTTGTTTGTTTTGTTTTAGTTTTTTCTGGGGAAAAAAGAGTAGCAGCAAGCCAAATAAGTTTGAGAAACTGATTTAGATTCGAGTAGGAGTACTTCCTAAGCCTGAGAGAATGCGGAGTGCAGTGGGTACGGCATTTGCTTTCCACTCTCTTTCTTTTGGCTTTTGGAGCACACCGAGCAATGCTCAGGGGTTACTCCTGGCACTGTGCTCAGGAATCACTCCTGGCAGTGCTTAGGGGACCATATGGAATGCCGGGGATAGAACCCAGGTTCACTGCGTGCAGGGCAAACATCCTGCCTGCTTTACTAGCTATCTCTCCGGCCCCCATTGCCTTGCACTCTGAGGGTTTGATCTGATCTGGGTTCAGCCTCTGCACCTTGTATGGTCCCCAGAGCCCACCAGGAGTGATGCCTGAGCACAGAGTCAGGAGCAAGCTATGAGCATTGAAAGGTTGGCACAAAACCAAAAAGAGAGAGAAAGTACTTTTACAGAAAGCCCATGCTGATTGTTGGGCTAGGACAAATCCTTTACTTCTTCATCATTATCATCATCATCATCATCATCATCATCATCATCATCATCATCATCATCATCATCATCATCATCATCCTGTTGATCATCGAATTTCTGGAGCGGTCTCAGTAACGTCTCCATTTGTCCTAGCCCTGATATTTTAGAAGGCTCTCTTTACTCGTCCTTTCCAATGGTGCTGCATTGGAGGCTCTTTCAGGGTCACGAGAATGAGACCCAGCTTGTTACTGGTTTTGGCATATGAATACACCATGGGGAGTTTGTGAGGCTCTCCCATGAGGGCAGAAAACTCTCGGTAGTTTGCCAGGTTCTCCCAGAGGGTGAAGTAAGCTATAAGATATTATAATCTCTTACTTAGAGGTATTTAATTTGGAGGACTGTTACTGATATAAGTTTACATTTACTAGTGTAACTTCTAATTGATGTTGGTGGGCCTCACTGGTGACGTATGTGACACAGGGAGCAGAAAGATGGTCACTTTCTCCCCTTTTACCTCTGCCACCCAGGACCCACTGGGAAGACTAGGACTGGTAAGTTCCAGGCCTTACCCAGGTTTTGGGGGGTTCTCACTTCGCAGAAAAAAATTTCAGGAGTAGACAAGCAGTGAAATAAAACAGATTTTATTTGGAGGTTTGAAGGGGAAGAAAGAGAGAAAGTATTGCACTCAAGGGCAAAGACTGAGAAGCCTTGAAAGGGCCTTTAGGACTGGCTTTTATATGTATATTCCTTTTTTTTTTGGCTTTTCAGGTCACACCCCGCAATGCACTCCTGGCTCTGCACTCAGGAATTACTCCTGGCGGTGCTGGGGGATCATATGGGATGCTGCGAATCAGACTCAGGTTGGCCTCCTGCAAGGCAAATGCCCTACCCACTGTGCTATCTCTCCAGCCGTATAAGTATATTCCTGAGGACACCTTAGTCTGGAGTTTTCTGACAGAGGAGGGGATTGATTAGGTATTACATGGAAGGAACAGCTTTGAAGTTTCTGGTGGATCACTTTCAAACCATAATCTTTGCTGAAGCTCATCGTTTCTGTTTGGGTCCAGCCTCCTGAGGGTCTGTTCCTGTGTTTCTTTTACCTGTTTCTTTCCTGTTTTCTGCTGAGGGTCTTATCAGGCTTCAGTTCCTGTTTTGTTCCTGCTTTTCTGTTGAGGGTCTTATCAGGCTCTCACAGCTTCGGGGCTAATTTTTTTCCCAGGAGATATTTGCCAGTGCCTTTGGAGGGGGCTTCCCTACCTGCCGGCCTATATCATAATGATCTGCTTCCCCCCGCAAAACTGCAAGGCCCTTGTGGTTAGACACCTGATTCTCCTCACCTCTGGAACAGTGCCTGACATACTAAGATTTCGGAATGATGCAGGAGTGAATAAGCCCTGAGCACTATGGGCTGAGACTCAGAAAACAAAAAAAAAATGAAAAGAAAATTTTCATGAACATAGAGTTGTCAGCAGAAATTTCTCCCACTTACATAGTTAAAAGCCAGCGAGTTTGTATATCTGGGCAGAAGCAGCTGAAGGTTCCTGCCAAGACTCTGCAAAGTGCTCAGCTGAAGCCCTCCTGGAGTCATGACCTGGCAGTGGGTGCAGAAAAGGGGCATGTCACGCCCAACAGCCTGGGACAAGGTCAGCGTGCTGCCAGTCTCATTTGCTGAGGGCAGTGTCACCTGCCCTCAACGTCTCTAATTCCAGGAACCCTAAGTGTCGACCTGTAATTGGTCTAAGTTGGAGAGTGCGCAGAAGAGTGCTCAGGCGTCCTGCTCCTTAGAAGCAAGGAGAAGAGGAAACGGGCCTCCCTTGAGTAGAGGAAAAGAGAGAGATGGGTGTGAAGGGCGTTTCTCTACAGAGCAGGCAGCTCCTTGTTATCTTGCGGGCAACTAACATGCCTTATTTTTTGCTTGAAAGGAGCATGAATACAACATGGGTGGTTGTGTACCTTGGGCCATGGGAAGAGTATACAAGGCAGCAGTTGGAGACATGTATAACCCAGTTCATCACAAGAGCTGTCATCACAAGAGCTGAAATCGGATATCGAGAGGAGGAGGAATCACAAAGATTTCAAGTTCATTTTGATCAATGCATTAACTTATCACTGTATCACTGTATCACTGTCATCCCAATGCTCATCAATTTGCTTGAGCAGGCACCAGTAACATATCCATATGAGACTTGTCGTTACTATTTTTGTCGTATTGAGTACGCCACGGGTATACCACAGGATACTCTTGGTAGCTTGCCAGGCTCTGCGAGAGGGGTGGAGGAATGGAACCGAGTCGGCCCCACGCAAGGCAAATGCCCTACTTGCTGTGCTATGGCTCCAGCCCAAACCATTGCACAACAACCCACATAGTTTTATCCGGAAAGCGAATGATTAGAGGTATTGGGGCCGAAACCATTAACTTATATTTTTTAAAAATCACCATGATGAGTGTTTGATACAAGGAAGTACAGGTGCTGTTCTAACATGAGAAAGATAAACTTTTGCATTCCTTTCTTCATTGCAGCACAATTCACAGGAATCAATGTCTGGAAACAACCCATATCCAAAAACAAATGACTGGATAAAGTGTATGGTGTATGTGTATGGTGAGACACATACACTGTGGAAGACTACTCCTTGGCTGCAAGAAATCACGAAATCAGGCAATTTTCTGTTCTCTGATGGATATGGAGATTGAGTGAAGATAGAAGTAGGAGAGACATTGATCTCTCTCATATGTGGAATGTAAAGGAACACAGTAAGGAAATCATATATGCCCAAAGGAAATAAAATCTAAGAACTGATCTATAGTAGGAAGCTTATGACAGCAGAAGAATGGGAAGGTAAGAAACAGGGGGATACAGTGGGGGACATTCTGGGATGTTTGATGCATGAAACCCAACTATTTATGCATAAAATCCTACTAGGCCTGAATAAAAGAGAGAAAGCCTAGTCTCAAGGAATGGTTGGAAGCATCCTTGATATCACTGGGTAAAATGACATCAAAGAGGATATCAGGGAAAGGAGGAGCACTGTGCAAATAAAGTGCAAAAGATTTTCTTTTTTTTCAAAATTTTTAAAAAATTTATTGAATCAGTGTGAGATAGTTACAAGCTTTCATGTTTAGGTTACAATCTCACAATGATCAAACACCCATACCTCCACCAGTGCACATTCCCCACCACCAATATCCCAGGTATAGCCCCCCTTTCTCATCCTCCCCCAGCCTCCATTGCAGACAATATTCCCCATACTCTCTCTCTGCTTTTGGGCATTATGGCTTGCAACACAGACACTGAGAGGTTATCATGCTCGGTCCATCATCTACTTTCAGCATGCATCTCCCATCCCAAGTGGTTCGTTCCTCCAGCCATCATTTTCTTGCGATCCCTTCTCTATTCCATCTGCCGTCTCCCCTCCTCAGGCAAAAGATTTTCAAGCTCAGTGAAGTGCATGCCCAAAGGTCTGGGGATCAGAACAGGGATAAGCTGTGGGAACATAAAGTTTAGTCAAATTTGGGAGCTGAGTTTAGTCTGAGTGAGGGGGCCAAAGCGAGAGATGGGGCCGGAGAAACAGGTGCCTAATCATAAAATATACTTAGATCTTTGAATTTTTATTGCAATAGCACTGTAGCACTATCGTCCCATTGTTCATTGATTTGCTCGAGCGGGCACCAATAACGTCTCCATTCTGAGACTTGTTGTTACTGTTTTTGTCATAATAAATATGACATGGGTAGCATGCCAGGCTCTGCCATGCGGGCAGGATACTCTTGGTAGCTTGCCTGGCTCTCTGAGAGGGACAGAGGAATCGAACCCAGGTCAGCTGCATGCAAGGCAAACACCCTACCCGCTGTGCTATTGATCCTGTTCTTCATTGCAATAATAGAAGTTATTGAAAGGCTTCCATAAAGGAAGCAATAGTGGAGTACACACCAATATCACCATGTTACCTGAAACATAATAAAAATTATGTCAAGAGGGAAGCTACTGGTTAGATTTGCATGGTGGAAAGTTCCCTCTGGCTATAGAATAGAAGACAGATAAAAATCAGTGAGAATTACTCACATAGGGGTTGGTTAAAACAGTTCAAGTAAACTGTAAGGTGTTTCATGGATAGGCGACAACTTAGGGGATTCAGAGCCTTGAAATGTTTGTGGGAGAAGCATTAAAAGAACTCCTTTAACAGGCAGAAGAAACTTCCCATCATGTGACACTGAGTATGGCTTTTACTAATGGTATCTATGGTTGCCCTCTACTAGATTAACAAAGGTTAAAAACATATAGCAATCAACCATCACCAATTGATTTTTATTGATCTTTTTTTGATAATTCTATTTGCCATTCCTTTAAGTTGTATTGGAGCAAGTAATAGAAAATAAACTTGCTTTATGCCTGCCAAGGGAACAGGTTGGGTGGTGGTAAGGAATGTAGGGACATTGGTACAGGAAAGGGAACGTTGGACTGGGGTTGGAACATCACATGCCTCACACAACGCTATTATTAACAACTTTGTAAACCATGATGTCTTCATAAGAACTTTTTGGTAAATTATCCCTATACTTAGGAGGAGACAGAGGGAATGAAGAGTAACTCGAAAGATCCTTGGGGTCATTTAGAAGTTATATTAATAAGATGTGTGAGTGGAGGGGTGGGGAGGAAGAAACAGGCTGGGTATTTCCATTCTCCAGAGCTGAAGTGAGGAACTAGAGCAAGTGCCTAGCTGGGTGAGCAAGGTCACGTTTGGATCAAGAGAATCAAGGAGGCAATGCCAGCAGCAGAACCCTGAGGAACAGATACCTCTGGAGCCAAGGAAGCTGTGGTCTGAATAACCATGTAGCGCTGGATCCACCAGGCAGCTTAGGACTGTGTCCAGAAGGAGGAGCTAGATCCTGCACCAAAGGAGAGGAACCCAAATCACACGGTGCTCCTCCTGTGCTGTCCATTCCAACCAAGATGATCTCAAGTGCCAAGAGCAAGCTGGAGCCCAAAGTTGGGGCCCGTCACAATTTTTTTTCTGGTGGAGGGGGACAAAGAAAGGTGATACAAAGAGGTGGTATTTTTCTACAGCAAATGGCAAGGTCCAAATGAAGACAACTATGAACTGGAAGGTCTCTCCATGGTTGTAAAAATCTGGTGCCTCTTCGCTTGGTCCTAAGTGGCATGTTCTGCCCTCAATCCTTTGAACTGATTTTGAATTACGTTGTCCACCTCTTTCCAGATTTTACTGATATCCTGCAATGAAGAAGAAATAATCAATTCGTGGTGGAGGACAGTCACTGTATATAGGCATGGAAATCTGCATGTCAGCATGCCCTTAACATCAGAGGTCAGATGGGAAATGAGGCAAAAAAAATGTCAGGACACACCGTGGCAAAAGAGGTGGGTTCCGGAGATTGCTTTGGCTTCCAGGGCTTGTCGCCAGGTCTACAGAGATATCCTGAAACTGTGTGGCCTCTCATGTGCCACACATGTGCCCTCTCAAGTGCCCTCCTGAAACAATTTTCCCATCTGAGCGCCTTCTTATGAATCCCCACTCCAGTGAAAGAGTAGAAGCTGTCAACTCTGATATATTAGGAAGACAATTCAAGCAGCTGCTATTTGTATTTTATTTTTAGACATCTTTTTCCCCCTTCAGTCTGATCACAAATTCTATAATATTATTTCTTCTTCTAGGTCAAACAACATCTGTTGTATAAAAAAGAAAACAAACTAATTCACATTGTCAAGTTGAGAACTTTGATTTTTATCGGTTTATTGTGCCACAGCAATGTCATGCCAGTATGCCAGCATTTTATTTCCTACCCAAACAAGTTGTTATAGTTGATGGTGTCAATATATCCTGTAGTAAGGGGGGTGGTCCCCCCAGAGATTATGACACATTTTTGAGGCTGTTAGTTTCAATAATCCATGAGTGGGCTCTGATTTGGGTGAACTACAATAGCTCCAAATGAGAAGTTCTTTTTTCTCATTAAGACAGAACCCTGATTATGCCAAGGGTTACCTTCAGAAAGTTCTCTCTCCTTGCATTTGTGTTTTTTCCCTCTTTTAGAATCTCCAGCAAATAAGAAATGTGGGGATAGTCATTTCTGCAGCTTGGCCCTAACGGTGAAGAAGGGATGCTATTAAAAGAAAGAAATGAACGGGTTTGACTAATGAGCAGGTTACCATAGTTAAAAATTACAAGCAATCAACCCCTTTGGCCTCCTTTCAGTTTGGCACATGTGCTATTTGTTCCTTCTGCCTGGAAAGCTGTTCCCCACTCTCACCTCTTTACCTAGCTAACGCCTACACAGCCCTCAGATCTCAGCTCAGCTGTCATTACCGTGCTTAATCCCTTCCCTCCTAGAGTAAGTCATCCCCCTTATACTACTTAGCTCACACATGCACCTTTCTGTTTTAGCACTTGCCACAGTTGCAATTTTATTTTTATTTGTGCAGTCATTTGCTTAATCTCTCTCTCCTGCGTTACACTAGAAATTCTTTTTAAAATTTCAGTTTTTGGTTTTGGAGCCACACTCAACAATGCTCAGGGGTCACTCCTGGCTCTGCACTCAGGAATTACTCCTGGTGGTGCTCCGGGGACCATTCAGGGCACCAGGGATCAAACCCCAGTCCACTGTGTGAAAGGCAAGCCCCCTACCCACTGTACTGCCTATCCAGCCCCCTGAACTGGAAGCTCGGAGTGTAGGACTCATGTCTGGCTTTCTTGTCACTGTATCCCTAGCATGCTACTTAGAATACAGTGGACGCTCAGTATTTACCGGATGATTTATCAATCTCCCTGGCCCTGTTCTGTTCCTGGACAGCTCAGGTACAATAGCCCTAGCTAGTGCAACATACACCTCCCAAATTTCAGTAGCTTAATATAATGTTTATTTCTCAGTTCCACAGGTGCAGCTCAGCACTGAAGCTCATCTTGCGTGCAAATAATATATATATTTCTTTTCACATCAAATATAATGTGAATTGATGTGTTTCCCCCATTTGCTGATCCAGGAATCCAGTTTTTCCATCCAGTAATGGTGTAGTCTTGAACATACAACCTCTGAGGTCTCTAAAGAAGTGGAATATAGCAGTTTAAGACAGCAAAGACATCAGGCCAAGGGATTTTGTGGCTAATCTTGCCCCTTTTACCCCTATGCTATTGCCCAGAATCCAGTCACACACTCCAACCTGACTCACCTGATGGCTGAGAAATCTAGTCTTACTGTGTGCCCAGGGATAACAAACAGAGATCCAGCCCATCATGGCACACTCAGCTGCATTTTCTACAACCATGGGTATTGTATGAGTCATATGTGCAGAAAAAACCAACAGAAAAGAAAGGAAGGGAGGCCGATAGAGCAATGAAAGAGAGAGGGATGGGACAGAGAGAGAATCATGTCACTTCCAAATGAGGTGATCTCAGAAGATGTGCCATGAGGTGATTTGGTTACTTTGAAAACACCCAAGAGCATAGTTATACAGCAGAAATGGTGGCACCTGCCACAGACCTAAGCTCTGGGAATGCAGAGGTATCGGTGATTGTCTCTCGTCTAGATATGGAAAAGGAGCACGGAAGTGGAGTCTATCAGAGGGAAAGAGGCCCAGCCACCTGGCACACCAACGTGAAGGGAGGGGGTGGGGTGGCTGTGAGGGAGCTTGGGCGGGATGAAGATGAGAGTAGGGCCAGCGTCATGGGCCTTACTGCAGCCTTGTGAATGCACCATACAGCCCTTTTCAGAACTCAAGGCTGCTCTTCCTCAGTAACAAATTAACCTTTGCTTACAGGACGAATGGAGACATTACTGGGCCCGCTCGAGCAAATCTACGATCAACAGGATGATAGTGATACAGTGATACAGTGATAGAGGTAATTTTTTCTTAGTAAATTTTTCATTGTTACCATTTTGACTTTTTCTGCAATAACACATCATTTGGAATACTGCATTGTACAGCTGTACAAGAAAATATCTCTGTATGAGCTTCTCTGTAGTCTCACTCGCTTATGTATGCATGTAGTTACATATTGAGGTTTGGGGCCGCACCCAGCAGTGTTCTGGTCTAACTCCAGACTCTGTTCTGGGATCACTCCTGGTGGTGCTCAGGACAGAACGGGGTTGGCCTCAGGCAAGGCATGTGCCTTAACCACTGGATTGTGTCTCCAGTCCCCTCTCCCAATTTGTTGGTCACACACACAAGGCTGAGCATACATAGAGTGGGAGTTGTCATCATCACCATCTTCTGTCTTCCTTGGCAAAACTGTCGTTTCCTGAGGTAATGTCTTTCCTTCTGGAAAAGGTCCTGAAGCTTCAGGCCCTTCTTTCATCCCTGCTGTTCTTTTCAGAAACCTGTCCCTGAAGCTTTGCTCCGTTTGCTGTTTCTTTGGGTTTTCACCTCCTAGGCTCACTTGTACACAGAAAATGGGCCAGGAAGCTTCCTCTGGGGAAATGAAGACAAGCTGACATCCATGTTCTCCAGCGTCTTAATGAGAGCTTGAGGTCTGCCACATTTCTTGCTTAACCACCGCCATGATTTTTCTTTGACTTTCATTTTCTTCTCCTGCACTTTCCTTCTCTCTTGCCTCCTCTTCAGTTGTGCATTCCTGATTCAGTCCTGACACCTCCATGAGACTCTGGGACCCCCTCTCAAGGAGCTCCCCAATATCATCGTCATACTCATGCAGCAAAATCTCTGGCAGGGCCTCCCTGGGCTTTGCAGCTGCCTTATTTGTAGCAAACCCTTCTCTGAAGCCGTGGATGAGCCTCATGAGCATCCTTCAATTGCTGCTGCTCATACACTCCCTGGTGATATCACCTCAGTTATGGCAAAGTGCTTGATACGCTCATAGATGATGACATTCTTCCAGATGTGTCTCAGTAGATTTTCCATATCTTCCTGTTTCCACGGCAGCCTGGCAAAGGTCCCCTTAAGAAATAGGCAAAAGTCCTGGTAAACGTCCCTCTCAGGAGGTAGGTCTCAGATGTTCCTAGAACTCCTTGTTGCATTGGTGGAATCAAAGAGCTGCAAATTGGAGTGACATACACCACATTGATATTGGGCCATGGAGAATCAGGTAAAGAGGATCCCAAGAGTGTTATCACGAATCACGAATCACGAAATCCCATTGATCGTCGAGTGGCTCGAGCGGTCTCAGTAACCTCTACATTCATCCTATCCCTGAGATCTTAGAAGCTTCTCTCTTCTCAGCCATCCCAAGGATGCCGCATTGGAGGCTCCGTCAGGGTCATGGGGATGAGATTCAGCTGGTTACTGGCTTTAGCATATAGATACACAATGGGAAGCTTGCGAGGCTGTCCCATGTGGGCAGGAAGCTCTCAGTAGCTTGAGAGTTTCTCCCAGAGGGAGAAGTAGGCTATAAGATATCTCGAGGCCACAACGCGGCCGCGCGCTTCTGGGAGCGTGCTTTAAGTCTCTGGATGTTGGCCGTTGATGGGATTACACACACCTGGGTTCCTCTGCCAGTACCTTCATGCGTGAGGCCTGTCCAAACATATGGAGAGGGGCCTTGAGCATGGCTGTGGCTAGGTTCTGGTGTTCTTCGGCCGCACAGAGCTCTGCTGGGGGCAGGGAGGGAAGCTGGAGCCCATCCCCTCCGAGGAGCCCCGGGGAAGACAGCCAGGAGTGCGGGCAAGAGACTCTTTTATCAACATAAGTGTTATCAACATAAGAAAATCTTCAAATGTTCCCTCCAAATAGTATTTCTCCATGTTGCTGGCATAGCAATTCAGGAAGGCAGTTTGGACGAGGAGCTGGGTCACGCAGGCCTCCCGATTTTTCTCGTACTACACCTACAGTTTCTGTTCATTGGCATTCTTGTAGGTCTTGTTTTGTTTTGTTTTGTTTTTTGGCTTTTTGGTGACACCAAGCAATGCACAGGGGTTACTCCTGGTGGTGCTCAGGGGACCATATGGGATACTGGTAATTGAACCCAGGTCAGCTGTGTGTAAGGCAAAGGCCCTACCCACTGTACTATTGCTCCAGTCCCACACCTGAAGGTCTTGACAGCATAAAGACACTGTCACAAATGAAGTAAAATTGGGATCAGTGTTGTATATTTGGTCCATCACTGACTAAAATGTTGGTATGTGGCACATGACCATATATAGATATACACGAAAATATTTCTTTTAGGAGTTGGGTCACATAGCCATGGTGGCCAATGACTGGAGAATGAAGAAATCTGATAGTCTAGTCTAATTCATTCCAGTTGGAAAGTCTTATGAATTGGTGGCAAAGGGTGATGAGGTAACTTTCTGGTCTGAATTGCAAAGTCCAGGAACCAGGAACACTGATGTCAAGAGACACATGTCTTATCTGCAGTAGAAAGGAAATTCACTGTTTCTTAACCTTTTTGTCCTATTCAATTCCACAACAATTTGGACACTATGCATTTGCTTTGGGTAAACTCTTCTCAGTCTACTGATTTAAAAGTTAATCTCTTCTGAAAACACCCTCCAAGACACCCAAAGAAATGTTTCACTAGATATCAGAAAATCCCTCAGCTCTATCAGATTGGCATCAAGGTATCAACAATAAACCCAACCAAATAACCCTCAAAACACTCTGCCTTTCTTTTAACTCTCCCTACCCTTGGACCATCACTCCTTACTTCCCCATTTAAAATAGGAACTGGAGGTCTAAGAAACAGACCTAGGTCAGCTTGACCAAAGCCCTTCATGAGTTCCCGTTGCCTTTTACTGATTTGCAAGATTTTCTTTGATTTTACCCCTAATACCGTTCCAGAAGCCAGCAGCAACTTTCCTTAAGGCAACTCACTTCATCTTAAATATTCATGCAAAAGCTTGGTATTCTGCTCCAAAATAGGTCTATTAAGTGTCTGACTATGAACTGTTTCTCTTCACAGTTCTAAATACAGTTATTGTTCCTGGAAATTGGCCTGCCTATCTTCAAGGGTTTTAGCCACTTGGCATGAATGCAAAAGTTTGAGCAGAACAGGATGGTAAACCCTGCATGTGTTCAACTAACTCTGCTCCAAAGCATCCAGCACAGATGCTCTTACTCTCTGAGACCCCAAGCTCCCTAGGACCAGGCCAGAGATCTGCAGTCTGGACAGCTGAAAGAAGAGAAATTTGATTTGTCACAGTTCCATACGTCCAAGATCAGAATGCTAAAGGGTTTGGTGCCTCCTGTGGCATCGCTCCTGACTTTCATAGGATCACATGCATAGATGCATAGCCCCTATGCATAGATGTCTTTGTCCCAATTTTCTGTCATATTGAACTATGACTCATCTAGATGACTTTGTTTTATCTTCATCACCTCTAGCAAGTTCAAATACAGTCATAAATTTGAAAATCTCATGCCGAAGCCCATTATGAATTTCAAAAAGGGGGAACAATCCAGCCTGCAACCGGCCTCAAAGGTAATCAAAAGAGCAGGTGATCCCCGCCCTCCCCCAAAAAAAAGAAAGAAAAATTATCCACTGAATTTATAGCAAGAAACAAATGGCCCCTCCCTCATCACACACCATGTAGCCTCCTTTGGCTGGATTCATTTCAGAGCACTCTGATTCGGGGATAGACTGCCTGCAGGCTGTGGATTTGGGAGTTTGCCCTTTGTGGTGCAGTTCCTAACTGGTTTGCCCATGGCCTCTACACATCACAGGCATGAAAAGGAATTGGAATCGCAATCATTCACCTTCTCTCCATCTTTCTTCCACGTGGCCTGACATTGGAGTCAGGCATTGGAGAAAAATTGCAATTACACCAATAGTCTCTGCACAGACCCACCACCCCTCTGCTCTATGTGCTTCCTGAGAAATATGCCCTTTCCCTGGAATTCTGTTTGACTGCCAGTCTGTGATGATCCCAGTGCCTTTCTTATTTCTGTGATCCCTGCTGCATGAGAAGCCCCTTCAGAGAACAGAGCCCAGTACTCTGTGTGTGTATGTGTGTGTGTGCCCTACCTCTCCACCTCCCCCTACCAAATGCCCCCCCCCCGCAAAACATTCAGTAGCTGCTCAGCAGATATGAGCTCAGGGAATGACAATGTGACAATTACACAGGTATCTGGGAAGACCCAGCATTCTGGTCTTGGCTGAGCGGTGGCTTCAGGGAAATTAAGTGCACACTGTTTGTAGGCTACTTCTCCGTAGAATGAGATGAGATCCCAGAGGTAGGAGTGCATGGACAGTGTCTACCAGTACCCTCTCTGTCCTCCCCAGCTTCCAGAAAGAAGAAAGAAAAAGCTGCAGCTTACTGTTTGATATTTATAATTAATTAGAGCCCCAAATCCCATACCAGCCAGCAGGTTTCTTAATGAGGCCAAAGTATTCATCTCCTTCAGCCCACAACTATCCATAACCAACCCACACAGGGATCATTACAGTGCCTCTCCATGCCCCTGCTACCACACACCACTGCCTCATCTACCCCAGCCCCAGTCACTCTAGGTCAATACAGAAGTCACTGTCCCTGCTTCCAAGATGATTTTTCATGGAGGTTGAGTCACTTTCCCCAAAAGAAACTGCCTATCACTCATCAGATCCAAACTCAAAGCACATGCAGTTAACCACTCCTACTTTACTACCTCCCCCCAAAAAGAGCTATGTCTGCTTCAGTGTGGGGAGCCAAAGATAAGACCTGCCCCCACCACCAGGCAACAGTTCTGCATCTAGGGCTGCAGAGGAAATGCAGGATGTCTGCTTAGTTTGCATTTCAGAGGAACAAAGAATAAATTTGTAGTATAAATATGTTCCATAGTCTTGCTGCAAGATATATACATTGACTTTTTAAAGACGCATTCAATGCTAATCTGGAATGCAAATGTAGCTGAGTCTCTTTCTTAGTATTTGTTAAATCAGCCAATGCCATACTATGAACTATCCAACAAAGCTGATAGAGCTCCTGGCTTCTGATTAGTTGAGTGATATTTAGCTTGTCCAGTGGCACCTTCTTCCAGAGGTGCAGGTTGACAGCCTCACCGGTCAGTCTTGTTTCTCAACTCTGCTTGATCTCAACCATCTCCTGGTTCATCAAACCCAGACAACCTACATTAGCTTGGTTTCTCCCATCCAATCACCCTTCCTCCCTCCTAACCACCACCCTGAGCCAAAAGCCAGGTCCCTCTCACCCAAATTCTGAGTAAATTTCTTGTAGTCATTTCCCTGAACAGATGACCTTTTTTCTGACTGAAGCAGAAGGCATGTGCCTATTCAAAACCCTTGGAAGATGAAGCTTCTTTGAGGGAATTCCCAAGTTTTCTAAGGGGTCAAGCTGGGTCTATGAATGTGGACTCCAAATCTGACTTATGCTAAAGACATTAGCTTTTGTGAGATCATACACACACAAACAAACACATATATATACATATATGAATATATGAGCTGGAGCAATAGCACAACAGGTAGGGCATTTGCCTTGCACACAGCCAACCCAGGATCGATTCCTCCATCCCTCTCGGAGAGCCCGGCAAGCTATCAAGAGTATCCCACCTGCACAGCAGAACCTGACAAGCTACCCGTGCCGTATTCAATATGCCCAAAACAGTACCAACAAGTCTCACAATGGAGACATTACTGGTGCCTGCTCAAGCAAATCAATGAACAATGGGACGACAGTGCTATGACAGTGCTATATACCTGTGTCATCTTCTCCCCTTCCATAGGGGAGCCCAGCTGTCACATCATGATGCCAAGGCATAGGCATTTGAAGACTCCCATGAATGATCTGGGAAGAAGGTGCCCCTTAGTTCAGCCTTGATAGTACACAGACCCAACTACCACTGGGACTTCAGCCACATAAAAGACATTGAGCTAAATCCCCAGCCCTCAAAGATATACCCAATTCATGGCTCATACAAGTGGATAATCATTCTTTGCTGTTTTGAGCCATGGGGGGATTTTGTCATGCAGCAAAGAGATGACTAATACACAGCCGAAGCCTCCCTCTGCTTGTGCCGAGTCAAGAGAGAAGTCAGGCCTCTAGCTTTGGAAACCCAGCAGCCTGCAATTGTGACCGCAGCAAGCACACCCACCTAACCACATGTCCAAATGTCATTTTATAGTCCAAATTATTCGCCCTGGTGGTCCCCAGAGGACATCAAGGGGCTTTTATAATGGTTACAAATCCTGCTTCATGAATCCCAGACCCGTATGCAAATGTGAAGCTCAACCTTTGATAAGTCATTTGATTTCCCTTTTAGTTAATGAAGTGAAAATGCACCATTTTACACTAAGATTAAATTGCTAAAATGTTTCACTCTGGTCCCCAGTTAGTTGTAATTAAAAAATAGAACTAGAAGAACAGGAAAAGTCACTCACTCTCTTCTGGCATCCTGAGGCCTGGAAAGGAAAACTTGAGGTCGTCTGTCACCTCTGAGAGGAAAGAAGAGAACAGGACAAAGCATCGATTCTGTTGGCCAGAGCTCCCAAACTGGACAGTGTGTCTCCAGGTGCACAATGCGGCAGCTCCAAAGCCAGGAAAAATCCTTTATGAGAGGAGAAAGAGAGGGCATTCCCATTTCTCAATGCCACCTGGCACAGGGATTTTTTTTGGGGGGATGCCTACAGAGACCTTGACGGACATGGCTGGGTTGCAATAACAGTCAAGAAACCAAATGGGGTGGGGGTAGAGGGAGGGATACTGGGAACATTGGTGGTGGAGAATGGGCACTGTTGGAGGGATGGGTATTTGAACATGTTTGACTGGAATGCAATCTCATGGTGATTCATTAAATTAAAAAAATAAATAAATAAATAAATTTAAAGAAAGAAACCAAATGTATGAAAAGGTGGAGGGGGCGGGGAAAGGGAGATAGAAAGGGTATATAGAGACTTGTGTCAATGGGAGAGAATGGGGGAGGGAGCACAGTTATAAGTGAACACATGTGTGTGCATATAAGAGAGAAAATCATAATATAAACCTCATTTTGTGGAGATTGTGTCTAAGCATGTGTGTACATTGGGGAGAATGGGAAAGAAGAGTAGATAAATAGCTGTGTAGGTGAAGAAAGGAACCTGTGTGTTAGAAAGGGGGAGGGATATATATGTACATGTATAGGTCTCTGTGAAGTGTCTGTGTCAGGGGTCTAGACAAGTGTGTGTTGGTAAGAGTATGTGTATGAGAAACTACCTTCAGAATTTGATGTGCATGCATGTGAATAGCTACACAGATAAAGAGGTGGGTATGTATGGGTGCATGAGCTTGTGTGAAGAGGTATATACAAATGTTGGATGCAATGTAGAGGTCAAAGAGACTGTGCATATGTGTGTATGTGAGTTTAAGGTGAGCAATATGTGTGAGTGGGAGGTTTACATGCATGTATGCGATGTGTAAGGAGTGATACACTGACAATATGTATGCTTGTGCAGAAGGGTAAATACATAAGTGAATATCAATGGAGCACATGATTGTGAGTATACAATGTGTGATAAGATTGCTGGGTGTATACGAGTGAATGGATGTGTATGTGGACATACGCAATTTCATCGGTGTACATAATTTTACAGAATTGTATGAAATTTTGTAATGTGGGTCTGAGTAGGTTTGTGAGGGGTGTATATAAGTATGCTTGTGTAGGGACGTATAATTGTGTACACAAAGTAGGTTTATATTTATGTGTGCTTGTAAGAGTCTGGATGAGGTCAGCATAAATGTATATGTTTGTATTTAAATATACATGGTGGGTATTATATTCACTTGCATATATGTCTGCCTGTACAGTTTAGGAGCTAATAAAATTGTGTCTGTGTTAGATTATGGTAAAGTTGCAAGTTTAGGAACTGTTTATGTAAATGTAAGCATAAGAACGTGTAATTATATGTGTACACATGTGAGTTAGTGAGGTTTAGGTGTACATATATACATATAGTGAGATTATGACAGAAATAAGTTTATACATGCCTGGGTGAGAGATATAAATGTACATGTGTAAAGAGCTGTGTTAGTGTGAAAATGTGTGAAGGATATGAAATATATGTATGCACAGGAGAGTGGGATATATATATATACACACAGTAGTATATGGTAGAAAGAATATGTGTATGTGTGTGTGCTTCAGGTAGTTATGTATATATGTGCATGTTAAGTATGTTAATTTGGAAACTATTTCTATGCAAGTCATTATCTGGGTATACACCAGGTTGCTTGTATGTGTATATTTGTAAGGATTCAGGTAAGTGCTATATATATTGAAATTTGAGTATATATTATTATGAAATACATGATTAGGTCCTCTGTGCAAATTGCTAAACACAGAGTTATGTGTACCTCTGAATGTGAGTGTACAGTTGGTATATATATATATATATATATATATATATACACACACACATACACATATACTATGTTTATACATATACCTACATACAAGTACATGTGTCTATATAGTTGGGGTGAGAACAAGCATATAAACATTGAGTTTATAGTCTAAACAATATACCTATACATATAATCCTGAAAAGGATTGGCAGAACACAGACAAAGGACAACCATGCGAGCAAGCCACGTTCCAAAAAGGATTCAGCACAATCGACCATATCCATATGGTGATCAAGCTCATTGAGGTTTCACAAGAGTTCAAGATGCTGCTCTGTCTAACATTCATTGATTTAAAGAAGGCCTTTGATTCTGTTGGACTGAAGTGGTCATTGAAGCCCTAGATAAACAGGGCGTTCAAACTCAGTACATCAAGATCCTCCATGAGTTGTATTATGGATTCACCACCAGAATCTCACCATTCTACAAAGAAGTGATCATCGATGTAAAGAGAGGGGTTCAACAGGGTGATACCATTTCACTGGAACTCTTCAGTGTCACCCTCAAGAACATCATGTGGCAACTGGAATGGGAAGGAATGGGAGTGAAGATAGATGGTCGGCAACTACACCACCTCCACTTCTCTGATAACACCATTCTAATAATACCAAATATCAGCCAAGCAGCACAAATGCTGACCGACTTCAACCATGAGTGTAGAAAGGTCAGACTGCTGCTAAATCTCACGACGACAATGTTCATGAGAAACGGACTAGTTCCTGATGTTCCATTTGCCTTCAAAGGAACAAACATCTCCAAATGCAGCAGTTATGTGTACCTAGATCGAGAACTCAATATGACAAATGACCTGGCACTTGAACTGCACAGGAGAGAGAGCAGCGTGAAAAGCCTTCAAGAATGTTGAAGAAGTGGTTAGGAGGACGAAGAACCCCTGGCTCCGGGCACATCTTTTTGACTCCACCGTTCTTCCTGCACTAACATACACCTCAGAGACCTGGGCCCTATGAAAACAGGATGAGAATGCTATTTGAATATCCCAAACAGGAATCAAAAGAGCTATGCTTGGATTATCACATTTCACTCAAGTGAGAGAAGGAATCCAGAGTTCCAACTTCCGTTGACAATCAAGAATCAGGGATGCTGTCTCATTTGCCAAGCCATCAAAAATCAGATGGGCCAGGCACATAATGTGATTTGGAGACGACCACTGGAATAGAGCTGTTACCTACTGAATTCCACAGGACATCAAAAAAACGCGTGACCACCCACATACAAGATGGTCAGACTTATTCGTCAAGACCCTGAATGAACGGTTTGATGCTCTTCATGTTCCTGGAGCAAGCAGATGCCTTTGGGCTATACTAGCATGTGACAGGGATGAGTGGAGACATTACTGGCTCCTGTTTGAGCAAATCTATGAACAACGGGATGACAAGTGTTACAAGTGATATAATTTAAAGCACATATTAAAGTACTGTATATGTCTATGTATGTTCTGGTGATCTGATGATGGAACTTGGCTTATATGTAATTGAACGTGTCTCCATATGTGGTGGTATCTGTATATATATATATATATATATGTGTGTGTGTGTGTGTGTGTGTGTGTTACAAGGCATGGATGAGGGATTAATGTATGTATGTGTACCTTTAAGAATGTACAAGATGAATGGAGTATATGTATTTGTGTGTATGCATGTGATGGGTTGCATTATTTTTAAATTTTATTGAATCAACATGATATAGTTACAAGTTTTCATGTTTGGGTTACAATCAAACAATGATCAAGCACCCATCCCTCCACCAGAGCACATTCCCCACCACCAATATCCCCGGTAGGTATATCTCCCTTTCACACCCTCTCCCTGCCTCCATGGTAGACAATATTTCCCATATTCTCTCTACTTTTGGGGATCATGGCTTGCAACACAGACACTGAGAGGCCATCATGTTTGGTCCATTATCTACTTTCAGCACACATTTCCCATCCCAACTGATTTCTCCAGTCATCATTTTCTTAGTGATCCCTTCTCTATTCCATTTGCCTTCTCCCCTTCACTCATGAAGCAGGCTTCCAGTTATGGGGCAATCTTCCTGGCCCTTGAATCTACTGACCTTGGGTGTATTTCATGTGCAAGAGTGCAGGGGTAAATAGTACATACATCACTGTGAGTGTGTTGGTAACTAAACTTTTGTAAATATGTGTGAGTTTTGAGGTGAGGGGTATTTATAGACACATTTTTCTGTGACATTACACTTAGGAATGGATATAGTAATCTGGGACTAGTGGTACATGTGTTGATAAGCATAGGCATACATATGTATATGATTTAAGATACATGGGTTTGTATGCATTTTGTGTATTTGTGTAGGCATAAGATGATGTGTATGAATAAATTATGTGTGTACATACATGTGTGAGTAGTTGATAAAGAAGAATATATGCTCCTGAGTCATTGTGAGTGTGTGAGTATGTTTGTGTGTGTAAATGCTTATCTATATACATGTGATGGTAGGCATATTAGATAGATATTTATAGAGAGGCATAACTATACCTACAACAATTACAACCATATGTGAACTCAATATACGTTAAGGGAGTTTATTATACATAAATATGGGGGTCCTGTGTGAAGGGATTCTATGTCTCTTAATGTTAGTGTATATTTCAGTGAACTGTATGTGTATTTGTATGTGTGACTCCAGAGGTAAATTAATGAGATGTATACATAGTGTATTTGTGAGCGTGTTGAACAGCTGTATGATTATCTTTGTGTGTTCCCTTATAAAAGTGTTGCTTTATAATAGCATAGACATAGTACACTTTCTCCTAGTATACTTTCACATAAACAGATATGTATGTAAGAAAGTATTTGTGTGCACTGCATATATATTTAAATGTGACTCCATATTTGTGTGAGCTGAATGTGTGTGTTGGCAGTTGCCTATAAATGCAGGTGTATGGGTGAGGTTTCTTTGTGTCAGAAAGATCAGTCTGAAGATATATAAAGTCTGGAGATATACAGATATATGAGTCTGGAGTACAGATAGATAGATAGATAGATAGATAGATACCTCTTCTGTATGAGTCTGTTGTGTGTAGTGTTTATACACCCTTATGTGTTTGTGTGTAGGTGTGTAACCATTTGTTTTATAGCATGCATCAACAAAGTTATAGTTACAGAACAAAAGTTCAAGTCAGACAAAACCTGGTCTTTACTCGTGGCTCTTGAACTTGATAGCCGTGAGTCTTTAAAGATGTTACCTAACCCTTCAAAACCTCCTGTTCCTTATCTGTAAAATTAGACTAATCATAGAATTAATAGTGCCATGTTGAAGATTTTAAAATATCATGCATAATACTATATTTGTAAAATACTTAGCACTGTACTTGGTACTTAATAAATTTCTTCAGTAAATGGCAGCTGTTATACAGATATTGCTAAGGTTTTTATTATTCACTGCATATTTTCAAGGAGCCTATTGATCTAATGGGAATTGTCACTATGAATCCCTGCCAGGAATAGAAAAGGGGTTGCAAAGGATCCTCTGGGGAAAGGAGCATGTCTTGATTGTTGATCCCTGTAAAAACACTGACTCACAAATGCCTGATATCTGAGCAGGGTCTCAAACCTCTCATATGGATTCTGGATCAGTTGGTCCCCAGCCGGTCCAAGAGTCAAGGTACACACAACTCCAATAACTCCAACACAGCCAATCACTTAATCCATTGAACCAAACAATTGCATAGGAATGGGAGTGTGGGATTATGGGGGACAGCAGGCTTTTACCATCAGAAATTAGTGTCTCACTCTCTTCCTTTATTCCTTAGTTTGAGCTAATAATACCAACTTCACTGCACACACTACTTCATGGGAGCATTTAGGCATTTAACACTACATGTTCTGGATAGAACAAGAAAGTTACAGTAAATCTGTCAATAACTTTATCAACACCTACTTCACAGCAGGTACTATGCAAGACACACTAAAAGAGAAGTACAACACAAGTGGCCCTACCCTTAGGGCCCTCAGTCTCGTTTCAGTGATTCTCTCCCATGTCTGCCTCCCATTTCCATAGCTCTCTGAAACCTCATTGTCTATGTGGGCCTTGGCAAAAGATCCTTTTCTACAAGATGAACAGAAGTCAAGATGGAAACTGAAGATGACCATTGCCCTTAAAAATGGAAATGTGAGGGGAACAAAGACATGATCCCAGGTGTAGATGCTCTATAAAGTTCCAACACCAATTAAGAAATTCAAGTACCATTTTCATAGGCAAGAAAAAAACCAAAACACCCCTTTATTAACTATAGATAGATTACAGCTAGAAATCTTGACATGGCTGCACACATTCAATATGTGAGAAAAATGCTATATAGGACACTAGGATGTCATTGTGGTTGGTCTTGTTACCCTGAAGTTTATAAACCACTCCAATGAAAATGTGATTCTCGGATTCTATAATATTGAAGATTCTGGGCAATGTGTTAGGCCTGGAAAGGCCCAAGTCCCATCCTCTGAGATTTTGATTCAGTTGTGTGAGGAGGGTTGTATCCAGGTATCTGTGTTTTACCCCTAGGTTATTCTTGGGAAGCTAGGTGAAAACATAAAACAGTGGCACCATGGAAAGTAAAGGTGAAAACAAATAACAGAAATCACCATTGCACTAGGATTAGAGAAAAAATTGGCTTGGTAAAGGTCACCCAGCTAACAAAACACAGGGCGCAACTCTAACCTAACTCTTGTCTACCAATTCAGCTGTAATTTGGCTAAAGCAATACTCCCAATGGGGAAGACTCAGGGAGAAAATGCAATCAGGTGAAGGAGCTTTTCAAGGACCCTGTTGCATTGGGAACCTTCAAAAGTTTCTGCCATAACAAGAAACTCTCATGTGAGTTCCTCTACACTGAAAGGTGTTGATGAAGGAAAAGGCTATTGAACTTAAGAGTTTGATATTATGGTGTGCTCCCCACCCCAGGGCTACCTACTCTAACTTACCCGGACAGCATGGAAAACAGAGCCATGAACAGAGCCAAATACTGGTCAGGAGCTCCAAATACTATACCGAGGAAGTTCACTGTTCAAGGGCAAGGTGATGGCGCCAGCCCTGCAGCTGCAGAGAGGCAGTAGAAAGCTCAAGTCCAGATGGAGAACAGCTAGGCATTTCCTAGAGAGACCCTTCAAAGACACGCTACAAAAGGGTCAAGTTCAAGCTGTGTCTCCATCTAACAGTCCCGTCCATTACCCTCTATGTCACCTGCACATCTCAGAAGTTGAACTCTTTTGGATATTCTTTAGAAATCTCAGCACACAGTAGCCCCGAATGTCCTTTATCTGTCACATTGGCAATGTCTTCAAAGTACTAGAGTGGGGCATCTTAGCATGACCTTCCTGGCTGGGACTTACTTTCCCAGAGAACTTTCACATCAGGGAAAGTTGTGTGGATAGTCCTGTTGCCCTCCTAGGTAACACTATGGGGCCCTGAAGAGCACGTTGAGGGCCCACAGAGAAATTCAACCTCCATTAGGAGCAAAGAGGAACTCTACAATTCTGAGTTCTTGTCTCCAAGTTGTCCTAGCCAAAGGACTAGGGCACCACTTGCATGGCAGCAAATGCCACCAAGATAACTAGATGCTGCTTCAAGGGCCTTGGTGACTATCAAGTAACATGAGACTGAGTAGGAAGTGGATGGTTAGGGCCCTCAAAGTTCCCTGCATCGCTCAACAATCATAACTGGACCAAGGAAAAGAAAGCAGCTCCAGGTTATTACTACAGCTGACCATGCCCATCACTGACTGGGGCACAGAGTTGCTTACTCAGTTGCTGATTTGCCAATGGTCACTCGGTTCCACCAGGGAACGGGCTGCAACTGGCTTTCCAAGATATCTGGCTTTCTTAGCTTAGGCTCATTATTTGACATCACATAGTCCTTCTGCTGAGTCTTGCTGCAACCTGCTCCCCCCATGTTCCTGCTGCTCTGTGCTTCTCTGTCCAGCTGGATCCAGAGTCTTGAATGTTCTCTTCCCAAGTTCTTGCAAATCATAGGTGTTCAGCATAGTGTGTATAGGACGGCTTCTGGGCAAAAAGTTGATACTTGGAGTCTTCTTTACTGTAGGCCATGATGAACTTTCAGTTAATGGCCACATTCCAGTTTAAGACAAGAGAAGACAGAGGGTGAAGCAGAACGAAATCATACCCTGAGGTCCTCACAACCCCAGTAACATCTCAGTCCTCACAATGGACCTAAGAATTATCTTCAAGTTCTCAATGAAAACTACGGGCTGGTGATATTTTATAATTTACCCCCAGTGCAGCAAACTGGCAGAGTAGGACTGGGACAGAGATGCCAATGGGAGAAGGATAAGTCCTTGCAGGTGAGACAGATCCACTTCCAGTCCCAGAAGTTTGTCAAGGCTGGTAACACTCATAATTCCTATCTTGAGTGGTAGCTCAGTTTCAGCACTTGAGAAAGGAACTACTTTTCTCTTCCCATTTCCATACTAATTGACTGAAGGGATTGGATCACTCAAGTATCCCTATCTGAAAAACTGGATTGTTTAAAGGTGAAAGTAGAGAGAAGCAAGAACAAACAGTATTTACCCTGATTAGACTATTCTAGAGAAAGTAGCCATGGCTTTAGGTTCATTCAATGCCCCTCAAGGAGGACAGAGGAGGCGATTCCTCAGGAGTAGATCGTATTCTTTTTGTTCAGTCATAAGCTCCAGCTCCCCTACTGCTATTAAAGCCTAACCTGCCAGAAGAGACCTGTACTCTAGACACTGAGGCATCATTACTCTAGGTATCTCTTGATCAACTCCATCAGCAGAGGATCTCAGAATAAGACAAAAAGAAATGCGTTCTAGCATGCACACTTGCTAGCTTTGTGACATCAGTCCACTGACTTTCCAAAACTCTCTGAGCCTCGGAGCCCACAACTGGGCAGTGAACAAAAAACCCAGAGAGTTGGTATTAAAGTTCTCTAAGGAAAAGTCTTTCTGTTCTTTTGTGTGAAGCAGGCAATTGAGGACATGCTATTTTCCTTTTGTTTGATTACAAAGTAAAGTTCTAATCATTCATTGAACTATAATAATCACAAGTCAATTGAGGAACACTGGTGATGGGTGTGGTGTTGGAATTATGTCCTTGAGAAACCATAGTTAATAGTATAGCAAACCAAAAAAATTTTAATAATTAATTTTTTTAAATAAAATGAAGCAACTTTCGTAAAGGAGAAAAATAACATAATATGAACTAAATGAGCATTTGTGTCATGTTTTCCACAAAATAAAACATGTTCTAAGCCCAAAACAAATGTTAATACTGTTCTGTCATTAGCTAGCATTTAGAGAGCTTTCTGCAATTCTTTTTCGGTTGTTTCTTTTACACGGAGACACGCTCAGGGATTGTGCTTAGGGCAGTACCAGAAATCGAACCTTGACCTTCTCTGCCCCTGCTTCCCTTGTTCAGCATTTCCTCTCAGAAATCCCTCTAGGGAAACCAGCAGGGTTTTAGCTCAATCATTTCCATGGCTGCAGTCATATTCATCATCCACTTTCTCTCCAAGCGATAATAAAGTACTGAACGTTCCCTAAATATCCCCAACCGAATCCTGCCCTGTGCCTTTGCCCCTTTAACTCCCTGTGCCTGGAAAGTCCGATTTTCTTTGACAGCTGAAGAAAGTTTCTCACCTGTGAGCATTTCTCTCATGGCAAGCTCCTCTTGACCAGAACTGACAGTGCTCTCCTTTGTGTCCTCTTGGTCTTCTGATGAAGTCTTTATTGCTATGGTTAGGTGGGGGGCCAAACACAGTGATTCTCAGGGGGCCATGAGGTGTTGGGAACAGAAACTGGGATCTCACATATACTAGATATGTGCTCTCTCACTTGAACTGAGAGCATCTAAAATGTTAGTGGAAAAAAAAATAAATAAAATGTTAGTGGAGTCAGATGCTGACACCTATCTCCCCTAATTAGACTCTAAGTTTCATGAAAACAGGACTGTCTAGGTAACAAACACATATCTGGTGACAAGATAAAAAAAAATGAACAACTGAAAGAATGAGGATGATGAGAGCCAGCACACACTCAAGAAGTGGCTGGCATTAGTGGATCTTGAATCATTGGTTAGGTACGACTGATGGGACATGGCTACTGACATGTTTGTTTTTAAAACAATGTAAGCAACTTGAGTGATCATGCCTGTCTTTTTCCTAGTTCCATCCCCACTGCATAAATTAAGTCATACTGGTATACAGTTGGCATTCAATAAATACTTTTGAAATCAATAAATTCCAAGGAACTGTGGCTGGGCTGATGGCTCCGAGGAAAATGCTGCCAGCATCCCAAGTCTCTAGTCCTGCTAGTTTAGACTCTTGCCATCTGCTTGCAGCTTGCTGGCCTCAGATGTACAAATTAATGTGCAGGCTACTTAGGAAAGCTTCTGGGGTCTGGAACTAGTCACAGATATTGGCAGCCTAGGACCCAAAAAGGGCTATATATGAATTGCATGTGTGAATGTGATGAAGATTCCCCAGCAAGGAGACTCAGAATGTTTCTAACTAGTTAGAGAAAAAGAAGACAGAACCCCCAATGGGTTACTCCTGGAAGCACCAGAGGAAAAAGATGTTCTTTTATGACTTGGGTGCCAAGCTGCCTCATTCTCCAGTCACTCCGGGCAAGAATCCAGGCTCTAAAGAGAAATCTGTAGCTCAGGAGATAGAGTGAATTGAAAATATTTACCCTGAGGTGCCTTGGGAGCACAGGGAACTGGGAGCCAGTACAGAGACACTCAGTCTCCAAGACAAGCTTATAGGAGAGCCTCACCAAGAAAATGTCCTCCATTTCATAGTCCTGTCCACAGAAATTGAGCTCAACAGAGAGTGGGGGGGCTTTATTCTGTTGAAAGGGCAATAGTAGGGCACTAAAAAGTTGAGACAGAGGAGTTTCAGGATCAGCCTTGGGTCCGGTAAAGAACACTGATAGCAGTAGGGAGGACAGTTTGGATGAAGTCAAGATTTAGGCAAAGAGAGACAGGGAGAGACCCCAATGGTCATAGGCATGCAAAGCACATTGGATAGATGATTAAGGACTTGCCCAGGAGGCTAACTAAGCAGAATTGTGGCAGAAGCAAGGAGACGGTGAGAAATTGTAAACAAAGGCTTTTGCTGAAAGCCAACTCGAATGTGGGAGCCAAGAGCTCAGTTAGATATGAATCAAATTTTTCAAAGGGCCAAAAACAGAAATGAAGAACACCAGAGCCACGTGGGGTGGGTCCCTATTAGTATAGTTGGAGGGGTAACATGACTCCAGTCTCAGTTTTATCAGGTTGAACCGAGGTCTAAATGGCTAGTTGAATACACATGTCCACGAGGGTAGAGCAGTCAGCTGTGTAGACAAAGTGACATTGAGCACATAGATGGCTTGGCTCTCCCATCAGGCCGGAACGACATTCCTGCCTCAGAACACAGAAGTTCAGGCAACTGGGCAGTTCTGGCCTACAGTAGTTACAAGGTTGTGAAGTCTGATGGCGATGAGTTGTCTCAACTTAAGAGCCATCTCCCACATGTATGGCTTGACGGAGATGTACTTAGGTTTGGAATATAAAATGCTTATACTACCATTTATTCCATTAGGACATTCACTTCCCATTTCAGAACTAAATGTCTCTACTAATTAAATACATTTATTTTAACTGCAGAAGCATTTATTTCCAAAATAAGGACATGTTAATTATCTGCAGAGTGAAATTAACCCCAGGTTGCTAATCTATACATTCATCTGCCGGATATATATTACCCAAACTGGCATTGCCAACCATTTCACAGCACTGTCTGGCATATACTTGAATATTCTTGCCACCTGGATCCACATTCTTCTTGTTAACCTCTTATTCCAAACTCCATGACAGTGTAGAATGTGGAACTTTAAAATTGCCATGCTCATTCTGAACTTAAGATAGTAGAGATTCAAAATTCAAATGCATGTGCAAATATAATTCAAGGGCATTTTTGTTGGGGAAAAGGTAACTGTCTCCATTTACCCTGAGGAGTTTTATGCTCATGTTTTATGAGAACTGACACCTTAATTCTCTTGTCACTGACACTTCCTAGACACGGGTACATATCTGTAATTCTCATGATAAGTCATTAGTATTAATTAAGCCACATCAATAGCATAATTTAGCTAGTCAGTCAACTTCTGAGAGCTCTCAGTGGTGGCAGCCCCAACTCAGAGCATTGGAGAGGTAATTAGGGAAGAAACGCGGCATCGGCAGAGTTCTGGAAAGATGGGCATTCTTGCTTCCGTAGGCATTGAGGAGTCACGGTAGAAACCCCAAGGAGTGGGTTCCCTTTTGATGGCGTGACATCTGTTTTTCTTCATCTGTACAATGGAGCCGTAGCACCTTAAAGCCATCTGGCACCAAAGGAGACAATCTTCCAAAGGAGTAGGATAAGATGGCTTGAGCTGGGATTTGGCTAAAAAAGGCCAAATTCTGAACATTGGTTTACCCAGCATGGTTAGCCAGAAGTTAAAAAGTAAGAAAACCCTCTGAGGGGCTGGAGCCATAGTACAGCGGGGAGGGCATTTTCCTTGCATGCGGCCAATCAGTGTTTGATTCCCAGCATCCCATATGGTCCCCTGAGTACCACCAGGAGTAATTCCTGAGTGTAAAGCCAGGAGTCACCCCTGTGCATCACCGGGTATGACCCCCAAAGCAAAAAAAAGCAAACAAAGAAAAAGAAAGCCCTCTTAGCTAATAAAACCCGTGTTCCTTCTCTCCCACCCTCCCTATCATTCTCCACCCTACTTCCCTTCTTCTCTCAGAAATATCCATTGAGTATTTGTTATAAGCCAAGTGCTATGCTAAGTATCTGAGCAAGCAGAAGACCCTGCTTTTAAAGAACTGCGGTCCTAGTGATGAGAGAAATTTCTAAATGAATAAGCAAAATTTTAGGTGGTGATAAGTACTATGAAGAAAAACTCAAAAGAAGATAGAAATGATCAGCAAAGTGCTATTTTAACACCAGGTAGTGCCCTTGCAGCATAGAGACATACTAGTCAAAGGCAGTACCCTACCTCGACAGGTGTGTAAGTACAACGAAGCAGTTCTATATATCCCATATAGACTTTGGGTTCATGGAAGAAGGATGTTCTCATGGCCTCTCAGAGATCTCTAAAACCTGGTTTGCCTCTCTACTTGCAGTTTTCTCTGAGATGATCTAAACATTTTCCAATGCAGGGGCTAGGTGGGTTGGGCAGAGGAGGTTTAACTTAGTTTGGTGCCTTCTCGTTTAATTGCTGAATGTCCATTAGACTGGACATACTCAAGGAACAGTGGAAACCAGAAAGGAGGATAATCTGGTTCTTGGATATCAAGATATATGCATGTGGTGTTAGGAAAGATTGAAATCAATTCTAAACTTTTTATCATGCTAGGTGGATGCTTTTGAAACTACAGGCATGAAACACTCTAGTGGCTCTCCTAGCCAAGTACCATGTACCAGTGCATACAGAAAAACAGATGTCATTAACATCAATCTCCTCCCCTGGTTGCCACTTTCTTTTGCGGGATGTCCTGCCTCCTGAGGAGAAGGACAAATAAAGAGAAACTGCAAGTCAGAGTAATGTCTCTCCTTCTGTGAAAGAGGTGTGATTGGGCTCAAAGTGAGTAAAAGAAGCACAGGCTAAATGGACTACATCTGGAAGGGGTTGCGTTTGCAGATATCAATGATAAAAGAAGACAAAAGAAAGATTACCTTCATATCCCTATGGATGACTACTTTTGCAAAAGGTTATCTCATCTTGTTAATGCTTCTGTCTCATCATGGTGACCATGAAAAATGTTAATTAAAGACATAAATTATCTGGAAGTTTTAAGTCTATGTAGATTACCATTATGTATCAATCTGTTCGCTTGTTTCTGCCCATCCCACCCCCCAAGAATGACTGCTCTATGATTGCTCTGTATACCTCTAGAGTCCTAGCACCTGAGAAAGGTCTGGCCCAGAATACTTAGTCAACAATATTTGTTACTGGGGCTGGAGAGATAGCACAGCGGGTAGGGCGTTTGCCTTGCACGCGGCCGACCCGGGTTCAAATCCCAGCATCCCATATGGTTCCCTGAGCATGGCCAGGGGTAATTCCTGAGTGCAGAGCCAGGAGTACCCCCTGTGCATCGCCAGGTGTGACCCAAAAAGCAAAAAAAAAACAATATTTGTTACAGAAATGAATGGCGCAACTGCTGGCATCGGGTCTCTAGAACGCAAACCATAGTCCCTTAAGGTACCAGGCTGCCCGTATAGGGCTGTTTGTTACCCTACTATATACTTTCGATAGTTCTTTATATATCTTCTATATAAGTCCTTTGTGAGATATGTGCTTTGCAAACATTTGTATCCTTTGTCTTTTTATTTTTTTTAATTGTGGTCTTTAAAAAATGAAGAGATTTTTCTTTTCATGACATCTATCATTTGACTCTTTTATGGCTTGTACCTTGGTTCTATCTTTATCTTTTTATTTTTTAATTTTTTTTTGCTTTTTGAGTCATACCTGGCAATGCACAGGGGTTACTCCTGGCTCTGCACTCAGGAACCACCCCTGGAAGTGCTCAGGGGACCATATGGGATGCTGGGAATCGAACCCAGGTTGACCACGTGCAAGGCAAAAGCCCTACCCGCTGTGCTATTGCTCCAGCCCCATTAGTGCTATCTTTAAAGAAAATATTCATTAAAGTCAAGGTCACATAGATTTCTGTATTTCTTCTAGAACTTTTCGGTTTTACATTTAGGTTTGAGATTCATTTCAAGTTAATTTCTGATTATAGTGAGGTAGTAGTAAAGGTTTAGTTTTTGCATTTGAATGTTCAGTTGTTTCAGAACCATTTATGGAAAGGGCCATTCTTTCCCCCAAAATGCAAAAGTTTTTGTTACAGCACACTGTTGGAAACAACAAAAGTGGTCATCAATAGTGGACCAGTTCAATAAAATCTAGCGCATCTATCCAGTATGCACTCATTGTACCATTAGAAACAATGATACAGATATATACACTAATTTTGAGCTATCTGTATGTGCTATTAAATAAACACATAAAATTTAAATTAAGAGCAAAATTCATTTGCATTTCCTTTTCTGTGAACTGTCTGTTCATATTTTTATTCAATGAATATTCATTGAGTTCCTATTATGTGCCAAGCACTGTTATAGACATTGAGGACACAGCAGTGATATATAGTGAAAGGAAACATAATAAACAATAATTAGCAGCACATTAAGTCTGATGATGTCAAGTGTCACAGAGAGAAATAAATCAGGGTAAAGAAAGATGGGAAGTGTGGGATTTGAGGGCTACAGCTTTAAATAGGATGAGTTTGGAAGTCTTTACCAAGGTGACATTTCGAGAAAAAAAAGTTTAAGTACAGGAGTGAGCCACAGAGACATCTGGGAAAGCCCTGAGGACAGAGCTATTGCAGAAGATTCAAAAGGCTGATGTGTGATGGATCAGAATGCACAAATAGAGTGGAGCCTAGGGGTGAGGGGAGAGAATATCACATAGGATCCTGCAAGCTGCTGTAAGGACTGACTTTGAGTGAAATCAGAAATAGCTTCAGCCATCAGATGGATGAATTTATCTTGTTGATTTGCAGAAGCTTATCACATAGCAAAGAAATTCTGGCATATGTTTTCCCACAGTAGTGACTAGACTGAGGCAGGCAGGAAAACTCAACTATTCCCAAGACCAGGATTTGGCTTCCACGTTCACATCTTCCTGTGAACAGGGATCAAAGCTATAGTAAATGGCCTCAGCCACCCTATGCCCAGCCACTTGGCGGATTAAGAATCTGTCAGCTCCACTCAAACTTCCTTCATATATGAACAAATGAGAGAGATAACTTCATGGTCTGCATTGAGTCAGGCAAACTTAACAGTGGAAGTGCATCCAGAGAAATGGAGCCTTAAGAAATCTTGTTGTGGGGGCCGGAGCGATAGCATAGCGGGTAGGGCGTTTGCCTTGCACACGGCCAACCCAGGTGCGATCCCCGGCATCCCATATGGTCCCCCAAGCACAGACAGGAGTAATTCCTGAGTGCAAAGACAGGAGTAACCCCTGAGCATCGCTGGGTGTGACCCAAAAAGCAAAAAGAAAAAAAAAAGAAATCTTGTTGTGCAAACCTTATAAAGTTACACAAACCTAGATAGTATGCAGTTCAAGGCTATATGGTAGAACCCATTGGAATCGGTCATACATGCAGCCCACTAGTGACTGAAATGTCATTGAGCAACGCATGACAATATTATAGATATTGTCTACACCCAAGTAAAAAGGAAGAAGTCAGCAGCACCCAAGCAGTTCTCAAGGCTGAACTTTAATCTATGTATACTAATTAATAGCATAGCTCTGTCCTTCTTCAACACTTTTCCTCAGTCCCACCAACCCCCCACCCTGTAGATTATAATAGCCACTGAAAGATGGGAAGTGTGGGATTTGAGGGCTACAGTTTTAAATAGGATGAGTTTGGAAGTCTTTACCAAGGTGACATTTGGGGAAAAAAATTTCAGCACAGGAATGAGTCACATAGACATCTGGGAAAGCCCTGAGGACAGAGATATTATAGAAGATTCAAAAGGCTCAAGTTAGTATGAGGAGTTAAATAAGTTAATAGTGAGAACTAGTGAGGAACCACGGCAAGTGTTCAATAAGTTTACTGAACTATTGGAATGACCTCCATAAGCGTGTTGCCTCTTTCAGAACCATATAAAGCTGATATATTTGGCTCCCTTTATTATGTCATTTTCATTCGGGGAGTGGTTCAGGGCCTTTCTTGATCTTTTAAGTACCTGAGTGGTTTTTCTTTCATGATAAACTAATATAGCACATTTTTTCTGAGTATGTGATAATAGATTACATTTCTATGATCATATAAGAATATTTTATCAGGGCTCAGGGACGAGCTCAGCAATAAAGCACCTTCTTTGGATGTGAGGCCATGAGTGAGTTCAATCTCTGGCACTATTAGGTGTATTCTCTGGTGTCACAACCAAATATTCAATCCCTAGCTCCACACCAACGGAAAAAAAGGAAGTAAAAACAAAATGAACAATCTAGTGCCAGGTATATGACTCAGCAGTAAGAATACTTTCCTTAGATGTATGAGGCCCTGGGTTTGATTCCTAGCACTAGAAAAAAATTATAATCGTATATTGTCTTCTATTCTTGCTGTTGACGCCAAGTGTGCTTAGTCAGCCTTATTTCTTTTCTAAATGTCTGTACTTAAGGTTTTGCTTAGTGCTGGAGACCTGGTTTTCTCATATTACTTTTATGTTGTCTATTTTTTTTTCTAAAATGTAGTAGCCTGGGACTGGGGAAATAGTATAGAGATTAACCAGGCTCTTGCCTTAACACCACATATGGTTCCACGACCATTACCAGGAATGATCCCTGAGCACAGAACTAGGAACAAATCCTGAGGACAGCCAGATAAGCCCATCCCCAAAAACAAAATAAATTACTATTGACTATTGAAGATATTTATTTAAATTTAAATTATGCATTAAAAATGCAGATTAAGTGTATGTGTTAATTTAGAGTTATTTAACCTCATGGTGATATTCAGTTATCCTACCCAAAGTTAGAATATATAAGCCATAGAGATGACTCAAAGGACTTGAGCACATTTTTTCAAGTGGGAGGCCCAGATTCAGTCCCCAGCACCATGTGGTCCCATAACCATTGCTGGGAGCAATTCCCGGGCACTGAGTTTAATATCACCAGATGTGGCCCCCAAACAATCAAAAGACTAGTATATGGATTTCCATATAATCCAGTCTTATTTAATGTCCCTCACTAGTTTTCCTTATTAAAGATCTCCAAGTTTTTTCCTTACTATTTCCTTATTACAGAGTTTTCTAGTTTTTTCCTTAGTATCTACTTACAGGTGATTTTTAATAATGGCATTTTCTCCCATGCTCTATGTCAGGGATATGGAAGTTATGACCTATTGGATGACTTCAGATCAACCAACTGTACTTTCAAAAAGAAGCATAAATATATTAAAGAAAAATTTAAGCCAAAATATTATAACATTAATTTTGATGGTGTCTTTGGTGATATGACTCCTTTGGAAAGGAAAACAAAAGAGAAAATAAACAAATGGGAATACATCAAACTAAAAACCTTTCACACAGTGAACGAAAATATCATTTGAAAACAAAGACATCCTACTGAATGGTAGAAAATATTCACACTAACAAGGGGCTATTATCTAGGAACTAGAAAGAACTCATACAACTCAAAAACAACAGAAGAAACAACCCCATCAAAAAAGTGGGAGTAGTGCTAAATTGATAGCATACACTCTTGGTGGGAAGGCAAACTGATTCAGTCTCTATATTCAGACAGAAGTAAGAATATTTCTCAAAAAAATTAGACTAGTACTATCATATGATATAGTAAATCCACTCATATATATTTATCATGATAATACAAAAACATTAATTTTTTAAAAATCAGATGTACACCTACATTCATTTCAGTGCTATTTATAATAACCAATATCTGGAAACAATCCAAGTACCCTAAAATAGATGAGTAGATATGTTATGTCCAGAAGGTAGTAGAGTGGGAAGTGTGTTTGCTTTGTATATGATGAACCTTATATCACATGCAGTCTCCAGAGCCCTTCCAGGAGTAATTCCTGAGTTCAGTGCAAGAAATAAGCCCTGAGAACTGCTGATTGTTCATAAAAACCCTAAATAAATCAAAGAAGCTGTGGTATATATGCACAATATAGTCCTACTCTAAGAAAAGACAAAGCATTTTTAATTGTAGTTTAGATATTTTGGTTTCACTAGTATTAAATTTTACAGTTTTAATGCACAAGTTACTGTACCTTCAGCTCCACCAAACTGTACAAGGTCTTCCACTAACTGTCCTTACATCAATTCTAGTCCACCTCTTCCTTTCCATTTTTCCCCCACTGCTTGGTAATCCCAGATTTACAATTGAAGTCTAAGGACTTGACCACATTCCATATTGTCTACTCTTTCCAGTGAGGCTAAACCATATGATATCCCAACCAATAATTAATGAGGGAATTATCACCACCCACATGGGCTGATTCCTCCCCTATATACCATTCTCACTGGTATAAACCAATATCTCATTCCCATTCTTGATAATAAGTGACAATGAATACTTTTCATATGATCCTATGTCCTCCTCAGGGAAGTGTCTAGCTCTTCTCCCCATTTTTGACGGGGTTATTTGTTCTTTTATTGTTCTTGCTTTGCAAGTGCTATATATATATATATATATACATATATATATATATATATATATCTTCAATACTAGCCGTTTTGGAGCGATAGCACAGCGGTAGGGCGTTCGCCTTTCACGCAGCCGACCCATGTTCGATTCCTCCACCCCTCTCGGAGAGCCCGGCAAGCTACGGAGAGTATTGCGCCCGCACGGCAGAGCCTGGCAAGCTACCCGTGGCATATTGGATATGCCAAAAACAGTAACAATAAGTCTCTCAATGAGAGACGTTACTGGTACCCGCTCGAACAAATCGATGAACAATGGAATGACAGTGAAAGTGGCTAGCCCTTTTCTGATGTATAGTGTGTGAATATTTCTCCCATTTAGTATGATGCCTTTTGATTTTAGCCCAAATGGGTATGCATGGGGGGCGGGGGGATTGCCTTTATTTTAATGTACAGACTTTTTAGTTCTATGTAGGCCCTTTTGAATTTTTTATTTTTATTATATTTATCGACCACAGGAATCACGAAATGCCAGGAATTGAACCTCAGTCAGTCAGCCATGTGCAAGGCAGATGGCCTACGGGATTGGGGAGTGGGAGGGATACTGGGTTCATTGGTGGTGGAGAATGGACACTGGTGGAGGGATGGGCTCCCGAACACTGCATGAGGTAAAAACAAGCACGAAATGTTTGAATCTGCAACTGTACCCTCACTGTGACTCACTAATTAAAAAATTAAAAAAATTAAAACAAAAGAAATTTGAATAATCCTGCTGGACTAAAAAAAATAGTTCCAGCTGTGTGTTTTGGATTTGGGTGGTGCTCAGGGATTATTCCTTGTAGTACTAGGGAAGATCATGGAAGAGTCTGACAAGATCTGTGTGGTGTATTCAATATGCCAAATATAGTAACAATAACAGGTCTCATTCCCCTGACCCTGAAAGAGCCTCCAATCATTGGGAAAATTGAGTAAGGAGAGGCTGCTAAAATCTCAGGGCTGGGACGAATGAAGACGTAACTGGTGCCTGCTTGAGTACATCGATGAACAACGGGATGACAGTGATGATTATATTTATCACTAGGGTCAAATTATAAAAGACATCTTTGAGGTCTGTAATCTGAAGAATTCTGCCTATGTTTTCCTCAATATGTACTATTGATTCTGGTCCAATCCAAAATCTTTAGCCCATTTCAAATTAACTTTTGTTTATAGTGTAAGATAAGGCTCTAGTTTTCTCAAAACCATTTGTTAAAGAGGCTTTCCTTGCTCCACTTTATGCACTAGTAAACTCCCTTGTCCATATATCTGAAGGATTTATCTCTTTTTTCTCAATTATAGTCCATAATCTGAGAATTCATTTTTATTCCAAAACCATACTGTTTTAATTACTTCAGCTTTATAATATGAGTTAAAAGCAGGGTATGCAATAGCGCTCATCTTCTTTTTTTCTTTCTTTTTTTTTAATAATAATTTTATTGAATCACCATGTGGAGGGTTACATAGTTCTCAGGATTATGTCGGTTATACAATTCTCAAACACCCTTCCCTTCACCAGTGCCCATCTCCCATCACCAACCCCCCCCAGTATACCTGCCGCCCCCTCCCACCTCCCCAGTCCCCACCCTTGTACATGATAAGTTCCACTTCGTTTATGCCTTATCTCGATTACATTCCATGTTTCAACACACAACTCACTACCGTTGTTGGGGTTTCCCCCCAAAAAGGAAAGCAGTCCTATTGCCAAGGAGGCATTTGATAGTTCTCCACTGCTAAGAATATAGAGATATTAAGTCCCGCTGTTTGTTACATAACTTTTCTTTTTCCCCCTTGCCCCGCGCCACCGAGTTCACGCCTGTTTGGTAATCGCCACGCTGCCTGACAAGGGAAAAAAAACCGAAAAGGATGGTTATTTCCCGTCATCGGCAGGCGTGGGGCTCTGGCTTAGTTGATAGACTAGTCGAGTGTCTGCAAGCAGTTTCTGGAACCGAAGGGCTTGCGCTGGTATCGGCTCCGGCTCGAGATTCCACCAGCGTCCCACTGTTCCATGTACATAATTTTTCCCCTTATATCCCATTCCTACGCCACCAGGTCTGTTTGCTTAATGGACATCACACTATGTTTGACACTACGCCGCGTTTCTTCCCGAGAAAGAAGGATATTTCTTCTCAGCTGGTGTGGGGATATAGCTTAGTTCAGTCTAGAGAGATGGCTACCACTTTGATTGCCTTCAATATTTCAGCAACAGACTTACTATTCTTGTTAGGATCTCCCACAAAAGTCCGACCCATTAAAAGCGAACCATTACATATTGCTGATGCTAAGATGACATTAGGTCATTAGGACATTAGCCGCGGCCGCGCGGTTTTGGGTTTCTGTATAAAGTCCAGGGAAAGTACAACCAGAAATAACATCACTACAAACTTTTACCCTTTTATGGTGCTCATAAGATGGAGAAGCCTAGAGAGAGGCTCGGCTCGGCGTCTCCATTTTGCGCTCAGGAAAACCGCGGATCCTGCGCTGTGCTCAGGGGGGAGGTGTGGAGAGAGAGAGAGGTTAAAAGAATTGGGGGATGCCCGGCTCCCACTGTTTCAGCGCACCGTGGGGTCTCTGGTCCCATGCCGGAATTAGTTCAGTGGGCTGTTTGGAGTCCAAGGGCGCTTCCTTGGGCTCTTCCATCATGCTCGCTCCGCAGCAGGGTCCAAAGGGCTCATCTTCTTTTTTTCTGTAAATTCCTTTGCAGGCTAGTCAGGGAATTTTATGATTCTGTATGAAGTTCTGGAGTGTTTATTAACAGTTATCATCAGTGTTAAGGAATATCATTAGTGGTTTGATGCAGATTGCATTAAATCTGTATAATGTTTTTGGTAGAACAGTCGTTTTCATATTGTCCATTCTTCCTATCTATAATCACATAACATTTTTCTATATCTTCATGTCCCAAGAAGAGATAAAGACTTTTATTTTTTGCTACTTTCTAGATGCCACTGGAAAGGGCCATGCTAAGTCATCCCATTGCTCATTGATTTGCTCAAGTGAGCACCAGTAACGTTTCCATTGTGAAACTTGTTGTTACTGTGTTTGGCATATCGAAGACGTCATGGATAGCTTGCCAGGCTCTACCATGCGGGTGAGATACTCTCGTTAGCTTTCCGAGAGCTCTCCGAGAGGGGTGGAGGAATCAAATCTGGGTTGGCCGCATGCAAGGCAAACGCCCTACCCGCTGTGCTATCACTCCAGCCCCCATGCTAAGTGAAATATGTTAAATAGGAAGGTAAATGCTAGATGATTTCATTCATAGGTTGTATAAAAATCACAAAGAAAGAGATCATATCCAAGGAAAACAAACCCTTAGACTCTGGTGACAGAAAGGAGGTTATTTAAGGAAGGAGTCTTAAGGACTATGAGATATTGGCATTCCTGCTGTGAACATGGTGTGACAATATTGTATCTCTAAAATACATAAATGTTGATACATTTGTAAAGCAACATTTACACTAATAAAAACTTAATTTAAAAATCATAGTAGGGAGCAGAGAGATAGTAGAGTAGATAATACATTGCCTTGCATGTAACTGGCCTGAGTTCATTCCCTCCCAGCATGGTATATGGTCCCCCAAGTACCTCCAGGAATGTTCACTGAGCACAGAACAAGAAGTTAGCCATAAGCATATCCTGGTGTACCCCAGCCCCCCAAATAAATTGCAGTGCCCATGTTTTATCTATGAGAGTTCTGTAATACACTCAGAACAGAATAATTATGGCCTATAAAATAAAAAAATATTCTTTGGTCATTTAGAGATGACAGTTTGGTAGCATAAGCTTTATATTTTCAATTTGATTGTTTTTGAATAAAAGATTAGCATTTGTTGGGACTGGAGAGTATAGTGGTTTAGGCACTTGCCTTACATGTGGCTAACCCTGGTTTGATACTTGGCACTGTGTATGGTCCCCTGAGCACAGCCAGGAATAAGCAAAGAGCACCACTGGGTATGGTCCCAAGCCATTCTCAAAAGAAATAATTAATATTTGTAGATTAATTTTGTTCCCAGTTACCTCCTAGGTACTTTTACTTTCAGTAGTATTTTCCTTAGGTTTTCTGAACAAGATATCTGCAAAGATTACTCATTAAATTACTTAATATTTTATTTTATTTAGAATTTTTATATCTATACTCATGAGAGGGTTGGCACGATAGCACAGCGGGTAGGGCGTTTGCCTTGCATGTGGTCCACCTGGGTTGATTCCTCCGCCCCTCTCAGAGAACCCGGCAAGCTATTGAGAGTATCTCGCCCCCACGGCAGAGCCTGGCAAGCTACCTGTGGCATATTTGATTGCCAAAAACAGTAACAACAATTACAATGGAGATGTTACTGGTACCTGCTCCAGCAAATCAATGAACAATGGGATGACAGTGACAGTGACAGTGAGAAACTGGCTTTAATTTTTTAGTGTTTATCAGTCTGGGTTCACTCAGAGAAACAGAGCCACATAAGTATTCCAGAAGTATTACTATGGGCATTCAGATTTACTTAAATCTGTAATTATTGTAATTATTGCAATGAGAGGTCAGGGTAGATTCCAAATGAAACTTTAACCCATTACTAAGCCAAATAAAAATTAATTCTGGGCAGGTTAATAACAATTTTCCAAATGCAAAAGGCTGATAAAATTTGCTGAAAATTAATTTTAATCATGTGAATTAATAAAACTAAATTCAAACTTATTTAATTTAGAGGAATGCCAGAGGAAGTCAGCAGAATCACCATAGAAGACAAAGGTAGCTGCAGAGGGAAGGTGAGGGAAGCATGCACTGAACATCTAAGTCTGAAGTATAGGAGTGGGTGTTCTCAAAGTCATAGCAGGAAATACCTGTATTTTCAAGACCCTTTGAAAACTCCCATTCTGCAGCAAGGAAGTGGTGGTCTTCAAACTATCGACAATATGAATCTTTCATCTGTCTCCGTGTCTGATCGCACTCTACCCAAAGGCAGATCACCTCTGCTTCTCCCTATCTCCAAAATATCATGAGAGCACCTCTCACTTGCCATTCCAGAACAACTATAGAACAAGTGATTTCAAGAAAGTTAGATCCTGTTTGATATGGGAGTAATAAGTTGAAGACAGAAAATCTTGAATCAATTTTGATATTAATACTCTCTTTTCTCATTAAATATATAATCAGACTTTATGATTATCCCACAGAACTTTGAAAAGATTTATTTTCTGGTTTCAGGATATAAGTTGAATATGCCTAATTGATAAGGTAAACCTTCATATTAATCTTTATGGTCCAGGGTTGTGATTTGATGGCAAAGCATGGCCTTTAATGCTAAAGATCTGAGTTAGATCCCTGGTACCACCTATGCCTCCTCCTCAACACTGCCCGAAGTGATCCCTAAGCATAATGTCCAGACTAAGTCTAGAGAACAGACAAGTGTGTCGCCCCACCAAAGTATTAATAATAAATTTAATATTATTAAATTGGAGTGATAGCACAGCGGGTAGGGTAGGGGGTTTGCCTTGCATACGGTCGACCTGGGTTCGATTTTTCTGTCCCTCTCGGAGAGCCCAGCAAGCTACCAAGAATATCCCACCCACATAGCAGAGCCAGGCAAGCTACCCATGGCATATTCGATATGCCAAAAACAGTAACAACTAGTCTCACAATGGAGATGTTACTGGTGCCCGCTCGAGCAAATCAATGAACAACGGGACAAAAGTACTACAGTGCTACAGTGCTAAAGTTTAATAATGTCATATATTTATTTGGTTAAGACCTCCACAATGAGACGGTTTTGACTATCAATGGAATAATAAAGTTGAACTTAAAAACTCTTATTCATTTTTTTGCCTCTCTGGGATATATTCCCAGCAGTGGTATTGCTGGGTCAAATGGGAGCTCAACCTCTAATTTTTTTAGAGTCGTCCATATTGTTTTCCAGAAGGGCTGAACCAGTCGGCATTCCCACCAGCAGTGTAGAAGGGTCCCTTTCTCCCCACATCCTCTCCAACAGCGGTTGCTTTTGTTCTTTTGCATGTGCGCTAGTCTCTGTGGTGTGAGGTGGTATCTCGTGGTTGTTTTGATCTGCATCTCTCTGATGATTAGTGATGTAGAGCACTTTTTCATGTGCCTTTTGGCCATTCGTATTTCTTCCTTGGTAAAGTTTCTGTTCATTTCTTCGCCCCATTTTTTGATGGGGTTGGATGTTTTCTTCTTGTAGAGTTCAACCAATGCTTTATATACCATTGATATCAACCCCTTATCTGATGGGTATTGTGTAAATATCCTTTCCCATTCTGTGGATAGTCTTTGGATTCTGGTCACTGTATCTTTTGCGGTGCAGAAGCTTTTTAGTTTAATGTAGTCCCATTTGTTGATCTCTGTTTTTACTAGATTGCTTAGTTCTGTGTCACCTTTGAAGATACCTTTATCTTCAATATTGTGGAGGGTTTTGCCGACCTTGTCTTCAATGTACCTTATGGTTTGTGGTCGAATGTTGAGGTGTTTAATCCATTTTGATCTGACTTTTGTGCATGCCCTAGAACGGATGACTGGTTGAGGAAACTTTGGTACATCTATACAATGGAATACTATGCAGCTGTCAGAAAAAAGGAGGTCATGAATTTTGTTTTTAAGTGGATGGGCATGAAAAGTTTCATGCTGAGTGAAATGAGTCAGAAAGAGAGAGACAGACATAGAAAGATTGCACTCATCTAGGGTATATAGAATAACAGAGTGGGAGACTAACACCCAAGAATTGTAGAAATAAGTACTAGGAGGTTGACTCCATGGCTTGGAGGCTGGCCTCACATTCTGGGGAAAGGGCATCTCAGAGAAGGGATCACCAACTATAATGTAGTCAAAGGCCATGTGGGGGAAGGGAGTTGCGGGCTGAATGAGGGCTAGAGACTGAGCACAGTGGCCACTCAACACCTTTATTGCAAACCACAACAGCTAATTAGAGAGAGAGAACAGAAGGGAATGCCCTGCCACAGTGGCAGGGCGGGGTGGGGTTAGATGGGATCGGGGAGGGTGGGAGGGATGCTGGGTTTACTGGTGGTGGAGAATGGGCACTGGTGAAGGGATGGGTTCCCGAACTTTGTATGAGGGAAGCATAAGCACAAAAGTGTATAAATCTGTAAATGTGCCCTCATGGTGATTTACGAATTAAAAATAAATTAATTAATAAAAAAAAAGAAAAATAAATAAAAAAAATAATAAAAAAAAACTCTTATTCAATGTTTCGGATTCTCTTAGTGTTACTCTGTATTTTGTTTTTTAAGTTCTGGATGACTTGTTACTTAGTGCCTAGATATTCATAGTGAGACTGACATTATGTGTGATACCTGCCCTTCTTTGTCTCTTTTTCCTTAAACTCTACCTGTTTAATTGTAATTTTCAGATGCCTGTTATCTCTTTATTTCTATTTGTCTTATATGTTTCTGCCCATTATTTTATATTCATGTTTTTCTGAACTATTTTATTTTAGATAAGCATTATATAATCAGTATTTAATTGGGTCTTGATTTATTAATTTAATAATCTCTATTCCTCTATCAATATTAAGTTTATTGTGCATTACAATTTTTTAACTTTGACCTTTTACATTATTTAGTACAGATTTTTATGTGAATAGTATATGCTATATGAAGGTGCATATGTAGTCTCTTAAAATTTAATTGATGTCTCTGTTAGAATAATTTTATTTATTGTAATTGATACTAACTAATATCTATTAACTCTTAAATAACAGTAATGAATTTATGCTCTCTCTTTCCTCCTACCTGTCAGTTTTGTAGGATGTGCTATTAGTCTTAATTTCTCTAGTTCTTTTAGTAGTTAACACTAAATGTTTGAACAGATTTATTCCTTTAAACATTAAAAGCATCTTCCAGCTGGGAATGTGGCTCAGTGTTAAAGTGTATGATTTGCAAGCATGAGACCTGGATTTGATCCTCATGACTGCAAAAAACTCCACAAAAACAGGAAGAGGAGGGGAGGGGAGAGAAGGGGAGGAAAAGGGAGAATGGGAGGAGAGGGGAGAGGAAACATTTTTTTCACCTAACTATGAAAAATATTATTGTCACTTCTGCTCTTATATTCCTTTCTTTGTCTTAGTACTTCATTGTTATTCTGGTTGGCTATATTTACATTGTCTCTTAATGGTAATTCACATCATTGTTTAATCATAGTTTTACTGTGTTTTCTTTTTTTTACCACAGGTCTTCCCATTCATTTTTTTTCAGAAGGGGGGAGTGTTCAATTTTATCTTCTAGAGGCCTCTTCAAAACAGTGTTCAAGGAAACAATATATGCCTTAAATTCTTACATATTTAGAAATATTTATTTGTTGCTATTATATTTGAAAGGTAATTAATTTTACTAGGTAAAATTTAGGTACTATTTTCCTTTCCTGAAGAAATGTAAATGTTCATTCACTGTTTTCAAATGGTTTTATTTATTTTTTGGGGGTTTTTTGTTTGTTTGTTTGTTTTGCTTTTTGGGTCACACCCAGCGTTGCTCAGGGGTCACTCCTGGCTCTGCACTCAGGAATTACCCCTGGCCGTGCTCAGGGGACCATATGGGATGCTGGGACTCGAACCCGGGTCGGCCTCGTGCAAGGCAAATGCCCTACCCGCTGTGCTATCACTCCAGCCCCTCAAACGGTTTTAAAATTGCATATCTTCATATTTTCCAGTGTCCTGTTTTTTATATTGAAGTAAATATGAATGCTTAAGCTATCTCTCCTTTACCTGCATTCCATCTATAATTTCTCTCTGATAATTTTTAAAATTTCCATTACATCTTACTCAAAGGTCTCAAGGCCACTATCCATATTTGTGTTGTTTACAACTAATAACTTAATGATACCATATCATAAGCAACTGCTATTTCCAAGGTAGCCATAATTCCTGTGATTTTACTTTTCTCTTCCACGTTGTGTCTGAGACGCAGCCAAGTTCAATTTTAATTTCCTTCTGTTGCCTTTCTTGATTCCTTCTGCCTCTGCATTGAGCTTTTAATTCACAAAGGACTTCTTTTGTTAAGTTCTTTGAATTCCTAGACAAATATTTAGTCATGATTTTTCTCCAATTCACATCAAAATGTTTAGACTGTGTACACTTAGCTTGTCTTTTTTTCCCAGTTATTTTCTCCCATCTGTGATGTTTTATGCAGATCTCATATTCCTTTTGTTGCCAGTGGAAGACGTGACTCCCACTAGCGGAGGAATTGGGTTCCTGGGGGGGGAGGTGAGAGAGGTCCCTCTCTCCCCAGCTTGACCACCCAAGGGAAGTTTCAGGGAATTGAGGCCTTTGGGAGTTCACTGAGAAGCCCCGGCACGATACGGCCTTCACAAGTCACCAGCCCCAATAGGTCACTTGAGCTCCGCTTGTTCTGCCCCACGCGTGGAATGCCCCCAGCACCTGAGTTCTCTGGGAGCTGGTGAAGGGGGGCAGGCTGGAGCTGGCAATTGCATCTAGAAGAAAGACAAAGTCAGTCCTAAATCTTTCCAGGCTTACCCTGAAGGGAAGGAAAGGAATGAGGGAGAGGGAGGAGGGGCGGGAGGGAGAAGAGGGGGGGTGGGGAATGTGAGGGCCATTACCCCGCAAATGCACCCATAAGTAAGAAAGTCCACATCTCAGGCAGTGTGCCAAAAAAAGGCCTCTTTTCCTGTGCCAAAAAGGTTCCTTTTCCTCTGCCAAATTAGTTCAGTTTTCCCAAACTGCCCTCCCCCCAGTTGCTAGGGTGGTTGCCAAGAGGGAGAGCTAGGAGCTGTGGATGGTCTCCTTTTGATATTCTCCGTGTGGCCTTTGTTCCAGGGTGCAGCCTCTCCCCCCAGGGGGTGCAGTCACCTCTCTCCCGAGGCCTCCCTGCACCTGGCCCGGAATTCTGCATCTCAATGGTTTTCAAGGCTCCTGAGATGGGTCTTTTGTGTCAAAGGCCTTCATGCCTTCAGGCTGCCTTAGGTTCCGGGGAAAGGTTTCTGCCTGCAACATTTTCTCATTATTAATTATTCTTAAAGAAACAGAAATCTTCCTTGACCAGAACTTGACAGAAGAAAATGAGGAAGAAGGGGCAAAACAAGGCGATCGGTGAGCCAGGAACTCTTGGGGACTCCTGAGAAATGTGAGAGGGGCGCAGTAAGGGGTGAGTCCGTGACCCCTGCTAATGTAAGATAAGAAAATGAGGTGGGTGTTGGCCTGTGAGAGAGTGGCCCAGAGTGGTTTAACCTCCCATTGTTTTTTGGTGCCCGAAGACCGGCCTCCACAGAGCTGCATAACACCTGTAAGTTTTTCTCCATATGTTACACATTTGCAAAGATGGAGTATCTGCGAGTTTTCTCACTCTCCCCCCGCCCCGCCCCCCGTTCCTATGTCCCTTGCCATTTCTAGGTATCCCAGAGAGCTCGGGACATTTCTACATTCAAGCACACACTCAGATCACAGCGCTCCAAATAAAGGACCGCTGGATTTGTTCTAAAGGTAAACCAACTTATTCTAAGAATGTGCTGCTCTGCCAGCTCCCCCAAGGTCTGGAAAGACTTTTTTCCTCTAATAGAATCGTCATCGCCCCAATCCAGTGTTTTGTGCAGTGACAATCCCATCTTAGATTTGTGGTCCATGATTATATAGATCATATAGATTTTTTTTCTAGTTTCAACACAAATAGAGGTTTTGCCTTTATTTCTCATGCCATCAAATTTATAATTTGGCCATCTAGTGAGTTCAGACCCACCGAGGAGTGTGGGGGGTGCGGGTGGAAGTGGCGTCGCATTCATGCTTCTCCTTTTTCCATACAGTGGGTTTGAGTTATCGACTTCTACCCAACCACTGTTTCCGTTTCTTTTCCTTTAGCACCTAGTCACTGATCGTCTATCAGACATGAAAATGAAACGAATAGGACGACAGGAAAGACAGTCACTCTGTACCAGTCGATGCCCGATGGGTATGAAGACATGGCACATCCCACAATGAGCTTGCCTTCTTCCCTCGGCAATGCTCTTAACCCTCCGAGCAAGACGGTCTGTGAGAGAGAAAGCAGCGGTCTCAGACGGATTTGCAGGGAAGCTGATGAACATTCAGCTAAATGGCTCTTATGCGAGAGGATCCCCTCCATGCCTCTGCACTTGATTTTGTATTGGTAATTTCGAATTACTTTTCTCAAAGAGGGTCCCCAAATTATATAAGCTTCAGGTCCTATGAAACCTGGATCAGCTCCATGGAAACCAAATCTCTTGATCAGAAATAACTTCCATGGCTCATCTCGTGGTGTAGCAGTCAAGGTTAGATATTTAAATAAAAATGCAGAGAATGGGCAGGACCGCTAGGCTGAAACCAAGGCATTTTCTGCTGGCGGCACAAATGCAGGAAAACAGAAAGCGGAGCACCTCCATCTGCTGGCAGAGGACCAAAACTACAGCGCAGCTGCCTACAAAGCCGACACTGGGCTTTGTTTCCCTGTAAGCGAATAAACAAAATCAATCAAGCACCATCACAGGGACCTGGAAGAGAGGATAAAGACTCACAACCACTCTCCCCAAACAAAGCCATCACCTGCAGTTCGAGAAACCCATCCCAAGCCCTGTTTACAGTCACCCCTGTTTTGCAGGGACCCAATGAGCAAAACAGTCTTGCTTTGTAGAAGGCATTTTCTCACTGACCAGACGCATTTTCCATGCTTCTGTCTTTGTACTCAGATGCTTTCATCGCTCCATCACATAGCAGAGACAGACCCTGAGTTATTTCAGCAGCCTTCCTATGGGTAACTTCTAAATACCACTCTTAAAAAATATCGCTGTGGTCCCATTGGAGTAGAAAAGTTTATCTTTCCAGGGGTTATTAGGAAGCACTGGGCGGGAGGGAGGCACTCCCACTCAATAGCCTGGTTTAGGAGAAGCAGGATTTCAAAGGGCAGTGTGCTTGGCCTCTGTCAGAGACAGCTCTGCCTGTGCATAATGGATGAATAAATGAATGAGTGAGTAAATGAGTCAGTCTGTAGGTCAGTGAATGACATGCAAAGCAAGCTCAAGGGGGTTGCTACAATTTGCACAATTCCTGAGCATTCCAGTGTGCCCGTCTTCCAGAGGTCTCATCAGCATCGACAGCCATCATTCAGAGGAGCTGCATCAGGAGCTCCTGACATTCTGCTCTGGAATCTCTGAGTTCCAGCTGCTTTAGCAATTTACATACTCAGTCAAATGGAGAATCAAGTGAATTATTTATAGCAGTTTTGTTCCACATATTGAAGGGCATTCTACATTAATCAATTACAAATCGTGATAAATTGCTTTCTAAAAATTACACACATGAAACCCAGCAATTGTCACGCCTGCCGACTGGGCACACCCACCTGCATCCCGATGGTGGCTGGCTGAATCAGTGACCAGGAAAGAAGCAGGAAGATGTCCTGAACAAGCAGTGGCCAAGGGGCAGAGGATTCTCTCATGGATTTGTTCCGTGATCCCACACAAGTCCTGTTTCCTTGCTGTTCCTGTCCTTTTAAACCCACAGGGCAAAAGACTACTTGCATTTTGAGATCGCTAATACTTGAGTTTTGTGGTGAAATGGAAGAAAAATAAGGGGCTCTAAAAAGTGTGGCGGTTACTATGGGTGAGAAAAATGGGTAAAGGGTGTCAATCTGAGGGTGGAATGGTAGCAGAACTTTGGTAGTGAGTGTGGTAAGATTTACACATGCAGAGGTAAGAAGCTACGGCCCTGAAATTACATAGCATTGCAACCCAGTGATAGGTCAATTATCTTTGAGTTTTAAGAACATAGAGAAAAAGAGTAAGAGATACCTCAAGTCTTTTTAATGACCATTCATGTGTCACTCAATTACATTTTAGTCAAGAATAGGTGGACCACATATATGACAGTGGTCCCAATAGGCTCTACCTTCTAAGCTAGGATGTACTACCTAGGATTGTATGACTCCACTCTCTGATGTTCATGTGATGAGATCGCCAGATGACATGCTTGTGAAGACATATATGCCTCATTAAGCCACATGTGTCTGTATTTTGGACCTTACAGAGATCACTTGACATATGAAAGTCTTGGAGCATTCCCCTTCCTGAACCAAACACTTCAAGTGGGGAACTTACTAATGGGCACACTGGCATCCATTTATATAGAAGAGAGGATAGTACAGGGCATATGCCAGGGCTATTGCCAAGCCATAAACTAGGGATAAATCCCAGTAATCCAGAGAAGCAACTAGTAGAGAGGTAGGTCTAGTCAAAGAAGGCTCTGACTATGCTCTAAGGCCACTATAGATAGTGCCTGCCTTCAGATAGTCACAGAGATGAGACATGCAATGCCATCAACGATCACTTTATCCCAGGATTGGGTTATCCATCACAACAAGTCTGAGGTTGGGATATTAAGCTTCAGCTACAACTCAGCACCTTTCTAAACCCTATTCATATTCAAACCAGATGCTGCAGAATTCCAGAGACAAATATTCAGGTTGTTTGTCCCTAAGGAGTTCTCAGGTTAGTGAAGGAGATGGATTTAAAACAGAGTTCCTTTAGTTCCTTTGGTCTAACAGAATTACTAAGTTCTTAAGGAGAGTTTGAAACAATACAAGAGGGGATGGTGAGATAGCTCAAAGGGCAGGCATGCACAATACCCCAAGTTTAATCCCCTGGTACCACATGGTCACCTGAGCACAACCCATTGTAGTGCTGGTGCCCCCCTCAGCACCGCTTGGAGGGCTCCAAAAACCTACAAAACCTAATATACATATATATGTAATATATATGTATATACATATAATGTATAATATAGATTGTATATGTAAATACAGGGGGAAATTAATTTAGGGCAGGGAGGTGGAGAGAGATGGTAATAAGAAATATTTCCTGAGGAAATGTCATTTGCTGTGAGTCATGGAGACAAGTTAGTAGGAAAGCAGTAAGGGGGCAGGGGGTAGCATGAGAAATACATTGTGTGCAAAGGGATGGAGGCCAGAGGTCAGGAAGGTGCCTGCATAACAGGGAAGAACAGGACTCCTAGGACCTACACATCACCAATAGGCTCTCTGGCTTGGTAGCCCCCTGAGGCAGAAGAAACAGGTCAAGCAGGTCACGTGTTGAGGCCGTGTGTTGACTGTGAATTTCTGTACCCTTAGTTTTCCTTCTCCTGGCTGTGTCACAGATTCAAAGGCCACCAAGGGTTTGTTCCAAGAGAGATGTCTATCAGCATCCTATACCCTCTGTCTGGGTCCAGTTGCTTTACAAAGATATACATGATGCTGGAGAGATAGCCAGTAAGTATGCCGTGTGCCTTGCATATGATCGAACCTGGCTTGACTTCAGGTATCTTCTAGGGTCCCCCAGACCCACAGGAGTGATCTCTGAGCACAGAGCCAGGAGTAAGCCCTGAGTACTGCCAGGTGTAACCCAACGCCCCTCCCCCCAAAGAAGACATCTGTGTTAGAATGAGGTTTCCCAGGATAGTCAGAACTGCTTGGTCTTCAAGGGCAAAGTAGTTTCTCCACCGTGGCTGTACTTGCCAGGGAGCAGTGGCCTGGAGTGCCCAGTAGCTCTCTTCTCAGTGCCCCTGCTGCCAGGCCTGATGCTTCCCATGCTTCCCATATGTGCAACACTTCTCGAGTTTTATTATTTGAGCAGTATAATCATTATTGCTCTCGTTACCCCAAATCATATAAATACCCATTTAAAAGTAATGCAGGGACCATTTTTCTCTTTTATTTGATGAGATCATCCTTCCAGTTAGCTCTTCTGGTGGGGAGTAGCCTGTCTTATCACTCTCTCTTAGTTCTGCTCCCCAACAATACACTCCACAAATTTCACCCCATGGCAGTGTGTGAGAACAGGGCCCAGGGTAGTCTCAGACAGCCGAAAAAGGACCAAAACTTGTTCAGGGCAGTGACCCATCCAATGATGTACCTATTTCAGGAACATCAAATAGGCTTTAGCTGACATTCTAATTCTGGATAGTTGGGGATGTCTGACTAGAGGGCTGTGTTGAAAAGGACTTGGAGGCAGCATTGTAGAATTTAGGAATGTGCCTTTCTTAGAAAGGTGAAACTTTCAAGGCTGGGCTTTTAGAAGGTCTTGATTATGGTGACAGGTTGCATAGTGGTAAGGGAAGGGAAGGAATTAGTATCAGTTATCGTAGACTAAACCCCTACTGTGTGCTAGGAACTAAGACTACTCTCCCCCATATGCCACTGTGAATCTTCATCTGACCTTTGAACACACACAAACATACACACACACACACACACTCAGAGAAATCTCTGTAAGATAATATCTAACATCCTAGATCACTTCATTGGATTTCATTGAAGATTTGTTTTCTTTTTTTTGCCTTTTTGGGTCAAACCCGGCGATGCACAGGGGATATTCCTGGCTCTGCCCTCAGGAATTACTCCTGGCGGTGCTCAGGGGACCATATGGGATGCTGGGAATCGAACTCGGGTCAGCCACGTGCAAGCAAGACAAACGCCCTACCCGCTGTGCTATTTCTCCAGCCCCGCAGATTTGTTATCTGAGAGGAGCCACTATTTTGTATTCTACAGAAACCTCTAGGCCAGCATAGAATCTGGGCCAGAACAGGTAGATAAGAGTCAATAAATGGAAAAAACTAAGTGTATCCTGCTCCAAAGTCCAAGGTCGTCCTCCTGGGAGGTCTTGGCCCAGTCTCCTCAGAAATATCGTACCATGGAGAGTCAGGACTGCAGACTAGCCCCATTTTCTTCCCAGTTCATGGAGAAGTCACTCGAAAGACCTAAGGCTCTGAGGTTAACCATGCTTTGCTCCCTCACAATGCTTAACAACTTTGGTCCTATTTTCCATCTTACAGTCTAACTCCAGCCATAGTCAAGAGCAGAGCAAGGTCCCCCTTAAGCTCATTTATTGACTCTTATGTACCTGTTCTGGCCCAGATTTTATGCTGGCCTAGAGTTTTCTGTAGAATACAAAATAGTGGCTCCTCTCAGAAAACAAATCTGCAATGAAATCCAATGAAGTGATCTAGGATGTTAGATAGCCCCATGGTATACTGACATGGGTACCAGGTCTCAGTTATAGCTCCAGGAAACATCAAGAGAGTGAGCTCAGCTCACCTCTGTTTCCCTAGTATGTAACATCACTGGATATCATGACAACAGACAGCTGACTGAGATTTCCTGGGAAGTGGCTAGAATGCCACTGAATTCAACACAATAGAGGAACAAACATGGTCTCTCATAGATGCCATGGGAGACAATAGCAGCATCTACTCTTAAAGGACCTCTGACTCTCAGAAATGGCAGGAATATTGGACATCATCTGGACTGTAGTATACATTTCCAAGGAGGGGTGGACAAAAAGGAAAGAATGGTTAAGATCCTAGAGGTCTGAAATCTCTGTCCATACCTCTTTATGTCACAAAACATTTTTAATAAGGCTGTTTTCAAAGAAAAATTCCATTCCGTAATTTCACTCACCCTGTTGTTTTGACGAATTTCATGAATCAAAATGTTATCTCTTTTATGAAGATAGAATGGTGTGATCTCCATTTCATAGCCAGTTTAACGCAAAGTCCAAGTTAGAACATATTCTTCCTGCATCATACTTTCCAAGCATGCTGACCCAAGCCCATCCCACCCCTGAGAGCTTTGCCAAAGGATACAGGGCCATATGACCTCTGGATGGCACAGGAAGAAAGCTAGTACATTTGTTTCTTGGAGCTGTCATAACAAAGGACCACAAATTGGGTGGTCTGACAACAGATGTGCATTGTCTCATAACTCTGGAGGCCAGAAGGCTATGAAGAAAGGTTACTTCTTTGACTTATAGAAACCTCATTTCAATGTCTAATTCATCTTCACATGACTTTCTCCCTATTTGTATGCCAATCTCTGCTTCTAAATTTCCCACTGTTTGTTAGGGCACCCATTCTAGTGGGTTGGGTTGGGTCACTCATCTTAATTTTACCTCATCTAAACATGTTAATCTTCTGAAAAGACTTTACTTCCAAATAAAGTCACAAGCTGAGATAACTAGGGGTTGTGACTCCCAAATATGAATTGAGCTGGGAAACAATTCAACTCCACCAGAAAGGATTGTCAGAGGACAAAAATCAAAGATGAGCAATAAGGTCATAAGAACCCACAGACCATCTGACAGAAGATACCAGAATGAGGTACTGAGAAGATAGGAGTGAAGACTGCTCCTGTCTCTGCATTGTTGAGGGGAGAGAGGAAGATAGGTATTACCCTGACTGGAAAGCACACATGAATGGAGTTTCCAAGGTCTTGGTGATGTCATGAGCAAAGTGCTCTTGGTGCCCAATCACCCTTCTCTGCCTGCAGTGGCCATCAACAGATGTAAATGCTTGACCAAGTATGTGAAACTATAAACCACCACAGAAAAATCAAGCCTCCTAAAGCCATACTCTGCACAAGAACAAGTCAGTTGCTCTTAATGGCTAGAAGAGAACTCACAGCTCTCACTTATCAGAGAGGAAAATGATTCACAGAAAAACAGCATCTGAATGTTCATAAAGTCTGGTTTGCATGTTGGATATTATTTTTCTTTGAGCATCTGTGGCCCAGAGAGAAGAGATATGCCCAAAGTCAAAAAGTATGTCAGAAACACATGGAAGAGCCTTAGACCAAATGTGCTTTCTACTGTTCTCTGTCTTCCAAAAATGCCTACATGATGCTCATGCCAGGAAGATGGGAATTGGTTCCCTACAAAATCTATGTCAGTCTTGAGGTCTGTTGTAGGAGTTCCCTAGAGACACTGGTTTGCACCAAAGAAGGAATGTCCATTGGGATGGGAGAAGCATTTCCACGGGTTCTTGGAAATATGAGCTTTGTGTACCTTGTATGTTTCATATTCCCAGCTCATCATCACTTCCTGATTTTTGGCATCCCACTCCTGAAAAGTCAACTCTCATCTAAAGATACTTCTGATCTGTGGGCAGGAGGGCTAGGAAATGAGCACCAGGCAAAGATTATGACATGGAGGTCAGAAGAGAGAATTCTGAAGGAAGTTCACGTGAATTTTATTCTCAATCAGCTGGGATGGAGGATGGGAGAGGGCATGTTGCAAATTTTTTCATTCTTGATGGGATGTGGGAAGAGGTGGTGATGGTGCTGTCCCTAGGGTCCTTCTGTTAATCCTATGTGGGGCACCACATAATACAAGCTACTGCTTGATATGCAAGAGAAAGAAAACTCAGGCCGACACATGCCACTTACTAATAGTCCTAAGGTTTCTGTGCTCCAGATGTATGCAGTCTTTTTTGAGAGAGACACTGACCCCTTTGCAGAGAAGCTTGTCAGTGAGCTATTTGACTAAAAGGCAACTCTTGTAAATGTTTCCTCAGCAAGACCCATGACACACAATTTGTCTGGGGACACTTGCATTTGTCACCTCTCTAACTGCCAACTATTATTAAAGGCATTAGTATAGACCTCAAGTAACTATTTCACCATTAACATAGAGATCGCTTTTAAGTTGTTCTGGAATAAAAGAAATTGTGAGATCATTTAAATGCAGGAGGTCAAGCACCTAAGTGAGTGGCTGTTCCATTTTTAAAGTATGTAATGTTTGGTATGTAAGAGATGTCATGCAAAACAATGAAATGAAAAATAAAGGCAGGAAAAAACCCTTACCTTTTTATGCCACAAAATGTACCATGATCAAAATGGCATACCAGTACCATGAATTTTTATGAGTCACCCACTTATACACTAGCTATTAAATAATGTCACCCCACAGTCCATCATCAGTTATTTTAAGGTCTAACCAGAAAGTGGAGTTGATGACAAGTTCATTGGCACATTATCCACATGTGTCAAGCTCTGTGGTACTCCCACACTGTGTACCTGATGGTTTATCTCCTGTGCTTTTGGCAATAACCAGGTGATTCCTGTACAAGCACCATTCTCCAGCTACAGCAACTGATGCCCAAGTTGCCTCAAATTACACAATGACACACACAGCACCAGAATTCGAGTCATTATCTGTGCTCATTTGTGCCAGATGTCTAATAATCAACCAAAAGTAATAATCGGGGGAGTGTAGAGATAGTAGAGCAGGTCTGGCATTTGCCTTGCATGCAGCCCACCTGGCTTTGAACCCTGACACCCTATATAGTCCCCCAATCCCACCAGGAATTATCCCTGAGCACAGAGCTAGGAGTAAGCCCTTTGGCTCAACTCCCCCAATAAAGAGTATTGAGGGGGCTCTCTGGAGTCCAACCTGGGGCTCACTTGACCTGGGCTCTTTCCCCTTTCATTAGAGTTGAGTGACGAATCTTCATAGCTGTATAAATTGTTAGATGACTTATATGTTATCTTGTATCTATCCTCATGGAAAAAACTAATTTGACAATTTCACCCCATGAAAGATGTGAATGTTCACTTCTGAAAATAAGTCTGCAGGGTGTCATGCCCTGCGTGGTCATCCTGGCTTCATGACTTATTCCCTTCTCTAGATTGACCCCTTGGGGATGACCTGTTTCTAGGAGCACATAATATATTTGTTCTGAATAAGAAAATGAGAGGATGAGAAGAAATGAATAAATTAAGTACTACTAGACACCCTTGCTTCCTATTCTTTTTGAAGGAAATTTCAAAGAGCTCACATACCCTTCCCAATATATAGGCAGCAGCCCAAATTTGTGCAACAAAGAGGTCATAAAGAGGAAGTCCTGGAAAAAGAGAAGCAAGGGACATCCAAATATATGTATCAGCCAAACCAAATTTTGCCCTTGTGTCCAGCTTCAGGTTTACCAGCAAGATATTTTTCCTTATCTCTCAGAACTGGTGGTTTCTTAGATAGTCAATTACACAAAATCTTTCTTTCAGGTGTAAACAAATCTACATAAAAATGTCACCAACCTATGGACAGCCAAGAAACCACATTATGGGAGGGAGAGGGGGTGCTGAAGTGGAGAGGTCTCTGACAGTGGATGAGAGCAAAAAGGGCAAGAACAAGTTGTCGGGCACAGCCAGAGTATATGTATGTGTTTGGGGCAGAGGGGGGAGAAAGGAATCAGAGCCCCAGCGCTGAGACTCTTTATAGAAACAGATTTGGGTGGAATAGATGTGCTTTGTTGATGAGTTCACTCATTATGACTTGGCCAACATGGGTGAGACCACATGATCTCCTGGCATGAATGCAGACCATGGATTCTCTTCCTTCCCTGTGGGTAGGAAACATCTTTGGAAGAAATGGAAAACATCTGGACTAAAGCACAACCCAGCGGTGAACATCAGCTGCCATCCACCAGATTAGCTCCTGAGATACATTTTCTGAGGAAGAACAATATGTCCTTAATGCAATTAGATTACAATACAGCAAGCCAACCAAGACACTGAAAGGCTTAGGCTGCTCCCTAAGTTCTAAGTGGCTCTGTGTGCGGCTGTTTAACTTTCTACCAAGATTTTAGGAGTGTGACATTGGAGCCTATGAATTTAGATAGCTCATTGGTTGTGGGACACTAACCATGCACCGGTATCAAGTATGTTTTTAGATCTCTCACACGGGAGGAAAATTCAGGTAGAGTATCATAAGTTACTACCTACTGCAGACTCAGACACACCTCTGGATTTCTATTACAGCCGTATCGATAACTTTCAGAATTTATTAATTTGGGTGGAATTATGGTTTGGCTTTGGCATTTTTTCAAAGGTTGTGTGTGACAAAAAAAATTATGCCTTCAATTTGTAAAACCAAATACCTATGTGGGACCTGTCACAGCCAACATGAGCTGTAGACAGTGATACTGATGGGGTTAATTGCCATTTTAAAATACTGCACTGCCTCCAGATTGATTCTTCTGCTTTTTTGTCTTTACACAACATTACTGTGTCTCACTCTAATTATTCAACGCTAAGTTCATACTTCTGAAGCAGGAGACGGGAGTCAGAGGAAATGGTGTTTGATTTGTTGCCATGGAAACGTCTCGCTGTAGATGGACTCTAATCCCATGACAACTCTCTCTCTCTTAAGAACCATTTTTTCTGACATAATAAAAATCTGATCAAGGTCAGATTTAATAACCATCTCAATTCCCCGTCTTTTCCCTGTATTTCGTGTCAGAGAGTCATTTTTGACAAAGAGATGCTTGAAAGAACTTTTACTTGCTTCCCATATAAAATTATTGTTTATTCTTCTAAATGCATCAACTTGGCTTTGTGCCTTATTATTTTTCAACCATACCTTTTCTCATTGCATAATTTCTGCATTAAATGAAAGTTACTTATAATTGTTTGTATTGCGTTGGCAGATGTTAACATTTTGCAGTGCATTGTTCTTGCTAATACATACATTAGGGGTATCAATAAAGCTTATCGTTTGCCAACAAATGGTGTTTACAGTATTAACAAATGCCATGGCCATTCATCTTTCAGTTTGCACTGCAATAATTTTCTGAACTGATTATCATGCAAGCATACAATTCAGTGAGATGGGAATGGTGCAATCCCACACTGAAAATGAAATGATTCATCTCAGAGAAAGGTAAACGGAAAATTGTTCACTGGATGACCTCAAGCAAGGCTCTTCCTCTCCCTGGGCCTTTGTGGCCTCTCAGTACCATGAGGAGGACTGGCCAAGCTTGATCTGCACCTGCCCTAGACAGCAGGAGTCAGAGGCTTCAGAGCACCTGCCTGGCCCTTCCTCCTGAGGATTTCATGGAAACCTAAGTCGAGAATTGACTCAGACATGCCATGCATATTGTACTTGACCAATCCCACATGCATTACCCATATTCCTTAAAAGGAGTGGACAGGAATTTCAAACTCCAGTTTGTAGGTGAACAGTCATTGACTCAGAAAGGTTAAGCTACCTGTTCAATATCACACCGCTTCTATTCGGTGAAAGTAGGTCTTAGATTCCAACCCACCACCACATACTGCCAGGACAGTTTGGTCACTGAAACTTTGTTTAGATGTATAACAGCATCTAACTCCTTTTATATGCAGGATGTTGGATCTCCACTCCTTAATAACACTTATGGGCCCTGAGTGAAATCATTAGCCTTTTTGCATCTCAGTATCCCTGTGTGTGAGAAGAAGAAATAGACATCTCTACTTCAACTGAGTTGTGGGGCAAATGATCTGAGATCACGTGTGCAAAGTGCTGAAACTCAGATGCCAGCACACAGTAGGAATTTTTGCAGTGGTAGAGCTGAGCAGCAGCAACATCACCCTCACTAACTCCAGATGGATGCTGTACACTGCCAGTGACTGATTCTGCACCATTCTTTTTTTCTTTCCCAGGCTTCTGCACACCCGTCATTCCCAATGACTACAAATCTTATAGGAAAACACCAAACCTAAAATAAACCAGATGCCTACGTGCTTAAATCATTCCATTCCTTGACAGTCATTCTGTAAACATGGTTCTGCGCTCCCTTTAGACATAAAGGCCCCATGATTTGTGTGACAAATGTAGCAGATGCAAATATTTTTCTTGCCTACTTTCTTGCTTTCCTTCTACCAGTCATCAAAGCTTGTTCCACAGAAATCTGTAAAAGTGGCATTCTCTGGAGTGAGAGTCATCATAAGGCCATGTCACCTGAGAGTCCATCCATCTGGAGAGGGGTAGAGGGAGTTTGTCCCAGAAGATTTCAGTTATTTTGCAAGTCAACATATGTCTGAATGCTGTGGCCTAATACAAGACTCGGAGAGTGGTGATACAGGGATGAGAGGGACACTTTTGACAGTGCTTATGAAGACCCGGGCTCAGTCTATTGCCTCCCAACAAGAAAAACCTTGGCCAGGAATACCTTGAACTATTGCTCAAACTCCTTATAGAGTCAAAGAACATAGGACACCCCAATTCAATCCCTCATTAATTGCCCATGCAATCATCTTCCAGTTTTCCACACATGCCTTCCATCACATACCCACTCCCCAAATGAATGAGTTGGACTCGAAAGCTTTCCCTGAATCCATATCAGCGTGGGCACAAGTCTGGCTGGTAGGACAGGGTCACTGCCCTCAGCACTAGGGACTGAAGAAGAGGGAAGTCTGGAATTACCCTGGACTACTGCTTTGGTAAAGCTCACCTTTTCAGTAGAAAGAAACCAAAATAGGAAATGAGTTCTACACACCCATTGTCCAGGTATTTGACCCTCAGTGAGGAATGCAAGCAAGCTAGTTACATGGATTGAACCTGGCCTAATAAGACTTTCCTCTCTGGTGACATTTGAAAGGCGGGATGTAAGGCTTCTACAGTATCAACATGAAAAGGTGGAGTCATTCCCATTCCCATGCTGAGTGCCTCCCAATTTCCTATCAAAGCTCCCTCAGGGTTTATCTCACCTGAGGCTATGGGAAATCCATTTACAAAAATATTCTTCAAACACTACTGTTTGCCTAGTAGTTGCTCAGCTAGGTTGCATCTCTCTCTCTCTGTTTCCTATACGGATGCCATAATTTAAACCTTCCCCACTTTCCTCCTGGCTATGATCTCAGTTTCCTAGCTGACTTCTCTGTAAAATAAAATACATACCTTCTATTTCCCAGTCCTTTTTGGAATTCTTTATCAACTTTGTCTTTAAAATAAAGCCTAAGCTTTTAAATGAGGCATGTTAGGCCCCAGTCTCTGGTCCAGTCAACCTCCCTATTCACTCTTCTGTGGACCAACTCATATCACCATCTAATGCAGTCATTGGTTAATTTATTGTTTCATTCTCCGATGATCCCTACCTCTCTCTCTAGCATTAATTCAATACAGTTATAATAGATGTCTGGCAAACAAACAAACATGAAAGGTCACTAGTCACTACTTACATTCTTGTAAATACATACTACTCCTTTAAACAACAAATTGAGTCTGATGGTAAAGGTGACTCTGTGTGACTTTCAGACTTAAACTCTCAAAGGCATTGAGAGTTTATGATTTTACATTTATTATACTCTTAGCACTGTGAAAGGAGGACTAGTCCAAACTATTGAGTAATGGGGGGGAGAGAGACAGAGACAGAGACAGAGGCTCTGTGAGTATCTCAGGAGAGCATAGCCTTATACAATCCACCAGGCAACTGTGGCAACATGAATGGGTACTAGGTAGATCTGCAAAAGAATCACAGCTAAACCATGGAAGTGTGAGAAAAAAAATCCATCTGTACTGTGCTAAGCCATTGAGTCTTGAGGTACATTGTTACCCAGTAACAGATCACTAAAATTTCAACTATGTGCTAGACATTTCCCAGTATGAACATTAGTATCTGCACACTGTCCTTTCAACGCATATGGTCTGGTGGCTGCAGCAATAGTACAGCAGGTAGGGTGTTTGCCTTGCATACGGCCAACCCGGGTTCAATCCCTGGCATTCCATATAGTCCCCTCAGCCCCACCAGGAGTAATTCCTGAGTACAGAGTCAAGAGTAACCCATGAGCATCACCGGGTGTGGCCCAAACAGCAAAACAAACAAACAAACAAAACAAAATAAAGCATATGGTCTGGTTAATTTTACCTTTCTCTCACACACAGATATTAGAAGAGGGGGAAACAGTTTCTAATTATAAGGCTGTGGTAGTGTTTTGGAAAACAGCAAAAACCTAGGTTCACATCTAAGTCTGGCCATGTGACTCTTGGGAATTCATCTCCACACTCTGGGTCTCAGTTTGCTTTGTGGTACATGAAGGTTTTATACTCAAGCTCTGAAGAACTTGCTGTGAGGGCAAAACTGATGCCATGGTAAAGGAGTCCAAAATGCATGTTCTCATTTCACTGTTTCCTTTTATTTTTAGTTTTGGGGCTACATCCAGCCCAGTGTTTGGGGCTTGTCCCATTAAGCTATCTTTCTGCCACTCATGTCACTGTTTTGTTCTGATGTCTGCAGTCAGTGCTCCTATTGTAGCTGAAGATGAAGTTTCTTGTTTCTCTTCAGTTGTGCTTCCGTGGCTACTGCCAAACAGTAGACCAGCACCTGTGTATCTCTACCAGGGCGCATTTTATTTTGTTTTGTTCTGATTCCTCCATCCCTCTCGGAGAGCCCGGCAAGCTACCGAGATTATCCCGCCCACATGGCAGAGCCTGGCAAGCTCCCTGTGGTGTATTCGATATGCCAAAACCAGTAACAACAATTAGTTACTGGTTTTACACAATGGACATGTTGTGTAAAACCAGTAACTAAGTCTCACAATGGACACATTACTGGTGCCCGCTAGAGCACATTGATGAGCAACGGGATGACAGTGATATAGTGATACAGTGATGACAAGCTGCAGCTAACATTAGGTCTCAACTAGGCCTCAGTTCCTGTTTCCCCAAAGCAGGACTTGCAGTTTCTGGTAAACTCCCAGTTGAGTAATTTGCCTGGATAAGGAATTGGGCAGTTGGGTTTGACTGCTCATGAGGGGTCACACTGTGCTCTCCTTAGAAACTGTTACTAATCATTGTCTAATTGCTGACCACTGTTGTAATAGGGCCAATGCTAAAAATAGACCAGGATATAAACTACTCTTAACCTAAACCCTATATAAACCACTTGTGATTTGGAATCAGGGTCCTTGTCAAGACTCCACTGCGTTGGATGAAACTTGGATCCTAGCTTGAGCTAGCAATGGTTTGAGCTAGTAATAAAGTTCCTTTGCTTTTGTATTATTGTGTGCGGACTTGGTTTCTCTGAGACTGAGGATCTGAAATTCAGGCACAACACTGCCAGCTCTGAATCCACTCCAAAAGTGAAATATACTGGTGGCAGAATATGGAACGGGATGAAGGAGAGAGCTCAGGGGAAAGAGTCAGAAAACCTATAGCAAAATAATGACTAAGTACAAACCCCGTGGTCAGACACTGTGCCTGAGGAAGGCACCAGCAATGCAACTGCAAAACTCGGGGACCCTCTCATGTGAGAGGCATGGCACGAGCTGTGATGAAGGCAGGAAAGGGGCTACAGCACAGCAAACAAATCATTCAGTTATACCACTTACAGTGTCTGTGTCATTTGAGAAGTGAACAAAACTTTTCTGGGCTTTGGACTTCTTGATTTAACATCTTCATAGGGACAATCATGCAAGCCATTAAAAGGGCTCAATTCTTCCTGCAAAATTATATGAACAGAGGGTAATGCCTGAGTTGGCTTGGCCAGGACTGAAGAATCTGAATAGATTCCTCAGAGGAGATGCCTGAAAGCTATGCAAGGATTTCATGGGGTAAAACAGAGCCACGAAGTTCAGTTACAATCAAGAGAGCAAAGCCTGATAACCATACTAGCTGCTGCTCTCTCCACTACCAAGTCAATGACAGTCCTTTTCTCTTTATCAAGCACCACTGCAGAGTGAAGAGCAGATTGACAGATGATGACTGTTTAAGAGAAAGTGGACAGCCAAGTGGCGTGTTCAGAGTCTGAAGTGCTATTAGCAGTCTACTGACCAAAGCCATCAGTTTTATCTTCTACTGCTCTGTTTTCTTGACATCCCAACCCTACTGTTTTGTAAGAAAACATATCAAGCAATTTATGCCAAAAGCCAAGGACTGAAAGGAAATTTGCACAGGTCCTTTACAGCCACTGCTGTTGAAAAACAGGTGCAGATTGGTTTGAGCAAATACCAAAAGATTATTGTTGGGTTTGGGAGCCAAACTAAGCTGTTTTTAGGCCTTACTCCTGGGTCTGTGCTCAGAGATCACTCCTGGCAGGGCTTAGAGACCAGGTGGGATCCCAGGGATCGAACTGGGGTTGGCCATGTGCAAGACAAGAGACTTCCCTGTTGTACTATCACTCCAGCCCTCTGAGGAAAGTCTCACAATGTTCCACTGAGCTCTGAGAAATGGCCCCAAAGCGTTCTGGCTGACAATAAGAGTAGTGGGGCAGCACAGGGAGCAGGAGCAGGAAGCAGTTCTCTACTATACAATTGAAAGTTCCAGAAAGAAAGTCCCCACTTAGTATTCAGGACTCAACTTGACCTTCCTTACTGAGCTCATCATGCTCTCTGGAGGAAGCCCAGTGTACCAGGGGCCAGAAATTCTCAGTTGGAGTTCCGGATTTTCCTCCTCCAAGCTGGTAAAAGGCAGGAATATTTCTGATTCTCAGTTTCCTCATCTGTGTACTGGAGTTAATTTCCACCTACCCTGCAAGCCTGTGTGAGAGAAACAAGGGCAATCTCATTGAAAGGTGGCGAAGGACTAGACACACAGAAGTGATTTTCATTATTAAATCAAGTTTGGAATTTACACATTCACCGCTAGCTCTCAAGGTTGAAAATAGAGCTCAGAGGTCAAGTACAATTCATTAGAATCTAATTAGAGGACAAATTGTCTTTCATTTGAACATGGGAAGACCAATCCAGCAGCTTAAGAAATAAGGTGGGTTTGTATGAAACAGTTTTATTTCAAAGCTTCCAGGGTTTATTGAGCGGGTAGTTTTAGGCCTCTGGGGTTTGAGCCTGGGGGAGGGCCTTGGAGGTAGTAAGGAGGTGCACTGTGAAGGAGAAAGAAAGAACTGTGATCACCTTCCCAGTACTCACAGTTCAACGTGAGTAAAAAGGGAAGGCCTAGAAGAAAATGATGGCTGGAGGAATTGGTCAGGATGGGAGATGTGTGCCAAAAGTAGATAACGGACCAAACATGATGACCTCTCAGTGTCTGTGCTGCAAGCCATAATGCCCTAAAGTAGAGAGAGAATATGAAGAATATTGTCTGCCATGGAGGCAGGGGGAGCGTGGGAAAGGGGGCGTACCAGGGATATTGGGGCGGGAACGTTCACTGGTGGAGGGATGGGAGTTTGATCATTGTGTGATTGTAACCCAAACATGAAAGCTTGTAACTATCTCACAGTGATTCAATAATTTTTTTAAAAAAAAAGACAAGGTCACAAACCACAAGAGACAGAGCATGTTGGGAGCTGACACTGTGAAGGCCCAATGCCCTGCGCGAGGGTTTGGGAAACAAAATGAAGATCAAACTAGAAGGCCTGAAAGGGCACATGTGGTTAGGCAGAGACAAGAGGCACAAAGAAGACCAGCAGAAAGAAGCAAACTAATAAGATAAGAGAAGGCAGCCGGGTTCAGAAATGCTGTGGCCTCCGCACAGGGTTGCCCCCCGAAGCCGGGAAGATCAGAAGAACAAACGTGACCTTAAATCAGCTCTACAGGAGGTGCCACGGAGAGGCATATGGCCCTGTGTTTAGGGTTCTCCGACTGGTTTTAGATGCCAAAGCTCTTGTGTTTATTGACCCTGCTCAGGGCAGGCTCCACATGTTCAGACTGGCTGCAGCTGCAGGTCTTCCCTTCCTGCCCCAGTCATAGTCTGAGAACTCTCACAGCTTTCTGATGGGTCATTTTGGTTAAACTCCCCTGCTGCCTGCAGCGACTCAACCAAACACTGACTCACGTGGCTGCCACAGAGATGGAGACAGGGATTTTGCAAATCTGGTAAAATCCCCCAGTTAGTGGTGAGGTAGATGGGAGTGTGGCAGAAGCTACCAGCAAGCTCTTTGGAATAATCAAATTAAGATGGGGTTGAAAGAAGTTACACTGTCATTAGCCCTTAAGGTAGCCAAAATGCGTTAGGACCTGATCCACTTTGCCAACACTGGAAATGAAGCCCAATAAGAATCGAACTTGAACTTAAACAGGCACGGGCCCAGAGAAGCTCCAGCAGGAACAAAGGGCTATGAAAAGACCTGATGGCAGACCCCCACAACTTTCTAGCTTCCCAACTTGCCAATGCCAGCCATCACAATGGACTCATCTCCATAGTCAGCCCTACTTGGGGACAGTTTCGGAGAAAACCTGTTAAGCCTACTCTTGAACTCTTGAACACCTCTCTCTCTCTCTCTCTCTCTCTCTCTCTCTCTCTCCTTATAATCTCTAAATAAAACTATATGACTTCACTATTCATCCATTCCTGAACTCTTTTTTTTTTTTGGAGGAAGGCAACAGACCTGGAAATCCTGGGTAAGATTTAGGACTGATTTTCCATTTTCTGCAAAAAGCAATTTCGTGTTCCAGTCCAAGTTCCACAATTTCCCAAGAAATCAGGTGCAGGGATCATTCTCCAGGGGAAAACAAGAGCAACTCGGGTAAGGTTTGAAGGCTACGTCATGAGGCCCAGGGGACAGGAGGTCTGAATCATGCAGGAACTCTCATCATTCCTAGATCCTACAGGCACTTCCCTGAGTTACGGAAATGGATAGAGAGAAAAGCAGAGACTTTTTCCCCCCAGATTACCATCCTCTCCATCCTGCTTCATATAAGTCACCTGCAACAGTGGATATAAGTTAATTCCAGAGAGATTATTCTTGATGGGCTGACCTAGGCTGTCAAGCCCTGGAGTGGAAGGTTTAGGACTTCTTTGAAGTGAAGATTTCAGTTTCTGCCGACAGGGTCTCAGCCTACTGATGCTCCCCTCTCTGCCTGCTTTCTGTGGAGCAGCTTCAGTCAGCACTGCTGTAAGCCCAGTCTGATTGGACAGTCTTCTATGCAATGCCTGCTGTACAGACTTCAGATTTGATCCCATGACTGCAAGAGCTATTTTCTTCTGAATAAATCTATAACACTATCATTATATTCACACACAGAACTTGGTCTCAGGTACTAGACTGATTGGAAAGAGCCCTGACTAGTCGACATGTGACATTATCATTGTGGTATGAAAGAGATAAAGTTCCTTTTTCCCCCATTGCTGAAGGTACAGGGAGGGTGTGGGTGTTGAGGTCACTGTATCACTGTATCACTGTTATCCCGTTGCTCACTGATTTGCTCGAGCGGGCACCAGTAATGTCTCCATTGTGAAACTTGTTACTGTTTTTGGCATATCGAATACACCATGGGTAGCTTGCCAGGCTCTGCCATGCAGGCAAGATACTCTCAGTAGCTTGCCAGGATCTCCAAGAGGGACGGAAGAATCGAACCCAGGTCAGCCGTGTGCAAGGCAAACGCCCTGCCTGCTGTGCTATCACTCCAGGCCGGGTGTTGAGGTCAGCCAGAGAAAAGTAAAAACATGCTGATAAAGGAAGCTATACCACCCAGACCAAAAGATCTTGATCACATTTGGTGGACATAGCCATTCAAAAAGCTTTCTTTTAAAAATATTGAGATGTTTGACATGTTCATGTAATGAACTTGTACTTATTCAGGAAGTAAAGATTTAAAAAAAAGCAGCTAGAGAAATATTATGATGGGTAGGACACTTGCCTTTCCCTGGGACCTCATATATTCCCCAGAGCCCTTTAGGGGTGATCCCTGAGTGCAAAACCAGGAATAAGCCCTGTAGACCACTTGGTATGCCCCCCCAAACAAAATAGACAAAAAAAGGCTTTTTTAAAAACAGTAAGAAAATAAGTTATGGCTACCTTAGACTTAAAAGGGGAACTTCAGCACTAAAATCTGGCCTGGAAAGATCTGATAACAATGGCAAAAACTATTTAAAGGTGCTGGACACAAACAATTGTGCTTAAATTGTCACTTAAACTGTTTAAAGGTGCCTTGAGGATATAACTTAAGTCTCCTGAACAGTTATCCCCATGGCAATATTTGTGAAAAGAAGGAACCAGAATGTTCATGGCTGTCAATCCTGCTGACTCAAGTGACATTTAGCCATTGACTTTCCAGAGTCTAAAACCACACTCAGAAAAATATTGCACTGATGAAAGCTCTTGACATAATAGTGGTAATAAACCAGGTGATTCCTTTTGCTTTTCTTCCCCAGATTTCAAGACAAAGCAGCGGTTTGCTCATCTCCTTTTTTTCGTCTCATGCCAGGCACTAGTAACTCCAAAGACAGCATCGTAATTCCTTCCCTGGAGGAACTGTCCCCTGAGGTGTATTAAGGAGCAACGTGGAAGAAAATTGGGAGAGACATCCACAGGGATCAGTTTCACTGAAAAGGGGATGCATTCCCCTTGGAATAACTGTATGCCACCATGAAGGGAAAGTGACTTTAGAGGAGAAGAGGTCCTGTGAGATAAGATTCAGTATTGCTACTGAATCTTGGGTGACAGAGGAATCAAGTGTCAGACATTAAAGACCTATCTATGTCTTGTCATGTAGGTTGTAGTCAATTATAAAACTAGAGTTCTTAATTCTATCTGGGAGAAGGAGTCACTGGGGACCTGTAGAAATGTCTAGAGACCACAGAGTCAGGACCTGTGGTTTGGGATGCAAGCCAAAGGTGGCAGACACTGAAAGTCAATTACAGGGTTCTTGGATGGTGGGTATCATGTCCATTAGACCCAAAATGACCTTCAGAGTCTTAGTAAACATTTCCGCTCCAAGCATTTTCCATTAAAACATTTGCTTGCCATTCTTTTTTATAAAACATGGAGAGTATTTCCTTCAAAATTCCCAACGCAACAGGGACACTGTACCCTAATTCATCTCATTCTGAACAACTCTCTCCCTCACTGTCCTGAGCGCCCATATCTCCATTTCCCAATTTTGTTTTACAGCACAATGGAGGCCTTTTCTGAGACCTGCCTTCACGGCTGTCTCAACTTTTAAGAAACTACTTTTGCTCACTCCCTTGGGGGGAATCTCAACGGACAAGGAAGTAAAGCAGAAAGGACTTGCCCAAAGCTGCTCTGGATAAGAGGACTGCCTATTGTTATGAGACTTCATGGGCTCCAGAACTGCCCCTACATCTCCGGCCTACAGTCCCACCTTGAAGATTAGGAATTGCCAGGCCTTAAAAGTAAGACTTGCCTTCATCACATAAGTCAACTTCTTGATGCACATACATTCATACATCTCATATACACATTTGTGAGATATATAACAAGTTAGTCACAGAATGGTTACATATGTTTATGAGTGGGATAGATATAGAATGCACAGACATAGGGTTATATATGGGATGTGTATGTAAATAGGATTCATATATATACATGAAGTGCATATATGGCATATATGAAATGTATACTGACAAATATGATGTCTATATTTAAATAGATGTGTACACATTTAATGTATACAAATATATCCCATATGGACATAAGGCTACACATTGATACATAAAATATATATTACACATATCCTATACATATATATACTTCTCTAATACCTATATATATGAATGCATGTGAATAGAGCACATATATAACTAAGAAGTAATTACATAAAAATAAGAAGTTGGAGAGATAGTACAGTGAGCAGGGTGCTTGTCATACATGTGCCAACTAGATTTGATCCTCATCACCCCATATGATCCCCCATAGCTGACAGGAGTGATACCTGAGCTCAGAGCAACGCATAATCCCTAAACTGGATATTACTTAAAACCCAAAAAATAAAATAATTAGTACATGCGCATACACATAGGATATATGTAGGAATATATATATATATAATCAGGGTATATATATATACATATATAGGATATATATAAAAAGTACATACATATATAAGTAGGATGTCCAGAAATAAAGATGTCTAGATAAATAAGAGGTCTCTATATATCTATCTCGTTGGTTATACTTCTCTGGATAATCATACTACACAAGGTCTTACTAATATGGTGAAAGTGGACATTACAGGAGGAATCATAACTCACATGCCTCCGGAGCAGTAGTTAAGTTTATTCCTACTTTCTGCTAGGGAGAGATGCTTAAAGCCCAAGTGGAGATTCAGGGTTCTCACCTGCTCTGTTGGAGAGTAATCGCTTCTGGGTTACATTAACCAGCCCTGACCCTAAGATTTGTTAGTCAAGGCCTAGGGGTGAGCCTGAATCTCCTGTCAAGAGGAATGAGAAGCTGCTAACCTGCTGTGTGTCCAGAAAGATTCAGCGGAAAACCTGGAATTCTGTTCTTACTCAGTATAACTGAGGAAGTGTTAGTTGTAACTTAGGCTTGTCATGTGTAATGGCACTGATGTGCCACTTGTGTATTGAGTAAGTGAGTAAATATATGAATATTGTGGAGAACTTAAGTTCTCACACTGGAAGTAAACAAATATGAAATTGAGGGAAGAGAAGAAGAACCCTTGATGGGGTTAAAGGTTTAAGTACCAAGTTGCAATTCAAATTGAGGTATCCAGGAGTGGCAGCATGGCACGAGGCAGCAATCCATTCACAGAGGCCCTCTCTGCAGCCACAGGTACCCAGAAAAGTGCCTAGATGAGAGGGAGAAACCCCTATGGTTTTAGAAGCATGGATACATCAAAAGGACTCAAACTGTAACTCCAGGATAAATGCCAGTGTGTCATCCCTCACCCCTCAGGTGGTGGGGGCATGGTTTCCTGAGTGGTGGCCACAGTTAACCTTCCCTTCCATAGTGTATTGGACCCACATCTTAGTCTCCTATACCAAACTCTCACAAGGGTCGCCTGGCTACCTATTATTAGGTCAATAATAGTCCATTAGCCCCTGCTCTAATCAACATAATCCCTAAACTCATAAAAATAATGGTGAACACAATCAATATAACCCCAATCTAAAAGTAACGGGTAAGTACAGGCCAAAGAACACTTCTCTGAATCAGTGTTAGAGGCCACACACAAGTCACCCAGGAGCGCCAAAGAGGAAGGGAATATCTTTGAAGAGGAAATAAGAGACCACCATTTACAGAGCTCCCCCAGAGTGCTCCCTGTAAGTGAAGAGGGGAACACTGATAGTATACTGGAAAGATCCACTTCCAGATGTTATGGAAAAAACAGCACAGTTGCCCACCATGAGTAGTGGATGAAGATAAGAGCCTAGAGACCTCAACAAGTAATACTCACACACAAACCTCTCTGATAAATAATTCAGAGATGAAATAGTGAGGATGTTTAGTGAGCCCAAAGAAATAGTAGAATGGACTTCCAATAAAAGGCAGAAGGAAATGAGAGCAGAAATGAGAAAACTACAAACAGAAGTTTCATTAATAAAGAATTCAATGGACTAAATGAAAAAAACACAGTGTGTGCCCTCAACAGTGAATGACAACAGCTGAAGACAGAATAAGTGAGCTTGAAGATAAGCTACAGAAAGGTCCCAGCCAACAACAGAAGATGGAAAAACACCTCAAAATAGCTCAAGAGTGAATAAGAGTCTATGGGGTGAATTTAAGAAGAGCAACATAAGAATCATCTGAGTCCCAGAGGGACAGGGAAGCAACCCGATGAGGTGGTAACAGTTAAAGACATCAATTCTGTTAAGTCCCCAGATCTGGAGGATGCAGACATCCAGGTCTAAGAGGCCTGAAGGGTACCAGCTGAAAGAGACCCTAATACAATGAAGTATCGATGGGAAGCTGCAACAAAAAGATAATAAAGTTTAAAATAATAAAAGTTGGTGTTTGAAATTTTTATAGAAGAAAATATGAGACACTCCAGCACCTTAACCTCATAGATGTATTGGTAGGCTCAACTTCATTAGGGAAATAAAAATGAGAATAAGCCACTGGGCCTATATCAAATGAAAAAAGCTTTCCACAGCAGAAGGAGTAACCACAGAAATAAAATTTAAACACTTTAGAAATTGGGAAAAGATATCTGCAAACCATACATCTGATAAGGGGTTAATATCCAAAGTCTACTGGGAACTCACTGAAGAAAAAAGAGCAACACAACAGAAAAATGGGTGAAAGCCATAAATAATTTCTTCTCCCAAAAAGACATACAGGTAATATATAGACACATGATAAGTTTGAACTCACTTAGGTACATGCAAATCAAAACCACAGTGAAATATTACCTCTAACCAGAAAGAATAGAATGTGCCAAAAAGATAGGAAACCTAGTATTGGAGAGGATGTAGAGAGGAAAGAAATCTGGCACACTTGCTAGTGGAAATATAAATTAGTGCAGTTCTATGAAAAATGGTATGGAGCTTCCTATAAAAATGAAAATTTCATTTGCATATAGGTGGATCAACATGGAAAGTATCATGTTAACTGAAATGAGTCAGAAAGTGAGGGACAGATAGAAAGATTGCACTCCTTTGTGGAACATAAAGTAACAGAATGGGAGACTAACACCCAAGAATAGTATAGATAAGTACCAGGAAGATTACTCTACAGCTTAGAAGTCGGCCTCACCTGCTGGGGGAAAAGGCAGCTCACATAGAGAAGGAACCACCAAGTAAATGGTGCTAGGAGGGTCCACTCGGTATGGGAGAGGTGGGCTGAATGTAGACTATAGACCAAACATGATGGCTACTTAATACCTCTATTTCAAACCACAACACCCAAAAGGAGAGAGACAGCAAAAGGGAATACTCTGCCACAGAGGCAGGGTGGGGTGTAGGGGACGGGGTGGGGGTGGTGGGAGGGATGCTGGGACCATTGGTGGTGGAAAATGGGCACCCATCCTAGCACGTGGAGGGTACTCGATCATTGTATGACTGAAATGCAATCATGAAAGGTTGTAAGTCTGTAACTGTACCTCACGGTGATTCACTAATAAAAAATTTAAAAAATTGCAAATTTCAAATGATACAGCAATACCATTTCTAGGCATTTAAGGAAAAGACATGAAAACACTAATTCAAATGGATATTTACACCCCTGTGTTCACAGCAGCATTACTCGCAGTAGCCAAAAACATGGATTCAGCCTGAATGCTTACTGACAGATGACTAAAGAAGCGTGAGCTCGAGGCTGGAGACAGGTCAAGACTCTGGTCTGCTTTATGGCATCCCTTGATCCCCTGAACATTTTCAGGTCCAGTCCTTGCCTCACTCCCCCAGTATCACTGGGTGGTGCAAGTGAACCCTGCACCTCAAGGCACCACAACTTCTGGACCCTGCATTGAACTACTGGCCTGGTTTCCTGAGAACTGCCTGGGGATGCCTGGGAACGCCCCCTCAACCACCAAAGAAGAAGCTGTGATTTATTTGCCTAATGGAATGCTACTATGCCATTAAAATTTCTGAAATAATGCTGTGAAGGCAAAACAGATAGCTCTTAAGGTGATTATGCTAAGAGGAATACGTCAGAAAATGAAAGATTATACCAGATCTCATACATATGTTGTCTACAAATCACAAAAACAAATGGATGAGCATAACATGAGGCCCCCATAAGCCATGCCACTGGCCTCCACGCCAAGCTGTTTCACTCGAGGCGTCCCAGAGGGGGATGGGTGAGAGCCTTCCCCGCCCCAAGGGACCCAGCTCTGGCAGCCGAAAACCTCCACAACCCCACCGCTGCCACGCTCAAGGCTGCTCCCCACACACTGGGATCGATACTCACGCATGACTGAAGTCCCACAGATCCCAGGTAATGCGGAACTTTGTGACCTTGGACTGTGGCTTCAATGGGACCTGGGAGCGAAGATCCTCTGCCCATTTCCCCTAGTCTCTTGCGATCCAGGGGTCACACCCATAAACCACCTCCTGCTGGCGCCAGATAATCTCGCCATTGGCGACTATCCAGATCACAACGGCTACTTCTCCCAGAAGGGAGCATAACATAAGGCCCCCATAGCCATACCACCGGACTCTGCACCAGGCTGTATCACTCGGGGCACCCCAGAGGGGGGCGAGTGAGAACCCTCCCTCCCCCAAGGGACCCAGCTCAGCAGCCGAAAACAACCCAACGGCCACCACGCTCAAGGTTGCTTTCCACACGCTTGGCCGAGACTCACACATGAGTGAACATATTCCTGGGCCGTAAGGCCGCGACACATAAGACACTCCCTACCCATTCTCCATAATTGCCACATCATATTTGGCAACAAATCATATAGGGATATATATATATGCATATATACATATTTTTGTTTTTCCTCCTGGAGAGCCCAGCAGGCTACCGAGAGTATCCCACCTACATGGCAGAACCTGGCAAGCTACCTGTGACATATTTGATATGCCAAAACCAGTAACAATAATGGGCCTCATTCCCCTGACCCTGAAAGAGCCCCCAATGTGGCAGCATTGGGAAGGATGAGTAAGGAGAGGCTTCTAAAACCTCAGGCTCTTCATGTTCCTTGAGCGAGCAGACACCATTGGGCTATACTAGAAAGCAACAAGGATGAATGGAGATGTTACTGGCGCCTGCTCAAACAAGTCAATGAACAACAAGATGACAGTGATACAGTGACAGTGATACATATTTTCAAATATATATGTATATATATGTATATATATACCAAATATATACATATATATGTATATATGTATATATATATTTATATATACCAAAGCACACATCACAAAAACTTTAACAACATGTTAGCGATATCCTATAGAATGTCTTAATGGCTCCTGCCAAAAGAACAATCTTCACACTGTGTCCTTATATGAACACTTTTTTGTAAGTATGTTCAGCAATTCTTAACGACAGACAATACAAAATATATTATTTTGGTTGTGTTTTGGGACAGGGATTGGGGCTTGGGATGGAAACATCCCGAATATGGTGGTGGGAAGGTGTAATGGTGGTGGGATTGGTGTTTGAATATTAAATGTAATCAAATATTGTGAACTAACATAAAATAAAAAAATTAAAAAGCAAACAGATTAAGTCCAACAAAACTAACTTTTGGACTGCATGAAAATTATGGTGGTCAGCAGAAGGAAAGGATGTGGGCGAGAGGAATGGGTTGAGAGATTTGGAGGTGATGGGATGACACTGGGACTTTGTCAGGGAGAGTAATGAGCCTTGAATACATACATTAAGGTAGGATCAATCAATGAAAAAGATAAAAACAAAAACTTAGATGTCTGAGACACTTTATGTCTCAACTGAAAGTAGTTGACATATGGGCCCCTTTGTTGGAATGAGCTCACTAAAACCCCAGGTATTAGTTTAAATTTCCCTCTTAAAGAAACCAGGGATGGTAAAGTAGCCATTGTAATCAGAAGCCTCTGTGATGATGGATAAGAGCTGAAAGATACTGGACCAAGAAGGCAAAGGAAAGTCAGCCATGTGTGCATGATCCACTTTATGATTGGACAGAACCCAAGAAGCCAGACTTCCTAGCCTCTCTGTCAAGGCTTCTTTACCAGGTTTTCCTGATGTTCTGTTCCCTTGAAGACTGCAGCCCCACCTTTACAACAAGGAACTAAGGGAAAAGGTTTGTGTTTTCATCTGAATTGTACATTTAGCAGGTCCTAGACGTAGTTCCTTTTTGGTGTGTGTGGGGGAAACAAGCTATGGTATTGCCCAGGAGGATGTTGGTTACTTCGTCTTTCCACATGGTCTCCAGAGTGTTTGCCTTCTTCCCCAGAAGATCAGGTGATTCCTTTAACCACAAAGATTAGTTCCTACAAGCTTGTGTGAGATCTAATGGGATCCGATTGTTTTGGTTATGTAGTTTGTTATGACAACTTTCATCTTGGGAAAGGGCCTCATTTCTCCATATAAGAGAGCCTGAGGAGGGGGAAAACTTTGAGGAATCACGCTTTCTCAGCCTTGGAATGCAAATGAGTTGCTCTGATGGTATGAGAGACAAAAAAGGCCACGGACTCTAACTTGAACTGGGTTTCTCAGGTAGATCACCTGCTTTTTTTTATCCAGTACCTATTTTAAGCAAACTCAAAAAAAATACTTTGCAGTTCTTCTGTACTAGAGAATGGAGGCCCAAAGATGAGAAAGATGTACCCTGAGTTGGTCAGTTCAAGCGACCATAACAGGATATTTGGTGGTGTAAACAGTAGACAGTTCTGGGAATTAGAACTCTGAGATCAGAGTGTCAACTTGGGTTTTACTTCTGATAGGAATTCTTTTCATGGATTATAGATAGCTACTGTCTCGTGTGTTCATAGGACCTTTATTCTGTATGTGCACAAAGGAAAAAAAAGAAAGGTTCTTTTTAAAACACTTCTTATAAAGGTCATGGCTTCTTGACTTCACCTAAACCCAATCATCTTTCTAATGCCTTACCTCCAAATATCATCACAATATGCTCCATTGGGAGAGGAAGGGTGACATAGCTTAAGTCACAGCAGGTCCTGCTCTCAAGGACCTCATAAACTGGGCCAGAAATAGATAAATAAGAATGACATGGTACAGGGTGTTCTAAAAGATACCAGTATTATTTTAAAAGTCAAACTATTATCTAAACTTTGCAATATGTTTGTGTCAAAATACCACTCAACATTAAAATTATGTTTCAAATCAATTTTTCATGATAGAATTAGTAGGTGAAAACTATGTAATATTTTACATCTTATTTAACCCACATATTATGTTTCTATATACATCTTAGACATTCATTTATATGTCAACATGTTCATAGAAATGTATGAAGCAACACAACAAAATACTATAAGAAAGGGGCAAAGGGAAGCAGGATTTCTGGTGATTATTTTGGAGGTCTCCAGGGATGGAACCCACTCATGCACAACTGATGATTTTTATTTTTTAAATTTTTCTTTATTTTATAATTTACATCTTATCAGAAGGAAACAGTTATTCTAAAGTAGCTTTTATCCACTAGTCTTGGTGAATTCTACTTTAAGGCAAAGGGATAACAGAGAGAGGGAAAAAATTAAAGTCTTCTTGTACTTCTTGAGGAATTTCTCACATGAGGCTAGAAATTACACTGGAAGGTAGACATATTTCTAAAAAAGTAGGTGGCCAACTCTATAAATCATAGTGCAATTGAGTGGGTTTGGAACCAACTGAATATATAACTTCCACGTAATGCCAATTTTAATTAACTAAACCATAATAGCTGGAAAGGACCCTGGGCGTGTTTAACAATTTGCAGACTCTTGGATGTTCACATTGATGATGTGTGGACAGGATTTACAGAGATAATGAAAGTGGAAGGGAAATGAATGATACCCAAGACTCTAAGGTCACCCTATTCTTGGAGAGGAAGTGCTATCAAGCTAACACAATGAGCTGAAGCTTAACAAACATAGCACAAAGTTCCACACTTCGGTTCAAAAAAAATCAATGACCTCTAGGGAAGACCTGAATGAATCACGTGTATGAAGACACTGCAGTTATGCACCAGTCAATTGTGTGATATGGTTACACAGAACAGAACATGTGATGCCAAAAAAGGCAGTGAGGGTACAGCTTGAAAGATATATTCAGTTCTGGACAGCATTGCTCTCTCAGAGATATGGTGAATCCTGGGGGTTTGATAACTCAAGAACAGCCAAGAAGGCAAGCTGGCACACCTGCCACATGTATTTTTTTGAGCTGGATGTGTCAAGGCCACAGAAGAGGAGGTTCAGGTTCAGGGGTTCTCAAACAACTCACAGGTACCTAAAGGGAATACCCCAGAGAAAGGGAAAGAGAAAGGGATTCACTTGGGCAGTCCCTAATCCTCAACAGGAGGAAGACCTTTTGTCATGGGGCATCTTCCCTGTGGGTGGGCCCTGAAACCATGTGGTTTCCAAGAGCATCCAGTGAACAGTTTACCTGGCATTAACTTGAGTAAAGACCCTGTGTGATACAGACAACTGCATTTTGTGGTGCCCTGACTGTGAACAACAAAGCACAGAGATGAGTGATGCGGTACAATGATCATTGCAAATCCCTATTTCCAGTTCTTCATAAGAGAGGAAATAATAAAATTGTAAAACAGATACTCTCTTGGACTGCTCCCTCCATAAAAATCAAGCTCAGGATCAGAACGGAGATGACCATTTTATAAATGGTGCTCTCTCTCTCTCTCCCTCTCTCTCTCTCTCTCTCTCTCTCTCTCTCTCTCTCTCTTGCACTTTCATTTACATAATTTCTTTCTTAAAAATTTTGTTTCGGGCCCGGAGTGATAGAACAGTAGGTAAGGCATTTGCCTTGCACGAGGTTAGCCCAAGTTCAATCTCTGACATCCCATATGATCCCCCAAGCACCGCCAGGAGTAATTCCTGAATTCAGAGCCAGAAGTAACCCCTGAGCATAGCTGGCTGTGAATCACTGTCACTGTCACTGTTATCCCGTTGCTTATTGATTTGCTTGAGTGGGCACCAGTAACGTCTCCATCATGATACTTGTTACTGTTTTTGGCATAACGGATATACCACGGGTAGCTTGTCAGGCTCTGCCGTGGGAGCGAGATACTCTCGGTAGCATGCCGGGCTCTCCGAGAGGGGCAGAGAAATCGAACTGGTTCGGCCGCGTGCAAGGCAAATGCCCTGCCTCTGTGCTATCGCTCCAGCCCCCAAAAGCAAAAAAATAATTTTATTTCACATCATTTCTTTCTGAAAAACAAAAACGTTCCATAATACAAAAATATTTTCAGATATGTCATTGGCACAAAATTCTTCAAATTAACAGTACAGCTATCTCTGTTCTTTAGGCCAAGCATACAAGGTTCACCCCAGTCCGCATTTCTGGCTGTGCCCCTCACCCCATAACTCCTCAGCTTCAGTCAAACAAAAGAAAAATGTCACTCTCTGCCCTAGCACTCCTAACACATTTCTTCCTCTGGATATATGTTTCTGGCACATGTATGTCCTGGAAGATCTCATCTGTCCTCCCCACCAGACTGATCCTACAGACCTGACCCATCCCTCAGAAAGTCAGCTTGTCTCCCATTTGGGCAACGAACCCAGGATATTAAGCGGCATATGCTTACTCAGGCAGCCTGGAAGCCCCTCCAGTTTGTGTCCTTCCCCTCAATATAGACTCTGTTCAATAAATGTCTGACAGGGAAGGCACAGATATGGTAAAGTATCTACAGTGATCTGGAAAAGTCATTAAGTAGAGTAATACTCCAGAAGGGTGAGCACGCTGTTCTGTTACCTATTATCCTGCTTGCTTGTACCTTTCAGGTCCTTGAAAATTTATGGCTCAGTAAAATCCCATTAGAACAGGCCACAAGAAGGTGTTCGGATTATGTCACGGTGTTGGAATTTGGTTGTTGAAGGCCATTCCAAATGAAAGCCATTGGCCAGCACTGTGGCGGTTTCCATTAGAATGGAATTTGCCTTGTAATGTCGTTAACAAGAACAAGATCTGCCCCAGTCTTGAGGTTGCCTGTGGAATACAGTGATAAATACTTGGACAAACTTAGAACTAGATTTGGTACAAGCTAAACAGAGTCCTCTGACTATATAATTAAGTTTACTATTATGCATCTGAGATGACCTATGAAAGGGAACTTGGCTTTTTAGTCTCAGGGACCCTGAGCAGTACGGTTGTAAGTGTGGCCGAAAGGAAGTGACACTTAATTGACATAGATCATGGTGCTAAACACTGGCTATATATTTGTATTTTGTGTGTAAACATGATGGCCTCTCTTCTGTTACTCTGAGGGATCTTTGATAATTCACATGTGAAATTAAAGGCATCTTATTCATTCTGTTATTTATTATTCTCTGTAAAATGAGTTAGGAATTTGTCCCCATGAATAATGTTGGCCATAATAGTTAATTTACTCCTATTCATTGGCAGTAATAAAAATGTACAAGGGGAGGCAGCAACATTATTATTTCTTGCTTGAAGTGCAATTTCATGTGGTGAGAAAAACATGTTAATATGCTGCAAAGTGCTACAGGAATTTAGTTCTCAAAGGAATGGTGGTATTAAATGTATTCTGACAAGAAGGAGCCTCGGAAGGGAAACATTTATCTTCATAAAGTCATTAAATTTACTGAGCAGCATCACATCCTTCCTGCAATCTGCTCACTCCATTAAAGGCAAAGCTGTGAAACTGGCTCTGACACATGAGAGGCCCTGGGATTTCTGAAAAGAGAACGAATGGGGTGCTTTCTCCCAATAATAGGTTTCCTGCCCCAAACCAGAAAACCCAAGTCCAGACACACACATGGGGTCTCTGTTATCTCTTTCCAAAATAAATAAATGGGGTACTGACAAGTGTCTTCCTTTCCTCACGGTAGGGAAATTCTTCATGTGACTAAAAGATAACAGATTTTCCAGCTCTTCTGTTTCCCTATTTCATGAGACTCTGGGTACTGAGCAAGGTCTTGCCCAGAGAGACCCCAGACAGCTCATGCAGTCTGGGTCAATGTGATAAGTTGAGCTGTTCTGCATCACAGTTCTGTGAATGTGTGTTTCTTCATCGAGGTATCTTTAGCTATTCTCAATGCCATGTATCAACACTCTGGAAAATGGCAAAGGGGGATAGGACTTGTCCCTTGCAGTTAGAGGTTTCCTTTGTATTTTTCTATAGGCATGTATCTGTAATGAGTAAAATATCACCAAGCAATAAGGAATTAATGACCAAAACCATCCTTCCAGCTTGATCATGTGGTAGGAAATGAGAACAAACTGGATCATTTTCAATATGCTATAACATTACCTACCCACATGATAATTTTTCTTCCCAATATTTCACAAGTAGTTGCCATTCTGGGCATAAGGAGTATCTGTATTTGTATCATGAGAAAGAATGCAATTTCGCCATGGGGGTATAAAACACAAAATAAAGATATTTAAGAAGAGGTACTAAAGGTCATGATTTAAAAATCCTAATGCCGGTGCTGGAGAGATAGCACAGTGGGTAGGGCATTTGCCTCACACGTGGCCAAACAGGGTTTGATTCCCAGCCTCCCATATGGTTTCCCGAGCATCACTGGAGTAATTCCTGAGTGCATAAGCCAGGAGTAACCCCTGTGCATTGCTGGGTGTGACCCAAAAAAGCAAAAAATAAAAGTCCTAATGTCAATCTATCTAGCAAACAAAATGGCTTTCACTGAACTAAGAGAAGTAAGGCTTCCTCTACACAATGCCACAATCGCTTTCTAGAAATATCTAAAGACAAATCCAGAGGAGTAAAGCTATTTAGTGACATGAAAAGCAGGTTGTTGAAGGGAGCTGACTAGAAATTGTGAAAGGTCAGAGATAATGTTGGTGACTATTATTATATTTCATATAAAATTTTTAATAAGAAACATTTGTTAAGTAAATAAATGGAGGGATACATGAAAGTGTTGCTTAATAAAACATATTTGTTAGGTAAAGGAATGGGTGGATGGATGCTTTGCTTAATAAGAAGTATTTGTTAAGAAGAAGTGGATACTTCGTTCTACTTTGGGGTTGGGGTGGGTCAGAGGTCACATGGGTGGGTTCCTAATTCTGGCCTCCAAGTGCTATTGGCCTGTACAAGTAAGAATATTTTTTTTCTGGCATAATGGTTCCTGTAATGTTTGAGCAAGCTGAAAGAATTTCCAGTGAGAATTCCCAGAATTTTGACTCTTTGTTCTTGTTGATCATCCATCATGGGCTAATTATTTAATCTGTATTGTCATCGAAACCTTAGAAGAGCCAATTTTCCAAGAGAGGAATCTCAGTAAAGTTACACAGTTTGCCAAAGAAGACACGTTTAATGTCTGGCAGAACAACCCCTACAAGTCATTCATTCATTTGATCACTGATAACTAGCCAATATGAGGTGCCAACATACCAGCGGCCCTGTTTATGACCGTGTTGTTCACAGCAAATAGTAAGGACTATCTCTTCTTTCCTAGAGTCAATAATCTAGAGAAGGAAACTGTGACTGAACAGCTAATAATCCAAACGATCACAAAACCATCTATGATAAATACTCCAGGAAAAAAAACACAGTGCTATGGGAAAAAAACAGCAGATAGAAATATCCACATCTATTTTAAGGGTCAGAGAGAATTAACTAGGTAAAAGGAGCAGAAAAGAATGAGAAGATAAGTCATGCAAAATTACCATGTGGGAAGGAATACCCAGAGGCAAAACAAAGAAATATATATACCCATTTGAAGATCCAAGTCGTAGTTTGTGTGACCATCAGAGTAGAAAAAAGGGTGTAGAATGTCCCAACATGGGATTTCTATAAGCAACAATGATTGTGTAACTGTATTAAAGATTTGGAAATTTACTGAAAAAATAGTAAAAAGATATTAAATGTCTTAAGCAAGAAGAAACATGATAAATCTGCATCATTAAGTAATCGCCTTCACCAATTGATAGACATAATAGAGAAAGTGGATAAAAGTAAAAGTGTTTTTTTTAACATGAGATGTAAAAAATTCAGGCATGATGTGGGGCATGTGCACTCGGGGGCTCTCCGGGTGGCTCTGTCTCACTGCATGCCATCGTTGCTCTGGATCGGGAAGGCTGTTGGCCAAGGACTGGCGAAGGAAGAACGAGGACCAAGCTGGTTGCTGATTAGTTACTGTTTATTCAATCTTCCATCTTTCTCATCTCCCGCACTCCCAGCTCCATCCTCTCTCTGGGTCTGCTGCCACCTCTCTCCCATCTCTCTCCTCCCATTTTTCTCTCTTGCCCTTGCCCCTAGGTTCCACACTGCCAGGTAGCAAAATCAACATAAGAAAACCCTTCCTGAGGGCTGTGCATTCCAAAGCCCTTCCTGACTCTTAAGGTGTTTTTTTTCTTTCCTTAGTCCAAAGGCTCATTAACATCTTAATATTAGTTATTTTTGTATGGACATAGCAAGAGATACATTGAGGTTTGCAAGGCAGATCTCCTGGCAACATCTTGCCACAGACTCAGACCACAGCATTGAGGCCAGATTAATTATTCCTCACCCTAGCAGGGTCCATCTCGTCCCTTGTTGGGACCATGCTTTTGGGGGTTCTAGGAAGTAAGGGCAGCTGAGGCTTAGGTCAAGAGAACAGATGCCCAGGAGGAAAATATCATGTAGAGTCAAATGACTCCCAGGTTACAAAAGCATAGCATTTGCTAAGTCTTCCTGTGTCCATACAAAAAGGACATGGCTCTGAATAAACTATGCAAAGGACTCAAGGAGAAGAGAAAAACAATATTTACAAGTCAACAGAACACTATGAAAGAAGCTACAAATAAACAAAGAGGAATGGGGGCACTGTAATGGGAGTAACCCAATAAACTTAAACTACCTGAGGCTATGTAATCCTACAATGAGATGTGTTGGAAAACCAGTGTTGAGAGGGAAGATGAAGAGAGGTAGACATGTATCAAAGAGGTGTAGCACTGTAGCACTGTTGTCCCGTTGTTCATCGACTTGCTCAAGCAGGCACCCGTAATATCTCCATTGTGATACTTGTTGTAACTGCTTTTGGCATATCAAATAGTCCACGGGTAGCTTGCCAGGCTCTGCCGTGAGGGCGGGATACTCTCAGTAGCTTGCCGGCCTCTCCGAGTGGGACAGAGGAATCGAACCTGGTTCGGCTGCGTGCAAGGCAAACACCCTACCTGCTGTGCTATCGCTCCTGTCTGACAAAGAGGTGTAGAAGACACAAATTACAGGGCTGAGTTATGGATTGACAGTAACAAACCAGGGAAATGTAGCGTGGACTGTTGGTAGCAAACCAGGGGAACGTGGTGTTAAAGATAACTCTGGACAGAATAACTGAAGAAAGGGGAAATAGTTTGGAAGACAGAGGGGGAACATTTGCTTAGGTGAAACCTACTGCTTTATATTCCAGCAGGAAACCCCTTTCAAATCAAACAAGGAGTACTCCATGTTTGGCCCAGCAATTTATATCCATTTTAGAGGTATCATGTAATTGTGCTCCTGAATTGGAGGACCTCTGAACTGGCCAATAGACACTCAATGGCATAACATCTAGGGTACTTACCAAGAAGCTTTTCTTTAATACCAAGACTCTTCTTTCAGAATGATGCTGGCTGGGTGGCTGAAATATCACCATTACCACCATAAGCAGCCCAAACCTGTTCAGCCACATACAACTACCACCAGCTTTCCCAGTCTGTTAATAATGGTCTGTTAATAACATAAACAGAAATAGATGCAAGTGGAGGACTGAAATGTTTGTCTAAGCATAACATGGTCTGTTCGATTATTTTTATAAAAGGCCTTTGAAATATTCAAGCAAACAGAGGCATTTCAGAATGTCTGACCACCATAACTGATCTGGCCAACTGCCAGCCCATCTGGACTCTCACAGAGGGCAGTAAAAGAAATTTCCAAAACAATGGACTATGCAAAGTTCAATGTGTAACAGACCAATGACTCTGAGATGATCTATCAAGAGAGAACAAGTTATAAAATCTTGCCTGAATGGAATGATGGTATGATGGCCATTCAAAGAGTTACTTGCTTCCATAAAGCAAGATCATTTGCTTTAAGCTCTATTTTTATTCAGTATTTAATGATGAGAACAGAATCTGGCCTGACCCCAAGCACATATTTTACAGCTAATCTAATTCCTGTATTCACAGCATGTCTAGATAAAAGAAATTTATTTATTAAAAAATATTTTGTCAAGTTTATTTTAGGCACAGTGGTTTACAAAACTGTTAATAGTAGAGTTTCATGCAATAAAAAAATTGCAGCACCACACCCTCCACCAGTGTCCATTTCCCTAGGCCATTGGCCATTCTCTCATTGCCCCCATTCCTCCCTGTGGTATGTTTTCTACTTATTTTTACAAGAAAACATAAAAGTAAATGTTTAAATAACTCATTCATAATGCCCGAGCACATGAGCATCACTTCATGCCTGATGACATTGATCCACTGCTTCCCCTAAACAACTCTCTAGGGATTGTAGAGATAGCACCATGGATAAAGTGCTTGCTTTGCACACGGCCATCCCGAGTTTGGTACCCTGCACCCTATATAGTCCCCTGAGCACTTCCAGGAGCGATTCCTGAGTGCAGATCCAGAAGTAATCCCTAAGCATCTCCAGGTGTGGCCCTCCCCTAAAATAAATTCTTCTAAAGAACTATTAGGAGCTATCTCATTCTATGGCCTCAGTTGGGCAGCATTTTGGACTCCCTCTTCTGACTTCCTACACTTGGTTTCCCACTCGGAACTTAATTTGCAAAGGCTCGATGTTTCCCCATGATTTCAAAAGCAAGAGTTCCCTATAATTAGTTTCTTAGAACTGGTCACACTAGAGAGCAAGATCTAAGCAGCCTAAAAACAGCTCTTAAATTGAGTACAATTTTAACTAGTAGCATGCACAGAGAGATTGAGTAGACATGAAAGTAGACTGCCTTTCATACGAATACTTCTGCTAACCACCTTTGTCACAAGTCACATATGCAGGAAGGAATTGGAATCGCTTTCCCAGTTAGGCAGAGTTTTGGACACCAGGTTCTCACCAACACAGCTAGGGAAAACTTATGAGATGAGGAGTCAATGGTTCAGGCCAGGGTGGCTGAAGATCCTGCAACTGCTGATGGTGGGGCCAGAAGAGAGCCCATTCCCTTCTTACTCTCTATTCTTGGGCATTATGGTTTGCTTTACAGAAACTAAGAGGCTATCACATTTGGTCCTTTCAGCACACATCACCCATCCCAAGTGATCCCTCCAACCATGATTGACTTAGTGATCCCTTCTCTCTCACAGCTGCCTTTTCCTCCAGCACATGAGGCAGCCTTCCAACGATAGAGCAATTTTCTGTCTCTACTGTCCTTGGGTCAGTGGGTTGGGGTGGGGTGGGGTGCAGTGCAGATGTCACCCCCTGGTATATTCATAGCAGACTAGATGACTTGATAAGTGACCAGCCATGTTGAGGGAGTTCTTGTGTTAAGGAACTTCATGCTGTCTCTAAAGCTAGCAATAAACCAAAACCTACAGTCACACAGTCACAAGGTAATGAATTCTGCCAACATCTAAGGGAGCTTGAAAGCAGCTTCTTCCCACCGTTCACTCCATACTTCCCTCATCAAATCGTCAGAAGGAATATAAGCCCTGGCCTGGTGGGACCTTGATATAAAGATCCATCTAAGTTGTGTCTAAACATCTAACCCACAGAAACAGTGACAATGCTATATAGTGATATAACATAAATGAAGGGCATATAGAAAACAGTCATCTAGAATCAGTACAGGTTGGAGTACTTGAGGATATGTAAGGTGGAAGACAGGCAGAATAAAGGAAGAAGGATGAAGAAAGGCAGAGCTGGAAAGGTTCCAAATATCAGAGAAAACCAAGTACCTCAGTCTGTCACCAGAGCCCTTCCTATTATGACCCCAAATTTCCTTTAAATTTGCGCCCTCCTTAGTCTCTATACTATTTCTTCGACCTAGAGATCTTAAGCATTTATTTTGTGCTGGAATCTGTCTGAGATTCTGAAAGAAGACACAAATTAATTAAGGTCATTAGTTGCTAGGGATTTACCCCCAAAGAGAAATGATTGACCCGGGAGTCTTGTTTTCAGAGCACTTTTGTGGGCCCCATCAGTGGGTCACTTGAGGAAGGCCCAAGAATTTTGTTTTATTTTGGGGGTCATTCTGAGTAGTGCTCAGGGCTTATTCCTGGCTCTGTACTCAAGGATCACTCCTGGAGGGACTTGGAGGATCATTTGGTGTGCCAGGGATCCAAACTGGGTAAGTTGTGGATAAGGCAAGGATGCCTTACCTGTTGTACCATATCTCTAGCATCCCAGGAATGTTTTTATTTCTTTTCTTTTTTTCATTTCTTTTCTTTTCATTCTTCTTATTTTTTTCTTTTTCCTTTCTTTCTTTTTTTGGAGGAGTTGGTCATACCAGTGACGCTCTGAATCAGGAATTACTCCTGACAGTGGTTAGGAGACCATATGGGAGCTGGGGATCGAACTGGGGTCGGCCACATGCAAGGCAAATGTCCTACCCATTGTACTATAGCTCCAGTCACCCCCCACCCAGGAATGTTTTTCAACAGACACTTCAGGTAATTCTCATGCACATAGTCCAAAGAATATACTGTCAAATCAACCACTAATCTGTACGGCCAACAGTGGTTTTCCAATGGAGGAAATGCAAGATAGGGAGATCATGAGAATATCATCTTGCCTTTGCATGAATACTGATTGCATTGATAAGAACCATGGAGGCAGAAAGGAGTTAAAAATAGCTTGACCAGCATAGGAAAAAATGAGGGTGGAGAGAAATGCACAGGTAAAGGCTATATAGTGGAAGTTGAAACAATAAAATTGCGGATGAATTAATTGAATATGAGGAGTATGAGAGAGAAATACTAAGAATGATACCATTGTTATAATTATTACATCTATTATTATTTAAGTGATTTAATTGTGATTGTGGTCATGTATAGTATAATACTCTGGAGAGGAATGACATATATAGGTAAAAAAATCAATCTTTTTCCCACTAAAAAATCAGTTAAACCACACTGATTTCCTTAACCTAATAGGTATGTCCATGATCATCAATAATTAATTTTTAAAATATGATTCCCCAGACAAAATAGCAAAAGCACTACATTCTTATGAAGTGCATAGCTTCTTTCAAAGAATTTTTCTTTATTTAAGTTATTTCAAATGATTCACAATTGGTTTTAATGAGAGTTCTTACATTCTAAGGTCTGCAAAATTAGATAAGGATACCTTTTCTATGTAGGCCAAGAAATATATACAGAAGAAAATAGAAAATAAATATATGATTACTATACAAAACATTTCCTAAGTGGGTTTGACTAACTTTGGGAAAGAAAAAAAATATACATACACATTTTTGGTTGACGGGGCCACACCTGGAGGTGATAATTTATCCTCTCTTTATTTAAACACCATACTTTACAAAGTTGTTCATAATGATTTGTTCCAGGCATTCAATATTTCAAACCCAATCCCACCACAACTGTCACCTTATCTCCTTCATTGTCTATATTTTCCCAATCACTCCTCAAGCCTGCCCCCATAGCAAACCCACAAGAATTTATTTTTATATTGATTGTTATCACTAAATGGCTAATAAAATGGTCAAAAATATTTCAGTAAAAGAAAATTTGTGAAAATTGTTGTATCTCACCACAGGAATGTTAAGTTGTTTTCTGATGATTTACTAAGCTGTTGTTGCAAATTAAGCCTCCTGTGTTCATGTTTTTGTCAGTGGAGATTACTTGGCTTCTACTTTACATTCCCATCCAATCTGATGTGCTCTTACTGGGACGCTAGTATTATAGAGTTTGGACATGTCACACGGCGACACACTCCAGAAAAAATCCACAATACTTAATTGGAAATTCAAGTGGGAGGCATGGAGGCAGCTGTTGGGGGTGTGAGTGCAGCTGCTGGGGCTTTGGTAAGGTGGGAACTTGGCCTTTCCCTGAAGGTGGTAATTTCTTACTCCTGGGTTGGTGTTCAGCATCACTCTTGGCAGTATATGGTGTGTCTGGGATTAAACCCAGGTCAGCCATGTGCAAAACAAGTGCCCTACTCACTGTACTATCTCTCCAGCTCCTTTTTGCTTTGCTTAATGGTATTTAATTCTTCTCACCCCTGCACTTCTTGAAGCCTCAGCGGCCACAACCATCTTCCACAGCTGCCACAACCATCTTCCACAGCTGCCGCCATGTTGAGTCACCCACCATCACTGCTCTACCAGTTCCTGAGTGAATCTCCAAGGAGATGCACTCCAAGTAACTACAATTCATGGTAACACTTGTCCCTGTGGCTGAATACTCCAGGGCACCTGTGGGAGGTGGGCCAACTAAGTACCCACCCTGCCAAAGTCCAAGCAGCCACACCCACATCCCACAGCTTGAGCCACACCAAGAGCTCACCCCCCACCACTTCACAAATAGTCTCTGCAGAGATGACAAGCTGCAAATAATTTTAGGACCCTATGTTGAGAACTCTTGTATCTTAGTGGGAGAGGGCAGCCTTCCCCCACCCATTATACTTCTGGGAGCCACAGCAGCTATGCCCACTACCCACATGCACCACCATGTCAACTTAGTGGCCCAAACTACATATTCTGAAGTCTCTTGAAGAACATGAAGACCAAGACAATTTCTAATTCCTAAATACTGGAATTCCATTAGAAGCACACCAAATTATTTAGGGTAGTAACTATAAATGCCAACTGTACTCAACAAATAAAACAATAATATATAAGGTTCCATTAGCAACAAACAGCTTAATAAATTCTTTTTTTTTTCTTCCTTTCATTTTATTGAATCACTGTAAGAAAGTTACAAGTTTCGTGTTTGGGTTACAACCACACAATGATCAAACATCCATCCCTCCACCAGTGCACATTTCCCACCACCAATATCCCGGGTATACCCCCCCCTTTCCCACTTTCCCCCTGCCTCCATGGCAGACAATAGTCCCCATACTCTCTCTCTACTTATGGGCATTATGGTGCGACCTCTTATCTCCCTTTTGGAGAACCTGGCAAGGTACTGAGAGCATCCTGCCCACATGGCAGAGCCTGGCAAGATCTCCGTGTCATATTCGATATGCCAAATACAGTAATAGTGATAGGTCTCATTCCCCTACAGTGAAAGAGCCCCCAGTGCAACACCACTGGGAAGAACAAGTGAAGAGAGGCTGCTAAAATCTCAGGGCTAGGACGAATAGAGACATTACTGATGCCCACTCAAGCAAATCAATAATCAACTGGATGACAGTGATACAGTGATAAAATGATGGGTCTCCCACTCTCACGATACATTGTTTAATTTGAAAGATATTAAAGATAGTTAGTAAGCACATCTGAATCCAATGGTTACATAAAAAGCAGAGTTGGAATAGTTCATACAGCCAAATCGCATGACAATTTCTTATTCTATCATTGCCTATATCGCCCTCTGTTTTTTTTTATAATTTCAGCTTAATAAATTCTTAAATGAGGATTTACCAATCCTGTGATCAGATATAATAATTTTGATATAAAATGGATTTTTCTACATAATGATTTTATTTTTCACATACTTATTTATTTTAATATTGGAGCATTGTTATCTAATCAATTTCAACTTTAGAACTGTATTGAAGGTTGTGGCTTTTGTCTATATTAAATTTTTAAAATGATATTTAAATGGCTAGAGCAATAGTACAGCAGGTAGGGCATTTGTCTTCCATGCGGCTGACCTGAGGTCGGTCCCCAGGATCTCATAAGGTCCCCCAGCACTGCCAGGAGTAATTTATGAGTGCAGAGACAGGAGTAACCCCTTTGTCAAGTGTGTCCCAAAAAGCTAAAGAAAATAAATTTAAAAATTGGGTTCTATTAAAAAATAAACTGAAAAATTATATTTAAATAATTTCTTTTTGGTTTTTTTGTTTGGAAACCATACCCAATTGTGCTCAGGGATTGCTTCTGGTAGGGCATCAAGGAACATATGTGGTATATGGAAAGCAATGGGTGTTGGCCGCATGCAAAGAAAGAGACCTACCTGCTGTACTGTCTTTGGCCCCTAATCTTACAATGCTTACAATTATCATATGAAGCTATGATCATCACCCCCATTATACAGTTAGTAGGTAATAAAGATATTAGAATGTCAAATTGTTACTGAATAATCGAATTTTTGTCATGTCACCTCTTTCTATCCAATAAATTTTAATAAATTAGAGAGATAAGTTTTAAAACAAAGTTAGTAGGAGCTGAAGAGATTGTACAGAGTTTAAGGCAATTGTCTCTCTTGTTCCATCCTTGTACCACATATGGTACCCCAAGTGATGTCAAGAGTGATTCCTGAGATGACAAAATCCTCCAACCCCATCAAAAAATGGGGAGAAGAAATAAACAGAAGCTTCCTCAAAAAAGAAGTACAAATGGACAAAAGGCACATGAAAAACTGTTCCACAATGCTAGTCATCAGGGAGATGCAAATCAAAACAACAATGAGATATCATCTCACACCACAGAGACTGGCACACATTCAAAAGAACAAAAGCAACCAGTGCTGGCATGGATGTGGGGAGAAAGGGACGCTTTTTTACTATTGGTGGGAATGCCCACTGGTCCAGCCGTTTTGGAAAAGAATATGGACAGTCCTTCAAAAACTAGAAATTGAGCTTCAATATGACCCTGCAATACCACTTCTGGGAATATATCCTGAGGGTACAAGAAAGCACAGTAACAATGACATCTGTACCTATATGTTCATTGCAGCATTGTTCACAATAGCCAAAATCTGAAAACAACCCAAGTGCCGGAGAATAGACGACTGGTTAAAGAAACTTTGGTACATCTACACAACGGAATACTATGCAACTGAAGTCATGAAATTTGCTTATACGTGGATAGACATGGAGAGTGTCAAGCTATGTGAAATGAGTCAGAGAGAGAGAGAGGGACAGATATAGAAAAACTGCACTCATTTGTGGGGTATAAAATAACATAACACAAGACCAACACACAAGGACAGTAGATAGAAGGGCCAGGAAGACTGCTCCATAGTTGAAAGCCTGCCTCATGAGCGGTTGGGGAAAAGACAGCTGAAATAGAGAAGGGATCACTAATAAAATGATGGTTGGAGGAATCAGTTGGGATGGGAGATGTGTGATAAAGAACAAACATGATAACCTCTCAGTATCTACATGGCAAACCATAATACCCAAAAGTACAGAGACATTATGTGGAATATTGTCTGCCATGGAGACAGTGGGAGGGTGGGAAAGGTTGGGGTATACTAGGGATATTGGTGGTGAAGAATGTGCATTGGTGGAGGGTTAGGTGTTTGATCATTGTGTGATTGTAACTCAGACATGAAAACTTTTAACTAGATTTTGGTGAATCAATGAAATAAAAAAAAAGAGTGATCCCTGAGCACAAGCCCAGGCATAAGCCACCAGTATTGCTGGGTGTGGCTCCAAACTCATCTGCAAAGGCACTAAATAAATAAAATAGGTAAATAAAACACATTTAACAAACATGCATTGTGGGGGGAATTTTAAGATGTTCAGGCTAAGTTTGGGGGATGGGGCAGGAGAAGGAATCTGGGGACACTGGTGGAGGAAAGTTGAGACTGGTGTAGAGACTGGTGATAGAATATTGTGTGTCAAAAACCCAACTATAGGGGGTTGACTCCATGGCTTGGAGGCTGGTCTCTCATTCTGGGCAACTCAGAGAAGGAAACACCAAGTAAAATGTGGTCAGAGGTCATGCGGGGGAAGGATGATGCTTGCCGATTGTAGGCTAGAGACTGAACACAATGGCCACTCAACACCTTTATTGCAAACCACAACACCTAATCAGAGAGAGAGAATAAAAGGGAATACCCTGCCATAGTGGCAGTGTGGGGTGGGGGGAGACGGGACTGGGGAGGGTGGGAGGGATGCTGGGTTTACTGGTGGTAGAGAATGGGCACTGGTGAAGGGATGGGCTCTCGAAATCTGTATGGGGGAAACATGAGCACAAAAATGTATAAATCTGTAACTGTACCCTCACGGTGACTCACTAATTAAAAATAAATAAAGTATAAAAAAACCCAACTATAAGAATAATTTTATAATTCATGGTGCTTTAATAAAATAAAATTTGTGGAAAACACATGAATATAGGAATATATTATTACATGTACATGAATAAAAGTTTATATCTTACAAAAACAAATAAAAAGGTATATTATATTATATCATATACCTCAAAGAAATGAAGTAAATATATGGAAGAAAAACACTGGTAACATGAACTACATACATGTCCTATAGTTGAAATCTCTGTTCATGATACTACAAGAAAATTTTAAGAAGCAAATGAAATAGTAGGAAAATATCTGTAGCCACTATACACAGAGCTCTTCCATCTGATACTGGTTCACCACTTTCTAGCTAGAGAATGTGGAGTCAGCTAATAGATGTCTCTCTGTGTATTTCATTCATCTGTAAAATGGGAACAGTAATAGTACTCACCTAATTATAATGCAGAATATAGAGATAAGTAGTAGGTCTTAGAACTGGTATATTTCCCCATAAACCTGAAGTAATGTTACCTATAATTCTTTCACTCTAGTCATAAACTAGAACAAAGTAATGATCATTATCACCAAAGAAAAAGAGTAACAGAAGTCAAAATCAATTCACAAAACATGAAATACAAATGATCAATGAATATTTACACTACATTAGTGGTCTAAATAACAGTTTTTTAACTAAATAACATTTCTCCAATACAATTTAAAACAAACACAGTTTAACTACAATATTCTACATTGGTAGCCACCTATGGATATACTTGCCTATGCTACTCATGAGAATTAAAACTGATATAAACTTTCTGAAGGAAATTTAAAAATAAGTTCCAATAGCCTTATAATGTTCATGTCCTTTGATATAATTATATGATGTTTTAGAAATCTAATTTAAACAACCTAACAAATATTTCTGTGCAAGTACATACATTGTAGTGATTTTTCTTAAAATATGATGAAGTCAGTCTATTCTCTCGACAGATTAAATGACAATATTTCCATACATGAAAACAGTATGTCTCTGCTAAAAATAACATTTTCAAAGCATATTTCTGATCTGTTCAAATTCTTCAGATATTGGAAGCCAAAGAAATGGCAAACAAAAATTTCCTACCCCACAGTTCTTCCTGAACTTATTTGTACAAAACATTTTGAAAGAGAATGAACCCTAATATAATATCGGTTTGCTTAGGAGTACTGAGATAATGACTAAATTTTCTTTCATTAAATTTATTGCTACTAAACACATTTTATACAATAGCCTGGACTTTTAAACAACCAAAATAAAGTGCATTTGGTTTGGTGCTAGGATATTAAGGATTTTTTTAGTTTCAACACTACCAATACATTTTTAAATTTTTTATTATTAATATATTATTTTTCCTCAAAGCACCATGATTTATAATACTGGTTATTAGTGGTATGCTTTCATGCATATAATTTTCCACCAGAGTATACAATTTCCTCCAACACTGTTTCAGATATTAAGAATTTTAAGAGAAATTCCAGGAACCTTGGAAAGGTAAGAATGTGTTGGAAATAATCTTTCTAGGGACAGGATAATCAAAAGTGCAGAAGATAAAAAAAAAAGTGCAGGAGGAGCCTTACCGCTGACTCTTCTTGGTGAACACATCTCTGTGGTGAGAGAACAGAGAGGGAACCAGTAGTTGCCTGCCAGATAGCCACCGCCTGCCCAGCTTGCCTCCCTGCATTCTTACTCATTCCGCCATGGTATAACTGTGGTTCAGCCCTTTTCCAGTCTACTCAGATCTCTGAACTCTTTATTTTTGCCTCTGTGTTAAGATTATTAAGCCTTCTCTTTGTTCCAGTGCTGGGTTAGTGCTCAGGTCTGACTTTTTAGCTGGTAATGGTAATTATATTACATTTATGTAATATAATTTAGGGGCATTTATTAACCTGAATGAGATCACTTAGAGTAAAATACTCTGTTCCTAGAGTGTCACTCAGTAAAGAAGTTGCCATTTTTGTAACTTAGTAAGAGTCCACATATTTTTCCATGAAAACAATTTTTTTCAGTCCTATGGACCACCGCCCCCCCCCACAACACACATACAACCCAGATACCCAGATGCCCTCGAAAATATGCAAAACCAGGGGGGTCACGCTGAAAGTAGAGTGAAGTGAAGAAAGCATTTGGTGCCTCCTGGAATAGTGTGTTCATTCTAGGTGTTTCATTTAATGTACCTGGACCCTTTTCCTTGCCCTTCCTTGCTTGAGCCACAAGACAAACATTTAAGCCTAACCAAAAATACTCAAAGAATTAAAGCTATTAGAAAAAACAGTGATATAAGGGAGGCTTTTTAATTCACTTAAATCTTGGTCCATGAAATATCTTAGATCAGCCTAATAAAGTCTGAACTCAGCAATTCAACACAGCCTGGATGATGTGCTGAGGGCCCGAGGACCCGGTGGATAGGAGGGCTGAACACAGTCCCTAACAATGTTTCTAACAATGTGTATGTCTGGCAAAATAAGGCGTTTTATTAAATTTACAAAAATAAATTGTTTCCATTGCAATCAGTTAAGTCTACACTTCCTTTGCACCCTGACTTCGCTCTGTACTGCATTTGTCCTTGTGATAGTTGGCATTGCAATGACCACAGGTGATTTGGGGATTGGGCTTGGGAAATTGACTTGGGATAGAATATATTTTGAGTGAAGTAGAATTTATTTACTAGGCTTGCATTTATTTTTGAGATAAGCTAAAATTTTCTTAACCATCCTCCTATAGCAATAATTGCTGGGACCCTCATAGCACATACTAGATTTTCTCACCGGGGGTCATGTCAAGAAAGGTCCAGAAGGGGTGTTATCTGTGTATGCATTAGCTGGTTCCAAAAGTGTGTGGACAGTGTGAGACAGTCAAGATTTGAGTGTAACTACTCCAAAGCTGATCAACAGAAAGTTCTTTTAAATCTTTTATAAAAATTTGCCATGACAAATTGAGAGGCTCAGAGAAACATCTCTAAATTTGACAATCATACCAACAATTTAGATGGATTTTTCAATAGAGTTGTAAAGCTGGGAGGAAAAAGGGGTTGTAATTATCAATGATATAAAACAAACTTCAACCAACAAGGATCGAGGAAAGAAAAATTATCTTCTGACTTTCTCCATAGAAAATACTATCAATTATCATTAGCAGAAGTGATTAAAAACATGTAGGTAGTTAATTTAAATAGTGTTTCTTCTTTCTGAATTTTATGGTATTTGTCATAGTTACCCACCTTCCGGACTGGAGTGATAGCACAGTGGGTTGGGTGTTTGCCTTGCACGAGGCCGACCTGGGTTCAATTCCTCCCTCGCTCTCGGAGACCGAACAAGCTACCGAAAGTATCCTGCCCACATGGCAAAGCCTGGCAAGTTACCCGTGGCATGCGTATTTGATATGCTTTTCTCTTTCCTTCATATCACTTGCATGGTTTAGCAATGTCCTTTATGTACAGACACAGGAAGACAGTTGATGCTAATCTTTTGTAATGTGGGAGTTAATTGACTCCAAATAATATTTACTCCTGATCATCCATCATATTTATCTGACTTAAACCTCAGTTGTCTTTACTTCCTAACACCCACAAAAGAAGAGTCCCGACGAAGGGACTGGATGGACTCAGGGCAAATTGTAAGCTAGCCTGGCATCAAAAGGGGACAAGCTAAGCACCATAAGTATCATAAGTTAAGAGCATGGTCATGGAACAAACTCTGTCATGATCCAAAAAGAAGTAACTGAATAAAGACCCTGCTGGTGTTAGGAAAGACTAACCTGGCCTGAGGACTGTGGTCTGGGTTATATAGCCAGATATCCCCAGGAAGAGCCAAACTTTAAGCTTAATATATCTCTTACTGTGTTCATACAAAATGACTAGAAATATTATAAGAAGTAAATTTACTTTGATTGTTTAAATGGATTACTAACTGAAGAAAAGGAGAAAACAATACACCCTGGATGGAATCCCACCCTTGAGCGGATCTCATAGTAATCTGGAGTGCTGACCCCTCAGATGTGATTTTGTCCTTGAGTTAGTCCCCTAGAATTTCCCCTGAAGGAGTGGCTTTACCTCTGTTTGTTTTTATGGCTATGTTCAACCCCACCTATGTGTACCCTCGCCCTTCATGATTTCTATATAACTATGCTGTAAGGGGTAAGAGAAGACTAAATGATGACGATGACTAGGAGAGGACTTTGAGGTCTACAAGGAGACTAGGATGATGGAACTATGATGACTGAGAATATGACCAAAACTATGAGTATGATTGTGCTGTAAGGGTCCAGAGATAGGATTAAACTGGGGAGGAGAGAGAAATAAACTACCAACAGGGATCATAGCAAAGAACCCAGAAACCAGGCGAGCAAGCTCTTACTGGCCAAAGGTAGGATGATTTGAGTATCAAAAAAGTAATGACTGAAATGAATTGAACACATCAAATATATTTAAACTTGTGATTCAATTATTCAAAATATAAACTGTCACTTCAGCACAATTATATAAAGCTAAAATTATTTTGGAAATTTGTAAAATAATCCTGCATTTTTATAAAGGTTATACCACTGGACAACAAAGTACTAGATGAAGGAAATTCCTCCTTATAGAACTTTTCTAACTAATAAATACAGATGTAATTATAGACAGAACATTATCATTTTTCAGTCATTAATGAACAATAGAACTAAGCATTGAGCAGTAATGATTGTCACTTCAGCATCATGTGTCTGCTAGTGAGGTGACTAATATCACTGTGCTATACTATTCTGCCTCCTCAAACCTCAAATGGGATCACATCAACCCTCTATATACAGCTACCAATTCACAAGAAATATAAAAGACAAACATTTTACCCATTCCATGAGGGTTCGATCAGAAAATCCAACTTCTGAGACCCATGAAAGAAAATCTCTCTTTCAGCAAATAAATTATGAGAGGGAAGAATAAAAGAATTCCTATAGCTTTTAGAAGTCCTTAGAGATTTATGAACCAATTACAATATTATGATATGTGGAGTTTATTTGGATTTTGATTCTAACTACCTATAGAGTATGTGTTTGTGCATATATAGTACTGGAAATATGAACACTGAAAAATATTGGATTGTGTTAGGTATTATTGCTCTATTTATATTTGAGGTGCCTTATCACTGCTCTTTAGAGTACTAACTGGAAGAAACTATGAGTCAGGCAATCACTGTCTCACTGTCTCACTGTCGTCCCATTGCTCATCGATTTGCTTGAGTGGGCGCCAGTAATGTCTCATTCATCCCTGTCGCATTCAAGATCAGGGGAATGAGGCCCATTATTTTCACTTGTTTTGGCATATCAAATATGCCACGGGTAGCTTACCAGGCTCCGCCGTGTGAGATTCTGCATGGCTCTCTTCCGGGAGCTTTATTTTATAGTCTCTGGATCTTGGCCATTGATGAGATTACATGGCACCGGGGTGGTTTTTGGGTGTGACTGCCAAGCTACTGGAAAATGGGGGACCTGTGTGGAGGAGGCCCAGTCTCAATCTAAGCAGGTTTGGAGATCTCAGTCACGGGTCCCGCATACCTGGGTTCCTCTGTCGGTTTCTTCATGGGTGAGGCTCATCTGAGTCAGGCGATAAGGAATTATTTTTAGGATTCCCTAAGCCTTATTTTGGGCCTCTAAGCATGTCAGGATTGAGTACTGCCTTAAGCAAGGAAGCTGCGGTATTAGTTACAATTTATCACTGGACTCCTGTTCACAGGGCATTAAACCCTTCCCATAGGAATGGGATAGACAGTACAAGGGTAAAGTCACATGCTTTGCATGAAGCTCTCCATGGCCCAAGTTTTACCAGGTGTGACCCTTGAGGGCCCCTCCCTGAAGGACAGGCTTCAGTATTCCTTGGCCCCATAGGGTCTGAGGGGCATCGCTGCCTTGGTCCTAGCATTGAACTACTAGACGAGTTAGTTGAGAAGCACCAGAAGGGGAGCACTGCTTTGGAGGCTTTCATCTTCCTCAAACATAAATCTGCTATATATAACAGGGATTCTTAAACTTTTAGCACTAAGGAACTCTTTCTATCTAATAACTTTTATTGGGCGTTGCCAGGGATTGAACTCAGGGCATCATTCATATGAGATATGTGCTCTATTTGGGGGTTTGTTTGTGTTTGGAAGTCACACCCAGCTTTGCTCTCAACTTACTCCTGGCTCTGTGCTCAGGGATAAGTCCTGGTGATGCTTGGGGCACCATATTTGGTGCCAGAGTTCTAACTCCAGTTGGTTGCATGCAGGGAAAGTGGCCTATCCCATACTATCTCTTTAGCTCCATCCATGCAAGAAATTTTACATGGCCACAGGTATACAGGTAGACCCTGGGTTGGTTATGCACTTGACTTTGACTAATTTTTGGTCACTGTGTATTCAGAAACCTTTTTATATTGCCATATCTTTTACAGCCTCCACATTCAGCCTCCATAAGGGATCATGGACCACAGTTTAAGAAATTTTGCCCTAATGGAACTTCAGTGGGCTCCAAACACTGGGACTCCCATCCTCGATGATCCACTGCTACCCAGTAGAAGCTCTTCATTCCTAAAACAGTGAAGATAAACTTTTCTGTAAAAGCCTCTCCACTTAGACTAATTTGAATCACAGCTTATTCTGCTCTGAGTTTTTAATTATTATGGTTGTCAGTTGATCTAAGTATTTTAATGAATGGTTTTATTATGCTTCTGTCCCGAGGCTTTAAGCAAAAAGCACAATTATAAATTTCAGATGTTCTTGCAGCTCTCTCTATTTGTATATATATATATATATATATGTATAGACACACATATGCACATCTACACACATATGTATGTATATATGTATATATATACATATATATAGCATCTTAATAGCTTGTAGAGAATATCCCAAAGAGAGTGTTGCAACTCATACTGAGAGATGACATCAATATAGTTCTGTGGAAAGAACCTCAAACTGGATATCGGAATCTTGGGTTTAATGGTCTGTATTTAAATTTGATGATTGACAAGTACATGTGAGCAAGAGTTTTTCTTATTTGTGTTTTCCAGGTTCTCTTTTCTTTTAATTATTTGTTATGGTTTACAAAGTTATAATAGTGCCAACATGTATATTATCAATACACATGCATATTATATGCATATTATACAATACACATACATATATTATCAATGCACATACAAAGTGCCCCTGACCCTCAACTGTCCCTACATCTCTTGAGTAAGAGTTAGGAGTTATAACCAATGTGAGCCAACATTTCCTCATTTGTACTATGGAGATAAAAAGCCTGATGGAAGCAGTGCTGAGAATCAAATGGAATGATGTACAAATATCCTTTCAAAACTATAAAGTGCAAGATAAATATGCAATATCTATATTTCCTTATGAGTGAAAAATATGCAAGAACAATGTGAACCATCAAACTGCTAGCATATAATGCATAAAGACATGTTGAATGTACATCAGATTTTTTGCACATTCAAGTTAATGTCTTGGTAGATCACACCACCTGTTTTTCTTCTTACAGGAAATGAACCCAGGACCTTACACCAGCAAGGGAAGTACTTTGTTGTTGAGCCACATCCCTAGTCAATATCTTTTCCTTTTTTGCCGTTCCCTAAAGTATTCATGCAACCCTTTTAGCCAGCTAAACTATTTTCATTCTGGAAAATCCATACATTAGATCAAACTTTCTCCCCACACCTAGATCACAAGGCCCCATTCTTCCTACCTCTGAACTCCTGAAAAGAATATTAGCAGAACTCTTGGGGATATTAATCATACCTTCTTTGTGACCTATTTTCTTTCATATTGTCCAGTTTAACTGCTCAAACATTGCCTTGACATTTTACTTTTCACAGGTGAATGTTCATCTCCCCAATTTGGCTATATACCTCAGAGCTCTAACCTGGGTTCAGATTTATATGTATGTATATCACCATCCTATTGTATACCTAATTAGGGTATAGTTTTCTGGATAAGGGGACGTAGGCATTGGGTGGATAGACCTGATACATCTCTAAAATAGGAACTTGGATGACCATCCAAGGTGGAAGTAAGGGTATAGAAGTGCTTTGCTATAAGAGACACAGCAGGGCTGGAGAGATAGTACAGGGCTTAAGGCTTTTACCTTGCATGCTTCTGACTCTGGTTCCATACCCAGTGCCACATAGTCCCATGAACATTGCCAGGTGCGGCCCTGGGAACCCCCAATCACATCTGGTGAGGCAGCTCTAGAGGTCCTTGAACAGCAGCACATTCTCATGCCCCGAGAATGTCTCAGAAGGCCCTCAAATAATGGACTAAATAGAATTAAAGTAAAGAGATAGGGGCAGTGATTGAATGGAAGTGAATTCTTGGAAAGACCTAGTAGAATTGAAAGGGATATGAAACATAAGAAAGAGACAAGGATAGTCCCAGTATATCTGGGTAAAATCTCCAAAGATGTTAGCATGATGCTGATATACAGCCATGACCCCGATCACCTAGGCCTTCCACACCATAACCATATTTACCAAAAGCCATTTTCTCAGTTGGTTGAGGGCCAAATTACATAGTGACTCTGATCCACAGAGAGATAATACAGGGGACAACAAGGAAGAAAGGCACACCAGACACCACTCTTTGGCCTGTGGTCTGATGCTTCGAACTTCCCATTCTTCAGGTTATCTAAGTCCTCCTGGATCCAAAGGTAATGATTCCAAGGGGATTGGTGCCCTTCTAGCTTCTATACCAAAAATATAGGTCACGTCTGCTTGGCACCTTCAGTTCTAGACATGAGATGGAAAAGGACTCCCCAAACTGTATTGTTTCCCCCATTTTCACCATGTATCCTTAGCAATAGGTAATGGACTCATCAGAGCAATTCCCACCACACTCTGCAGGGTCTGGAACATTCCTCCACTGCTGGAACAAGGCCCTTGGAAGGCGGTCCCCAGATGGGTTGTCGGAGAGAAATGCTCCCTCCCAGATCACTCGATTTGGAGCTTTCCAGTGAAATGCCACATGGAAGGAAGAGCAGAAATTCTAAGGAATTGGCAGTCCGACAGACCTGCATAAATGGCCTCCCTGGAAATATTATTATTGACATGTTTAAATATGGGTATCATTTATCAAGAGCCAAAGTTAAGGTCCTTTTTACGGTGGCTGCGTCTTTTCCCACTGCAGTATCAGATTGTGCTGGCCAGAGGGAAAAAAAATCTAAGAACGTTCCATTTTATTTATTTGTTAGTTTTTGGCAAACAAAAACATTTAAATCCAGAGGGGCTCTCTCCTATTTACGAGGTGCCAAACTGGGTCCCAAATTACAGCTGACTCTGGAACCAGAAAGCTAGAAGTTCTAAAAGCCCACCGCAGGACCTCTTTCCTGAGAACCAGCCTTGCCAACCTCAGGGTCTGGGATTCTCCCACTCCAGTGCTTTCCTCTTGGAGAAATAAACTGGAATCTCCTAATCATGGAATTCTTTCTGCATCCAAGAGCAAGAGCCCACAGTTTAGAGATTTTCATCTCATCAGCTTCATAACCTTGAGCAAATCATTTCCCATCTCTGGCATTTAGCATCCCTCTGTACCATGACAATTATAAAATGGTAATACTTACCAACAAATTGTTGCCAGGGTTAAAGAGTGACACGAAGCTACTCAAGATGCAAAAGAATCTTTGCAATGGTTCTGCATTGTAGTAGGGTTAGTTAAGAAAAAGTCTAGAAATGGAAGCAAGCTATGAGTATCTGGCATTGCGTACTGGGCACTGGCCCTTCCCCATCACACTCTGCCACACATCTCTGCATGCTCACACAGGCTTCCCAGGGCTTGCCTGGGGCCCAAGCAGAGCGCCAGTCCTGTCCTTGCACCGGTGAAGTTCATAATTGCTCAAAACATTCCCACAGGAGACCTAGCAGAGGTTGAAGTCCCCTTCCTGCTGGCCAGACCTGGAGCTTGCACCTTATTTGCATACTAATTAGCATCAGTTGGAAAACTGAGATTTTGATCCTTCTGCTTATGCAAGGCATCACTTACTAGGTGGAAACAATTCAACAGGCAGCCAAAACACAATGTTGATCTGCTTTCTCCCTATTGCCACAACCAGAGAAGGGGCTTGCATGCTGCTAGGAGCTTGTTAGCACCCCAGGAAATTCTCTTGCAGGTATTCCAAGAGTTAGTGGCCCTTTTGGTATGTGCTGTTGTCTTCAATTTCCAAAGCAGTTTCATAATCTAATTCAGTTTCACATTTAGTAGTCTGAATACTCCTGTGAGGGAGGTATAAATAAACCCGTTTTACAGAGCAGGAGACTGTGAGTTCAGAAATATGAAGTCGTAACCAGAGGTCTCTCTCTCACCCACACATACAGATACCTTAGTGATTTTCACGTTTAAGTTCAAGCCCGTATCTGAAATCCAAACTTTGCACTCTTCTGTCCCACTCTTCGACCTCTTCTTACTTCCTTCCATCTTCTTGGCTACCAGAGCCACAATCTCCAGCATCCCCCTAATTTAGCGCCTCTTCCTACGACACCTGATCAACTAAGGTATTTTATGGCATCATCGTACAGATGAGCCTTCAGCCGGAAAGATGAAGATGCCACAATAGTAACCCAGCAGCATCTGTTTTTAAGTTTTATTTCAAAGGAAATGGACCTCACATAACTAAATTTCTTTTTCTATTTTTTCTAACTATTAAAGAACTTATATATTTAATAAATATTTAATAGGAATTCCCTTCCGGCTAAATTCAAGCCCCCTCTACATCTCATTACCATGTCTTAGAATAGTATCCTCATTGTCACTTGCTTAATTATGCTAAGAAAGAGTTGAATTGTGTGGCTGTTGGGATCAAAAAGCGATTAAATTCACTTGGCAGGACTTTGGATATCTCATTATGATCCTCATTTAGCACTTCTAATGGAGTTATTTTTTTTTCCCTCAATCCTGACTTGGGAAAGACTTTTTCAGTATAGTTAAGTATTTCCCTGAGCCTTGCACGACTTTGCACTTTGCTAGAAAAGACCAGAAGTTACTTCACACTTCATTTGCACTATGAAGAGGACCAGCCCCCCAGAGTAATGCCACAAAGCCCTGGAGAAAGGTGTGGGGCAGTTGGGCTTTGAGACATTCCAGTGAAGTCTCATATGATATAACTGAATACTTTCTGAAACAACAGCAGCAAGGGCTAGTCCAGGCCCTACTAAGATTCCTCCAATGACAGGAAACTCAATTCTCCCCAAGTTGAACTTTCGTCTCTTTAGAGTACTCAGTAGGGCTTTCAGTTCCTTCGGTCCCTGGTCTTCTTCCAGCATTCTAGGTTTTCCCTGCTCTCTGAACAACCAAAAACTCATATCTCTTTTTTTGAAGATACTTATCAACTTGGAGGCTCGTCTGGTAATCCCTGAGTCATCTGAGTCATCTCTTCTCTTGGGTATGTAGCCCCATCTCCTTCATAATGGGACTGATTTCCTTTTCCTTCTACGTCCAAGTAATGTTCTTCTATCTCCTTCCTCTCTTTTTCTCCTTCCTCCCCCATTCCTTCCTTCCACTGACTTGAAATGAAAATAGGTTTACTTCACCAATAAAAATAACTTTATTCAGACAAAAGTGCAGGCTCATTAGTGAGATAAGCACACCTCAGAACAAAGACTGAGCAAACTTTTAAAGGTGTTTAGAAGAGAAGATGCAAGCAAAGAGCTCATTGGAAGAAACTAGAAGTTTGATGCCATACTGGCTTCTTATTTAATGGTTTATCACATTCCTTCATTGACCAAGCTGTTGCTGGGAGACTTGTCTAATATTTAAAGAGTATATATAATGAACTAGGCTGGAGTGATAGCACAGCATGTAGTGCATTTGCCTTGCACACAGCCAACCCTGGTTTGATTCCTCCATCCCTCTCAGAGAGCCCAGCAAGCTACAGAGAGTATCCCGCCCACACAGCAGAACCTGGCAAGCTCCCCGTGGCATATTCTATATGCCAAAAACAGTAACAACAAGTCTCACAATGAAGATGTTACTGGTGCCCGCTCAAGCAAATGATGAGCAACGGGATGACAGTGATACAGTTATACAATGAACTACAGATAATGTCATACTCCGTGGCAAAAAGTATGAAACCCTTTCCTCTAATATCAGGCATAAAAAAGGCATATACTTTCACCACTATTATTGAGCATGGTGTAGGAAGTTTACGCTGCAAAGGTAGGCAAGAAAAATAAATTCAATGTATATAAACTTTAAAAAATTAATCAGCATTTGAAAATTACAGAATAAAATATGCAGAATCCCATGAGGACTCCACCAAATAATATTTTGTTTTCCAAATAGCATTTTATAATCAATAAAAATATACTAAAATATCAAGCTATAAAAATCTTTTGCGTTTCTGTATGCAAACAAACAAAAAGAGAAAGACATTTTAAAATCCAGTTTACTACTGTGAGCAAAAGTATCAAATACCTAGAAATCAACTCAACAAAGGAAGTCAAAGACTTGTAGAAGACATAAGAAAATTTAAAAAATAGTTCCAAGTTCATGGATTGAAATAATTAACTGCTTAAAAAATGATCTACACAAAGTATTATAGATATTTCATGCAATCCCTATAAAAACCCAATAACAGTGTACAAGTTACTGTCACTGCCATTGCTCATCGATTTTCTCAAGCAGGCACCAGTAACGTCTCCATTGTGAGACTTGTTGTTACTATTTTTGGAATATCAAATACGCCACGGGGAGCTTGCCAGGCTCTGCCCTGTGGGGTGAGATACTGTCAGTAGCTTGCTGGGCTCTCTGAGTGAGACGGAGGAATAGAACCCAGGTTGACTGCGTGCAAGGCAACTGCCCTACCCGCTCTCCTATCACTCCAGCCCCAGTGTGTACAAGTACATAGAATAAATACTATATTTTTCTTTTTGGGTCACACCCAGAAATGCACAGGGGTCACTCATGCACTCAGAAATCACTCCTGGTGGTGCTCGGGGGGACCATATGAGATGCTGGGAAACAAACCTGGGTTGGCTGCATGCAAGGCAAACACCCTACCTGCTGTGCTATCGCTCCAGCCCCACAGAATAAGTACTATTAAAATTTGTTTGGAACCATAAAATTCCACAGTCAAAGCAATTCTAAGAAGAATAAAGATAGGAAGCATTGTATCCCCTGACTTTAAACTATGCTGTGATAGATTGTTGGATTCAGTTTGTTAGAATTTTGTTAAGAATCTCCATCAATGTTTATCAGGGACAGGAACACTAGTTTATAATTTTCTTTTTAATTGGTATCTATGTTTTAGGTATCAGTATAATTTTGACTTCATAGAAGCTACTGGGGACGTATGCCTCTTTCCTCAACACTCTGTTAAAGCTTGGCAGGTATGGGTCCTAAGTCTTCTTTAAAGTTTTGCTAGAACTCACTAGTGAATCCATCCAGATGTGGGTTTTTGTTCTTGGGGAATCATTTTAATTGTTAACTTCTTTACTTACGATTGGTTTACTGTTTCTGTTTTCTGTTTCCTCTTGATTAATCTTGGGATGCTGTATGTTCTAAGCATTCATCCATTTCTTTTAGGTTCTCAAACTTGCTGGCATAAAGTTGCTCATGGTAACTTCTTAGGATTTATGAATTTTATGAAGTTTCTGTTGTGATTTCTCCCCTGTCATCTCCGATCCTATTTATTTGAAGTTTTTATCTTCTTTTCTTAGTCTATTTAAGGGTTTGTCAGTATTCTTTACTCTTTCAAAGAACCAACTTCTGGTTTCATTGACCCTTTATAAGGAACATAATGGACTATAAGAAAAATGAAATCTTGCCTTTTGCTACAACTTGAATAGAAATAGAAGGTGTCATATGAAGTAAAATAAATCAAAGGGAGAAGAAGAAATGCTAGATAATTTCACTCGTACATGTTATATAAAGAAATAAGGAAATGGAAAGTGCAGTAGTGGTATATGCCAAAGCATCAATATTAACACAATTGTAAACAATTTAACTCAATAATAATAAAGTAGCTTCTAAAATAGAAAAACCCTAAGAACACAAAATTTTTAATTCAAAAATAAACATTTGCACTGCGATACTCACTGCGATAGCCAAGATCTAGAACAATCCAACTGTCCAAGATCAGATGAGTAGATGAGTTGTATACACACAGTGGAATACCACTCAGCAATAAGAAAAGATGAAATACGGGTCAGAGAGATAGTACAGTGAATAAAGCACTTGTCTTAAATGTAGCTGAGCAGGACCAATCCCCAGCATCCTATATGGTATCCTGAGCACTGCCAGCAGTAATTCCTAATGACAGAGCCAGAAGTAACCCCTGAAAATTGCTGGGTATGATTCAAACCCTCCCCACATGATGAAATATTGCAGGATTTTGCTATTTGGTTGAAAATGAAAGTAACATGCTTTCATAAGCAAAATGAGTCAAAGGAAGAAGGATAAATATTAAATGGTCTCTCATACGTGGAGCATAAATAAATATATGGAGTGAATAAGAAACAGCCAAATGATAATGGATCCTGAGAGTCAGCCTATAGAATTGTGGTGACGGAGTGGCAAAAGGGTACCTGGAATCTTAAAACAGTGGTGAAGGAATGCCAAAACTCTGGTCGTAGATGTGATGTAGTCACATTACATGCCTAAAATATTACTATTGTAGATCATGGTGTCCAAATAAAAATAGTCAGAACTCAGTATAAAATAGAAAGAGAGGAATGGATAATAAATTAAAGAGACTGAAACCAGGGAAGTCTTGGTGACAGGCTGTATCAGGATGAAAGAGAGAATTTATTCACCAAAGAAAGGTTTCTAGTAAGGAAAAATGAAAGTAGAACAGGGTGTTTGTTGATGTACATGTTGAATCTGAATATTCTTGGACTTCCTGGTAGATGACTAATTAGCTGGAAAGGCAATATGCAGATTGTCATGACCTCAGTTTTAGAAGCCATGATAGCCATTACATTGCTAATCAAACCAACCACAGGCTTGGTTAGCAATATCAGAAAACTGTTCCTTTCTCATAAACGAAGAGGAGTTATGGGCTGGAGTGATAGTACAGTTGGCAGGGCAGTTGCCTTACACATGACCAACCCTTGTTCAATCCTTTGTATGCCATGTGATCCTCTAAGTCCACCAGGAGTGATCCCTGAGTGAAATTTCAGGAGTAAACCTGAATACTGCCAGATGTGCCCCCACAAATCCCCCTAAAAGAGAGAGGCTAGGTTTATTCCATGTATATTGGGTTCTAAGAATACCCTTGAGTGCCTTAGTGCAAATCCCTATGACAAATATGTGAGCTAGTTTCTAAAGAACAATTGAGGAAGCAGAGATGACCATTCTGATAACTTTTCAGACTTTCTTAGACTGCTTATTGCCTGTTGTTTGGAGTTTTGGGGTCCATTCACAAGTCCAAAAAAGTACCAGCATACACAGTAGAGCGGAGAGGACTTTCAAGCTTAATCCCAGGTTGCCTTCTAGAAACTTGAAAGCTGTCTCTCCCAATCACCAATCAGCTGGGCTCTAAACCCAGCGTTTCTGCTAGTTGGCTTCTTCCCCGAAAAAGTCACTGTCACTGTCATCCTGTTGCTCATCGATTTGCTCGAGTGGACACCAGTAATGCCTCCATTGTGAGACTCGTTGTTACTGGGTATTTTTTTGCATATCAAATATGCCACGGGTAGCTTGCCAGGCTCTGCCATGTGGGCGAGTAGCTTGCTGGGCTCTCCGAGAGGGGAGGAGGAATCGAACCCGGGATGGCCACATGCAAAGTGAACACCCTACCCACTGTGCTATCGCTGGTAGGACATAGAAATATCAGAAACACACAAAACCACTGTTAGTATTTAATACTCTTGGGGTTACTGTCTATCTTCAATCAGAACAGATAAAGCAGAATCATTCAAAAAGAAAAGATGTGGCTTAAAAGAACACAGATGTATCACTTGGATTGACCTGCCAGAGAAGAGGCAAAAAGATCTAACAACTGGCACTCACCTGGGTAAGCATACAGGGCCTGACCTATATCCACAAGCTCATATGTTTGTGAGGACTCAGCCATACCCTGAACTATCTCAATCGAACTTCTAAGAATCCTAAACACTCTCATTTTTAGTTTATCAGAAGTCAAGTCACCATCAGAAAGTTTCTTAAAGAACATAGGGGCATGACTTGGAGGTGGCACTTGGCTTTTAGGAACCAGCTAAATGTATATGTTTCAGGGGCTTGTATAGAGACAAAATTGATCCAGATAATCTTGGCTCTCCCCTTCAACCCTTAAAATGAAAAGACTAACCATAGGTCCTTCTCAGGATTGCCAGCCATATTCCCAGAGAATAATCTCTTCCAAACTTGGACAACCGTATACATGCTTCTCCACCCTTGGCATGTTGTCCTTGCACCATTTTCACTTCTCACTTCTCTGTCTTACAATAATTGCAATCATTGACTCCGGCCAGATTTTTTAAGTAGGTTCAATTCCTCAGCCTGCTTTTCCAGGTTCTTTCTCGTCAGCCTCTCCATCTTTAATGCAGTCATGCAATGTGAAAACAACCTTACATTCACCCTTGTTGTTACCTAAGGCTGTGCTACTGCTCCTGTTGGGCAAATAAAATCTTCTATGAGACCTGCTGAAGAGAAGTGTAGAAACCAACAGCCTACCTCTTAAGTAGCTACAAGAGCTGAAATCTCATAGCCCTCACAGACATTAATATTTTAATAGTAGTTTTGTTGATAAGACCCTTTCCCACAGGCTCCCACTAACAAAGCAAAGCCTGCAGTTGACTGGCTGCAGCTGAAACACAAGGGGCATGAGGTCAGAGGTCTGTCTTTAACCATGTAGACTTTCTAGTGGAGTTTCTTGCCCTGTGCACTACCTTGCCTGCATCTCACTTATGTGGTTGACCTTTTGTATTGAATCACAATGAGACACAGAGTTACAAAGCTGTTCGTGGCAGGGTTTTGGCCATACCATATTATAACATTCATCTCTCCCCCAGTGTCCATTTCCCACCATCAATGTTCCCAGTTTCCCTCCCACCACCCTCTACTCAGCCTGTCACTTATGGCAGGCACTTTATTTTTCTATCTCTCTCAATGGGCATTATGGTTTTCAATACAGCCTGTAGCACTGTAGCACTGTCATCCCGTTGTTCATCAATTTGCTTGAGCGGGCACCAATAACATCTCCATTGTGAGACTTGTTGTTACTGTTTTTGGCATATCGAGTACCCATGGGTAGCTTGCCAGGCTCTGCCGTGATGGCAGGATACTCTCGGTAGCCTACCGGGCTCTCCCAGAGGGATGAAGGAATCGAAACCGGGTCAGCCGGGTGCAAGGCAAATGCCCTACCCACTGTGCTATCACTCCAGATACTGGAAATTATCCTGTTTGTTCCTATTCCTATTTTTACCATGCAGTTCTTATCCATAGTGATCATTTCCAACTATCTTTGTCAGAGTTGCCCCTTCTTTGCAGCAACTGCATACGCCCTCAGCACTTGAGGCAGGTTTCCGACTGTGGACCAATCTTCCTGGCCCTTGTTTCTACTGTGCTTTGGTATTAGTCTCACATTATGTTTTTTAATGTCTCACAAAAGAGTCCAATAATTCTATGTCTGTCCCACTTCTTCTGACTCATTACACTCAGCATGATACTCTCCATGTCCATCTATTTATAAGAAAATTTCATGACTTCATTTCCTAGTAGCTATATAGTATTCCATTGAGTAGATGCACCATAGTTTCTTTTACCAGCCATCTGTCCTCAGGCACTTGGGTTGTTTCCAGTTTCTGACTATTGTCAATAGAGCTACAATGAACATATAAGTGTAGTTGGCATTTTTGCTGTTTATTTTTGGACTTCCAGGGTATATACCCAGAACTAGCATTGCTGGTCATATGGAAGCATAATTTCTAGCGTTTTGAGAAATTTCCACATTGTTTTTCAAAAAGGCGTAACCAGCCAGCATTCCCACCAACAAAGAAGAAGAATCCCTTTCTATCCGCATCCATGTCAGCATTAATTGCTCTTGTTCTTTTTGATGTGTGCCAACAATGAGATATCATCTAACAACACAGAGACTGGCACACATCAAAAAGAACATATGGTCAATCTTGAATGACTCTTTTCACCTCTCTTAACTTGTGTGCTTATAGCTGCAATGTAGTGAGAATAGAAGTCGTATAAAAAAAGAAGAGAGTGTAAGACTACTAATAGAGTACTTGTAATTTATTATTCATTGTCCTACACCACTTACATGCTCTTTTAATTCTCACCTTGATTTTGGAGGCAGGTGCCATCAGTATGGCTTGTTACAAAAGAGCCCAGAGAGATTAAGGAACTCGCCCAAGTACCCAGTTTGGAAGCAGTGGAATTAAGATTTGAATCCATTTTGTCCAGAAGTTGCACTTGCAACCATGATGTAATTCTGAGGACCAGAAGTTCTTTTCAGAATCTTTGAGTTGAAGATTGCCAATAGGCTGGATCTCCATCTCCAGTGCCCTTTCTCCCTGTCTGGTATTGCCTCTCAATGATCTGTGAGCTCATGGAAGACATCCACATATAATTATATCCAAAAGAATCTGAATGTTTTCCAACCTTCATGGATGTTATAAATTCAGAATCCTGCAGCTCACCTGTGCTCCTGTGAAGGCTGCCAAGCAAATGGCTTTGTGTGTCCATAGCTCTGATTTTAGTCCTGATTATTGAGTCAGTAGTACTCAGCAACTGAAACTTTGGACTGGTCTTCAAATTGCAGCAGCCAGTATTTTTTTCCAAAGAGACCGCCCCTATCAGGGAGCAGCCCCAAGACACCTGAACAACGCCATCCTGAGTCATTTCCCCTGTGGAATATGGTGAGGTCACAGCTTGGAGTTGTCATGTGGCTTTCAGAGAATAAATGTCCATCATGGGAAATTAGCTGGCTTAACTTCCTTTCCCCTCATTTTCTGCAGCCTACGAGATGGCAACCCTTTTTTAAAAGCAACACAGATTCCTGGTGGTCCTTTGTAAGAGATTTTCCAGAGCTCTCTCCTCCTCCAGCTCTCTTTAAAGGAGCAGGATTATAGAAGGCAGAGGGGCTTCTGTCAGAAGCCACAGACTGCAGATAATTCTCCTGAGACACACAGAAAGTCACCAGTTCAGAGCACGCTGACTCCCATGATGCTCTAGGACATATTTAGGAGCCTTCTTTGACTTCTCACATATCTAAATGCATGCAGGTGATACGACTACTACACAATAACAGTGACACTGTGAAGCGCAAATGCCTATGGTGATATTCATCTCTGGGAAGGAGAAACCTCATTCCAGAGTCTTTAATCTGGGCACTACACCTTAAGAGTACATGATGGTGCTCCCTTACGGGACAGATGATTTTCATCTCCAAGTTTGTCATCACCCAGGGACCTTCAATAAGATGGAGCTGGTGCGGAGAGGCAAACCTGCAGTATCCAACACTTCGGCATCATGCTCTTCATTTTTATGCTCACCAGGAAAAGGCATGGTCAGAAATTCTTTGTGATGAAGGGAAGAGAGAAACCAGGGAAGGAGGGGAGGATTACAAACAGGGCAGCTGAAAGAAGATGGCTACCAGTTGATTACAGCTGGCAGAGAGCTTTGTAGATAAATAGCCCCATCAACTGTTCTTTAGAGACCTCCGTGGGGGATCATTTATGACATTCAACCAGAGCAGGAGTGGATGGGAGAAAATCAATATTCATTGTTTTCGACAGAACTGAGGGCTCCTAGCACAATGCTCTGCGACTTCACGTGGGCTGCCTCATTTAAGCTGCAGGATGCTTCTGTGCAGGAGGGGTTAGCACCACTCATTTGCTGAATGAGAAAACTAAAACTCAGAGAGAACACAGCCTGCCAAAGTTCACTAAGAAATAGAGGCACTGGACTTCCAACACAGTGATGCCTCACCCTTGCTGAGGTGAATATAAAGAGGCGCCTTAGAAATATGGCTAATAGATTTCTGCTTTTTATAACTTCTAAATATCTATAAAGTATAGAATTTTAGGGATATAGGTTCATACTTCTATTTGTAGCTGGGATTCACCACAAACACCACCAAACTTTCTGGTTTATTATATTGACTTGCAATACAAAACGTAGAGCTTTCTGCAGTAGGAGCTTCTTAAACCCATCTAACCTTCATTCAATAAAGAATAAAGTGCTTCCCAGGCTCCTCTGTACCCAAGCACAATGCCTGTTCTTGGTAGGGATCCTTTGACTTCAAGCTACTGTTACATGATTAATTTTTAGTTACTTTTTTCCAGAAGCTACTGAACAGATACTAGGCCATCTCCATTATTCAGGAATATTGGGTTGCAACTGAGAGAAACCAAACTCAAACTGGCTTAAGCTTCCCTCTATATGCACCTTTTAGGTTAAAGGTCTAATGCCTGGGCTCCTGGAGATGACTTTAAGGGCAAAAATCCATGCCTTGCAAGTATGAGGTAACAAATTTGATGCCCCAAACTGTAGCGTTTGATCTCTGGCACACCACTGCTAGGTATATATATGAGCACAGCTGAAGTGTGATTCCCAGTAAGCATCACAATCAAGGATGTGTGTGACCTTCAGTTGTTGCAACAGAAGCAACAAAGAGAAGGGAAGGAGGAAATAAGTATTTAAAATTCCAAGGCCTTGGAAAAGGCAAGAATCATCAGAAACAACCAAAATTAGGCATTTGAGTACTATAAACTAGCTCACACAGCACAGTCAGAATTTAGCTCTGAGAATAGGAGGGTGTGGCCCAAGAAAATTAAACAATAATAATAAAATAGAACAAGAAGAAAGCAATACCCAAGCCTCGATAGCTATACTATATCTTTGCGATTAAAGTCCAAGCACTCAGCATGACTTTCCAGACCCATTGTGGTCTAACTTCAAATTATGTATTCAGAACATTTCTCTGCACAATCTACCCTGTGTGCAACAACCACACCCCACCACTCATCATTTTCCAGGATGTCATTGTGACTTCTTGTTTCTTGTCACACCTTATGCCCGTTTGAGTTAGTTTAGTTAAAGACACCCAGAGGCTGAGAGATAGAACAGGGGTTAAGGCACTTGCCTTGCAGGCAGCGAAGCCCCATTTAATTTCTAGTATCACATAGTGTCCCCCCAAGCATGGCCAGGAGTTATTACTGAGCAAAAAGCCAGTAGTACGTCATGAGCACCGCTGGGTGTCCCCTATTCCATCCAAAATTACTGAATACACTTTGCCAGGTCTGCCAACTTGTATGGGCCTTTTGTAGCCCTATTGCACTGCTACCTCATTTCTGCAGCTCTTTCCATCATACAACTGTGCAGGATGAGCTGCAACCCATATGATGCTTTAGTGAAAATTCACCAAGTGTGCCCCTTCCTCACCTCAAGTCTCATTCTTCCCCCTGCCAAAATAGTACTGTCTTACTGCTTAATGAGCAGAGGGGAGAAGGCAGATGGAATAGAGAAGGTATCACTAAGAAAATGATGGCTATTGGAACCAGTTGGGATGGGAGATGCATGCTGAAAGTAGATAATGGACCAAACATGATGACCTCTCAATGTCTGTTGCAAGCTATAATGCCCAAAAGTAGAGAGAGAGAGTATGGGGAATATTGTCTGCCATGGAGGCAGGGGGAGGGTGGGAAAGGGGGTATACCCGATATATTGGTGGTGGGGGATGTGCCCTGGTGGAGGGATGGGTATTTGATCATTGTGAGATTGTAACCCAAACATGAAAGCTTGCAACTATCTCACGGTGATTCAATAAAATTTAAAAAAAGTTTTTTAAAGTACTGTCTTAGTAATTCACTCATTTATTTTGATGTGTGAGCTATACCTCGTGGTGCTGAGGGCTTACTCCTGACTCTGTGCTTAGAGATAACACCTACAAGGACACAGGGCATCCTGATCCTACAGGATACTGGGGGTCAAACCTGGATCAGCCATGTGCAAGTTAAGTGCCTCACCTGCTGTCCTATCTCTCCAGTCCTTACACTCATTTTATATGCCATAAGTGCATGGATTCTACTAAAATTTGGCACCATTGTGAAAATGTCAGTTTCACAGTTGTACTTAGCAGTCATGTACCTGTCAGGGTATAACTAGAAAATTTTCCTTGTTTTCACAGTAATAGTTCACCCTACAGCATAAAATGGAATCTATAATAGTATAATTGACTGCCCATGTGTCATCCCAATTCTCAATAAGGGGTAGAACATAGCTTGATTATTTCAGACTTCCCTTAAAGGTAAGCAGTGAGAAAGTAACAAAGTTCCAAAGGCAACTTATGCTGCACAACCAAGTTGGCGGAATGGGGAGTTGAAAGGGAGAGGTGTTGGGGTTCTTGGGTGAGGGAGGTGAGTACACTGTGATGGGGGTGTTGGAATAATGTGCATGAAAAACATTAATAGTATTGTAAACCATAGAATCTCCATTTATTTGAAAATAAGATAAATATTTTTTTTAAAAGATTACCTGGAAAGCAGTTCATATGGCCACTGAATAAGTTTGTCAACTAGGGAATTGTGAATATCTGACAGTGGGATGGAGTGGATGGGACACAGCAAGATCATACAATTCAAATGTGTAAACTATAGGGTACCAGGAGGTTCATCTAGAACTAGCTCATGGGGAACGGGGTCCAGAGAACCCTTTAGAAGTAATTTGCTTTGAATTGTCAGGAGCCATATTAGACTTAGAGACCTACAATCCCATTAAAAGAAAAGTCAAGAAGATTGAATGAAAATGTGCTGTTATTCCATTCTCAAAATGGAGTTTTCTTTATATTTCCTGTCTCCTAACACAATAAAATAGCTTCCGCCTGACAGCCACCTTACTTCAATGAAGACATGATTTAACAAAATGACATTTTATGAACCATAAACCAAGAAAATGTTTGATGCAAAATGGAGAGGAGGGCAAGATGAGGAAGGGTAGGGAAGGCACAAGAGGCTGTTTTTGGTGCCCGTGGGTCTGTTTTATGGATGTAGTGCCTCCAAGCAGGGTTACTTACTGGTCTAAGGGATAACTGAGGAAAATGAGGTAAAGCAAGTATAAGCAAGAGACAGAAAGAGAAGTATACAGACACAATACAATCAAGAGAGCAAGCTCCGCTGAAAAGAGGGAAGAAGCACACTCTAAACAGACACTAAGATCACCACAGAGGACTTGGCTTACCAGAGCTCTCCTACCCTCAGACCCCAGCCCTTTCAGTATTCCATATCTGTGGTGTAAGCTGACTGCGTTTCCCAGGGCAGTCCCACCATTTCTTAAAGTTATTTAGGCCCCTCAAGAAGGGTTTTATTCCCTTCCATATCAGGATTGTTGCAAATCAACCACAACTGAAGCCAAGGCCCCTGTCTTCCAGCATGCCTGAAAGCTTGAGGTCTCATTGAGTCCAGCCCTAAGGAATCAATTCAGGTTATCACTTGCACTTCACAAAACTTCCATTGAGCTAATGCTGAAGCTAAGACAGCGGCCGCCTTCTCCTTTCACCAGGTCTTATCAGTAGAGAATCAAGACATATTTGACCACACTACACTGGAATGAAAGAGAAGTTCTACTAGCTTCCCCCCAACTGTAAAGGGCACAAGCTCCTTAGGTCAGACTCTGTACCTAAAAATCAATCCTTTGAGAATAGGACTAATCTCCTTTCTTATCCCAGATTATCCTTACACTTTGGCTTTGGCCATGTCACTCCCCTGATTGGAGACTTACACCGCACCAGGTCTCATGCTCAGTGTGTTACAATTAATCATGAAGCCATCACTGACATCTTCCTGAGAAAGTGTTATTTAAATTTCACAGAGAGGTTTATTGCAGTTAACTCACACATGAAAAATCACATTGTATCTTAAAGTTGTGACTCTGGAATTTGAACCTAAGCTTGTCCAAGGCCAAAGTCTCATACTTTTAATCACTAAATCAGGATATCTCAAGAACAACACCGGTATATAAAATCTGGTTCAATGTACATTTTCTGACACAGAAATTCACAGCAAGTCTGGGGTGTGGCTTGAGACTTGGTACTTTCTTCTTCATTTGGTTCTGAGGCTATACATGTTGATGCTCAGGGGATGCTTTTTAGAGGTTCTTGAACCATATGCAAAACATGTGATCAGCATTTAGAACCATTTCTCTGAGATTGAGTACTTTTGACAAGCTCCCTGTGGATGCTGATTCTATTAGATCTAGACCACACTGTGAGTGTGAAGGTACAAGTGTATTCTATTTTTTTATCAAATACTTCGTATGTATGGATCTTATAAGCATGAAGATTTATAGTTAATATGGACCTCCCCTGGTTAACTAACTAGGGATATGATTACCAAAATCAAAAATCATTATAAATAAACATGATTTTTTTCAACCATCCTTTTAAAATAACAGAAGAAGCTAATAGGAAAAGAATCACTTCTCAAATCCCCAAATTTATAACAATTCAGTGTTCCTCTTTTCTTACTCGAGAAAATTTCTTACTTTTACTCTGAGTCAAAATAAATTTAAGAGTGAACTCACAAATAATATTCCCCTCAAGATGCAAAGCTCATTTATTTGCACTCCCAGACTTTTAAAATGGCCCCAGATAATAGACCAAGATGTTAGAGTCTACATTGAGAATGTACACTCTACAAAGCAAGTATACTGACAGAGTAGCTCAGTTGAGTGTCCATTTCCATAAGATAAAGTCATCATATGAAATATATGTAATTTGTGCAACCTGGTTGGAACTGGAAGATCTCTTGCTAGGTGAAGTAATCTAGAAGAACAAAGACAAACGCAGGATGATCTCACTATCTGTGGTATATAGAATAGCTGGATGATGAAATTTAATGTAGCAAAAAGAGGATGCCTAGATCAGCCTTAACCCCAGAGTGTAAGGAGAAGTTCAGAAAGAAAAATCAAGGTGGAAAGGAAGAAGAGAAAGGGAACTAATAGGGGTGCAGGTGTTGGGGCCTCAGTTACACTAGTGATGTGGGTGCATGGGATAGCTCTCTATTCAAAGCACAGATTCAACAACACTGAATATGAGATCTAAACTACAGTAATAGAACTTTGTAATGTGCCTGTCAAGTTGACAGGAGGTGATGGGGTGGGGTTTGGGCTGCAGAGGAAAAATGGGAACACTGTTGGAAGGAAGTTAACACTGGTGATGTGATTGGTGTTGAAATATTATGTGCCTAAAATCCAACTATCAATCACTTTGTAAATCAGTTCTCTCAATAAATACATTTTTTTAAAAAAATGACTACTTTTAAAAAAGATAACTCATTGTAATATTAAAAGCTGATTTAGCTAGTATATGGGTAGGTGAGAACCAACTCCTCTCGAAAAATACTGTTCCTAACTTCAAGGAGTGATCTTTCCAAACAAAAGGGGACAATTGGCCCAAATCATAGGTTTGGGTCTTCTTTACCTTAGAAAATACGAAATAGACTGTCAGAGAAACTTCAGAGATACATGCAGGACAATGAGACACTGCTTTCTGCTTACTCTGTTATCATGCAGGGAGAAAACCAGAAAGTAAGGACACTGCAATGTGAATCTAAACAAGCCCATTGCCTCTAGTGGAGGCAAGCACAAGACTCTCAAACAGACTTTGATTACTAAGAGTGTTCAGTTTCTTCTAAACAATGTTGTTGCAGTGTCTTTAAAGGGGGACATTTACAACTTGCCTCAATCTTCTTAGTTGCACAAAGTCTCTTTCTGAGCTGACAGCTAATAATTAATTAACAATGAACATTGTTTTCCTGCCCATCACAGTGGCTGGCAGTCTCATCTCTGGAAAAAGAAAGCTGTGGAACGTTTTATGATTCCACATAGTTTTTAGCTCAGTGCCTGATATGACAGGGCAGATCCTATCTTTGTACAACTTAGCAAGTGCTGTAGTTGGGGGCGGAAGGGAGGTGGTTAAGCAGCAGCTCTCTGAAGTTACCTGCCAACAAGAGAAGTTCACGGTCTAGATTAGAAGCACAGTAACTAGCACCTTTCATTTACTGATTCGTTTGTCTTCCTCCTCAGTGCTGCTCTCACTGAACTGACTCAATTCTGTACAAACTTAATGAACGTCTTCCTGAGCAAGGCCCTGGAGACTCTGAAGATTAACAGCTAGGTGCCTTAAAGGGTACTGGCCAGTTAACTGGGTTGTGGTTAATAAAAGCACAGAATAGAGTCTTGTTGACTCTCACCAAGCTGTATAGTCATAGCTCTGGCAGGGTCCTTTTCTTTTCTCTCTTTTTATAATAACAGGCATCTCAATGGAAGAACTTTGGACTTAAATACACACACGCACATGGATAAGTGCACATGCATAGGTTCATACACACACAGGTATGCCTATTGAAGCACCTCCAAGTGACTGCTATTGAAAGCCAACTTCCTGCTTGGCAAGGAATGTGGATTTTTCAATATGTCAATACAAAGAGCTGTGACCATTTGCTTCAGTCACTTGGGGGCATCTGTGAAACTTACAGCTGCATCACAATAAGGAATATCCATGGAGTCAAAGACATAAAAGATGATAACTGGATGCCAAGGGTCTGAATTCTAGACTAACCCTGATATGCACTAGTTGTGTGACCTTAAGCAGGATCCCTCCTCTCTTTGGGGAAGCTAGAGTATTAGTCTGCCAAAAGAGGTGATTGGTCCAAAGGATGTTTGTTCTGCTTACATTGCCAGACCCCAAATCCCTGGCAGTATATGAGATGCCTAGAAATGTCATTGCCTGAATGATCTGCTGTGGATCCTTTGATTGCTGAGATTACAGAACTCTATAGAATTATCTCTCCTGAAACTGTGAATCTGCCTTCACAGCTAAGCTATCTAATGACAGAATTTTCACTTAATGGGAGATTTTTTTAAAAATCAAATGACAACCATTTTGAGGTCTGTTACTTTTAAAATCATTCCATGGCTCACAGTTGCTTCATCCAGTCACCCAAGAGACATAAGATTATGCCAGTCATGATCCCTTCACTGCTGGTGCATGCTATTGTACACAGAAACATTTTAGGTCTGTAAACATGAGGAAAACATTCAAGATGAAAACCAGCATCCCATAGTCCCCAATCCAGACAAAACATCACACATCCTTACAGCTAATTCATAGGAGGGAAGAAGGGAGCTGACAGAAGGATATTAACACTGCCAATCTCCAAGTACAAGTTTAAAATTAGTAAAGGGAAAAATATGTCAATCATGACTCAGGAGGTATCAATGATTGCTTTGCATGCTCACTTCTCAACCAACCAACCAACTGAACTTCTTCATATTCAAGATGTCTACTGACAAAAATCAGAGCTTAGAGAATCAGTCTGGAGCGAACAAAACAAAATCACAGAGAGGAGAGGGAAAAACTGAAAGGAGAAATTGAAATCACAGAGTAAATGCATGATTACTATAATTACCTTTACCTATGAGTCTGGTTTCTGGTTATTATTAGAAAGTGTATTATCCCAAATGGAAAAAACTGTCAGAGAAGAACATGGTAAAACGTGATGCTGAGCAAGAAGGATGCCAGGAAGGTAGGCAGGTTGTGTGTGTGTCTGTGTGTATTCATTTGTTTCATCTTTGGAGTGAAGGTCATTCTTAAGGCCACCTCCAACCTCTGTTCTCAAAAATCTAACTGGAGAATGAAATAACAGAGCAAGAGGGAAAACAAAGCTGTTATGGGAGACCCAAACATGTTTGGGTCCTAATGCGCATGCCTGAGGGTGTAGAATGAGGCAGAACCAGGGTAGGCAGGAGACCAGTCATCATGCTAGAGAGGGAACAAAAGGGCAAGTGAGTGAAAGGAGTTCTCCTTGCTGATAAGAGTAGAGGAAAATACCGCATGACCACAAGTTCAAGTATATTAAATGCTCTAAAAGCTGCGTGTCCACTTCTCAAATTGTATGTGTGTGCAGGTGCATGTGCACACACACAGACACATATTTCTTATATTAGGTGCAGCACAAATATCTAGAATGGAAACACATTTAGAAAGCTTGGTTTCTGCTTCACTAAAATCCCCATGTGTTCTTTCTTGGGCAAATCCAGCTCCTCTTGGATTTTGATGTCACCAAGGGCCATAGTAGGTCATCTCAGAACATGCATCCAGAGTGCCCACTACACACAACTAAAGGAAGCTCAGAGACTTTGGAAACATACAAACAACTCCCTGTATTTGCCTGAGCCAAGTGAATTTGAGGATATATGCTCCAATAAAAGGGTCCAGTAACTATCTGGTTGTCCTGTAATTATAATGGGTATTAGCAGAAGCTGTAGAATCCAGCAGTGGCCTTAGAGTCACTAGATTAGCCCTGAGCAGTGTGTTCATCATCCAAGTGACCCAAGACACCCTGGGTTCCCCTGACACTAATATCCTAGCTGACACAGGCCCACTTTGTCATCCCACAGACAGCCTGTCAGCATCTCATAATTAGGAAAAAGCTGTTTCTGCCATCACCAAGAAGATCCATTTCACAGAGACAGCTACTGCATGGGAGACAGTATTTCAAGCATAAAAGGTTCAAATACCAAATCTCAGGCACGCTAGCAAGTCAGTACTTGACAGTGTGGTCCAAGATGACTTAATACTCTTAAACATAGCTTCCTTTTGCTCCAGACAGAACTTGTTCTTTTTCCAGGACCCGGATTATTCAAATGTTAAAGTAATAGTAGACAGTCTGACTGCAAATACCATCTTGCAAGGAAAAAAATTCTTAAATCAGAAAATATAATATTCCTGCATAGACATGATAAGCCCTCTTAACCACATGTGTATGCACACATGCACATGCATATTAATTATAAAAATGAATCTTTTTGTAATAAACTATAAAACTTAAATAGATATATTGTATGTTGTATTTTCTAAAATCACTAATTGGATAAATTAAATATGAGAGGCAAATATTTAACCAAAGCAAATGTGGACACTCAAATTATGATCAGCCACATGGCCTGCTCATTTATGATTCTCAGCAAATGAGAGACTGTTATAACCTACAAAGTGAGTGTTAAAAGCTCTGAAATGAGTATTGGCTATTGAAATAAGAGCCATCAAAAGAACCAAAGAACTGCCCACCTGACTTTCATTTTTGTTCTGTAAATCATTGCACATATGAAGGATGGAGAGCTTTCTACCACTAATCAAAGGAAACTTTCTTTTTCAGCGAGGTCTAGAGTCATGTGATTTAATCTGCTGGATCTAAATGATGATAGATCTTTTAGCATCTTAACCTAAGCTCTCACTCTTTAAATACTAATTGGATAAAGAATGTGGAGGCTAAGCAAAAAGAAGCAACACTCTTTTCCCAAATGACTACATGAAGCAAAAATATTCTTTGTCTCTGAACCTCTTTGTGGCAATATAGCCCCTTCTTCCAGAAAAGCAAACAATCGAAGAACTTCATACATTTTTCTGTTTCTAAAAGTGAAATTTCTGGACATATTATAGTTGTTAGCACAGCGGGTGGCCAACCTGGGTTAGATTCGCCTTTCATCTTGAAAATCTTTTGACCAGATATATAATGTTTGCCCAATTGGAAATCAATTCAAAAATAAGATCAAAAGCTGTAAAAAAAGAGTAAACTAAAACAGTAAAGTTAAGACAGTAAACACTGTCTTAACAGTGTTTCTCAATTGGGGGCTATGTTTCCCCTTGTGAGTCCCCAGAATATCCCAAGTAAGTTATAGGTAAAAATCATGTAAATAGAAACTGGGGGCCGGAGTGATAGCACAATGGCTAGGGCATTTGCCTTGCACATGGCCAACCCAGGTTTGACCCCTGGCATCCCATATGGTCCACCCATGCAACTCTAGGAGTAATTCCTGAGTGCAGAGTAACTCCTGAGCATCACCGGCTATGACCCCCGACCAAAAAAAAATAGAAAACGTAACATCATGAGACTAGGGGAACAGCTGATATGACAGGGGAACACAGGAAGAAAGAAAGTTCCCAAGGAGGCCATGACTAGAATAGTATTAAGAAGCACTGAATTCAGGGACCCTTGAAGTTTTATAATTATAAGGGCCCTTGAAGAGCACCAAGGTTACTTTAGATTACTAAAAAAGACAGCTTCTCATATTGACAAACATGGCCTCATTTGCGCTGGTCAACACACATCTGAAATAGCACACAGTGAGGCAATTCGTTTCACCCACATTATCTATTCACACAGGCTACCAAGCAATCGATATTGAATCCTGTACCAGGTACTCAACTCTCCTTTAAGGCCAGTGATATATCTCCAAAAACTCTTGGCACATCTACCTCCAGAGGAACATTTATAGGCATGGTAGTGGGTATAACCATGCTATTACCTTCCTCAACTTTTAGACTGGCTACCTCACTCTTATTCTTTGCCTTTGTCTTATTTATCAAGATAATAATCTTTGTCATTCTCATGAAGGAAAGACTGTGTCTCAGTCCTGATTCATTATTTTCTTAGACCCTAGGTAGTAAAGTGCCTGGAACAGAGTAGGCACTGACAGTAACTGCTTGATGCTCAGGATTGTCCTGGCCACACTGCCAACAATGCCTAGCGATGAACTCTCTGGGGATATAGGAACAAAAGAACACACAATCTCTGCCTTAAATAATTGTCCCTGGCTACCTCTCTGCGCGACCAACTGGCACAAACTAGGAAGCCCCAACATAAGAGTTCCCAACATAATGCTGGGGAGGCAGCCAGAAGCCAGTGCTCATCAATAAATAACCATTCTTAAGGAGGCTTATTGTACCACTCTCCACATTTACACTCATGGCTGGTGTCTATAAGAACCTTGTTTGTTCTAGAAAGCTCTTTCTCAAGTCAGAAACACAGTTTCTGAAACATAGTCAGAAACAAACCAATAAAGTGTACATACTTAACACTGTGCTGAAATCAGCCCAAGTTTTCACTGGCTCTGCCAATGATCCCTCCCATCCCATGAAACTCAGATGAAAATTCATTACCTTAATACTTTCAAAGAACTTCACCCTAAATGGGCAAGCTTTGCAGAAGATAGTCTCCTAGAGTGGAAACATGTTTGGAAACAATTATGAATCTATGATATTATTTGCCTTTATTCTGCTCTCAAGTTCTATGTAATTTCAGGCCTATGGAAAGTGAGAAATAGGACACCGTATGATTTTTGTGACCGGGACTCTAAGAAACATATATCTGGAGATAGCACAAACTAAATATTTGTGCTTGTAGTGATTGACAGCAAGACAATTGAGTTGAATTTCCCAAGTGCCTTCGACGCTTCCTCTTTAAAAGTACTCTGTGAACTCAGGAGAAAATGAGTTGGCTGAAATATCAGAAGCTAACAAGCCACAGAAGAACAACTCCTAAGCCAACTGTTTGCTCAGATGGGCAGCAGTATCCAGAAGTTTCACAGGATTTGGAGTACACAGAAATGTTGCTGGCATTACTATTCCCACTGTGGCAAGATAAGGTCCAGCATGGTCCATTACAATTAGAACTGAGAAGAATCAAGAGAAGCTAAGAGCCTTGCAGTTGTAAACACAATCAGAAGAGATTATGTGCTAACTAATCCAGTAGTGTGGAGTAAGCTTTGCTCAATTACATACTTCGCCTCAAGACTTCTATTCAAGGCATTACAACAGTATCTCTCACAAACGAATCTACCAGGAAATCTGGCTCTCTGTGTGTATCCTAGAAAACCACAAAAGAGAGGTCTTATTTGCTCACTCAGTTTGCACTTTCTTGCTTTATCTCAGGAAATGTTTCTAGAAGCCCGAAAGAAGAGGTACAGGAACACATGGCATTTAACTCAGGGAAACGCAGTTGTTACATATTTGTAAATCTTTACTGTACACTAATTGATTGCTAATCTTTTGGAGCAAATGTTAACAGACCAGATGGCAATCATTTGATGTAAGGGGATCTAATAAATGGCTTCAGATTAAGTTGCTAAGCAATAATGAAGAGGGACTTACAGACCAACCGAGAGACACAGCTAGATGAAAAGGAAGTATTTTTAGCACATTTCTAGCAAATGCTTTCCCAGTAAGAAGTCAACTCACTTAGTTGCAGTTTATCTTAGAGCCTGTACTTGACCTCTTAGTGTTACTTGAGAAAGCACAGAAAGTGAGTGAGTGGTGCTTGTTAAACTAATATTGATCTGGAAAGAAGGTATCTCATGACTCCTTCAGGAATCATGTCCTAGAAAAGCAGAAAACAGAGAAAGGGACTGATGTTTGTTATTGTTACTGTGTTGGGGTCACACCCAGCAGTGTTCAAGTGCTATTCTGAGCTCTGTGGTCAGGGGTCACTCCCTTGGTGTCCAGGGGACCATGTGGTGCTGAGTATTAAAACTTGGGCTTTACTTCTGCACAGTGAAAAAAATCTAAAGCTCTACTAAAAAGGTACCCTACTGAATGGCAGAAAATATTTGCATGCAATACTGTTGATATAGGGCTATAAAGCATTCAGTAATCTTACCGACAAAAGTTCAAACACCCTGTACATAAATGCAGTGAGGAGATGAACAGATATTTCCCCAAAGAAGACATTCAGATGGCAAACAAGTATATGAAAAAATGATTATTATCACTCATAAATAGAAAAATTCATTTCAAAACAATGAAATGCCAGGTCACACTTGGAGAATGATACACTGTAGCTCTGTTCTCCTGCTGTTTGTTGATTTGCTTGAGCGGGCACCAGTAACGTCTCCATTGTAAGACTTGTTGTTACTGTTTTTGGCATATCCAATATGCCACGGGTAGCTTGCCAGGCTCTGCCGTGCGGGCTCAATACTCTCAGTAGCTTGCCAGGCTCTCTGAGAGGGGCGGAGGAATCGAGCACTGGTCGGCTGCGTGAAAGGCGAATACCCTACCACTGTGCTATTGGTCCAGCCCTGTGGTATATATACACAGTGGAATTTTACAGTTCCAAGAAAGAATAAAATCATACAATTTCAGCAACATGGATAGAAATAAGAGGATATCATGCTGAGCAATGTTGGTCAGAATGAAAGGAACAGTTCCAGAATAATCTCTCAAATGTGGGACCTAAAGATACAAAGTGGTATAGCAATGAAAATCCAAAAGCAACATAACAGGAGAACTGACACACAAAATTGAGTTGGGGATGGGTGAGAGGAAGGGTGAGTAAGCGGGATGGGAGGGATATGGGTACACTGGTGACGAGTGTGGCTTCAGAATTATGTCCAAGAGAAACCATTACTAATACTATTGTAAGCCAAAAAATGAAGATAAAAGTGATAAAGCCCAGACCTTAGTCAAGATATAAAAAAGAAATCAAAATGCCCATTTATGTATACATGAATCAAGTAATTGTGAGATATATATGTATATATATACACACACACAAAATGAATACTATGCAGCTCTAAGAAAGGACAAAATCCTGACATTTGCTGCTATATGGATAGAACTGGAAGATATCATGCTGATTGAAGTCGGTCAGAAGGAAATGGGTAGACGCAGAATGACCTCTCTCATATGTGATACTTAAAGATACATATCAAGGTAGCAGCAATGGGCCAAAGGCAATACAACAGGAGAACTGAAACACAAAACTGAGTTTGGTCAGTGGGTGTGGTTGAAAGGGAGGGATGTTGCAACCTTTAGGGGAGGGAGGTGGTACACTGTTGATTGGTGTGGTGTTGGAATTATGTGCACAGGAAACCATCATTAAAAGAATCAGAAGTCATAAAAACTCAATCAATAAAACGTTAAAATAAATTAATAAAACCCAGCCTTCTCACATGCAAATTATGCGCTTAACACATTCAGCTATAGTTCTAGCACAGGTTTTGGGATATTGACAAATTGGAGGGGACAGCCAGGACTATGCCCTTAGTACTTCTGGGTGCCCCCCAAAAGAAATATGAGATTCTATCAGAAAATTATAGGAAAGCATATAAGATCAGAGTAAAATTAAAGAGCATAGCTTGTAATAACCAGGAAACAAGGAGCTCTGAAGCATCACAAGTAGCCAGCAACTTCATCCAAGTGTGTACCACACTAAGTTTCATTCTTTCATCCAATTTACAACCACCTGCCATGGCTCAGTCACAGTTCTATGTGATAAGAAAATAACAGTGAGCAAAACAGACAGCATTCCAAGTCTATGTGGCTTTCATTCCAGTAGAGGGAGACAGAGAAAACAATACTAATTATCATGCCAGAGGTGATAATAGCTCCATGTTTTGAGCATCTGCTCCTCTGAGACTAGTACTGTATTCATTCATAAATTTATTCAACAAATATTTGTTGAACCCCATTACGTCAGAGACTGTCTGTAGTAGAAATATAGACATGAGCAAAACCAATTAAGCAACTCTTCTCTGAGGCCAGCTGACATTGTAGTGAAACAAACAAACTTTAAAATTTCAAAATAAGAATCCAAGTAAACAGCATAACTCATCGTGCTGAGGTCACGTATATGACCTATATTTATCAGAGCAAAAAAAAAAGGGAGGAGGACAGGCATTCCGATTTACTTCCCAACCAACAGTGAGCAAAATGGAAGAAAAGGAACTAAAAAGAAATCAGAATGCTGTGAGAAAAATAAAAGGATCCCAGGTGGAAAAAATATTCATCCATCATAATGTACAAGAAATGAGGCAACGGAGAGACTATTTTACCTGGATTATAGTGATGAGTCAGGATCTTCAGCAAAAATTACACCAGAAATTAGGTTATTTCAAGATGGGAAAAATGATGTTTTAGACTGATTGGGGGACTGGAGCTATAGTACAACGGGTAGGCATTTGCCTTGCCTGCGGCCGACCCAGATTCTATTCCTCCATCCTCTCGGAGAGTCAGGCAAGCTACTGAGAGTATCAAGGGCACACAGTAGAGCCTGACAAGCTACCTGTGGTGTATTTGATATGACAAAAATAGTAACAAGTCTCACAATGGAGACATTACTGGTGCCCGCTCGAGCAAATCAATGAACAATGGTATGACAGTGCTACAGAATGATCGGGGTTTGATTTGGCTTCATGTCTCACTTAACCTTTCTTCAGTGTTCTGTTCTGTAAAATAGAAGGTGTTGTTAATATCTACCGGTATAGATGTCACGAAAAGTATGTTAATTAATATTTTTAATCTTAAATAGTACCTGAAGTATAATAAGAAATTGTTAAGTAAGTAACATAGAATATTAATGGAGGATCTGGAGTGATAGTACAGAAATTAAGGTACTGGCATTGAATGCGGCTAAGCCTGGTTTGAATCCCCTATATCACATATGGTTCCTGAGCACTGCAGAGAATGACCCCTGAAGATGAGCCAGGAGTAAGTGATGAGCCCCATTAAGAGTGGTCCCTAATAACAAGAAATGAAAATAATTTCCAAATGAGCAAAAATGAATAATACAAATATTTTTATTTTACAAAGTAAAGGACTTGTGTAGAGGATGTAGCTTAGCAGTAGAATTCTTGCCTGACATGAGTAAGGTCCTGGATTTAATACCAGAACCACAAAAATAAGTAAATAAAAGTCTTTCAAATTATTTTTGTTTGTTCATGGGTCACACCTGGTAGTGCTCAGAGTTTACTGCTGAGTCAGCTCTCAGGAATCACTCCTAGCATCCTCAGGGGACCATATGGGGTTCCAGGATTGAACCCAGGTTGGCTATATGGAAGGCAAATGCCCACCCTCTGTACTTTTGCTTCAACCATTACAACTCTATTTTTTTATTGAATCATCATGTGATACACAGTTTCAAAGTTGTTCATTATTGGGTTTCAATCATACCATGTTCCAACAACTGTCCCTTCACCAGTTTATATTTCCCACCATCAATGTCCCCAATTTCCTTCCCACCACCCCACCCCTAGCCTGCCTCTATGGCAGGCACTTCTCTTCTTTTCTCTCTCACTCTCTTTTTCCTTTTGGGTATAATGGTTTGCAATACAAGTACTGAAAAGTTTTCTTTTTTTTTTAATTTATTTATTTTTAATTAGAGAATCACCGTGAGGGTACAGTTACAGATTTATACACTTTTGTGCTTATACTTCCCTCATATAATATATCCCTTTACCTACTTTCAGCACTCAGTTCTTGTCCAGGGTGATCATTTCCAATTAACATTGTCATAGTGGTCAGTTCTCTATCCTAACTGCCCTCCCCTCATTTTTGGCAAGGTACAATTCTATTTTTTAATTAAAAGTTGTACTAGAAGTATGTACAGGTAATAAATCCATATATCAAAAAGCTAGTAGTATTTATTTTAACCAAGGCTTAAATATATGGATAATTTGTATTTTTTGTATGTTTTCTAAATTTCTACTGTGAATTTTTTTTTTTTTTTTTTTTTTTTTTTTTTTTTTTTTTGCTTTTTGGGTCACACCTGGCGATGCACAGGGGTTACTCCTGGCTCTGCACTCAGGAATTACCCCTGGCCGTGCTCAGGGGACCATATGGGATGCTGGGATTTGAACCCGGGTCGGCAGCGTGCAAGGCAAACGCCCTACCCGCTGTGCTATCTCTCCAGCCCCAGAATTTTTTTTACTATTACAATTTAAGTTTCCCTCTCTAGAGAGCCCGACAATCTACCCAGAGTATCCTGCGCCTGGCAAGCTACCCGTGGCGTACTCGATATGCCAAAAAAAGTAACAACAACAGTCCTCATTCTCCTGATCCTGAAAGAGCTCCTAATACGCCACTGGGCTACACTAGCACACGACAGGGATGAATGGAGGAGACATTACTGGTGCCTGCTCGAGAAAACTGATGAACAATGGGATAACAATGATACAGTGATACAGTGATACAATTTAAGTTTTTAGAAAAACACCTACATTCAATCACAAGCAAACATCAAAATGTCAGTAAAATGTTAATGTTGGCAAATTGGGAAGGACCAATTTCAGACATATCTAAATCACTTAACAGCTTAATTCTACTTAATAAAGCACATTGAAAGGAGATTAAAGGCAGATGAAAATTCCTCACTCCAAAATACGTATAATAAAGACCCTATTGTGATTACTGAGAACTAATAATATGCTGGAGAAGAAGTAATTACTAAGAAGGATGATGCCAAAAATGGGAACTCAATTATCCCTAGAGTTATTCAAAACTCTCCTACCCAACAGGAAAAAAATCCAACAATTAATTGGTTTTTATTTTGGTTTGGGGGCCACACGCAGTGGTGGCCTGGGATTATTTCTGGCTCTGTGCTCAGGGATCATTCCTGGAGGTGCTCAGGGAACTATATATCATACAAAGGATGGAAATGAGGTCAGTTATATGCAAGACAATTGCCTTAACCTCTGTACTATATCTTTGTTCCCAAGTCACTTTTAAATCTTTTTTAAATCAAATAACTATGAGATACACAGTTACAAAGTTGTTCATGATCGAGTTTCAGTTATGCATGTGTTCCAACACCCATTCCTTCATTGGTGTGTATTTCCCACCAATAATTTCCTAGTTTCCTTCCCATTCCCCCACCAGTGTGCCTCTATGAAAGAGGCTTTTCCTCTCTCTCTTTTTCTCTCTCTCTCTCCTTTTAAAATTTTTATTAATGAGCCATGATTTAAAAAGTCACTGACAGTTGAGTTTTAGGCATATAGTAATTCAACACCAATCCCTCCACCAGTGTCAACTTCACTCCACCAGTGTCCTCAGATTTCTTTCCCATCCCAACCCCTAGTCCATGCATGCCTGTCATCTTGACTGGAATATTACAAAGGTTCAGTGTTTGTAGCTGATATCTTACGTTTTCAGTTCTGCTGAATATGTTTTGGATATATGACTACATTCTCACTGGTATAACTGAAGCCCTGATGCCTATTCATCCAATACTTTTCTTTCCCATTCCCCGCCCCTTGATTCCTTTCCTTCTCTGTCCATCTCTCGAAACACTGAGTTCAAAGTTGATCTAGTACCCCCCACCTTTACTATAATACATTTCCTCATCAAGTATTCAATATTCCACAGATAAGTGAGATCATCCTGTGTTTGTCTTTCTTTTTCTGGCTTACTTCACTCAACATGATATCCTCCAATGCCAACGACATTGCAGAAAATTGCATGGTTTCATCGGTCCTTGTAGCTGCATAGTATTCCATTGTATACCACATCCTCATAATCCATTCATTTATTATTGGATACCTAGGTTGATACCATATATTAGCTATTGTACTGAGTGCAGCAATGAAACATTTTTTGAGATACTGTTTCTGAAAGGTTATCATGTATATCACTTTCCCTCTATTTACCACTCATTCTTGTCAGAGGGATCATTTCCAATTGCCATTATCACTATCATAGTGGTCCCTTCTCTGCCCTAAGTGCACTCAACCCGACATTTTATTTATTATTATTTTTATTTATTTAAAAAATTATTAGTGAATCACTGTGAGGTACAGTTACAAACTTATTAACTTAGGTGTTTCCATTTCAGTCATACAGTGATCTTTTACACATCCCTCCACCAGTGTCCATTCTTCACCAATGTTCCCAGTATCCCTCCTATCACCCCACCCCATCCCCCACCAGCCCACCCTGTCTCTGCGGCAGGATATTCTCTTTTGTTCTCTCTCCCTTTGGGTGTTGTACTTTGCGATAGAGGTATTGAGTGGCCATAATGTTTGGTCTATAGTCAACTTTCAGCACACAACTTTCAACCCAAGTGGCTCCTCCCAACATCCTCTACTTGGTGTTCTCTTCTCTATCTCAGCTACTTTTTCCCCCAGCATGTGAGGCCAGTTTCCAAGCTATGGGGCAGACTTCCTGGGCAGCCCAACATTTTAAAGGAAGGATAGAGTCCCTGGAAATCTGAGAAAATATCAAGTTTTTAACACCCATGTTCTTTGGGGTCACAAAAATACAAAGAAAAGACAATATTTATATTTCTATAAAACATTTTCTAAACTTGATAAAAATAAATCCACAAATAGAAAATATACAAGTTTCAATAAAAAATAAAATAGCTTAAACGACTTAAAATATGTATCACAATTAAAATACTAAATAAAACTGTAATAACGAAAACAATTATAACATATTCCAGAAAAAAACACAGTATATACATAAGAACAAATTAGAATGGCAACAAACTTCTCAAAAGAAACAATGTAAGTAAAGGATAGGATAACAGCTTTAAAGTGAAGAAACTGTCTACTTAGAAGTTTGTATCCAGAAACATCTTTCTGGTATTGGAAATACAGGAAATATTGAAGATAATGGAAATAACAGGAAATATTGGAAATAATGACCCAAAAAGGAGAGAAATGGAGAGAAGGAGGGAGAGGGTAAGGAAGAGGGAGACAGGGAGAGAGAGAGAGGGAGACAGAAGAGTCTATTATAGAGGCGGGGTGGCAGGGGCAGTGGGTGGGGGGGGAGGGAAGCTGGGAACATTGGTGGTGGGGAATGTACACTGGTGAAGGGATGGTTGTTGGAACATTGTATGACTGAAACCCAATCATGAACAAATTTATAACAGTGTATTTCACCGTGATTCAATTAAAAATAAAAATTAAAACAAGATTATTTACTTATTATATCTGACATGATTCATTGTTATCAAATCTGTATTACAATTATTAAAGTTAACCATCAAGTATAAGGTAAATTATATAAGAAGAAATTGTGGCTTTAGAGATACTATTAAAACAAAAATAGTAAACTAATATTTCTGATGAACATAAAATTTTAAATCCTCAACACTATCTTAGATAACCAAATTGAACAACATTGTAAAAGGATTATATACCAAGATCAAGTTGGATTCATTCCAGTGATGTAAGATATTTCTATATATATGCATCAGTTAATGTAATGTACCATATCAACTAACATACAGATACAAAATAGATTTAATATCAATAAGTGCAAAGAAAGCTTTTGAAAAGATTTAACATTCATTCATGATTAATATACCATCAGGAAAATAGTCACAGAAGAAATATACTTTAAAATAGTAATGGTCATATACAATAATAGCATAGCCAACATTATACTCAACAGTGAAAAACAAAACCTTCATCTGAGATCAAGCATTAGGCAAGGATGCCCACTTTCTCCACTACTATTCAACATAATTTTTGAATGCTCACCACAGCAATTGGGTGAGAAGAAGTTGAACTATAACTATTTGCAAGTGGTGTGCTAGTTAATAGACATAGAAAACCAATAAGACTCCACTTAAAACCTTTTAAAAACAATAAACTAATACAGCAAAGTAGTGAGCTTTAAGATCAGCACACAAATATCTGTCGCATTTCTACATGCAAGTAATGAACTAGAAGTAAAAGGTATCTAAACGAGAATTCCATTTCATACAACATACCAAAACATCAAATACATAGTACTCAACTCAAATAATGTGAAAAATATAAGTTAAAAACTATGTCACTATTGAAAGAATTAAATAAGATACCATGGAATGGAAAAGCATTCTATAAATATCTGGGAAGAGACTACATAGGTAGGAAGAAAAAAAGAAACTGGAACTATATTTTATTCCATTCACAAAAAATTAAGTCAAAGTGTATTAAAGGCCTAGAAATTAGTATATATAAATCACACTATGAAAAACACAGGTAAACTCTTAAGTCTATGAACCTCAGAAGTGTCTTCAATAATTTGACTCCAATGGCAAAGATAACAGAAACAAAATTAAAAAATGGAACTGCAACAAATTAAAAGAGTAGTTCATAGGGCTGGAGAGGTAGTCCAGCACGGAGGGCACTTGCCTTGCATGTGACTGATTCTGGTTAAATCCCCTGGTTTCCATATGTTACTTAGCCCTGCAAGGAGTGATTCCTGAGCACAGAGCCAGGAGTCAGCCATGAGCAAAACTAGGTGTGGCTCCCCACAAACAAAGTTTGTGTGCAGCGAAAGAATCTGAGGCTGGGCTAGAGCAACAGAAAAGTGGACAGGGGGCTCGTCTTGCACACTGCCAGACCTGCTCTATCCCCAGAGCCAGAAGAAAACCCTGAGAACAGCTGGGTGTGACATCCCCCCAGAAAAGCATCAAGGACTATAGTGTAAAAACACTCTAATGATTTAGTGAAAATATTTACATACAATATATAAGATGAAAGGGTAAGAAGTAAGAAATACAAAGCACTCACAAAGGGCTTGTCTCTCAAGCTTTTGTTTTTCTTGACTTTGAACACATATTCTTCTATTTATATCCCCTCATGTCTTTTTAAGTAAATTTAGTTCAAATAAAAATATCTTGCCTTAAAAAAAGAAAGCACTCACAAAGCTTAACAACAAAAGGCCGATAATACCATTGAAAAATGAAAAAAGGAGAGAAGAAACTCTTCATCAAAGAAGACATGTGGATGGCAAGCAAAAATATGAAAAAGTGTTCATCCCCACTTATTATCAGGAAAATTTAAGTCAAAACAACAATGAAATATCTTCTCATATCAGTAAGAATGGCATCTACCACTGTTGAAAGGAGTGTAGAAAGGAACATTCAGTCACTGTTGATTGGAATGTTGTCTGGTTCAGATTCTATTAAAAAATAAATATTTCTGAAAAAGTAAGATTAAAACTCACATGTGACTAGCAAATCTACATTTTGGCATCTACCACCAATATGCAAAAATATTAAGTCAAAAAGGTATATGCATCACTGTATCACTATATCACTGTCACCCCATTGCTCATCCATTTGCTCAAGTGGGTGCCAAAAACATCTCCATTCGTCCCTGTCACATTCAGGGTCAGGGGAATGAAGCCCATTACTATTATTGTTTTGGCATATTGAATATGCCACTGGTAACTTGCCAGGCTCTACCATGTGAGATTCTGCAGTGTTAATTGCAGTGCTCAGTATAAAAGCCAGGATATGTATAGAAACAACCCAAATGTCCAAAGATGGAGGAACAAATAGAGAATTTGTGATATATGTGATATATATATATATATATATATATGCTTGTGTGTATATACATATATAAAAAGAATGTGTGTTATGCAACAATAAGAACAGGTGAAATTGCACAGATGAGTTAGTAATTCTGATACCACTATACATATATATATTTATACTAGAATGAAACAATCAAATAAGTTGAGAGCTAAAGGATGGAAACTTGGTTTTGCACTGCTGGAATGGGAAGTGCAAATAAGCAAAGGGAGGGGGCTAGAATGACTCATGTGAAAGTCGTTTACAATAGTATAAATTTATGTTCAGTTTGATATATGGCTACATAGAGAAACTATAGGTATGTGGAATATATGTTCAACTTAGTATATGCACATCTATTTGTTATTTCAACTGAGCACTAGAATCCATGATATCTCAATAGCAATGAGTATATTTAGTATCCAGATCTTGTTCTCTTATAATATTTTCTAACAAAAGGAGCTGAGAAAAATATAGAAATGGATAAATAGACAATTTTAAGGAGTTGTCAGAAGATATAAAAGATGATTTTTTTAAAATTGAATCACCATGTGGAAAGTTACAAAGCTTTCAGGCTTATACAATGCTCGAACACCCATCCCTTCACCAGTGCACATATTCCAGCACCAAGAACCACAGTAAACCTCCCCCTCACCTCCCCACCTCCCCAGTCCCCCACCCCGCCTGTGTGGCTGATAAATTTCACTTTACTTTCTCTTTACTTTGATTACATTCAAACAAAAACCTCACTATTATTGTTTGGAGTTTCCCCCGCCAACAGTCGCATCTGCTGGAAAGGAAGCATTTGATAATTTGTTTTCCGTTGCTGAGAATGAAGAGATATGAGGTTGTGTGGCCACAATAGTGGCCGCAAGGTTTTGGATTTCTGTATTTTAGTATTTTAGTAAGTCTAGAGGAATTTCTTCCAGAAGTTGCATCATTGCTAGCTCGTACCTATCTGCTACTTTATATTCCACATATGAGTGCAATCTTTCTATGTCTGTCTCTTTCTTTCTGACTCATTTCACTCAACATGATACTTTCCATGTTGATCCACTTATATGCAAATTTCATGACTTCATGTTTTCTAACAGCTGCATTGTATTTCACTGTGTATATGTACCAGAGTTTCTTTAACCAGTCATCTCTTTTTGGGCACTCCGATTTCTTCCAGATTGTGGCTATTGTAAACAGTGCTACAGTGAACATAGAAATGCAGATGTCATTTCTATTAAACCTTTTTGCCTCTCTGGGGTATATTCCCAGGAGTGGTATTGCTGGGTCAAATGGGAGCTCAATTTCTAACTTTTTGAGAATCGTCCATATTGTTTCCCAAAAGGGCTGAACAAGTCGGCATTCCCACCAGCAGTGAAGAAGAGTCCCTTTCTCCCCACATCCACGCCAACACAGGTTGCTTTTGGTTTTTTGGATGTGGTCCAGTCTCTGTGGTATGAGGTGGTATCTCATTGATGTTTTGATCTGCATCTTACTGATGATTAGCAATGTCCAGCATTTTCTCATGTGCCTCTCAGCAATTCGGTTTTCTTCTTTGGGGAAGTTTCTGTTCATTTCATCACCCCATTTTTTGATTGGGTCAGCAGTTTTCTTCTTGTGGAGTTCAACCAGTGCCTTGTATATCCTTGATATCAACCCCTTATTGGATGGGTATTGGATAAATATCCTTTCCCATTCTGTAGGCTGTCTTTGTGCTTTGGTCACAGTATCTTTTGAGGTGCAGAAGCTTCTTAGTTTAAGGTAGTCCTATTTATTTATTTCTGTTTTCACTTGCTTGGCCAGTGGCGTGTCAGCATTGAAGATACCGTTGGCTACAATGTCCTGGAGGGTTTTGCCGACCTTGTCTTCAATGTACAGTATGGATTCTGGTCTGATGTTGAGGTCTTTAATCCATTTTGATCTGACTTTTGTACATGGTGATAGGTGGAGATCTGAGTCCATTTTTTGCATTTAGCCGTCCAGTTTTGCCAGCATAATTTGTTAAATATGTTTTCCTTGCTCCACTTTACATTGCTTGCTCCATTTTCAAAGATTAGATGATCATATTTTTGGGGTGGTGTGTCAGAATATTCAACCCTGTTCCATTGGTCTGCAGCTCTGCTTTTGTTCCAGTACCATGCTATTTTAATTACTACCACTTTGTAGTAGAGTTTGAAGTTGGGGAGGTTGATTCCTCCCATTTTATTTTTTCCAGGAATTGTTTTAGCTATTCGTGGGGGCTTATTCTTCCATATAAATTTCAGGAGTGCTTGGTCTATTTCAATGAAGAATGTCAAGGGTATCCTTATAGGAATCACATTGAATTTGTACAATGCTTTGGGAATATTGCCATTTTGATAATATTAATTCTTCCAATCCATGAGCAGGGAATATCTTTCCATTTCCTCATGTCCTCTTTTATTTCCTGAAGTAGCATTTCGTAGTTTTCACTACACAAGTCCTTTACCTCCTTAGTTAAGTTGATTCCGAGGTATTTGATCGTTTGAGGCACAATTGTGAACGGGATTGCTTTATCATGTCGCTCTCTTCTCTCTCATTATTTGTATATAGGAAAGCCATTGACTTTTGGGTATTGATTTTATAGCCTGCAATTTTATTATACAAGTCTATTGTTTCTAAGAGTTTCTTGGTAGAGGTTTTAGGATTCTCTAAGAATAGTATCATATCGTCTGCAAAGAGTGAGTGTTTGATTTCTTCCTTTCCTACCTGAATGTCCTTAGTACCTTTTTTTTTCTAACTGCTATTGCAAGTACTTCCAGTGCTATATTGAACAGGAGAGGAGAGAGGGGCCTCCTTGACTCGTCCCTGATCTCAGAGGGAAGGCTCTTAGTTTTTCCCCATTGAGGATGATGCTTGCTGTATGCTTGTAGTAGATGGCTTTGTCTATATTGAGGAAAGTCCACTCAATACCAATTTTGGTGAGAGTTTTCATCATAAATGGGTGCTGGATCTTGTCAAATGCTTTCTCTGCATCTATTGATATGATCATATGGTTTGTATCCTTTCTTTTCTTGATATGATGGATTATGTTGATTGATTTCCAAATGTTAAACCATCCTTGCATTCATGGGATGAATCCCACTTGGTCATGGTGTATGATATTTTTGATGAGATGTTGAATTCTGTTTGCTAATATTTGTTGAGAATCTTTGCATCTGTGTTCATCAGGGATATTGGCCTATAGTTTTCTTTTTTTGTGGTGTCTTTGTTTGCTTTTGGTATTAGGGAGATATCATCCACGTAGAAACTGTTTGGGAGGGTTTCTGGTTTTTCAATTTCCTGGAAAAGCTTGAGAAGAAATGGCAACAGGTCCTCTTTAAATGTTTGGAAGAATTCGCTAGTGAATCCATCTGGACCTGGGCTTTTGTTTTTGGGAAGACTTCTGATTACCATTTCAATTTCCTTGATATTAATAGAACTGCTCAGGTATTCCTGGTCTTCTTGGTTCAGCCTTAGGAGATTGTATAAATCCAGGAATTTATCCATTTCTTCTAGGTTCTCTTGTTTCATGACTTACAGCTTTTCAAAGTAGTCTCTGATAATCTTTTGAATTTCTTTGGTTTCTGTTGTGATATATTCCTTTTTATTTCTGATTCTGTTTATAAGGGTTCTCTATCTCTTTCTTCGTGTATAAAGGATGATTTTTGGAGCAACTTGTAGTACACTAAGGAAGTTGTGGTTTTTCCTCAAAAATCTTACATAATAGGGTCTGGAGCGATAGCACAGTGGGTAGGACGTTTGCCTTGCACTCGGCCAACCCAGGTTCAATACCCAGCACCCCATATGGTCCCCTGAGCACCACCAGGAGTAACTCCTGAGTGCAAAGCCAGGAGTAACCCCTGTGCATCGCCAGGTTAGACCCCAAAAAAAGCAAAAAATAATCTTACATAATAGGGTTTTGTCAGAGGGAAAAACATTAACTGAAAGAGCTTCTGGCAGCCAAAGGTGGAACAATTTGAGCAAGAAAATTAATTATTGATAGGTTTATAACCTGAATTATAAAAAAGATAAGCCAATTTTGTATAATGATATGACTGAGTAAATAAATAAATAAGAAACAAATATCCTCTAGAATTCCAGATCATCTTTATCTGTATATTCCCGTCTGTTACGCAGTGTTCAGCATCCCACTTATTAACATGGGCTAGGCATGGTGATTTCTTTCAAAGAGTATAATATTGAAAGACAGGAAGTATGGTAGACAAACAACACTCTCTCAACCAGGTTAATCAAAACAGAAATTAGTCAATGATACTATGCACCCACAAGCCCAGTCTAATCGTGAGGGGGGGAAAGACAAAGACAAATTATAATTGGGGGTCATTCTACAAAATACCTGACAGGAATCCTCAAAACTGTCGAGATTGGGCCAGAGAGATAACCCGATGAACTGAAACACATGCTTTGCCTGCAGAACCCTGAGTTTGATCTCCAACACCACACGGTCCCCTTAGCACCATCAGGAAATGCCCCTCATCGCTGAGCTTGGCGTAACCCTTAAGCGCTGTCAGGAATTGCCACTCCCCCCCCCAAAATTGTCGAGATCATGAAGGAAATTTGGGGGAAATGACATACTCCAGAACAATCTCTCAGAACCATGGCAATGTGGTATTCATCCTAAAAAAGGATACCAGGTTAAAACTAAGTAAATATGGGCTGGAGAGAGAGTGAAGTGGGGAAAATGGACTGCCACCCCCTATGGTCTCTCAAAGCCACCAGGAGTTATAACTGAGGGCAGAGCCAGGAGTAAGCCCTGAGCACATTAGGGTATGCTGTGCTCAGCTTTCAATAAAAACAATAAAATCTTTATTTCAGTAAAGAACTAAAAAATATTCTGCTATTTGTCTTCTTTCTTTATGCCCCTTTATGGATTTATTTTAATTTTTTCTCTTCAACTGTTTTCTCCTGACAACTTAAAATCTCCTACTCGCTCAAAGGCATTTTGACTATGAAACAGCAGAAGCAGTATCCCCATTCTACACCACACTGGGAAGAGAAGGGGCTCTCCACGTCCCCAGGCGTCTCCCAGCTGCATGACCTGATGGTGGCTGCAGGAGAGCATTTTCTTCAAGTCCTGATCCCCCTTTCTGCACTATTTTGGTTCAGTCCAGTTCTAATTTTTCGACTGCTTTCTATGGAGTTAATTTCAAACTCCTAAAGAATAAAGGAAAACAGTCTCCTAGCGAAGGGCTGCAGATGTTCTGTTATTTGTCTCCCTTTAAAAAATAGCTTCTCATCCCCCTACTATATCCACGAATTTCTACTATACTGCACAGTTAATGACTACATTAAGCATTTGGAAGGTCTGCATTATTGTATTGCTGATAGCTCGGTGGCAGAATACAATTATACTATAGATTGCTTAGGCTGTCTGGCTGATGGGAAGAAATAAACATTCGGGAAGGGCAGTATAGATTGACTTTTACCACATACAACTCCCCTGACTGCCAGTTCCACATCCTGAAAGCAAAAAAAAAAAGGACAAGATTTTAGAAATACTGTTGCAAAGCTGAACCATTGTCATTTCCCACTAGGTGGAAGTTCAATTGTGGTGGCTTCTGACTACGTATTGGTTTTGTGTGGGCTTGATCATGTAAAGAGGTAGGGAGAGAAAAAGCTTTAAATAAAAGAAGTTACAGCTTCAACATGCATTGTTTTGCACATTAGAGAGATATCTAGGGGCTGGAGGAACAACAGTATAATGTTTGCCTTGCGAAATAGTGTAACGTTTGCCTGGTGACTGACCTGACCTGGGTTCAATCCCTGGCACTCTGTGTGGTTCCCCACATCCTCCAAGAATGACGGCTGAGTGCAGAGCCAGGGGCAAGCCCTGAGTACCGCTGGGTATGACTCCAAAAGAAAACAAAAGTAAGAAAGATATCTAGATTGTCTTGAGCAATTAGGAGAGGACAAGAAATTGAGATTAGTGTTAAAATTACAGGTTCTGAATTATAAAAGGCGGGGCCGGAGAGATATTAAAGCAGAAAGGCATTTTGCCTTACATCCAGCAGAGAGCATACATTCCCTGAGCAACACCAGGAGTGATTGCTGAGCACAGAGCCAAGAGTAAGCTCTGAGTACTGCAAGGTGTGGCCCCCAAACATTAAATAAACAAACTGTGAATGGCTTGATAAAAAATACCTCTCTTTCCAAATGGGACCACATAAAATTAAAGAGCATCTGCATGCAAATGAAACATGGGCTAAAACTAAAGACAGCTATTTGATTGGGGAAAAAGTATTTTCAGGGGCTGGAGCGAGAGCACAGCAGGTAGGGCGTTTGCCTTGCACGCGGCCGGGGTTCGATTCCCAGCATCTTATATGGTCCCCCAAGCACCGCCAGAAGTAATTCCTGAGTACAGAGCCAGGAGTAATCCCTGAGCATCGTCATGTGTGACACAAAAAGCAAAAAAAATAAAATTAAGTATTTTCATCACATCAGATAAAGGTCTGATATCTAGAATATATAAAGTACTCAAAAAGATCAACAAGGGGCCGGAGCGATAGCACAATGGGTAAGGCGTTTGTCTTGCACGCGGCCGGCCTGGGTTCAATCCCCGGCATCCCATATGGTCCCCCAAGCACTGCCAGGAGCAATTCCTGAGTGCAAAGCCAGGAGTAACCCCTGAGCATCGCTGGGTGTGACCCAAAAAGCAAAAAAAAAATCAACAAAAAATTCAAAACCCTATCAAAAAATGGGGAGAGGAAATGAAGAGACACTTCTCAGAGGAAGAGGAGAGGCAGATCGCCAATAGTCATATGAAGATGCTCAGCATCACTTATCATCAGAGAAATCCAAATCACTATGACAATGATATATCATCACACACCAGTGAGAATAGAACCTATCAAAAATTGGTAGGAACAATCTTTGTTGGTGGGGATGTGGTGAGAAAGAAACTTTCATTCATTGCTGGTGGGAATGTAATCTGGTATAATCCCTGCGCAAAAATAATGGAAAGTTCTCAGTAAATTTAGAATTGAACTGCAATTCCACCTTGCAGCACCTACCCCCAGGGCACAAAAACACCCTCTCAAAAGGACATATGCATGGTATTATTCATTGCTGCACTCAGTACAATTACTAAAACGCGGAATCAATCTAGGTGTCCAACAACAGGTTAATGGATTATGAAGAGATAATACGTACACAATGGAGTACTATACAGCTGCAAGGAACCATGAAATCATGCAATTTGCTGCAGCATGGCTGGAAACAGAAGATACCATGTTGAGTAAAGTAAGCCAGAAAAAGAAAGACACACACTGAATGACCTCACTAATCTGTGGAATATAGAATACTGGATGAAGAAATGTATTGAGGTAAAGGGGAGGTGCCTAGATCACCCTTAACCCCTGTTTTAGAAAGGATAGAGAAGGAAAAAATCAAGGGAGGAATAAGAGAGCAGAAAGTAATTTGGGAACACAGACAGAGCTTTAGCTTATACCAGTGATATGAGTGATGGTATAGCTACATACCCAAAACACAGACTCAATAAAACTGAAAACATGACATCTAAGCTGCATCCACTGGAAATTTGTAATGTGCCAGTCAAATTTACAGGCTAGGATGGGACAAGGAATGGAGGTGGGAAGTAAATCTGGGAACGCTGGAGGAGAAGAGTCGACAATGGTGGTGGAATTAGTATTGAAATATATGCCTAAAACTCAGCTGTCAATAACTTTGTAAATCAGAGTTCTTTGATAAAAATAAACATTTTTAAAAGGAAACATTGGAAAGAAAAGAAGGCTTCTCTTGGGGCTGGAGCAATAGCACAGTGGGTAGGGCGTTTGCCTTGCGTGCGGCTGGCCCAGATTCAATTCCAGCATCCCATATGGTCCCCTGAGCACCAGGGGTGATTCCTGAGTGCAGAGCCAGGAGTAACCCCTGTGCATTGCCAGTTGTGACCCAAAAAGCAAAAAAAGCAAAGGCTTCTCTTTCTTGGGGCTGAAGAGATACTAGAGCAGGTAAGGCAGTTTCCTTGCTGACTGGAGTCTGATCCTCTGTACCATGTATGGGAGCCCAAGTCCTCCCACAGGGGTGTGACCCCTGAGCAGAGAGACAGGAGTAAGCCCTGAGAACTACAAAGTGTAATCCAAAACCAAAATAAAGAATAAAATAAGGTCTCTCTCCCTCAATGTTACCACACCTCTGGATATATTTCAGGCCCTGTGGTTTCAGGATTAGTTTACACAACAGCTTCTTTTGTGAAATAATTTAAATACAATAAAATTGAGCAATTTTAAATGCACAATTCAATGACTTTTAGTAAACTTACATCTATAAGCATTATAACTCTCCAGTTTTAGAATAGTTTTAACCACAAATGTTCATGCTCTTTACATCACAATTTCCCTCACCTTGCCCATCACCATATTTATGTAACCACTTTCTATCTCCTTCTATCTTTATGGATTTGCCTGGTTGGGTTGGGGCTTTTCAGATAAAGCAAATCAAACAATATGTGGATTTCTGTGATTTACCTGTTTCACTATGCATAATGATTTAAGGTTCATACATTTTGTAGCAAGTATTGGTATTTTATTCCTTTATATGACTAATGAATATGCATTTGTAAGTCTAAACTACATTTTGTTCATCAATTGATAGGAATTCATGGTGCTTTTACTTTTTGTCTATTGTAAATAACACCACGATGAACATCTGTGTGCATGTTCTGGTCTGGATAGATATTTTCAGTAACTTCCTTCAGTAACTACTACAAGCAGTAGTAGTGGACTTTCTGTGTCAGATAGTAACTATATATTTAACTTTCTGAGGAACTGTCAAGCTTTTCAAAACTGGCCACGCTTTTCCTATTCCCAGAAGCAATATGAAGGTTCAATTTGTTCATATCCTCACCAACACATTATTTCTTGTTTTTAAAAATTATGACTATTTTATGGTCGATCATGCATGATTGACCATATCCACATGGTGACAAATCTCATTGAAATTTCACAAGAGTTTAAGATGCTGCTCTGTCTAATGTTCATTGATTTAAAGAAGGCCTTTGATTCTGTTGAGACTGAAGCCGTCATCGAAGCCCTAGCTAAACAGGGCATTCAAACTCAGTCAAGATCCTCCGAGAGCTGTATTACGGATTCACCACCAGGATCTTACCATTCTACAAAGAAGTGATCATTGATGTAAACAGAGGGGTTCAGCAGGGTGATACCATTTCACAGAAACTCTTTTTTTTAATTTTAAATTTTTTATTGAGTCACCATGTGGAAAGTTACAAAGTTTTCAGGTTTAAATCTCAGTTATACAATGCTCGAATACCCATCCCTTCACCAGTGCTCATATTCCACCACCAAGAATCCCAGTATAGCTCCACCCCGTACCCCCACGCCCCTAGCCCCCCCACCCTTAGCCCCCCCCGCCTGTGTAACTAATAAATTTCACTTTACTTTCACTTTGATTGCATTCAATATTTCAACAAAACTCACTATTATTGTTTGGAGAGTCTCTCCCCTAAAGTCAGACCTGCTGAAAAGGAAGCATTAGATAATTTGTTTTCCATTGCTGAGGATGAAGAGGTATGAGGTCAAGTGACCACACTTAGCGGCCTCTTGGTTTTGGGTTTCTGTATTTTAGTATTTTAGTAACTAAGTCCAGAGAGATATCTGTCAGAAGTTGCATCATTGCCAACTTGTACTTCTCAGTTACGATATATTCTACATATGAGTGCAATCTTTCTATGTCTGTCTCTTTCTTTCTGACTCATTTCACTCAACATGATATTTTCCATGTTGATCCATTTATATGCAAATTTCATGACTTCATGTTTTCTGACGGCTACATAGTATTCTATTGTGTAGATGAACCAGAGTTTCTTTAACCAGTCATCTGTTTTGGGGCACTCTGGTTTTTTCCAGATTCACAGAAACTCTTCAGTGCCACCCTCAAGAACATCATGTGACGACTGGAATGGGAATGAGTGGGAGTGAGGATAGACAGTTAGCAACTACACCAGCTTCGCTTCACTGATGACATCATTCTAATACCAAACATTAGCCAAGTGGCACAAATGCTGGCCGACTTCGACCATGAGTGTGGAAAGGTCAGACTGCAGCTGAATCTCACCAAGACAATGTTCATGAAAAATGAACTAGTCCCTGATGTTTTATTTGCTCTCAATGGATCGAACATCTCTGAATGCAGCAGCTATGCGTATCTGGGTCAAGAAATCAACATGAAGAACAACTTGGCACCAGAACTGCGCAGGAGGAAGAGAGCAGAGTGGAACATCTTCAAGAGCATTGCGTCTAAGAAGCTTTTAAGATGACAAAGCACCTCCAGCTCCGGGCACATCTTTTCGACTCCACCATTGTTCCTGCAGTAACATACGCCTCAGAAACCTGGGCCCTACGAAAACAAGAAGAGAACAATATTGGGGTATCCCAAAGAGCAATTGAAAGAACTATGCTTAGTGTATCACATTTCATCAAGTGAGAGAAGAAATTGAGAGTTCTGACCTCCATCAATGATCAAGAATCAGGGACGCTATCTCATTTGCCAAGGCATCAAAAATCAGATGGGCTGGACAAGTAATGTGGTTTAGGGACTACTGCTGGATTAGAGCTGTTACCAACTGGATTTCACGGGACGTAAAAAGACATATGAGATGGTCAGACTTCTTCATCAAAACCCTGAATGAACAATTTGGGGCTCTTTGTGTTCCTGGAGCGAGCAGGTACTATTGGTCTAGCATAGGGATGAATGGAGACGTTACTGGCGACCGTTTGAGCAAATCAAAAATCAACAGGATGACAAGTGATACAAGTGATGACTATTCTAGTGGGTGTAAAATCCCAAGCCACTATATTTTGATTTACATTTTCTTAATGATGAATGATGTTGAATACCATTTATTGTTTTTACTAGTCACATATAAATGTTCTAAGCTGAAATTTTTATTGAATCAATTGAGTTATCTTATTATTCAATTAGGGCTAGAGCGATAGCCCAGCAGGTTGGGCGTTTGCCTGGCACGCTGCCGACCCGGGTTTGATTCCTCTGCCCCTCTCGGTAGAGCCCAGCAAGCTACCAAGAGTATCTTGCCCACAGAGCAGAGCCTGGCAAGCTACTTGTGGCATATTCGATATGCCAAAAATAGTAACAACAAGTCTCACAATGGAGACCTTACTGCCGCCCACTCAAGCAAATCGATGAGCAATGGATGACAGTGATACAGTGATATTATTCAGTTAAAAGTGCTTTATTTATATTCTGGAAACAAGTGCATATCAAATATAAATTAGTTAATATTCCAAATTATCTAGTTTGTCTTTGTAATTTTTTAATAATTTTGAAGAGCACAAATTTTTCGTTTTAATAAAATAAAATTTATATATTTTTTATAAATCTGATTTGTTATTGTTGTGCCAAAGTGTATTTTCCTGCTCTGGGGGCGGGGGCGGTTCTTAAGAATTGTATGAAAAATTACACACAAAGCTTAGAACTTTGGGAAAAATATTTATCCAATATCCATCTGATAAGGAGTTAATATCCAAGATATGTAAGGCACTACTAGAACTTAACAAGAAAAAATTCCAACCTCATCTAAAAATGTGAAGACAAAGTGAGCAGAAACTTTCTCAAAGAAGAAATACAAATTGCCAAAAGACACATGAAAAAGTGCTCTACAGAGCTAATCATCAGAGAGATGCAAATAAAAACAATAATGAGATAATCATCTTACACCACAGAGACTGGCACACACCAAAAAAAAAAAAAACCTAGAGTATCCAGTGCTGGTATCGATGTGGCGAGAAAAAGACTCTCCTTCATTGTTGGTAGGAACAGCAACTGGTCCAACCTTTCTGGACAACAATTTGGGCATTCCTCAAAAAGCTAAAAATTGAGCTTCTACACGACCCTACAATACTGCTTCTGGGAATATACCCCATGGGCTTGTAAACACACTGCAAAATGCCATCTGCACTTCTATGTCTATCACAGCCCTATTCACAACAGCCAGAATCTGGAAGCAACCCGAGTGCTCAAGTACAGATAACTGATTAAAGAAACCATGGTACCTCTACACAAAGGAATCCTATGGCAGCAGTTAGGGAAAATGAAGTTATGAAATTAGCTTATACCTAGATGGAGAAGGAGAGTATCATACTGAGTGAAATGAGTCAGAAGTAGAAGCACAAACATAGAATGATTGTACTCATTTGTGGAATATAAATAAAAACATAATATTAGACTAATACCCAAGGGCAGCAGAAACAAGGGCAAGAGGTATTAATCTTCAGTTGGAAGCCTGCCTTAAGTGCTGAGGGAAAAAACAATTGGTATAAAGAAGGAACCATTATGATGAAGATAACTGGAAGTGATCACTCTGGATAGGAACTGTGCTCTGAAAGTAGGTAAAGGAACAATCGTGATAACCACTCAGTATCTGTGTTGCAGACCATAGTGCCAAGAAGGGAGTGGGGAAGGAGGGAGAGGAAGAGGGGAAGGGGGAGAGGGGGAGGAGAGAGAGAAAGAGAGGCCGGAGGGAAACTGGGTTCATTGGTGGTGCAAAATGACACTGGTGGAGAAATTGGTATCTATCATTGTATGACTGAAACCTGATCATGAACAGCTTTGTGACCTGATCATGAACAGTTTTGAGTCATCTTACAGTGACACAATTAAAAAAATAAAAAATTTAAAATGTTAGAAGTTAAAATCTTAGATGACTGAAAGTTAGTTTACTGTACAGACAAAGTAGATGGTCCAGGTCCCTGATCATATATTTAGGCCTCTTCTTTACCCATGAATGATGGTACCAGTCCTGACCCTGACACTGCCCTGTCCCATGAACTATTTCCCTGTCTCATCCCACACAGTGTACTTCTGTCCCTGCAGGCTTTCTCTATCCCGTGTATGCTTTCCTCGGTCTCTGGCCGTGTTCGCAATGCAACTGGGTGACATCCCTGTGTTCTGTACCTGTCACAGAGCCTCCCAACTGTACCCCAGCAGTTCCTATCATCCTGTCTTGGCTTTCCTAGTGACTGAACACAGCCAAGTGCACATGGGTGAGACACCTGTGCTCAGCACTTTGTCATTAGCTGGGCAAGCAAGCCCTGCCTCGGCCTACGCAGCCTGCCTGGATTGGGCTATATGTGAGGGCACACAGCCCCATCTGATCCTGGAGTCCAGGAAGAGAGGAGTTGTTTTATGCTTTTGAAAAATACCTTCTTTATTTGGTTTTGGTCTCTGGATAAAATTGGATTTGTTGAATAAGTTTCTTTTTTATTTCTTTGGAAGAATTTGCAAAAGTTTTCATTGACTCATCTTCAAATGAAAGGAAAAATTTACCAGTGGAATTGCCTGGTCTTGGTCTGTCTTAGTGGAATTTAAAAGAAAATTATTGCCAGGAATATAGCTTACCAGTACTTACATTGCATGTGTGAGACCCTGAATTCAATCTGGAAGGCAAAAAAAAATAGAAAATAAATCGCTCATTGAAGATGATAACTATGATCTCTACTTATTATAGGCCTATCCAAATTTTAAATCATTTTTATAAGCTTCATATTGGTGTGTTTTACTATAAATATTTCTATTTTGTATAAATTATATAACTTGCTGGCATATTTTTTTCACTGGCATCCATTTAATTTTTATTGTATTGATGTATTTTTCTTCATTTTTTTACCAATTAAAAGTTTCCAACACTACTGCCTTTTTCAAAGAAACAATTTTTGTTGATTTTCTATGTTCTTTGGCCTTACTCTGATTAACCATCAGTTGTACATCTATTATTTTCTTATTTTTCTTAGCTTTGCAGTTATTATTCTTATTCTTTCATTTTTGTTAGGCATTCAAACGAATCAATGCTCATGGCCAAGTTCGTGCTGATGAGGACACAGACACCCCAAACGCCTCTACTGTCGCGTGTTCCGAGGAACAGTTCTTCTCCAGTGTCAAAAACAGCATGATGTAATCAATACCTTTTCATGTTGGTCAATCCAATGATGTCGTACTTGATCTTCTGCGCTTGCAGCATCAGGTCATTGATGGATGCTTGCGATGCAAGCGTACGTGCGTTGAAAGTTTGGCATCCTAGTTCAGCCCTGAGATTTTATCAGACTCTTCTTACTTGTCCTTCCCAATGCTTCTGTACTGGGGGCTCTTTCATGGTCAGGGGAATGAGGCCCATTATTGTTACTGTTTTTGGCATATCAAATATGCCACGGTTAGCTTGCCAGGCTCTGCCGCACAGGCAGGATACCCTCAGTAGCTTGCTGGGCTCTCGGAGAGGGATGGAGGCTTTTGGGGTGGCCTTTAATCGCCCATACAGGTGCTTCCAGTCTACCTAATGCAAGTTTTTGGTCTACTGGCATGTTGTAAAGATCTCCACGGTGACAAACACGCACCTGCCTGCGTCTCTGGGCAGCACCTGTTGGTTCATTTTTCACTGGTTGGCACCATTGCCACCCCACCACCACCATGAGGCAGTAAACCCGAATATGCATAGGCAAGATGCAGCCAGGCAGACCACTCATGATCACGAGAAAGAAACAGAAGTAAAGGAATGATCTGTTTTTGACATCCCTAAATTTACAGAGGAATTCCTGAACCAGAGCAAAGCTCAGGAGGCAGAGCTCTGCCAACTCCGCAAGTCCAGCATGAAGTTCAAGAAGAGGAATGCAGCCCTGCAGAAGCACGTGGAGAGCAAGTGCATCATGGCAGAGAAGCTGGACGTCATCCAGGAACGCAGCCACAATACAGTCTTATAGTAGCACCTGGAGAACCTGTGGCAAGTGCTTACCAGCAGCTTTGCCAGAACGCCCCTGCAGGGAAGTGGAAAGACCCCGACAGTAGACACCATCCATCAACTTGTATATGAACAGACTGCACAGTATTATTTTAGCTAATCCCCAAGACAATGAAAACTTCATAGCTAGGGTTTGAGAAGTTGTGAATAGACTTGATCGTTAAGGATCAAGATCGTTAAGAGTTCGGTTTGCCTGAATTGGACGCTTATGTTTGAATAGATGTGACCCATGGCCAGCAGTTTCTCTCTTTGTTGTCTACGCACCCACATCCAATTACAATGAAGAAGAAATTGAGAAGTTCTACATGGAGCTGGAGAAATTCTATAAAGAAGTCCACAGCTTCGAATAGGTCATTGTCCATGATTTTAATGCCAACATATGACTGAGAAGGTCACCCAAAGAACTCCACATCGGGACCCATGGCCTAGAATGGAATGAAGAAGGTAAGAGACTGAGTTCACCAGGTCGACCTAGACATCCATGGTAACTCGCAGTTCCAGAAGGCCGAATCTAAATGTTGAACATGGGAGTCTCCTGGGGAACAGTTCCATAACGAAATTGACCACATCAGGATCTTTCGCAAACTATATTATGGATTCGCCACCAGGATCTCACCTTTCTACAAGTGATCATCGACGTAAAGAGGGGGTTCGGCAGGGTGATACCATTTCACCGAAACTCTTCAGTGCCACCTTTAAGAATGTCAATGATTGCGATGACTGGAATGGAAAGGAATGGGAGTGAAGATAGATGGTCGGCAACTACACCACCTTCACTTCACTGATAACACCTAATAACACCAAACATTAGCCAAGTGACACAAATGCTGGCTGACTTCGACCCCGAGTATGGAAAGATTGAACTGTAGCTGAATCTCATGAAAACAATGTTCATGAGAAATGGACTAGTTCCTAATGTTCCATTTGCTCTCAACAGAATCAACATCTCCGAATGTAGCAGTTATGAATACCTGGGTCTAGAACTCAACATAACGAACGACTTGGAACCAGAACTACACAGGAGGAGAAAGCAGCATGGAACGCTTTCAAGTGAGATGAAGAAGTTGTTAAGAGAACAAAAAACCTCTGGCTCCAGGCACATCTTTTCAACTATATCATTCTTCATGCACTAACATACACCTCAGAGACCTGGGCCCTATGAAAACAGAATGAAAACACTATTCAGGTCTCCCAAAGAGGGAATCAAAAGAGCTATCTTGGACTGTCACGTTTCACTCAAGTGAGAGAAGGAATATGGAGTTTCAACCTCCATCAATGATCGAGAATCAGGAATGCTGCCTCGTTTGCCAAGGTGTCGAAAATCAGATGGACTGGACACGTAATGAGATTTGGACACGACCGCTGAACTAGAGCCATTACCGACTAGATTCCACAGGACGTTAAAAGAACTCCTGGCCCACCTATGAGATGGTTGAACTTTGTCAAGACCGTGAATGAATGGTTTGATGCTCTTCGTGTTCCTGGAGCAAGAAGATGCTATTGGGCTACACTAGCATGCCACAGGGATGAATGGAGACATTACTAGCGCCCACTTAAGCAAATCAATGAGCATTGGGACGAAAGATGATACAGGTGATTCTTTTGTTTTTAAGGTGAAAGGTGGTTATTGATTTTAGATATATCTTGTCTTCTAATACAGACATTTAAAACTAAAATATTTCCTCTAAGCAACATGGTTGTTTCCATACATATATTCTTAACATATCATCTGCTTTTTCAATCATCTCAACAATTCCTGATTTTCCAAATTCTCTCCTGTTATTGTTTGTAACTTAATTTCATTGTTGTCAAAGTATATAATTTGCATGACTTCAATCATTTTAGCTTACTGAGGTTTTTTTTTTTATGTCCAAAGATAAGCTCTATTCTAGGGAACATCCCATGTGTGATTGAGAAGAATATGCATCCAGCTGTAGTGAAGTAGAGTATGCTTTGTAGGTCTAGTTAATTTGGAGTATTGTTAAAGTCTTAGACATCCTTGTCAAATTTTCTGTTTTGCTATTTTCTGTAAGGCTACAATTTTAGTATACAATGATATGAACGGCCTCTATGTTTTATGTAGATTATCTCTAAAATTTATCACAACACGCCTCTGAAGTGGGTACTTTAAAGATTCTATCTATAGGAGGAAATTAAAATTAATAATATGAAGTAAAGAATAGTTATTATGAGTGGCAGAAATGAGATTCAATATCACATTTTCTGATTTGAAGACCATTCTCTATTCTACTGGACAATGTACCCCTTACTATACTCCTTTCATGTTTATGAACTCCATGGCCCTGAATTCTGAGTTTCCTCTGACATGGAGAGATTTGAATCTGGAGGACTGGAATAGCCCCTCATGACAGTAACAATAGCCTCTCTTGACAGTAACAAAAACAAAATATACTGACTCCTTTTTCACAACATGCCCAAAAGCCAACTTAAAATAGATTAAAGTCCTTGATATCAGATCTGAATCCATAAATTACATTGAGAAAAACATAGGCAGAACTCTTCATGACATTGAATCTACAGGTATATACAAAAATTCAATGTCATTGGCAAGCAAACAGCAACAAAGATAAACAAATAAGACTACATCAGGCTGAGAGGCTTCTGCACCACAAAAGAAATGATCAGAATTTAAAGACACCACAAATACAGGGAGAAAATATTTTCCACCATTTATCTGACAAAGAGTTAATATCCACAATATATGAATCACTTGAAAAACTGAAAAAGAAAGATATCAACCCCATCACAACATGGGGAGAAGAAAGAAACAGAAATTTCCCCAAAGAAAAAATACAGATGGCCAATTGGTATATGAAAAAACTGTGCTGTATTGCTTATTACCAGGAAATGCAAGTTAAAACAACAATATGATATCATCTCACACCAGTGAGACTCACAAATATCAAAATAATTAAAAAACAACAACCAGTTTTGGCATGGGTGTGGTCATAAAGGAATCCTCAAGCACTGCTGGTGGGAATGTCTACTTATTCAACCATTTTGTAAAACAATATGGACTCTTCTTTAAAAACTAAGAATTGAGTTTCCATATGACCCAGCAATTCTGTTTCTTGGTATCTACCCACAAGAACAGCACACATTATTCTGGTGAGGTATGTGCACTCCTCTGTTCATTTCTGCAATATGCACGATAGTCAAAATCTGGAAACAACCCAAGTGTCCAAGAACAGTTGATTGGGTAAAGAAACTATACTACATGTACATAATGCAATATTACTTATCTATAAAAAATATGAACCCATGTGATTTGCTGTTACTTGGATAGATGTGAAGAGTACTAAGCTGAATGAAGTTTGGCAGAAAGACAGAAACATACACAGAATGATTTTTATATGTGGCATATAAAGAAGCATCTTAAGGAAATAACAAATGTCCAAAGGAGGGGGATGGAGTGATAGTACAGCAGGTAGGGCATTTGCCTTGCATGCAATCAACCAGGGTTCGATCCTCAGCGTCCCATATGTCCCAGATGGTCTCCCAAGCACCGCCAGGAGTAATTCCTGAATACAAAGCTAGAAGTAACCCCTGTGCATCACTGAGTGTGACTCAAAAAGAAAAACAAGTCTAAAGGCAAAAAACCTGCAAACTGAGCTTATAATGGTGAAGGACTGATTCCAATTGTGAGGACAGGTAGGGTAAAATGAGAGGAAAAGAGAATCTGGGACAATGGTGGAAGTAGACAGTTTGGTGGAGGGTGGGGTACTGAAATGTGTTATGCAGAAAAAAAATTACTATTAACAGTATTGTCAATCACAGGGCCAAAAACATAAAATAATGTTTTAAAGAAGACTTAACAGTCCTCTTGCATTTTTTCCCTTAATATAATACTGGGGAAGTCTTTAGCAAACTCCTCTGGATGTAGGCCCTAAGGCAGAGTGCAGAAGGTAACAGTGAAAGATGAATCTGCCTGGACAGATTTCTAACATTTGCAACAGTGCAATGGCAAATTGCTTGTCAATTTGGTGAAGCTATAGAACTCAGTTGTTCAGTCCAACACCAATTCAAATGCTCCTATGGCAGTATGTTTTTGGAAGTGAATAATAAGCCAGTACAGCTTGACTAGAACAGATTATCATTAATGATATGGTCTCATTCAATCAGCAGGAAGCCTTAATAGAAAAAAAGACCTCAGTCCTTGAGGACTGGGACCGCCTTCAGACTCAGACCACATCAACTATTTCCTTGTTCACTATCGGCTGCATGCCCTGTGAATTTTGCCAATCCCATCAGCATGTGATCCAATTACTCAAACTAAATTGTCTATCTATCTACAAAGCCTTTAGGGTCTGTTTCTCCAGAGAACACTGAGTAATGCACAGAATTCCAAACATGAGTATAAATGCAGGCCCATCTACAATATCTAATTATCTAACATTTGAAAATCAAACTAACAAACTGTACTTTCCTTCTCTCTCAACAAAAGCATCTTTATCCCCAGCCCTCCACCTCTACTGGGTATGGCGTCTATAAAATGTGGCAAGTCACTAAGTTTAAAGAAATGAGGGATAAGGGGACTGTGGGATTCTGCAACCTAAAGCTCCCCAGCATCACCCCCTATGCTTTGAGTGAAGACACAGCACCGCTCTTTGGGATTCCTTGTGCCACACAAAATTGTGAGATCTCTGGTGAACCACAGCCCAGCGTATAAAACCAAGGCAACAATAATAAAGAGAAGGGAATTAATAGAAATAGACCAGTTTAGCTTAGTAGCTATAAAAGAAATTTGTAATTTAAATATATATAATACATATATACTTTGAAGGCCAAGTTCAATTGTAAAATTCTCATACTGAAAGTTTGTCTAGCGAAATGTAGTCACATAGAGAAAACCAGGCTCCAGGATCTGGATGCTAATCTATCCCCTTCCTTTTATCACTCTGAGTGTACCCATAATTATAGGTCTCACTCATGCTTACAGGGTTCTCTAGGCCATGCTTAAAAGTCTCTTCTCTACTCCCCCCAAATAGCAAACAACTGTCTTCTGGTCACCATTCAGATATACAAGTGTACCCACCAACTATTTACATGTCTCTGGGAAGACAGACCCCGGAAAGGAGCTTATTAAACCTCTGGAAAGTGGTCTTGGATCCTTGGGAGAGAAACTGGTTGAAACGTATGGGCATTGGGGTCTGTGAGGGAAGGTGGTGATGAACATTTCCACCTTGATAATGAGCTGAGCAGTTTGAGAAGTGTCAGAAACTCTATTCATGCATAAGGAAGCTGTTGATAGAAGATGATGCCATACAAGGAGACACTTGGCTTTGGACTGCCCGGGAAAGGGTGTGCTTATATATTGTGATTGCCTTAATGCATATGGGATATACGATACACATCTGCTCAGTAACAAAGGCTGGTCCAGAACATTGGGGCAACTCAGCAGCAACAATCTGTTATCTGTCACACGTCTTATATTGCCTTTTTTACCTTCTCTGGAGTTTCTTATCCATGTCTATGTAACCATTTAAAAGATTGTCCTAAATTCTAGAACTCTGTTGTAATAAAGCTTACAAAAGACAGATGCTTCCAAGAAAGGGAGAGTAACCAAGTTTTGAGGGGTATGCTGAGACCAAGAAGTAGAATATAGTCTAGCATAAGCTGGAAAGATTTTGAAGAGGGAAATGAGTTGGAGTTGGATTTGACCCATGCACAATGATGTGGACAGGTGCTTTCAAAAACAAAGAAACATATAGCTCCCAGGAATTCCTACCAGATGTGATAATTTACAGAAGCAGAGACAGAGAGAATTGAACCTATGGACGTGAAAATAGTAGAAATAAGTAATGTGTTGGAATACTTCTTCCAAGAGAAGGACTACCTAGCTCAAATTGACAGCCTTGATTTCAACTGCTCATGTACTCCTAGAAGTTGAACAATTATTGTAACCATACAGTAGCTATGGAGACCCCTGGGGATGTGGAGACTTTCTCTAGTAACTAGGGCAAACGGATGTTCAAAGGTCACATGCATAGCATAGCTGAGACTAAACCATCCACTCAGGTCATAGACTCGTAATCATGTGATAAAGTTTATTAGGAGAGGCAAAGGTTAAGTAGAGGATGAAAGAATGTGCCTACATGCACTAACGAACAGGTGGTGGAGGGAGGAAAGGAGTTATTATGGCTAGGAAGAAGCCTACAGAGCACTGTCCTTGAGGGTCTAAAGCAGAGGCAAAGTTGAAGTATGGCTGACACCCAAAGATGTCTGCTTCCCGTGTCTCAAAGAGTCAGCTGTCAGCAGTAACAAGGCCAATTAATCTATGTTATTCTTTGAAAATGTCAGGTTTCCCTAGCAACAGCCTGGTTCTCAGAGAAGGACGGACCTGGGGCGTTCCACTGGGCCCAGCGACATCTAGTGGTCAAAGGGCTATGGCAGGGTGAACTCTAACAATTAAAACATATTTCTAGAACTCCACAGAACATTTATGATCAAATTGTGAACTTCCTAATTTTTCTCTCTCAAGGGTTCTATTAACTATCCCATCATATTTTCCCATTGCTGTACCAAATAAAGCTCTTGCCTCTGGTATAACAAGTCCATCTTAGTCAATTTTTCATTTTTTAATTACTTATTCACTTAAGAGATACTTCCTGAGATTCTGCTATATGTTAAATCCCATACCGGATGTCAGGACTACCATGATGAATGGAAAAAACATGTTCTCTAATATTGTTAGATTTGCATTCTATCAGAAAGAAGGGAAAGTAAAAATATAAACTTACTAGAAAACTCATCATTTAATGGCAATGACTATAAAGACAAAGTAGTAAAATGATATGAACAAAATGGAAAACAAATGGAAAAGAGTAGTCAGAGAAAGCAGTTTTCAAGAGAAAACCTTTGATCTGTTAATTGAATGATGAGAAGTCAAAAGAAGACTTGAGTCAATAGAATTCCAGACAGGGGAAACAGCTCCTAAAAATGCCTCAGGCAGCTTTCTTCTGTCTTTTTCCCTTTGAAAAGGCTCCATACTGTTTCAGTAGGGACTGAAGCAGAGAGCATCTCCCCAACAATGAATGAAGGTTCCTTTTCTGCCACATATCTGCCAACAGTTTGTTTCTAGTCTTTTTGATAAGTTCCATTCTCATTGCTGTCAATTTGGATTTCCCCTTATAATAAATGGTGATCAGCAACTTTTAGACAGATGCCAATTGGTTATCTGGCTGTTTTCTTCAGAAAAGTGCCTCTCCATTTTCCTCTCCCCATTTTGATGGAAGTAATGGAATTTTTGTTATTGATCTCTACGAGTGTTTTGTGTATCTTTAGTACTTACCCTTTATCTGATATACTGTGTGCAAGCACATCCTTTTATTCAGCGGGGTTCCTTTTATTTTTAGCCCAGGCATTTTGTGCATGCAGAAACTTTTTAAATTTATATAGTCCGACTTGTTTATTTTTATTTCTTTTGTGTTTTTTTCTAATGTGTTTTTTTCTAATACCACTGAAAATACTTTGAGGTACAAATCCTGGAGCATTATAGTTAATATTCTTCAATGTATTACATGGGTAGATCCTCCAGATAACACAGTGATTATACTAAGAATCATGTCATTTTATGTAAAATTACTCCTAACAATCAATTATTGGTATATAGCCTAAATAAATGGTGCCACCCTAGCAATGGACCCTAGACAAGGTGCAAACACCCCATACAGGGCAGGTTGGGAGATACCCTATAAAAGCCAAGTTGAACAAAGGAACCCCGCACATGTACTGCCTCAGCACACATGTTGTTGCTAAGCCCATGTGGTGCCTGAACACATGTACTGCCTGCATCTCCCCTTTTGGGTGGAGAGAGAGAGCCCAGTACACATTCCTTTATAAAATTATGTTTTTTTGGTTTTTTTTTTTTTTTTGCTTTTTGGGTCACACCCGGCGATGCACAGGGGTTACTCCTGGCTCTGCACTCAGGAATTACCCCTGGTAGTGCTCAGGGGACCATATGGGATGCTGAGAATAGAACCCGGGTCGGCCGCATGCAAGACAAACGCCCTCCCCATTGTGCTATCGCTCCAGTCCCCAACCATTATGAAATTATGAAGGTATGAAAGTACAAGTCTCAAGAGGGGAGATGCGGGAGACATCAGTAGACAGATGTTGATGCTTGTGGGATTACCACTGGAACATCATATTCCTGAAATTCTATTGTTGACAGCTTTGTAAATATAGGTGCCTGGATATAAAAAAATTTCATGCATGAATGATGGAAAATATAGTGAGAGAAGCATGTGGCATAGAATATCTAGGAGTTGGTAGTCCACAGTAATGTCATAGAAATCTACAGAATGTGAATTATAATCATAAGCATCTTTCCTTTCATCTTTTGGCAACAATACCCCAATCTTTTTTTCAATTTTATTTGATATTGAATAACTGTGAGATAGAGCATTACAAAATTGCTTGTGATTGCGTTTCAGTCTTACAATGTTCCAACACCCATCCCTCCACCAGTGTAATTTCCCAGGACCAGTTTTCCTAGTTTCCCTCCCACCCCTTCAAGCCACCCCTCAACCCAGCCTGCCTCTATGGCAAGCACCTCCCTTCTCTCTCTCCTCCTCCTCCTCTCTCTCTCTTTCCCTCTCTCTCATTTTTGGCATTATGTTTTGAGATACAGATGTTAAAATGTTATCATGTATGCCCCCTTATCTACTTCTAACACTTGGTCCTTGTCCAGAGTGATCATCTCCAGCTAGTAATAATACCCCAATATTATCAGAATACCTTATTCCCCTATTGGCAGTGGAACTGTCAATCTAGATGTGCCATTCCCTAGCCAAGACATCAGACTCAAGCTAAATCAATAGAAGAACTTTTCAGTAGAGAAGTTTTTCTCCCTATTGATTTTATAATTGCCAACTTAAGATAAAAATGCATAGACTATTCACTTTCACTTGTATCACTTATCATCATGTTGCTCATTGATTTGCTCAAGCGGGTGCCAGTAACGTCTCCATTCCTCCCTGTCACATGCCAGTGTAGTCCAATGGCATCTGCTCGTTCCAGGAGCAGGAAGATCATCAAATCATTTATTCAGGGTCTTGACAAAGAAGTCCAACCATCTTGAAGGTGGGCAGCCACATATTCTTTTGACTTCCTGCGGAATCCAGTGGGTAACAGCTCTAATCCAGTGGTTGTCTCCAAATCACATTACGTGTCTGGCCCATCTGATTTTTGATGACTTGGCAAACAAAGCAGCATCCCTGATTTTCGATCGTCAATGGAAGTCAGACCTCCAGATTCCTTCTCTTACTTGAGTGAAATGTGATAGTCCAAGCATAGCTCTTTCCATTCCTCTTTGGGAGAAATGAATAGCATTTCATCCTGTTTTCGTAGGTCTCTGAAGTCCAGGTCTCTGAGGCGTATATTAGTGCAGGAAGAATTGTGGAGTCGAAAAGATGTGCCCAGAGCTGGAGGTTCTTTTAAGAACTTCTTTGACCCTCTTGAAAGTGTTCCACACCACTCTCTTCCTCCTAAGCAGCATTGGTGCCAAGTCATTCATCATGTTGAGTTCTCAACCTAGGTATACATATCTGCTGCATTCGGAGATTTTCGTTCCATTGAGAGCAAATGGAACATCAGGAACTATCCCATTTCTCATGAATAAGGCTTCATGAGATTCAGCTGCAGTCTGACCTTTGCACACTAATGGTTGAAGTCGGCCAGTATTTGTTCCGCTTGGCTAATATTTGGTGTTTTTAAAATGATGTCATCAGTGAAGCAGAGGTGGTGTTGTTGCCGACCATCTATCTTCACTACCATTCCTTTCCATCTAGGTGTTGCATGATGTTCTCGAGGGTGGCACTGAAGAGTTTCGGTTAAATGGTGTAGCCCTGCCGAACCCCTCTCTTGACATCGATGATTACTTCCTTGTGGAATGGTGAGATCCTGGTGGTGAATCTGTAATAGAGCTCACGGAGGATCCTCATGTACTGAGTTAGAACTCCCTGTTTGGCTAGGGCTTCGATGACTGCTTCAGTCTCAACAGAATCAAAGGCCTTTAAATCAATGAATGTTAGACAGAGTGACATCTTGAACTCTCACGAAACCTCAATGAGCTTGGTCAACATGTGGATATGGTTGATGATGCTGAATCCTTTTCAGAATCCGGCTTGTTCATATAGGTGTCTTGCATCTAGTGTTCTGCCAATCCTATTCAGGATGACTCGAGTGAACAACTTGTAGACGACAGAAAAGAGGCAGATCAGGCAATAGTTGCCAATGTCGTGGATGTCTCCCATCTTGTACAACAGAACGGTCCTGCTGGTTTTCCATTGGGATGGAACCTTGCATTCAGACATGGAGCATGTGAATTGACGAGTATTGGCAGCAATTCTTCGGGTGTTCAGGTCTGAGATTGTCTGGACCAAGTGCTGTACGTTTCTTTACCAATGAATGGCGTGTTGGATTTTAGAAGGGAGAATGCTGGGAACGACATATCCATCCTGTGGAATTTGGTATGTGGGCAGATGGACGTGGCTATCAAATAGATCTGAGTAGAAATTATAGACAACCTTCTCAATTGCCCCTCTGGAAGATCTGATAGATCCATCAGGACGTCGGAGGGCAGTCATCTTGGTCTTGTAGTTGGCGAAGGACAGGTGAGCATTGTGAATACTTTTCTCAGCTTCTGCTGCATTGGCCAACACTGCTTCTCTTCTCTTCTCTCTTTGAGGTCTTCCTTTATCACTTCCCTGCACAGCTTTGCTAGCTTGTGATTGTCTGAGGCTCAAGCCAAACAACGTTGGCTAATGAACTTGAGAGTTTCCAAAGACAGGTGTCTTTTTGTGGCTTTCTCACTCTCAGCATTACTTGCATAGTCATGGAGATGCTGAACCAGTAAATTGTAGTCTTCATCTAACCAGATGGGATGGTAGATGCATGCCGAAAGTAGTTTTGGTGTTAGGTCAGTTCTCAGGGGTTACCACTGACTCTGCTCTCAGGAATTATTCACGCCGAAAGCAATATAATTCTTGTAAATCCCATATCATGTTATGAGCTGATTTTGTAGATGACTACAAAGAAGACTCAAAGAAGAGACTTTGAGACTCAAAGAAGAGAGTCTTTACAGAGTCTTTACAGTTTATGGAGACTTTACAATTTTTTAAGTTTTTAAAGTCTTTACAGTTTTTACGGACACTCAAAGAAGTTAACAACATGTCCCAAATCAGAATAGTTAGGAAATATCACACTGGGATTCTAGCCTGAGTTTATTAAATTCTAAGTCAGGGGCTGGAGCGATAGCACAGCGGGTAGGGCGTTTGCCTTGCACGAGGCCGATCCGGGTTCGAATCCCAGCATCCCATATGGTCCCCTGAGCACCGCCAGGGGTAATTTCTGAGTGAAAGAGCCAGGAGTAACCCCTGTGCATCGCCGGGTGTGACCCCCCAAAAAAAAAACCAAAAAAAAAAAATTCTAAGTCAGTGCTTTTACCAGTTCCTCTGAAAGAAAGAGATGGGTTAGCCAGTATGGATACAGGAGGTTGGCCTATCTAGCATTAAACCATACTTAGCTATACTATTTTGTTAATTATTTGGAACTTGCTTCAAACAAACCAGTAGAGATTATTATGGCAAAATTTCCAGGACAATATCTTTTAAATTGGGGCACAGTACATCTAGCAGAGGAGAGGAAAAGAGGTGAATTTTTTTCTTTTTAAAAAATTTATTATTATTTTTATTAGTGAATCACTGTGAGAGTACAGTTACAGATTTACATGTTTTCGTTCTTGTCTTTCAGTCATACAACGCTCGCGTAACCATTCCGCCACAGGTGCTCATTCTCCACCACATATGGTCCTAGTATCCCTCCCACCCTCCGCCCCCCCCCCACCCTGCCTCTGTGGCAGGGCATTCCCTTTTGTTCTCTCTCTCCTTTGGGGTGTTGTGGTTTGCAATAGAGGCATTGAGTGGCCACTGTGTTCAATTTATAGTCTACTTTCAGCACGTATCTCCCATCCCGAGAGGGTCGTCCAATCACTGTTTACTTGGTGTTTCCTTTGCTTTCTGAGCTGTCTTTTCCCCCAGCATGTGAGGCCAGCTTCCAAATCGTGGAGCAAACCTCCTGGTACTTATTTCTAATATTCTTGGGTGTTAGTCTCTCATTCGGTTATTTTATATTCCACATATGAGTGAAATCTTTCTATATCTGTCTCTCTCTTTCTGACACATTTCACTAAGCATGATACTTTCCATGTTGATCCACTAATATGCAAAGTTCATGATTTCATATTTTCTAACAGCTGCATAGTATTCCATTGTGTAGATGTACCAAAGTTTCTTTTTTCTTTTTTTAAATTATTTTTTACTAATGAATCACCGTGTGGGTACAGTTAAAGATTTACATATTTTTGTGCTGGTGTTTCAGTTTCCCACCCCCACATACCCCACACCTCACCCCGCCTCTGTGGTAGGGCATTCCCTTCTGTTCTCTCTCTCCTTTTGGGTGTTGTATACCAAAGATTCTTTAACCAGTCATCTGTTCTCGAGCAATCAGGTTTTTTTCAATTCTGGCTATTGTAAACAGTGCTTCAATGAACATGCAAGTGCAGATGTCATTTCAACTATACTCTTTTGCCTCTCGGTATTTTCCCAGAAGTGGTATTGCTGGGAATATGGGAGCTCAATTTCTAATTTTTTGAGAAACGTCCATATTATTTTTCAAAAGGGCCGAACCAGTCGGCATTCCCACCAGTAGTGTAGGAGGGTCCCTTTCTCCCCACATCCACGCCAACACTGGTTGCTTATGTTCTTATGGATGTGTGCCAGTCTCTGTGGTGTGAAGGGGGGTATACCCGAAATATTGGTGGTGGGGAATGTACACTGGTGAATGGGTGGGTGTTTGATCATTGTGAGATTGTAACCCAAACATGAAAGCTTGTAACTATCTCAAGGTGATTCAATAAAATACATTTTTTAAAAAAATATAGTTGATACGTTTTCTATCTTCCCAATTCTATTGAGTTATATTTTGTGACCCAGTACATGGTCTATTTTGGAAATTGTTCCATGTGCACTGGAAAAGAATGTGTATTCTTGGGGGGGTAAAGCCCTATAAAGGTCTATTAGCCCTCTCTCTTCCATTTATTCATTCAGATCCAGTGTTTCCTTGTTGAGTTTTGTTCTTGTTGATCTATTCGGCGGTGATGAGGCCGTGTTGAAGTCTTAGACTACTATTGTGTTGCTAACGATGTCCTCCTTAAAGTCTGTTAGCAGTTGTTTTAAGTATTTAGCTGATCGCTCATTATGTGCATATACATTTAAGAGTGTGATTTCTTCCTGTTGTACATATCCCTTGATAAATAGAAAATGACCTTCACTGTCCCTTCTAAACTGTTTCAACCTGAAATCTATGTAGTTGGATACTAGTATGGCCACCCCAGCTTTTTTGAAGGAGTTGTTTGCTTGCAGTATTGTTTTCCATCCTTTGACTTTGAGTCTGTATTTGCTCTGCCTGTTCAGGTGTGTTTCTTGTAGGCAGCAGAATGTTGTGTTTAGTTTCTGAATCCATTTTGCCACTGTGTCTCTTAATTGGTGCATTTAGGCCATTGACATTAAGAAAGATTATTGTCATGGGGTTTTATGCCATCTTTCTGTAGGGTTTGTTGTTCTTGTAGGGTTTTTCCTTGTCTTACAGTAGCCTCTTTAGTCCTTCTTTTAATTTTGTTTTTGAGTCTATGAAGTTCATGAGCTGTTGTGTATCCTTGAAATAAGTGTATCATTCCTTCAAGTCTGAGTGAGAGTTTTGCCAGGTAAAGTATTCTTAGTGAGGCGTTCATTTCATTGAGTTTTTTCACTATATCTCACCATTGTCTTCGGGCTTGAAGGGTGTCCTCTGATAGGTAGGTCTGCTGTAAACCTAAGGGGTGTTCCTTTGTATGTGATTTCCTTCTTTGACCTTGCTGCTTACAGTAGTGTGTCTCTATTCACAGCATCCATCATTCTGGCTATGATATGCCTTGGAGTCATTTTATTTGGACTCCTTGGATCTGGATGCCTGCATTCTTCAACTCTGGAAATTTCTTAGCAATGATGTCTTTAACTGTGTTTTTTTTTTTTCCACTGGGGTTTCTTCCCTGTGCTTCTGGTACTCCAATGATTCTTATGTTGTTCCTCTTGAGGTCATCCCCTAGGACTCTGATTTGCCCTAGAGCTTTTGCCTTTGAGGTCTTTTGCCATTATTTGTTGTTTGCTGTAAGCTTTCCGCAGCTCATCTTCCAGCTCACTGATTCTGTCTTCTGCTGTAGCCATTCTACTGTTGAGGGCACCTACTGAGTTTTTTATTTCATCTACTGATTCCTTTATTTGTATCACTTCTGTTTGTAGCTTTAAAATTTCTGCTCTCATTTCTTCCTCTATTTTATTGGTGGACCATTCTATTTTTTCTTTCATATCCTCCCTTAATTTTTTGGATGTCTGTTCCATGGTTACTTTGAGTTCGTTGATCATCTTCAACATCTTCTCTCTGAATTCTTTATCTGAGAGATTGTATTTGGGGGTAACCCCTGTTTGGGCTTCTGGAATCTTTTCTTCATCCTCTCCTCCTGGTGGTGATTTTCGCTGTTTCTTCATATTGTTATGAAGTATTTAATTGGAACCTTCCAGTTCTCTATCCGTATTCCCTCTTGCTGCAAGAGGGGATTCTGGATGAGCTAAGTCAGTGATGGTAGCCTTTTTCCCCTTCCAGGGTACTTCCTTACTCTCAGGTCCTCCTCCGGGTTTATGTGGTGCCTCTAGTGAAGACTTGAGGCTATGCTCTCTTTATAAAGGGCTTGTGCAGCTTCTTGTGTTCAGAGTTTTTGTGAAATTAGAATAGCCTAATGGACTATTAGCATATAGTGATTGAGATGGCCAGGGTGTTCTTTCCGAAAATAGGTTATACAGATTGTAACCTAAGTCCGCAGAGCAGGGAAGGTGGGAAAATAACTCTGGCCCCACAGGAGGCCATGCCCTTTTGAGGCCATGCCCCCTGACATAGAGGCCACACCCCCAGCAACCAGTTTGGGAGAGTAGGACCTGGGGCCAGAAACTGAGGTCCTGGGGGCCTGCAGGGAAGCTGTGTCAGGTTAGCGGAAAAGCTCCAACGTGCCAGGAGGGGCTGAGAGGGACCCACCCACACACCTGTTCGGGGGAGGTGAATTTTTAAAATACAGTTAAAAACCAGAAGATTTCATTATATCATATTTGCCTGGTTTTCCAATTATACTTTCAAAAATCTTCCACCAGGATGGTTTGGAGTGTCAATCTAGGCTGTTTTCCACTTACTGGGAATAACAAAAAGCTTTTGTTCATCATACTCATTTCCACCTACAGTAATGGTCAAGAATGGGTTCTGTTACAGTCCTTCCAAAGAAGACCAATGACCTTCCTTTGATGATTTCACTTGACAGAATTAAGGGTTAACTGGAGATGTTGCAAAGGCAGCAGCTTCACTTAAGGGTCAGTGGTGCCCTGATACGAGAGCCACATATGGGTTCCCTTTTAGATTGTATTTCTCCAAGGAAGGCCTGAGTAGCTTCAGTCATTATCAGATCCTGTGCTTTTTGAACAAGGTCACCTTCTTCTTTTTCAAACACGAAATCAAAAATACAGATAGAAGGGATTTATTCCACTCCACTCTCACACTGCAACTTAATGGAAGAACCAGGGCTTGAATACAGATCTTTGGAAATACAGATCTTCGGACTTCTGTCGGGAAAATGAGCTTTACCCAACTTCCCAACTGTACTCACTAAGGAATGTTGAAATGTGCAGGTGATCCTATGCGTTAGATCAACTGTTAGGGAAACTGTAGGACGAAAAAGTCAAAGTAAGACTGACAATTATGAAAACCTGTGTATCAGTTTTGTTACAGACCAGGTATTGGATGTAAACTGAGTATCTCTTGCTTACTCTAAGATGACAGATAGAAACTGTGGCCTTAAATCCATACCAATAGAACTGAAAGCCTTCATGACTCCCTGCATTTAGGGTACTTGGTTGGCTCAACACTATACTCAGTCCATTTTATACTTAGAAACTGACATGACCCTGTAGGTTGTATTCTTTTCCTCAAAAATCCCAGTCCAGTTCATTGCACTATAGATGGCCCTTTTACTTTTTGCTTATTGGCTGAGTAGGACTCAAGAACTTTTTCAGAGAATAAGGTAATAGTCCTGTTGAAAGCAAACAAAAATATATCATCTTTTTCCACTTCTCCAACCTCTAATGTTTGCTCAGTCCTGTCACATGTGTAGCTGAGATATTACTGATTTATTTGAGTGCCTAGCATCTCTGCTAGACTCTGGGCAACCCCTTATCTACATAATAATACATGGATGTTAGGACATAGGCACCTGTCTGGTAGATTTGACATAAGTTCTTTTCTGCAAGAATCTCTGCTTCATAGCTAATTCGCTAAGAGGAAACTTTGCCATGAAAAAATAATGGGTTGACGGATTGATAGTTTGGTTTCAATTGATACTTACTTTAGTAGAAAATGATAACATGCATACTGGTTTGAAAATCCTTCAGTGAGTAGATGTATGTTCCATGCACTGGTTAAGCCCCAAAGTTCAGCAAGCAATGGTAAATATAAAATCAGCAGTGAACTCTTGTCTTAGATCAATCCTTTAGCTATTTTGAATACAGCAATTTGATGTGGTTTTTTACAAAAAATGATGGTATAACATTCATAATTGAAGGAAGAAAAAGTATTAAATTCTTTTATCTTCCCAGATTTCTAATGACTGTTCCTTGAAAATGGTGAAAATATTTTGCTGTGTGATAGTGGAGAACTTAGTGTAGACATTATTTTGGTGGTCTGCACAGATTGCATCTTAGATGACTTGTAGAAATATAAGAACCAGGCATGTGCGGGGCTAGAGTAATTTTATAGCAGGTAGGGTGGTTGTCTTGCATGAGGTTGACTGGATTCAATCCCTGGAACCCCCCTATGATTCCCATAGCAATGCCAGGAACGATCCCCCCTGAGCACAGAGCCATAAGTAAGCCCTGAATACCACCAGTTGTGACTCCAAAACAAAACAAAACAAAACAAAAAACAAAGAGATCTGGGAATGTCTGTGTATCTAGAGATATCTGACCATTACAGACATTAAACAGAATGATGAGAAGTAGCAGTACCCTTGATATGTTTATTTCCAGGAGAATCTAAAGAGACTTATAGATTTTATTGATATCATAAAGAACATAACTGACGTGCAATTTTGAATTATTAATGATCAATTCTTTCTATGACAAAGCAGCTTTTTGACTCATAAGTAACATGATTGTAGCAAAGAATTTTCAACAAAACTTATAGGCACCAGGGCATATTGTGACCAGCTGAAATATGACATCAGACCTTGCTGAGCCCAGGCAGTCACATGTACACCTATCAGAAACCGAAGCAAATTGGATCCCCACACAGAAGAGAATCCAATATGAAGATGGTGCATGGAGATTTTTGAACATGCTAGTTTGGGGGATTGAAGTGATATGGTCACAAATCCAGGGATGACAGCAGTCACTGGAAATGAAAAAAGTCAAGAATGGATACTGCCCCATATCTAGAGAGAAGTGTTACCTCAATAGAAAATGTTACTCTCCAACACCTTAATTTCATACAAGCAATACTGATTTGAAACTCCAGAACTATGACCAAATCAATTTCTGTTGCTTTATGCCACCAAGTTTACAGGAATTTGTTACTTCAGGCACAGGACAGGAACAAAGTTTATTGCTCTTCTAATAAATGACACAAGGATTCTCCAAGGAAAGAGCTCGAGGTATTTACAGTGACTCAGGTATGAGGTAGTACTTTGGATTTTTTGTTGCACCTAGGGGTAGGATTAGACTTCTCACAAATTGAAATTCCCATGTGTGCAGAGGGCCAGAACACCTAACTTACTCAGATGGAGGAGGGTGCAACCTGAAAACTCTAAGTTATCAACAATCAAATACTCTTAGATTCTTTATTAAAATGATTAATAATGGCCTCAGAAGGATTAAGTGAGTTAAAGCAAGTAAAGACTAAAACAGAGTTTAGAGACTAGTGCTCAGCAAAAGTTTCAATTATTGTTTTTGGGGTTTGGGATGGCAGCCAGCAGTGCTCAGGAGCTACTCCCAGTTTGGTAGTAGGGGGTTGCAGTGCTTGGGGGAACATGTGGTACTGGGAATCATATTCAGCATCTCATATATGCAAAGAAAGTGCTTTATTACTGAGCTATAAACTGGTCCTATTTTTATTGTGCTTTTATTGGGGGCAGGGCACAACCAGCTATGCTCAAAAGCTACTATTGGCTCCATGCATAGGGGACCACTCCTGGATGTACTCAGGGTATCATGTGATGCAGGGGATCAAATCTAGGCCCCACACATATAAAGTATGTGCTCAGCACATTCAGCTATTTCCCTGGTACAAGCTAATTTTAATAGACATGACCTATTGTTATTTTTGATAATTTTAAACGCATTTATGTTTTTGTTGTCCAAATTGTTTAAGAACATTCCAGAGCTTGGTTCTAAGCCCTCATCTTCTTTTCTCTACATCTCCTCCTGGGGTAATTTCATCAATCCTATACCTTTTATGACATATAATATGACCTCTGTAGCAGCACCCTCCCAAGATCCTGATATTGAACTGCTCATTTACATCCCTACTGTGGATGTTCAATAAGTATCACAAGTCCTAAAGTCTCCCGGATTGAACCCATGGGTTGTTCCTATAATGCCTACAATTCAGTTCCCCTATTCAGTCTTTTCCACCTGAAGAATCACTGCTATCTTTTCTGTTGTTTAATCTAGGAATTTAGATATTTCCCTTCAATTTCCCAACAACTCCAGTCATCACAAAAACTGACTCTATTGTTTTTCACTTCCACTGGATACTTCATTTTATCTCTGAAAGCACGCCAAGCTTGTGCAACTCCATCAAAAGCTCCAAAATAGGGCTGGAGAGATGGTACAGCAGGCTGGGCACTTGCCTTGCACATGGCCCACCTGGGTTCAATGATCCCAGGCATTCCTTATGGTCCCCCACGTACCATCAGGAGTAATTTCTGAGTACAGAGCCAGGAGTAACCCCTGAGCATCACCTGGTGTCTCCCCAAAATCAAAAAGGCAAAAAGCTCTTAAAAATATAATTGTGCTTCACCTTGGCTATAATTTAAGATAATCTCTTTTTTTAATTATTAGGATATACCCTTAGACATCATGGTCAGACTCTTTGGATTTGAACTTAGACATCTAAAAATACTAATGCTTTTCTGTGATTCCAAACTACAACCAAAGTGTAGGGCTACTATGTTGGATTTTAAGTCATAAGGGGGACCATGATGTGGGAACAAAGTTAGACAGAGTAGACTGACGTTAGAGAGCTGTGTTAGTACCACCTGGTCTCCCAGTTTCAAGCTGTCCTGGCTTCTTGTAGATAAACACGTAACATCCCTTTTTATTTTTTATAATTTTAGTGTCTGGAAATGTTTTATTGTATTTTAATATTTCAAAATATTGTTTAATGAATATAATAAAATTTACCATTTTAACCACTTTAAGAGTGAATTTTGGTAATACCAACAGTATTCATATTGGTATACAATAGACTGAAAATGTCCATAATTTGGGCCAGAGCGATATTACAGCGGGTAGGGTGTTTGCTTTGTACGCAGCCGACTCAGGTTCAATCCCCAGCATCTCATAGGGTTCCCCAGCACCGCCAGGAGTGATTTCTGAGTGCAGAGCCAGGAGTAACCCCTGAACATCGCTGGATGTGACCCAAAAATAAAACATAGTGCATAATTTGATTTAAAATCCTGTTAGTCTATACATCCAAGATCAATACTTTTCACGTATGATATCCTCAGATATCTACATCTAGACACAATATAATAAGATTATTCAAAGAAAAGAGAGAATCTTGAAAGAAACCAGAAAGAAATGACCCTTGACATAAAAGTAATTCTCAGTAATAATAACAGCTGATTTCTTGTCAGAAATGAGGAGGATGAAAGAAAAAAAAGACCAAAAAATGAAATAAAAAAAGCAAGGAGCAGAGAAAGCAGCAAGATGACATTTTCAAAATATTGAAAAGGAAAAATGTTATAAGCTAAGAAATCCGTATATGGGAAAATACTACATTTAACAATGAAACAGAAGGTAGACATTTTCTGGTAAACAAATCTGAGGTTATTATAGAAGGACTGCACTCATTTGTGGAGTATAGAATAACATCACATGAGGCTGACACCAAGGAGAGCGGATACAAGGGCCAGGGGGATTGCTCATAGTTGGAAGACTGCTTCATGAGTGGAGGAGAGAAGGCACATGGAATAGAGAAGGGATCACTAAGAAAATGATGACTGGAGGAATCATTTGGGATGGGAGATGTGTGCCGAAAGTAGATGGTAGACCAAACATGATGACCTCTCAGTGTCTGTGTTGCAAGCCATAATGCCCCAAAGTAGAGAAAGAGTATGGGAAATATTGTCTGTCATGGAGGCAGGGGGAGCATGGGAAAGGGGGGGTATACCCGGGATATTGGTGGTAGGGAATGTGTGCTGGTGGAGGGATGGGTGTTTAATCATTGTGAGATTGTAACCCAAACATGAAAGCTTGTAACTATCTCACTGTGATTCAATAAAATAAAAAAAATCTAATGATATTTATCCATCATTATAGACTTTCTCTACAAGAAATAATAAAGAAGTTCCTCAAGCTGAAATGAAAGGACACTATATTGCAACATGTATCCACATAAAGAGCATTGGTAAAAGCAATTAGGCAAATATAAAGGATGGTATAGATGAATTTTTGTTTGCAACTGCTTTTATATTCTATATGATTTTAAAATCAACTGTAAAATATGATTATTATAAGTTGATATTAAAGGGTTAAAATGAACCACAAAAGAGCAAGGTCTTTGTATACTATTAAAGTTAATTTGCTATTTATCTAAACTAGACATTTATAGATTAAGGTGTTAATAGTAATTCCTAGGGCAACCACTGAGAAAACATAGAATAAAATTCTTAATAATGAGTAAGTGGTTAGAGTTACAGTATAGCGGGTAGGGCGTTTGCTTTGCACAAGGCCAACGTAGGTTGAATTCCCAGCATCACATATGGTGGCCCCCAGTACCACCAGGTGTAATTCCTGAATGCAGAGCCATGAGCAACCCCTGAGCAACTCCAGGTGTGGCCTCCAAACAAACAATCCCCTGCAAAAAAATAACTCAACCAAACAAAAACCAAATGGTAATGAGTAAGAGGATCAGCGTGATAGTACAGCTGGTAAGGTACGTGCCTTGCTCATGGCCGACTTGGGTTTGATCCTCAGTATCCCAGAGAGAAAAAACATGACTCAATCTTGACTGGTTCTCTTCTGTTTGGAAGGGTTTTAGTGAGAAGAGATCACATGATTCTTCTAAAGAAATGAGCATCCATGATAAATAGACTACTTCCCTCTATTTCCATGTTTAGCATGCAAGGGGCTGAGGGTAGGGTAGGGAGCGTTGATGGAATTGTTGATGGACTGAATCTAAACCAAATCAAAGTCAGAAAATGCATGGGGCATTGAGGTCCCAACTCTTGCTCTCTCCTCCTATAAACCCTTCAGAGAATGGTCTCCTGCTAAGGAGGCCTTGGTCTCTTTAAGCCCTTTGTTGGGCCTCTCACTCCATGTCTGTCACACAAGCTCTTTGCAGAGGTTGCCAAATACCATTTCTTGACCTAATAGGTCTTCTTTAGGTTATTCCTTAAGACTGGCAAAAAACTTATATGCTCTCTTATTTGTCCTCTCCTTCTGAAAGTTCCAATGGCCCTTCTAGTGACAGTATCAGGACTAAAAGTTGAGACCCACTTTCTCAGGCATATGGTGGAAATAGCAGCTCTTTGATAAGAGCTGAGGAGTTTAATCCCTATTGAAGCCATCACAAATGCACAGTTAATTTTTTAAATAAGAGAGTGATCATTATTTAGTATGCATAAACCAATTACAAACATAAATGAACTAATAAAAAGTTAGTGCTATAAACCAGATGTCAGTTTATTGTCAGATATCAATATTTATAACCTTAACTGTCTATATAATACACATATCTTAATGCCTAGATTAACATACAGACACTTATGAATATATGATTACAAGTAATTATATATGAGAAAACACTTTTAACTAAGAGGAAAACTATAAAACTTAAACATTAAACAGTTTAAACAATAAATACTCAAGAATTGAATAATATATCTCTAGGTATCAGTAGTTTAAATTGAAAAAGCTGTAAAAAATAAAGTGAAAAGGCTATGTACAAAGACCTTATGTCCAGATTTTAGGCAAACATGCCTGAGTTGCAAAAAATTAAAGTGAAATAATAAAATGAACATTTAGTCAGTGAATTATACTGAGCTACTGTGGTGGGTTAGCCAGTGTTCCCCTTCCCACATTGCCCCAAATTAATGTCTAAAACCTTCAACTGGGAGTGATACTGGTTGAAAGTATATTTTAGCAGTTATATTTAATTAAGGATCTCAACATGAACTCATTCTGGATTTCGGTTGTCCTCAATTCAATTACTGTGTCTTTAAAATTGCAGCACTATTTACAATAGCCAAAAACTGGAAAAAACCTGAGTGCCTGAGAACAGACAACTAGTTAAAGAAACTTTGGTATATCTACACACTGGAATACTATGCGGATGTTAGAAAAGATGAGATCATGAAATTTGCATATAAGTGTATGGACATCGATAGTATCATGCTAAGTGAAATGAGTCAGAAAGAGAGGGACAGACATAAAATGCCTGCATCGTTTGTGGAATATAAAGTAACAGAATAGGAAACTTAAGGATAGTAGAGATAAGAGCCAGGAGGATCACTCCATGGCCTGGAAGCCAATCTCACATACTGGAGGAAAGGAGAGCTGGGATAGAAAAGGGACCACCAAGTAAAAGATGGTTGGAGGGCTCAGTTGGGATGGGAGATGCGAGCTGAAAGTAGACTATGGATCAAACATGATGACCGCTTAGTACTTGTATTGCAAACCGTAGCACCCAAAGGGAGAGAGAGTAAGAGGGAATGTGCCTGCCACAGAGGCAGGGGGTGGGAAGTGGCGGGACAGATACTAGGAACATTGGTGGTGGAGAACGGGCACTGAGGAACAGATGGGTATTTAATCATTGTATGACTGAAACATAATCAGGAAAGTTTGTAAGTCTGTAAAAATATAAAAATAAAAGAACAAGAGAGAACACGGATACACAGGAAAGTTATGACAAGATGGAGGCAGAGAGTCCCAGGGATGATTGACCTAAGCTAAGAGAGAAACGTGGAATGAATTCTCCCTTAGCACCTCCAGAAGGAATCTAGCTTGCCTCCACCTTCATTTCAGGCTTGTGAACTGGGAATGATTCACTTTGATTGTTTTAAACAATCCGCTTTGTGATCATTTGTTTTTTGTTGTTGTTGTTGTTTGTTTGGGGCTCATACTCAGCGATACTCAGGGCTTATTCCTGGCTCCGCACTAAGGAATCACTCTTGTTGGTGCTCACAGGACAACATGGGATGCCAGGGATCAAACCCAGGTCTGCAGCATGCAAGGCAAGTGCTTTACCCGCTGTACTATCTCTCCAGCCCAGTTTGTGAAAATTTGTTATGGTAGATAAAAGAAACTAATTTATCCAAGTTAAATTTGCTATCAAAAGCTGACAGCACCCTAAAAATAAGAATGGCTGGAAACTTGGGTACTAACAAAGGACTAGAACCAGACTGTGTGAGATCACAATTAAAGTGCAGACAGAATCCAGTGAGCAAATGTGCAAGCAATGCAACTGAAAAGGAGCCTGATTGCTGGCAAGCACCGCAACTGAGTGCGAAGGTTACCACCATCAAGCTTGTGTTCAATGCCTGAACATCACAACAACATCCATAAAGGAACGGAAGAAATATTTTAAACAACTATACAACCAAAACCATAAATGCCAATACTATTTTTAACATATACTCTAAACCATAATAATTACATTTCTAAAAAACTGAGTGGTAGAGAATCATGAGCACATTGGTAGTGATGCAATCACTTGGTATGCCGGAACTAAAAACATTAACAGTATAGTTACTGTGTTATCTAAACTGTCATCAAAAAGCTGGAATTAAAATGCCATATTTTAATAAAAATATGAAATTACATAATTTAAAATCATCCACATCAACAAATTAAACATATATTCTAATCGTTTACCCAATAAAACATCATCAGGCACCGGGCCAGAGTCCTAGCTCAATGATCTGAGTACATATCTCACATGCAAGAGATCTCAGTTAACTCCCCAGCACCACTGGTGCAACACGTGAGCAAAGAGCTAGGAGTTGTATGTGGCCGTCTGCCATGGTAAAGTCAATTGGATGGGTACATTCAACCTCACTCCAGCAAGGCGTGCTTAGTCACAGAGAATGAGATAAACAGACACGCAAGAAGACAAACACACACAATTAAACTATCCAAGCTTTAGGGTTGTCTGGGCAGCCATCAATGAGCTCAGTCTGGCCATTTATTTATTATAGTATCACTCCCCAACACTGGCTCCCAACAAGTGAGCCATTCTTTAAAATGACAGAAAGGGTTCAATCTTTCTATGTCTGTCCCTCTCTTCCTGACTCATTTCACTTAACAATATGGATACTATCCATATAGATCCACTTATATACAAATTTTATGATTCATCTTTTCTAACAGCTGCATAGTATTCCATTGTGTAACATAGTGGGAGACTAACACCCAAGAGTTGTAGAGATAAGGATTAGGAGGTCTGCCCCACAGCTTGGAAACTGGCCTCACATTCTAGGGGAAAAGGCAGCTCAGGTAGAGAAGGGAACACCAAGTAGAGGATTTTGGGAGGACCCATTTGGGTTGGAAGTTGCGAGCTGAAAGTAGACTATAGACCAAACATGATGGCCACTCAATACCTCTATTGCAAACTACAACACCCAAAAGGAGAGAGAACAAAGAGGAATGCCCTGCCACAGAGGCAGGGTGGGGTGGTAGGGGATGGGGTTGGGGTGGTGAGAGGGATACTGGGATCATTGGTGGAGGTGAATGGGCACTGGTGGAGGGATGGGTAAATGATCACTGTATGAGTAAAGTGAAAACACAAAAGTTCATAAGTTTGTAACTGTACATCACAGTGAATCTCTAATATTTTTTTAAATGACAGAAAGGGTAAGTGGAGTTAGTAAACACCTCAACATTCAATAGGTCTGTGGGGCTGGAACAATAGCACAGCAGATACGGCATTTGCTTTGCATGCGGCCAACTAGGATTTGATCCCCAGCATCTCATATGGTCCCCTGAGCACCACCAGGAGTAATTCCTGAGTGCATAAGCGAGAAGTAACCCCTGCAAATCACCAGGTGTGATCCAAAAAGACAAAAAAAAAACATTAAATGGATCTATCAAATGCAGAGGCTGAGGTATTTCATACAACCAATAAGTAGGCACACTTGCAGTTTCCTATTTTATTTCGCCTATGTTTCGGACCCCTATAGCTGAAAGACTTTTATTCTATCTTTTCCTGGGGGCATGCTAGCTGACCCTCATCTATTCTATTCTTCCTAAAGACTCTTTTACTTGGCCATAAGACCTAAGCTGTTTTTTTTTGCCAGAGGACTATTACAACTTAAGGGGGTTTTGGTTGGGGAAATGATTTCTCAAAGAGTAGGCCCTGAGCACCACCAGGTATGGCATAATAATAATAAAATAATAATAATAATATTAATAATGTAGCACTGTCGTACTGTCGTCCTGTTTTTCATCGTGTTCATCGATTTGCCCAAGCGGGCACCAGTAACGTCTCCATTGTGAGACTTGTTACTGTTTTTGGCATATCAAATATGCCATGGGTAGCTTGCTAGGCTCTGCCATGAGGGCGGGATACTCTCGGTAGCTTGCTGGGCTCCGAGAGGGACAGAGGAATCAAACCCAGGTCAGCTGCATGCAAGGTAAATGCCCTATTTAGGAATCGTACTGAATCTTTTTTTTTAAATTTTTTTATTAGAGAATCACCGTGAGACAAAGTTACAGACTTACAAGGTTTCATGCTTACGTTTCAGTCATACAATGATTGAGTACCGATCCCTCCACCAGTGCCCATTTTCCACCCTTTGACTGTGCTATTGCTTCAGTCCACCATAATAATAATAATAATAATAATAATAATAACAATTATAATAATCTGTCCCAAAAACATTCTTGAGTGGATTCCTGAGCTAATAACCGACCAGCAGTTCTGCCCTGTCCTGTGGGATGTTCTGAAGGCCCCCTGCAGCCTTCCTCATGGGTGTTCCTGCCTTCTTACTAAAGAGACACTAAGCCCAATACACAGGGACGTCCCAGGACAGAATCTGAAAAGTCTCGCAGAATAACATTATTATCATTATTGTTTTTATTATATGGCACCAATTATATGGCATTCACATTAGGCTCTGGAGATATAAACTGGACCACAAACCTGCATTGAACCATTTATTTCAATAAGTGTCTTGAACAATGAAGCATATTACTACCCTAGCACATAAAACAGGGACTGATTTGTTAGGAGGGTGAGTGTGATCTGCAGAGCATACAAAAAGAACTAAAAGTTGCTTTGAAAAATATTAAAAGGGATTATTTTAAGAGTATCATTTGAATTGTTAGTAATTTTTCCTTTCCCTCATTTTCCTAAATTTCAATAGTAAATTATATTATGTGTATAATAGAAGGAATGAAGGGGCCAGAAAGATAGCCCAAAGTGCTGAGCATATGCTCTGATTGCCAGTAGTCTTGATTTGAGCACCACCAGGAACAATCCCCAAATATGGAGCCAGGAGTAACCCTTGAGCATCACTGGATATGTTCCGCAAAGGAAATAAAGAAATAAATAGAGTAAAATACTTAGAATACACTTAAGCGAGGAGGAAAAAGACTCACACCCTGAAAACTATAAAACACTTGTGATAGGAATTGAAGCAGGAAAAAGTTAATGGAAATATATCTTGTGTTCATCAATTAAAATAATTACTATTGCTAGATTGGGCATACAATACAAAATAACCTAAAAATTCAGTGCAATTTTAAACCACAATACCCAAAGAGAGAGAGAGAGAGAGAGCAAATGGGAATGCCCTGCCACAGAGGCAGGGTGGGGTGAAGGGGACAGGGTGGGGGTGGGGGGAGGGATGCTGGGACCATTGGTGGTGGAAAATGGGCACTGGTGGAGGGATGGGTACTCAATCATTGTATGACTGAAATGAAAACTTGTAAGTCTGTAACTTTGTCTCATAGTGATTCTCTAATAAAAAAAATTAAATAAAAAGATTCAGTGCAATTCCTAACAAAACCTTAGTGGCACATTTCACAGAAAAAAATTTCTAAAATGTATGTGCAATACCAATTGACTCCACATAGCCAAAATAATTTTGAGCAAAATTTTGAGCAAGAACAAACCTGGAACATAATACTTCCTCATTTCATAATCTATTACAAGCTACAGTAATCAAAACAGTATGAGACTGTCATAAAAACAAACATATAAATCAATGGAACAGATTAGACAAACCAGATATTAAAAAATCCACACTTAACATAATCAATTGATCTTTCACAAAATGCCAAGAAAACACAATAGGGAAAAGGTGGTTTCTTTAATAAACGGTACTGGGTAAAAATTGATATCCACGGTACAAAGAATATTAGAATCTTATTTTTCACTGTACACAGGGAACAAACAAAAGAATTAAAGTCTTAAGCATAAGAGCAGAAACTATAAAATTCAGAAAGGAAAATCTTTATTTTAAAATTTTATTTTAAATAATATTTTGTTAGGCAAATTGATTTATAACACTATTAATAGTATGGATAATACATAATGTTCCTGAACATCATTCTCCACTAGAGTGTCTGCTTTCCTCCACCACTGTCCCAGTGTCTCCTCACATCCTTGCCTTCACATCTTCACACCATAAAATTAGTCTTAACAATATTTTTTGGACAGACCAAAAGCACAGAAAGCGAAAGTAAAAACAAATAGGTGTACTACATCAGATTAAAATGTTTCTTTGTTGCATCAGAATGAAGGCATCTTACAGAATGGGAGGAAAATATTGTATATCGTATATCTGACACTTAATATTTAAAATATATACCAACAGTTACAACTCAATAATAAAGAAAAAATGATTAAAAACTGTGCAAAGCTGTTCACAATAGCCAAAATCTGGAAACAACCCAAGTGCCCAAGAACAGACATCTGGTTAAAGAAACTTTGGTGGGGCTGGAGCGATAGCACAGCGGGTAGGGTGTTTGCCTTGCACGTGGCCGACCCGGGTTCAATTCCCAGCATCCCATATGATCCCCTGAGCACCATCAGGAGTAATTCCTGAGTGTATGAGCCAGGAGTAACCCCTGTGCATTGCCGGGTGTGACCCAAAAAGTCAAAAGAAAAAAAAGAAACTTTGGTATATCTACACAATGGAATACTACGCAGTTGTTAGGAAAGATGAAGTCATGAAATTTGCTTATAAGTGGATGGCTGTGGAGAGTATCATGCTAAGTGAAATGAGTCAGAAAGAAAGGGACAGACTTAGAATAACTGCACTCATTTGTGGAATATAAAATAACATGACACTGACACCCAAGGACAGTAGACACAAAGGCCAGGAATATCACTCCAGAGAAGCCTGTCTTATGATCTGTGGGAGAAGGCAGCTGAAATAGAGAAGATATCACTAAAACAATTATGGTTGGAGGAATCATTTGGGATGGGAGATATGTGCTGAAAGTAGAAAAAGGACTTAACATGATAGCTTCTCTGTATCTATATTGCAAACCATGATGCCCCAAAGTAGAAAGTATGGGGAAAATGGTCTGCCATAGAGGCTGAGGGAGGGTTGGGAAGGGGGGATACTGGGGACATTGGTGGTGGAGAATGTGCACTGGTGGAGGGATGGGTGTTCAATCATTGTATGACTGAAACTCAAACATTAAAGCTTTGTAACTGTATCTCACAATGATTCAATTTAAAAAAGCTGCAAAGGCAACAGAACTGGAGAGTTTGTCTACAGGACAGAGCTTAGCTGGAGGCCAGTGGAGGTGGATGGGAGGGGGCATTCAGGCGGTAGGTGTTGGACCAGTGTGTGTATAAGACTACCATGGACAGTATGATAAATCATGGCACATTAACAAAACGGAAGAAAAATTTGGCAAAGCACTTAAATAGGCATTCACTGAAGATAAAAGATCAACAGTAGTGTGAAAAGGTGCTCAAATCACTAGACTCCAGGAAATTTCACATAAAATCTACAAAGACAGATTCACAGATAAATCTCAGAAGATCTCATCAACAAGCTGCAGTGATGCCACTGGACCCCACACTAGGCTATGTCTCATCCGGGGCACCCCAGAAAGAGGCAGAGGGGCCCACCACCCTCCCAAAGAGAGCCCCAGCAACAGAAAACCTTCAGAACCTAATCATGGCCATTCACACAACCGATCGCCACAGGCTCAAAATAAGCCTCATGCATGAGTGAATCTGCTGAAAAACTCAGGTATGTAGATTTTGTGACTGAAATTCCCAGGGTCTCACAGAGTCGGGAATGGACAAACTCCCCCAAGCTCTCTCCCGATCTCTCTGTTCTTCTGGAAGCCTAGCAGTCATTCCCACAAATTTTCTCTGGTGCCATATAAGCTCATTAATGGCTATGATACAGAGACTCACAAATAAATCTAGGAAAAGATAATGAACAAGCTGCAGAGATGCCTCTGGACCCCAAAGTTTCCATTCAGTTAAATTTTAACTCCAGCTGTATCACCCCACTCAAATTTTTAGAATTCCTAGAGTGACATCTCATACTCTATACCATTGCTATACCAGGAGTAGCTAGCACACCACATTGGATGGATGGCTGTAAAGCAGAAAGCAACTGATCTCGATTATATACAAGGTTCAACCTGTCACAACCTGTTAGTAATCTCTTATACAAGGGCTTAATGACTCCAGGGTGATATTCAACAATCTTTACACACTTTCATGTAAAGAAACTTTTTTGAATCATCTTTAATGAATTATTCTTAACAAGCAATACAAAATAAAATACTACAAAATAAAATATTTAGGGCTTGCTATTGCAATGGGTAGGCTTGGGTGGTAGTTAGGAAAATTCAAAAATACAAAATGAAATAATACAAAGTAAAATAATACAAAATAAAATATTTAGGGCTTGCTATTGCAATGGGTAGGTTTGGGTGGTAGTTAGGAAAATTCAAAATAATGGTGGTGGGAAGGTGTAATGATGGTGGGATTGGTATTAGAATATTGTATCACTGTATTACTGTCATCCCATTGATCATTGATCGATTTGCTCGAGTGGTCACCAGTAACATCTCCATTGGTCCTAGCCCTGAGATTTTAGTAGCCTCTCTTTATTCGTTCTTCCCAGCAGTGCCACATTGTAGTCTTTTTCAGGGTAAGGGGAATGAATGGGACCCATCATTGTTACTGTATTTGGCATATTGAATATATCATAGAGAGCTTGCCAGGCTCTGTCGTGTGGGCAAGATGCTCTCAGTACCTTGCCAGATTCTCTTAGAGGGAGAACTAGGCCATAAGAGGTCACAAGGCACATTTGCAGCTGCATGCTTCCGGGAGCTTTGTTTTATAGTCTCTGGATCTTGGCCGCTGATGGGATTACATGGCAGCAGGGGCAGTTGTGGGTGTGGCTGCCAAGCTACTAGAAAATGGGGTATCTGGGTGGAGAAGGCCCAGTCCCGATGTGAGCAGGTTTGGAGATCTCAGCCCCAGGGCCCGAAAATCTGGCTTCCTCTGCTGGTTCCTTCATTCGTGAAGTTCGTCTGAGTATGTGGAGAGGGGCCTTGAGCATGGCTGTGGCTGGGTTCCAGAGGTCTTCGACTGCCGGAGCTCTACAGAGTTAGAATATTGAATATAATAAATTATTGTGAATAACTTTATAAAAATAAGATTAAATTAAAAAACTACAAAGACTTCACATCTGTTAAAATAACTGTTATCAAAAATAAATGGTTCCTGTATGGAATAATATAACTCCAAGAATAGCAAAGGGATTAATAGAAAAATAAGATTATGGAAGGTTTGTCCTTTCCTAACTTTAAGTTATACAATACAGCTGTAGTAATCCAAACAGTGTGGTACTGGAATAAAAACAGACTCACAAACCAATGGAATAGAATTGAGAGTCCAGAAACAAATCATCAGGTATATGGGCAGTTAATCTTTTACAATGGATCAAAAAGAATGAAGAGTAACAAGGAAAACTTCTTTAGCAAATGATGTGGGAGAGAAATGTGTCAGTCATGTGCAAAAAATAAATAAATAAAAAGTATTAAGCTCCTTTCTAATGCCAAACACCAAAATAAAATAAAGTAAATTAAATAACTTGATACCACACCTGAATCCATAAATAATATTGAGGAAAACATAGTTAGAACCTTTAATGACATTGTATCTACATGCATCTTCAACAGCCCATTGCCATTGATCAAGCAAATGAAGGAAAGATGAACACATGGTACTACATCAAACTAAGAAGGTTAAAAATAATGACCAGAATAAGACACCCCACATACATGGAGAAAATATTTGTCCACAGCTCATCTGACAAGATATATAAAGCACTTATAGAACTTCACAAGAAGAAAAAATATATCAAAAAATGGTAGGGAGAGAAGAACAGAAACTCCCTCAAAGAAAGGATAAAGATTGCCCAAAAGGAATATGAAAAAGTGTCATACATCAAAAAAGTCCTACATCATTATCATAAGAGAAATAAAAATCAAAACAACAATGAGATTATCTCACACCAGTGATATTGGTGATGTATATCACAAAGACCCCCCAAAATAAAAATGGTTTTGGTGGGGATATGAGAAAAAATGAACATTCATCCACTGCTGATGAGAATGTTGTGTGGTCCACCCGTTTTTGAAAAACAAAATGGATACCTCTCAAAAAAACTAGAAATTAATATTCCATATGATCCATCATTTCCACTTCTTGGCATTTACCCCAAGGGCCCCAAAACTCTACTCAGAAAAGACATCTGTACTCCTACAGTCATTGTATCACTATTCATAACAGCCAAAATCTAGGAACAACTCATTTCCAAGAACAGATGATTGGATAAAGAAACTATGGAACATATACACAAAGGAGTACAACTCAGCTATAAGAAGAAATCATGCAATTTGCTGCTACATGGATAGATCTGGAAAGTATTATGCTGAGTGAAGTTAGAGGAGAGGAATGGGTATAGAACCATCTCCCCCATGGAATATAAAGAAATATAATAAGGAAACAACAAATGCATGAAGACAGCTGAAACCTTAGAACTTTTTGTCGGAAGTATATCACTGTAAAGGGGATGGTGGGAAGGCTATAGAATGGGGCATGGGGAGGGGTACTGTGATAATGGTGGAAGGGAGCTGAGCCTTTGGTGGAGGTTGTAGTGTTGGAATATGTTATGCATGAAACTTCATCATCAATATTGTAAATCATGGTGCTTAAAATAAAAATTAAATGATTAACTATTTTAAGGATAAAGAAACTATAGTATATATGCAATGAAATACTACTCAGTGATTAAAAAAAAGGACAAAATCATGCAATTTGCAAATACATGGGTGGATCTGGATAGTATCATATTGAATGAAGTTGATCAGAAGAGCAACACACACAGAATAATTTCCCTCATAAGCAGGCTATAAAGAAACATAAGAGAATAGCACACATACAAAGACAACAGAACTGAGAAATAGTCTACAGAATTAAATTTGCCAAGGTCACACATCCAAAAGAACAATAGCTACCGGTGTTGGTGTGGATGTGGGGAGAAAGGGACCCTTCTACACTGCTGATGGGAATGCCGACTGGTTCAGCCCTTTTGGAAAACAATATGGATGCTTCTCAAAAAATTAGAAATTGAGCTCCCATTTGACCCAGCAACACCACTTCTGGGAATACATCCCAGAGAGGCAAAAAAGTATAGTTGAAATGACACAGATGTCATACTTGTTTGGTCATCGCAGCACTGTTTACAATAGCCAAATCTGGAAAAATTGTTTACAATTTGTAAACAAAAAACTATTTACAATATCTAGATTCTGGAAAAATCTGGAAAAAACCTGAGTGGCTCTTCACTCAGGAATTACTCCTGGCAGTGCTCAGGGGACCATATGGGATGCTGAAAATCAAACCCAGGTCAGCTGCGTGCAAGACAAACACCCTACCTGCTGTGCTATCGCTTCAGCCCCCAAATCACTATGCCTTTAAATGTTTAATGGAATAAACAGGAAATGTTTTTAAAAACGTGGGAAAGGGAACCTTTATACATACACTGTTAGTGTGACTTGAAGTTGGTGAGACCACTGTGGGGAAAATGTATGGAGGCTTTTGAGTAAATTAAATAAAGCAAGCATATGACCTGGTTCTGGATGGAGAATCCGGCAGTGTCTCCCCCAAGTATGACTGCAACCTGATGTGGGAAGGTGCCTGCCATCAAGACATTTCCGGGTCCAAGGCACGGAACAGACTTCTCAGGTCAGGGCTGGAAGTTTATCCTCTCTCTGACCACAGCTCCTCCAGGCCTTTGTTTGGAGTCTAATGCTGATCCTTGGGATTAACAGGTGAGATCAGATGATGCTGAGGCATGGTTCTGGAGGTTGTTTGCATGGAATCTTTGTGAATTTTGTTCTTTGCATGAAAACATAAAGATTTCTGCTGCATATGCCATCTGTTCAGTCCCTCACTCTCCATTTGTCCTGGACCTGGTGGCCCCCAGATATCCTGGTCACCTGATTGAAGGCTAGAAACAGAAAAAATTTACATTCCTTACCAGAAAATTAGCCTAGTTCACCCTCTTGGAGAACCTGGTAAGCTACTGAGAGTTTCCTGCCCGCACGGGAGAGCCTGACAAGCTCCCCATGGCATATTCATATGCCAAATACAGTAACAATAATGGGTCTCATTCCCCTGACCCTAAAAGAGCCTCCAATGTGGCACCATTGGGAAGGACAAGTATAGAGAGGCTGCTAAAATCTCATGGCTAGGATAAATGGAGATGTTACTGAGACCACTCGAGCAAATCGTTGATCAATGGGATGGCAGTGATACAGTGATGACCTGCTTATCCCACTTTTAAGTATATATCTATGGGAACTGAAATCAGGATTTCAAGGAGATACTTTCATAGCATCATTACACACAATAATCAAGAAGTGGAAGCAATCTAAATGACCATCATGAAATGAATGGATAAAGCCGCTAAGCTTTGACTGATGACCACACAGTGGGTGGTTTAAACAAAAAATATTTATTTCTAACAGTCTGGTGGCTGGAAGTTGGAAAGCAGAGTTCCACAAGGCTGAATTTTAGTGACAACCCTCTTCCAAGTTGCAGATAGTCAATTTCTTACATTACATGGTTGAAAGAACAAGAGCTCTCCAGGGTCCTTTGAAACAAGGACACTAAAGCCATGATCTGATTAGAGTGCTCATGATCTTATTAGCTCTCAAAGACCCCCTTTCAAACAATATCATACTGTGGGTTGGAAATTTCAACATACAAGTTTTTAGAGGACACAGCTTCAGTTGTGAACAATGGTATATATGCACAATGGAATATTACTCAATCATTAAAAACAAAGGTCATTTGTATGACATGAGTGAACCTGGAGGACATTGAGATAGATGAAGTAAGCCAAGCATGGAAAAGCAAATAGTCATGACACACTTAGAGTAAGGAATCTAAACTAGAAAAACTCAGAGAAACAGCAGGTAAAATGGTGATTACCAAGGTCTGAGGTGTCAAAGGAAACAGAAGATACTTTATAAAGTTTCTGTTATGCAGTGCAAATAAGCCCTAGATAGCCTCTCCATAGCACAGAACAGCAAAAGGTTAGGGCTTATGTTAAGTGTTCTGATAAAAATAAGTGTTAAGTGTTCTGAGGGTAATAGAAAGTTTTTGGAGATTGTAGATATTATGTTTACAGCATAGAATGTAATAATGGTGATGGTGCACAGGAATATATAGCACTGTCACTATAGCACTGTCATCCCGTTGTTCATCGATTTACTCGAGTGGGCACCAGTAATGTCTCTATTGTGAGATTTGTTGTTACTGTTTTTGGCATACCGAACATGCCACGTGTAGCTTGTCAGGCTCTGCTGTGCAGGCAGGATACTCTAAGTAGCTCTCCCAGAAGGACAGAGAAATCGAACCTGGGTAAACCACGTGCAAGGAAAACCATGGCAGTGCTATCTCTCCACTCATATACAAACTCAAGCTCTATGTACATACATTAAATCACTGTACCACTGTATCACTGTCATCCCGTTGCTCATAGATTTGCTCGAGCAGGCACCAGTAACATCTCCATTGTGAGACTTGTTGTTACTGTTTTTGGCATATTGAATATGCCACGGGTAGCTTGCCAGGCTCTGCCGTGCGGGCTAAATACTCTCAGTAGCTTGCCGGGCTCTCCGAGAGGGGTGGAGGAATTGAATCTAGGTTGGCCACATGCAAGACAAATAACACCCTATCTGCTGTGCTATCGCTGCACTCATGTACAAACTCAAGCTCTATGTACATACAGAATATATATATATATATTCTATATCAATCATACCTCAATAATATGACTTTTAAAAGAAACAGTAAATGGGGCAGAAAGATGTAACAAGCAGGCAGGTGCTTGCCTTGCTTGCAGCCAACCCAAGTTCAATCGTTGGCACCCTCACTCTGAGCCCACAAGTGATCTTGAGTTCAGAGCCAGGAGTCAGTCCTGTTCACTGCTGGGTGTGTCCCAAAGACAAAAACAAAAAGAAATAGTCAATGTAAAAGAAAAAAATGTAACAAATAATAGAAAATGACAGAAAAGAACCCAGTTCAGACAAGGTGTAATCTTTTAATAATAACTAATTCATTATGTATACACAAAGAAGGAGCCTATGTTATACATTAGACAATGAAAAATATTTTTGAACCATTTATTACAATCTCAGATTGAGAAATGATAAGTGAAGGGCCAGAAACCAAGATGTTTTTAGTTGACTGCTATAAGTTAATTCAGAGATAATGGATTAGTTCCAGAAGGCTGGTTCTCCTTTTATGCACACATGTGGTAGGATTAAAATTGCTCTACAAGTTTGGAGAATTTAACTTAAATATTCACATTTGGATTGGCCAACTGCCTTCTTTAGTCAATGAAATGTGTAAAAAACTGAGGGGCTCCTTTTACTGTGATCACAGAAGACTGTGTAAGGATGTAATTTATACTTAGCTGTGTGAGTCAGTGGTATTGGTGATAATAATGAATAGAATTCCTCTGAATATTGATTTGGAGGTTATTTATAAATATATCAAAATCTATCTCCCATGCTCACCCATGCTTTTAATAATCCAAACTATCATCTGTCTTGGATAAAATTGATCTAAATATTTATTTTTAGTAATAGAAAGATTAACTTAGGTTTAAATGGGTAACAAAAAGTAAACAGTCCTGATTTTCACAGGACGGTGAGAACAAAATTGCTCATAACCAATAGCACAGGTTTGAAAGTTCCAAAAATAGAAAAAAGATGCAGAAAAGATGTATGTTCAAGTAATGGCTATTACTAGCTCGTGACAAGGGCAATTAATTAACATAGATGAAAATCAACACATTTTAATCTGTAAATCTGTAATCTGTAAATGTCATAGTTAATCACAATTATTTTCTCCAGGTTATTGTAAGGAAAAAATATGATAATGAGTAGTAAGCACTTGAAACAGTGTACAGAAGATAGCAAATGACTATCAATGCCATTTCATTATCATTAATTCTCAGTCTGTATTTACAATCTTCCTTTGAAGTACCATAAAATATATCTTGCTAAGCTTTGGGCCCTGACATATCAGGAATCATTTTTTCCTATGCAAATATGCCATCTTTATTGATTTTTATGTCTCTCCGCAATGGAAGAAAGTAAGTTGATAGAAATAAAATATCTATCGGCACAACTTATACATATACACAAAATCTTGTAAGTCATTACAGTGTGTTTTTGAGAGTTGCCACTTCACTGCTCTATAAAAAGCTTCCTGGTAAAAAAGTATTAACAGATGGCCTCTTACTCTCTGAGACTGTTAGTAGCACACCAGATGGCAAGCCAAATGAGAAGATTCGACTTAAATTCTCCACACTGAAGGAAATGTGACACTAGCTTTTTAATAGGTGTGCAACATTAAATGTAGTAAAGAAATTATCAATTAAGATAAAACTGATTTTCTTCCTTTATTTTCAATGTAAAATACAGTCTTCATTGTCTCACCGTCAGGGTAGATAGTTCATCTATGATGCTGGGAATGGTTTGCCCAACACAAACAAATTTTATTTGAAATGACTGACAGATTTATGAGGTGTAAGGCTAGTCTGAAGAATGAAAATACAAGGCAGTGCCCCAGGGACGCGTGCTCTGTGCCACAGACACTCCTTTCTCTCTAGGACCAGTCATTAGTCTGCAACATTTTGCTCTTATTGTTAGAAATATTATTCCTCAGCTCAACTGTCAAATTTTTGACAGGGAGGTAATAACTGTTCTAGGATACTTATCGTCTTTCCAGATGTCCATCTCCCCTACTAGATAAAAGCCTGAGTCAGAGATAAAGATAATGCACTATTTATATGAATATAGCTTCAGCCCATATATGTATGCATATTATTATGTATGCATATATATTACATATATGTATGCCAAAAACAGTAACGATAGGTCTCATTCCCCTGACCCTGAAAGACCCTCCAATTGTTGGGAACGATGAGTAAGGAGAGGCTGCTAAAATCTCAGGGCTGGGAGGAATAGAGACGTTGCTGGTGCCCACTCGAGTAAATCAATGAACAATGGGATGACAGTGATACAGTGAAATGTTACATACACATATTGTATATATACACACATCAGCAAATTCTCCTCAGTGCCTTTGCAATCCAAAATGACACTGCTTCATTTTCATATTGGCTTAGGAAGTTATCCTACCAACTTAGATTATATGAGTCAATAAACATGTTTTTTGATATTAAAGAATACTCAAACATCAATATTTCCAGAGGCCTGCTCCCCAAAGTTGGTAATCAACTATCACATTTTACAGGACACATCGGGTCTTCATATGTGGAAGTCAGTGGGGCACATTACACAGATGGGTTTTTGGCAGAGTGACTGGAAATACGATCTGTGATAGGAATGCATATAAAAATATGCATATATCTATCTGAGTCAGTTATTTGGGTGAAACAAATAGTGAATCACCACTTCCCTGATTATACAGAGTCTAATAGTAACTAATTAATTGCTGGCAACTCTTCAGTTCTGATCACTGTTATTCCCTTTAGTCGTCAAGGACAGCTCTAGTGTCTAGTGGGGGAGAAGCAAGGGAAATATGACTGCCATAAACTACATACAATTTCCGTGAGCTACTTCCAATTTTCATGTGAACTTCTCAGACAAGCGGAAGTAGTAAAAACCATAGGTTGTATCCATACCCTACTCTCAGGATACTCTATACCTGTAGGCTATGTTAAGGCTGTATTATTTGGAAGACACAGACGTGACTTCAGGGCTCATGGGAATAAGACCAATATAAAGATAATGTCAAAATAATAAAGATAATGTCAATCAAGTAGGATAGCCAATGAGGGAAAGTAAGCTCAAAGAAGTATATTTTTAAAATAATTTTTTATTGAATAATTGTGAGATCGACCCTTACAAAGCTGTTCATGATCAGGATTCAGTCAAACAGTGCTCCAACACGCATCCCTTTACCAGTGTACATTTCCCATCACCAATGTTCCCAGTTTCCCTCCCATCACCCACCCCTTTCAGCCTGCCTCTATTAAAGGCCCACTCACATTCTGTATTTCTCTCTGTCTCTGTCTATCTCTCCCTCTTTCTCTCCCTCCCCCCTTCTCTCTCTGCATTGTGGCTTGCAATATAGATACTGAAAGGTTATCATGTATCTCCCCCACCCGCCTTTACCTACTTTAAACACTTGGTTCTGTTCCAGTGTCATCAGGGAAAACAGGGGCCAGGAAGACTGGTAAATGGTTGGAAGAGGTATATTTCTATATTTATCTAGCAACATCTAAGAGAAAAATCCTGGTACTGAGATCACTAAGAAGTAGATCTTTGCTGTAGGACAGGGGAAAAAATCACTGTGCTCTCTCAATGCTGGAATGAAATGGCACACCCTCAAGTCACTTACCTCTGCAAGCAACATTTGACCAAATGACTCTTCTCTTGGGTCTCTGGATTCAAAGGAGCCATTAAACCATTCTGACTACTAGGAGGATGGTGGCCTTGTTTTAGGCTCTTTGATGTTTTTCATGTATGTGCTTCTGTGTTCTACTTCACTTGACTTGAATCTACCCTTACTTCTAGAATCCTAAGAAAATGTAAGAGAGAAAATAAGATTCTGCAACAAGAATTGTCAACCTGGGTTCCATCATTTTTTAGGATAGGTCTTTAGAAGCTCAGCGAACTCCCTGAAATTAAACATACAAATGCACAAAGATTGTGTATGAGCATGTGGGTGTGTGAAGAAAACAATAGGCTATTTCAGATTATCAAAGCAGTCCATGAAATACACAAACATGGACAAACATAAACAATCACTTTTCTAGCTTCCTGGTTTGGGAACACATAGAAATGTTGGAAGGATAACTTGCCCAGAAAATGAGAGAAGTTCTATGCTCCCCCACCCCACATATAGTCATAAAATAACCTGCCCTGCATGTGTCTTCCACTTGATAATTCCTGAATTGAGACTTTATAATAAATCAGTAAAGTTTATTGAACATAAAATCACTACTGGGGCTGGAGCGATAGCACAGCGGGTAGGGTGTTTGCCTTGCATGCGGCTGACCTGGGTTCGATTCCCAGCATCCCATATGGTCCCCTGAGCACCGCCAGGAGTAATTCCTGAGTCCAGAGCCAGGAATAACCCCTGTGCATCGCCGGGTGTGACCCAAAAAGAAAAAAAAATCACTACTGTACACTATGGTGATTTAGTCAGTAAGTCACTCTTTCTTGAGAAAACCTGTCCACCATGAACCATCAACCCTAGATGGCACTTAAGTGCCTATATATCATCATTGCTTTCCCCTAAATGACAACAATGCAGTTCCCAAACCATGTTAGCCATGACCCTTTATATTGTTCCTAATATTTTTCAGGGGCTGGAGCGATAGCACAGCAGCAGGGCATTTGCCTTGCATGAGGCTGACCTGGGTTCAATTCCTCCATCCCTCTTGGAGAGCCCGGCAAGCTACTTAGAGTATCTCGCCCGCAGGGCAGAGCCTGGCAAGCTACCCGTGGCATATTCGATATGCCAAAAACAGTAACAAGTCTCAAAATGGAGACGTTACTGGTGCCTGCTCGAGCAAATCTATGAACAATGGGATGACAGTGACAGTGACAATATTTTTCAGAAAATTTCTACTACTTTTCTGTTATGATGCACACCCACCCCTCAAACAAAACTCAGTTACCTCAAAGTAAATCATTCTTCTATTATTTGTAACCAGTTCTTCACCCACAGAATTTTTTTTTGTTTTCTGTCCTGATAATCTTAGTGCAATTGGTCCATCTTCCAGAATTAAGAGAAACTGGTAAAGGGCTAGTTTCCCTCAATTCAAAATATCTGGGTTTTCTTTACCATATGATGTATTAAGTCTCAAAAACACATTAGCTTAATCTCATAACAATTAAGTGAAAACATGATTGCCAATTAACAGCACAGAACAGCGTATGAACTCGCCAGCGACACAGATATCCTCTCAAACAAAGAACGCATTTATTTAAATTTATATAAAGTCTTTTATATAAAGTCAAATATACTGATAATAACATCAGCTATTTATCATGGTGGTGAATGCAGGCAAAATCCCACAGAGAAAGCCTTCCTCTCCGCGGCAGCATTGGCTGCCATCCAAAATTCACAGACTATAAACAATGAAAACCTTTCCATGAAAAAAGTTCGGAGTGAAACTCACTTGGGGTCCCCAACTTTCTGAGGAAGTGCTCAAGCCATAAGTCAAAGTAACATTTTCATCAGCCCGAGGTGGCAGGGAGAATAAATGAGCTGGCCATGAATGCTCGTGTTGAGAGTCATCTATGCGAGGGGCCCTCAGGAAATACCTGCGGAATGCCGACCCCCGTCTCAGCAGGCCTGGGCAGGGGAGGAAGGCCCCGCTGAAGGTGTCGCACCGCAGTGGGGAGTGGCGTGTCTGCCATCGCGTCTCACTGCAGCGAAATACAACAGCTTCATTGTGGACTTTCTGCGTGAAACAAGTCTTCGGTTTTACTAGCAATCTAATCTGGGAATGTGCTGGCCGGGCTTTTATGTTATAGGGAGCCACGGAGGTTAAAGATGGCCCTGCGTCGCGTTGGAGGCATGAAGGACTAATGAAGGCCCCGTCCAGGTGATTACAGTTTCTCTGTGATTACTGTTGCTCCAGGTGAGCAGATGGCCACATGTTTGACACTCTATTTTCCCAGGGTGTTGACATCTTCTAGCTTTTGAAGATGTAAATTTGTGATGTGTGAAATGAAAAGTACAGTACCGGTTCCTTTGAAAATCTAAATGAAAAAGAGCCTTTTAGAAAACAATTCTTTCCCCTGAGATCCCTGGGTTTATTCCACCTGAGGTTAGTTGTTAAGAGCCTTACTACTAAGACTTCATTCAGAGGTGCCCACGTTTAATCTGTTCCCCTCCCTCTTTTCAGAGAAAAACACCACTGAGTCCCCCCCTGGAAGTCTACCTTCTTTAAACAGAAAGCACCCCCGCAATTGTACCCAAAGCTACTGCTGCAACCCCCACATACCAGCAATCATTCTAGCGTTCCCCAGGAATGGGAGGGACAGTATCATCCACTTTGGGAAGTGTTGAATTAATTTCCAAATATCCACGTTTCTGAGCACCGAGAGAAGAGAGAAGGCTGTGCTGGGAGGAGGTGAGGAGGAGAGGGGATGGCCAGAACTCAGCGGCTGGGTCAAGTGGGGTCCAAACTCAAACAAGGAGCCTCTTGTTGCCGAGAGCCTCAGAATAGTGATCTCAAATCCATGAGGAGCTGTGATAATGAAATCTTATTCTGTTCTCCAGGCAGAGAAATCTCGGTAGGTTGTTCTTGGGATAAAGAAAGAGAAGTGAATCTGCGTACTCCTACCCAGCAAATTACAATAAGTTTCCTTTACAAGAGCCTTTTTGGGATCCTGGTCTCCTACCAGGAAGAGTGGAAAATGGAAGGTGATGAGAAATACCTATAGCTCCCTGAAAACCTGTGGTTATAGAATCAGGATTCAAACAGGACCACAGCACAGTTTCCCCAATGTGGCTTCAGAGAGATAGTGGATGGGCTGGGGCGCATGCATTACATGCGGAAGCCCTGGGTTTAATCTCTGGCACCACTTAGTTCACTGAGCACTGCCTGGAGTGATTCTCAAGCATTGCAACATGAGTAGATCCCAAACACCAGTAGGTGTGGGACTCCCACAAAAAAAAAGCATTACTGGAAAATTTAATGGACACTTTTGTATCCTTCGTTAAAGCTTTTCTGTGGGCAATGAAGGACAGAGAAAAGCAAAACCATGTTGAACCATATGTTTGGGGCAACCTCTCAGTGCCTCCATCAGTGTTGTATGTTATAAAACAATTCCTCAAACCACATACAATAAATAAATCTTTGTGAAGAGGCCAAATGGCTATGCAATGCATTGCATTTGGTCTACTCTAGAGAGATCAGCACATGGCTGATACTGTTTATGAAATGTTTACTCAGTTCTGTTAATAAAATTAGAAAAGAATCTCTTGGTATCTCCCACTGTATCAAGCATAGTCCCTGAAAGACTGTGTTAACATAGTCAGTGTAAATTTCTTTCCAATGAGTAAAAGAATGAATAAATGTGCTTTCTTTGTTTTGGAGTCACACCCAGCTGTGCTCAGAGATTCTTTCTCGTTCTGTGCTTAGGGATAATTCCTGGTGGGCTTGGGGACCATATGGGATGCTGGGGATTGAACCCAGGTAGGCCACATTCAAGGTAATCACCCTACCTGCTGTAATATCACAATGGCCCAAATTTCTAAAAAACACAGCATATATATTGCCTGAAAAAGTAAACCCTTTCTCTTCCTCTATATCTAATCCTTACTGCTGTTTTAGACCCCCTAGCATTTATTCTTATTTTTATTGAGGCCTGTGATTTATAATGCTGCTAACTAATGTCATGCCTACAGTGTTCTAATACCACACAACTGCCAAAGTTTCCATTTCTTTCTACCAGTAACCCTCCTATGCACCCTCTGTTCTCCACGCTTGGCAAACTCAGTTCTATAAACCAGTTCTCAAGTTCTGTTGCTTTAGGCCATTTGTCATTGCCTAAATTTCTTTATATCTGATGTACAAGAGAAATCACTCTGTTCTTTTGTTTTGTTTTGTTTTTGTTTTGAGGCCTCATCCAAGCACTGCTAATGTCTTTCTCCAGGCTCAGTGCTCAAGTACCAATCCTGGCAGTGCTCTGTAGACCATTTGGGGTGCTGAATTGAAACCTAGGTAGGCCATTTGTAAGGCAAATAAATACCTTACCTCCTGCTCTATCTCTTCGGCTTGAAAAATCATTTTGGATTTTTTCTACTTCTGATAGATTTTACTCAGTATAATACCCTCTAGTCCCATACAAGTAGTGGCAAATTACACAATTTGTATCTTTCCTTATGGTTTAACACTGTTCCATCCTGTATCATAATTTCTTAATCCATTATTTTTTCATAGACACTCGGGTTGTTTCCAGAATCTGGCTATTGAAGTAGACCTGCAATGAACACAGGAGCATAGACATAGCTTCAAAATTGTATTTTGGTGCCATTAGGGTAGATGCCAGAAATGGAATTACTGGGTTGTACAGGAGTTTAGTTCTTAATTCTTTAAGAAGCATCCAAATATTTGTAAGTCATTCCTACACTTGCCTTATCACTACAAGCACCACCACCCTTAAGTCATTGAGCCTAGCCTTAATTTCAAACCTTTCTTCATACTGGACCAAAGAGGTAGTACAGCAGGTAGGATGCTTGCTTTGTATTCAGTCCATCCAGGTACAATTCTCAGCACCACATTTGGTCCCCAGGCCTGCTAAGAGTGATCCTTGAGCACAGAACTAGGAGTAAGCCTTGAGCACTACTGGGTGTGCCACCCTCCAGAAAAACAAGCCTTCAAACTGGAGCCAGTCTACAGAGCTGACCTTAGCAGGAGGGGGAATGTGGAGATGCGAGTGATCCTGGGACACTGGTGGAATGAAGTGGACACTCTGGTAAAGGGTGTGGTTTTGGAATTATGTATGAATGAAACCATCATTAACAATGTTGTAAATCGTGGCTCCTCAGTTAAAATGAGATAACATTAAAATGTCAAAAGTCTCCAAGCTGAATCTGTAGAGATACTTCATTAGGCTGGATAGTGAGATGCCAAGTTTTGTCCCAGGCACCACATCTTCACTGGTGTACTGCATCATAGGACTCAAGCACTGAATTCTCACTCTCACAGAGCCTGCCATGTATTGCCAGGAGTAGTCCTGAGGTCCTTGAGCATTGTTGGGGAGCCCTTCCTAAAAGTCTTTTCACTGTCCTCTTCCACATAATTGTCTTTCCAATGTATGCTCCACCCTATCATCTATTTATTCATATCTTTTTATCATCTCACACTCCTTCAAACTTCAGAGTGGGTTTCTCCCATTTGGGATGAAGGGCAAACCTCTTTATCATGCTGTGGAAGATTGAAACTCAAACATGAAAGATTTTTCTTTAATTTTTTAATGAGATACACCGTGAGATTCAGTTACAGACTTACAAACTTTGGTGATTACTTTTCAGTCATACAATCATTGTGTACACATCCCTCCACCAGTACCCATTCTCCACCACCAGTGTTCCCAGCATTACTCCCTCCCCCCACCTCTGTTGCAGGCACATTCCCTTTTACCCACTCTCTCCTTTTGGGTGTTATGGTTTGCAATACACGTAGTAGGTGGGCATCATGTTTGGTCCAGAGTCTACTTTCAGCATGCATCTACCATCCTGAGCGAGCTCTCCAACCATCATACACTTAGTGGTCCCTTCTCCATCCCAGTTGCCTTTTCCCCCAGGATGTGAGGCCAGCTTCCAAGCTTTGTAACTGTATCTCATGATGATTCAATTAAAAAAAAAAAGATAGATGCATGTTCATCGTTAATCATCTGGCCTTGAAAGGTGGACTCCCCTTCCCTCCCTTAGAATATGGACCTGGCTAACAGACTGTGGTTGAAGTGATGTACTGGGACCTTCGAGGCGAAGTCAGCTTCTGCCCAGCTTGATTTTAAAGCTCATGCGGGAAAGCCAGCTGTCATGTAAAATGGTCAAATGCCCTGGGATGGCCATGCCGAAGAATGAAATGTTGTGCAGAGAAGTCAAACAACACTGAAGCTTCTCTCATGACATGTGAGAAAACAAACCAACTAGAAAGTGGATCCACCCCACCAAAAGTGACACCACTATAGCCAGAGACTAACTTTCCCACCAGCCATCCCTCCTAGCTTTCACAAACCAGAAAACTGTGAGCAAAATAAATGGATACAATAAGCTACTAAATTGTGGGGTACATTGTTAAGCAGTGATAGGTAACCAAAATTCATTGTTCCCTGCTACTCCCTTGATCTGCCTCCAGTTCTAGTAGACATCCATGATACTTTTTGTTTCAAGGCTTGGGACACACATTGATATAGTGATCTGCTTTCCCTACACACCAACTTGGAAAAAGTAGCATTCAGTTTTCATTTCTTACCATACAAACCTAAAATGGGAGTGTAGCAGGACTAAAAAATTGACTAAATTTTAGTTGGACTAAAAATTTAATAAGGCAAAAAGAATTTCATAAGGCAAGCATGTAATCTTTGAGTCAAATTAATTGGTCAGCTAGGCAGGTTATTGTCTCATGATTCTCAAAAGAGAAGTTGATGACCATGTGTTCAAACGAAATCAGGCACTCACCAATGACCACAACCATTCACCCTTCCAGATATTAGTAAAAATTAATTTTGTAGTATTTGTAAGTAGAACTCAATTTAACTATTTTTTAGTTGGGGACGAATGAACAGATGTTGAACACTATAACATGCTTGGTGGCATTGCCAGCCAGTTTTCACAGCACTGCTTTCTTTGGATTACAATGCTTGTGTCATTATTTAAATATGTTATTGCTTTGTAACGTTGTTGTTTGATAAAGTAAGTGGAAGCTAAAAAAAATTAAAGGGCTGCTTCATATGATAAGATGTACAGGTCTCATAATTTTAATATAAGCTAGATAAAAATTGAATGTCTTGAAAGTGACAAATGTTTGCTGTTAACTGGACATTCACTGGACTATATTATAGAGCAAATAACCATTTTGTTATAGAGCAATTAAATATTTTATTATAGAGCAATTAAACATTTTAAAACATGTTTGAGATGTCAGAAACAGTCATCTAATATCACATAGAAATTATTTTGATTGAATAGGAAGATTTCAGTATTCTCAATCTGAGAACAGGACCCTGCTTATATTCGGTAAATATTATTAAATATCCCAATGTACTTTATTTTGTATGAAAGTGATGGACTTGCTGGATTTCAGTTAATCCTCACAATTTGGCTATAAATGATACACTGTGCCAAGATCTAGGGTAGGCACTAAGAATTAGAGATGACTCACCCAGTTCCTGCCTTCCAAGAGTTCACTAGGTAATTAGAAACATAATAAGATAACTTCAATATATTGTCCAATTGGATGTCCTACAAGTAATCATGAGATTACAGGTACATAGAGGATAGACATCTAGACAGTTCTAGATGGTAAATCTCCCTAGCAAAACCAATACCTGTTTGTAGTCACAAGAGATGAGCAGAAAAAGCAAAGGTCAAGACAGTTGAGAAGGATATTCCAGAGAAAGAGAAAACCGTGTACATCTGCCAACATGATGTCTACCAGAGCATGAACTCTAGATTAAAAGAAAAGGAGATGAGACAGATCAGAAGGTAGGAGCCAGATTCTAAAGGGCCTTATAGTTCCAAACAGATGAGAAGGGCACAGCAATTATGATAGAGTGCTGATTTCAAAAACATCAAACACCTTAAAAGAGATCATTGATGTAGCCCCAGCAGGTGGTGGTGGATTCCTGAGCTAATATAAAAAGAGAACTGAGGACAAAAGATATTCAGAGGGCAAAACTGTTCATGGATTGATTGGCTACTATGGTGAAGAAGGAGCAGATATCAAGAGGACAGGGTTCTGGGTGGGATGTCTGCTAGATGCTGGTGGCATTCACCAATACCAGGAAGTGCCCAGTATTGTTATAAGAAGGTGATTTGGAGTGGTATGATGCAGTATAAAGGGTGTGGGGAAGTAAAAGACCATCATGATCACAGTCACAAGACTCTCCAAAGTCAAGTCAGGAGAGAAGCTGGATTTCCAAGGGAAAATACCAAGGCTAGGGGGAGGTATCCCCACTCTAACCAAGACCGGTGGCTGAGAGGTAATGAAATAAGAAATTAGAGAGGCTGTATTTTAGACACTAATTCCTTTGCAATTATGAAATCTGTTTGGAAATTTTATTTGTAAGAAAGATACATTTCAATTTTGTACTTTAATTTCTTTGGATGTTAACTTATCAAAAAAGAGAGGAATTTTCTTTTTGTTTCTAAAGTTTTGATACTATATATAATGGTAACTTAAGGTAGCAGCAATTGTCTTACTTGAAACTAATTTTTCAAATACAGATACGTCATCACTATGTAAACTTGTCTTTCCCATACTTGGGCCCATTTTCAAAAACAAAAGGAACATATTTCTTTTTTCTATTTTAAAACATTTTGGCTCTGAGAAATATTTTTACTTTTTTTCATTTCATGGAAAAATACATATTATCACACCTATTATCTCAACTATTTTGAGTGTACAGTTCGCTAGAATTAAGTACATTCAGTATTGGGCAGACATTCTCACCATTACCTGTAGAATTCTTTTCATCTTGTCAAACTGGAATTCTGTCTCCATTAAACAGTAACTCCCTATATCCTCCCCTCAGTTCCCAGGAAAGATCACGCTACTTCTTTCTATTTAACTTTCTAGCCTCTGGCAACAACCATTCTATCATCTGTTTTTTAGGTTACACACATACCTGGGTTCAAGCAATATCTTTCTGACTCTGGCAAATTTCACTTAGAAAAATATCCTCCACTTTTTGTTTTTTAGGACACATACAGCAGTGCTCACTGTTACTCTTGGCTCCATATCAGGAATTACTCCTGACAGTGCTCAGGTAACCTGAGGATTTAGATCAGATCCAGGTGGGACATGTACAAGGCAAGAGCCTGGCCGCTGTCCTATCTCTTCAGCTCCCTAATGTTCTCCACTTTTATCCATGTTCAAAATGACAGAATTTCCTTTTTTTTGCAAAGCTGAATATTCCACGTGTGATACACATTTTCCTTCTGTGTTCCTGCCTTAACAGACATTTAGATGAATTCCATATTTGAGTTACTGTGAATAGTGCTGCAGTGAATGTTGGGGTGTAGGTATCTCTTCAAGGCAGTGATTTCACTTCTCTCACATATATACTCAGAATATAAATTTCTGGATCTCATGGAATTTCTATTTATGTTTTACCTTTTTAGGATCCTCCATACTGCTTTCTGTAATGGCTATACCAATTCACAGTTCTTCCAACAGTATGAACATATTTCACTTTTTTCCATATCCTGGAAAATACTTTTTATCTTTTAAATTTTTGAATGGTCTTCCTAATAGGTGTGGTGATATCTCATTATGATTTTGATTTGCATTTCCCTTATGAATTGTGATACTAAGTTGCTTCTTCATATACCTTTTGGCCATTTGTATGTCTTCAGAAAATATCTATTCAATTTCTCTGTCCATTTTCAATAAGGTTATTTATTTCTCTGTTACTGGATTGCAGGAGCTCTGAATCATATGTTATATTATATATATATCAGTATTAGATAATATGATTAACTTGTCTACATAAGATTATATAAAAATAGATAAATTATATTATCGGATAATATATTTATTATCTTGGTGGGAGCTTGAAGAATCAGTTTTCAATAATAAATGTCCCTTGTTCATGCCACTTTGATGGTGAATGCAAATAATAACAAGGAATAAATTCAGCATGCATTCCTTAGTCATGAGGAGAAATGCCCCTCACTTATCTGCACTGGAAAAGTCCTTTGAGTGGAAAACTAAAAACTAACTTAGGTGTTCTACATAACCAAATTCTATAAAATTATTTGTTACATAGCTCCTGTTGACTGACACAGACCAGCTTTGACAAAAGAGTTTTCCAAAGAAATTAGCTTATAAATATAATTTCAGGAGGCAGAACTTTGTTTCAGGAAGTAATTTTCATCAACATATAATTTAATAACATACTTTTATATACAACATCTTATAGCTTACTTCTCTCTCTGGGAGAACCTGGCAAGCAATCGAGAGTTTTCTGCCCACATGGGAGAGCCTCGCAAACTCCCCATGGTGTATTCATATGCCAAACCAGTAACAATGCTGGGTCTCATTCCCCTGACCCTGAAAGAGCCTCCAATGCAGCATTGTTGGGAAGGGCAAGTAAAGAGAGACTTCTAAAATCTCAGGGCTAGGATGAATGGAGACATTACTGAGACCACTTGAGAAATTTGATGATCATGGGATGATGATGATGATGATGACTTTTACTTTTCAACAATTGCAATGTTGGTGAAATGTCACTATCATCAAAGTAAATTCCCAAAGATCTTTGTGATGGTGGTTGGAGTCATTGTACAAATTATTTTTATACTATTTGACAATTTATAATGAATCCCAAGAAAGGCTTTCTTTTACATCTGAGTTGAGAGGCCTTATATTTATTGGGTACCTACTATATTTCAGGCACTCCATTAAGTTATGGAGTATCAATAATAATCAAAAAAGATATGGTTCCTTCCTTTAGGAAGCTGAGAAATGTTCTGAAGGAACAGAATAAGTTCTTTGAGAGTATATTATTTGGAGTTTAACCCAGTCATGAGGGACAGAGACGGCCTCCTGAAACGTATAACATTTGTCTGAAGCCAGAAAGATGAGTAGGAATTGGCTGCACAAGCCACCTATTAGTTCAATCTTGACTCAATGGAATATTTAAGAAACAGTATTTATGATAATTTAGAGTACATATATTTGGGGGGCTGAAGTGATAATACAGCTGGTAGGCACTTGCCTTGCATGTGGATAACCTGCATTGGATTCTCTGTACTGAATACGGTCCTTCAAATCCTCCAGACCCTTAAACAAAAGCAAAAAGTTTTAGGGATTTTCTGGGGGTTCAAGGGTTTTGGACTACACTTGGCAGTACTCAGGGCTTACTCCTGGCTCTATGCCCAGGCATCACTCCTGATAGGGCTTGGGGGACTATCTGAATGCCAGGGATCAAACCTTGGTTGGCCTGAAAGGCAAGTGCCCTATCTGTTGTGCTATCACTCTGCGCCCCAAAATATATCTTTTAGAATAAATAAGGTATACTTCAATAATAAGAAATGAACTCCTAGTGCTTTTCTTTTCATATTTTCTCACCTGAGTGTTACAAATTCTAGGTGAAAGAAATTGAGAACTCACTGATCTATTTCTGTCAACATTTCCCATGCTCTTCCCATTTGACTCAACTTCTAATTGCTGGTATGTGAGTGTGTGCTTGACTGCTGTCTCTGCTCATTAGTATCTGCTCAACTGTGTACAGGGAAAAACCCTAGAGGATGCGGGTTAATCCCGAGTCTGTAAGATTCTCTGAACCAGTGATAGACGGGTGGTAGGATACCCTTGACCAAGAACCTTAACGTCTTGGGCAGGAAAACTCTGAAGCATCTGGTTCTTAGAGACTCTAAAAGGTAAATTCCTTCAATCCGCAGTGGGAACTTGCTTTATTGATTGTGTTCATTTGTCTACAGGTGTTTTCTGAGCATTTCTTTGTGAAGGTCAATCACTGTACCACTGTCATCCCATTGCTCATCGATTTGCTCGAGCGGGCACCAGTAACATCTCCATTGTGAGACTTGTTGTGACTGTTTTTGGCATATCGAATACGCCATGGGTAGCTTGCCAGGCTCTCTCAGAGGGATGGAGAAATCAAACCTGGGTCAGCCACTTGCAAGGCAAGCGCCCAACCCGCTGTGCTATCAAATGTCAATTAGCTTTGTCTATGACACTCAGTTGTTTGGTGAAACACCAGTCAAGAGGATCTGTAAAAGTGAGTTTCAAATGTAATTAATATTGAAATAAGTAGGCTCTGAATAAAACATATTTCTTTCCCTATGTAGCTGGGCCACATCCAGTCGATTCAGACAAAGAAGAGGATCCCCCAAAGAAGAAATTCTGCTACAGACAGCCTTCAGATTTCAGCTACATTAACCCTTCCCAAGTCTCCACTCTGCTGGCCTGCTCTATAGCTTTCAGATATTTCTGCCCCCAATCCTTAAAGTAAATCACAATGTTTCTCTATTTGCAGATACACATACATATGCTCACATATACATACATATCCAGCCATGTATTGCTTAAGTACAGTGACAATTCAGCCTATGATGGACGGACTGCATATATAATAGTCCCAATAAGCTGAATCATGTCGCCTGGGTGTGCAGTAAGGTGCATCATCAGGGTTTGTATAACTACTCTCTGCTGGTCACCTAACAATGCATCCCTCAGAACATACTCTTGTTCATAAGCAACATGTGACTGCATTCATGTATATACAGACGTGTGTGTGCATAACTACATGACTTGCTGAAAGGATAAATGTACTTAGATCCAGGGCTCAGTTCTAAATCCACTCTCACTGGTTCTGTTTCCCCCTGGAATGATTTGCCAACACTTGCTCTGGCACACCCTTGCAGTCAGTAGAGACTGGCAGGTAAGAAGAGACTCGTTGGCATCCCTGTTCAATGCTATAGGCCGATCCCTTCCAAAATGTGTCACCATGCTGACCGTATTGTCCATTGACCAGCTTCTTGAAGCAATGGCCCATTGCCCCACCCAGTTCACCTCACCCTTCCATCTCAGTGCCAAGCCCACTCCCCAGGCGCTGATGACAACCTACCCAGGTTGCCCACATAGGCTGTACAGAGCAGCTTTCCCTCCACAATACCCACACCCAACAGACTGGAACTCACACATCCGCATGTCTTGTTCTGAAGCCAGCTCAGACAGCATCTCTGCAGCTGTCCCACGCTGCTCCAGGCTCCAGTGATGTCTAGGTGCTGAGCTCAGCTAGGGCCTGGCTCAGAGAAGGTGGCACTCTGGAGGGACCTCAGAAAGGCACAGCTGACTGAAAGAATCTCTAGGCCTAGTGAGCTGTTTCATTGTCTCATTCCAGAGACCTTCAGGGGAGTTGTCGGTGGGAAAGCAGGAAAAGGAGTCACCAAGCTGCTGCTGTTATTCTCCCATCCCCACACAAGTCTAGTGCGTCTAGCTCTCAGTCAAATATTTGCCAAAGTGTTGACAGATGCTGCCAGTTCTCTTGTTCTGGAGCCTAAGGCCTCACATTTGAAAGAGCAAATCAGCAGACAGAGCAAACTCAGTGGGTTTGTAGCAGCAGCACAGGAACTGGTGCAGGAAGCATTTTTAGACTCTGCAGACACAAAGTATTCGCTGCTTCTAATGGGTCCTGGAGATAGCTGGGCACTCCCCCAGACTGACTGAGGTCTGCAGCACATCAGGTGAAACAGCAGAAAGAAAGGAGACAGCCAGAGGCCTCCATGGAGGATACGCTTTACGACACCCTCAGCTGCTGTGCCCTCACACCCACCTTTGACCTGCTGAGGCAGTGAGTATTCCGGGAAGTAGCAAACCCCAAACTCTTGGCAACCAAAGGGGAAATGGTGGAATGGGCCAATGGATGAGGCCAAAAGCATGAGCCAAAAGTCTCCTGGACCAAGGATTAGGAGACAAGAGTCCCCCAGATCACTATGAACCCCCAAGATGGCATCTCCAAAGTCAAGGGTTTCCATGCGAGGGTGACACTGCAGTAGCAGGACAAACCTCAGGACAGGGGTTTCTGATCCAACCCTAGAGAGTGAGTGACCACTCGTCACCCAGGGTCAGTCATCCTTGTTTACAGTGTGACTAGGGGAATTATGGCCTGGAAAGGCTCTAATTGTGACTGCTGTGGGGGTTCAATTTCAAACTCCAAAATGAGGGTCCCTTCTCATCCCATGACTATGACAACCAGTTCTCAAGCAGTGATCAGGAAGTGGTGAAAGACTGCAAACATGTGGGGAGCCATGTGGCCAGCCCCCTACTATCTGGAGTTTCTGTCCTCCTGGAGAAAATGCACATGCTCCTGTCCTTGAGAACGCAACTCCAGATGAGAAGATGGGGACCCCACAGCAAGGGGTGAGGAGGGACAGGTGGAAGGTCTGAAGATTGGGTAGGTAGGCCACACTTAGAGATGCCAATTTCTCTACCCCAAGACCCCTTGAGGAAGTCAAAATTTCCTGGCCTGTGCCTGGGTGGGTCCCAGGGCAAGAGAATGGGTCCAGCTTCAGGTCTGGCCTCTGGAGGCCAGCAGATAGCCCCTGGGACCGCCTTTCAGCCAGTCAATCTTACCCCGGGGCTGCCCTCCACCACCCTGGACGTGATTGACGCAGTACCCTCCCAGTCCAAGGAGCAATAAAAAAATGTGTATGTGGGGGATGGCTTTGGGGTTAATCTCATCTGAGTCTAGTTAATGAAGAAAGAAGGAAAATCTATCAGCAAGACGCGGTTGCTACTCGCAGTGAACGCCGTTCTGGGCGAAGAAGAGCTGACCTTGGCAAGTCTCCCAAGCAGGACAGCTGGGAAGACCCAAGAAGGGCATTTGTCAGGATCAGGCTCTGAATCTCAATACGCTGACAGCAGCAAGGGCTCCATCATCTCCAGATACTCAACAGCCATGACCAACAAGAAAGTGTTTTATCTCCAGGGCCTTTGAGGCTTGCCAGGTAATAGTTCTACAAACTAGCTGGGTTTTGCTCTAAAGTTTCCTGGTAAGCAGAGAACTGTTACTTCTTAAGCAGTTCCATGCAGGGTGGGGGGGACTGACGCATGCAGATTTACCCTGGAGGGTCCTATCTTCTCACCAACCTCATGCACTTGGGAGGAGGAGCAGAGGTGCTCTTGGGGTCACAGCATTATGCTACCTCAGAGGGCAGACATGCAATATTCTCAGCTCCAGTTCCCTGAGCCCCAACTCACCCCCCCTTCTCCCTTCTCAAAGTACACAGGTAGAGAGGGCAAGACCTTGGAACCGGTCACCCTGCCATCAGGCAGAATGAGATCAAGCCAGGTCTGAGTGAGCTCTTGCAGAACTTTTTTTGGACATCCTGAAGGGCCAAGCAGACCCTAAAGCGTGAATTAGAGATAGCAGAGTGGACCTGTCATGGGTTATGGTTCCAGAAAATAGAAGCCCCTGGGGCTGGAGTGATAGCACAGCTGGTAGGGCATTTGCCTTGCATGTGGCCAACCCAGTTGATTCCCAGCATCCCATATGGTTCCCCAAGCACCGCCAGTAGGAACTCCTGAGTGCAGAGCCAGGAGTAACCCCTGAGCATTACCGGAAGTGACCCAAGTAGCTGAATAAAAGAAAATAGAAACCCTTGATGGCATGTAGTCAGTGACCCTGGAGACATCCAGTATGATAGGAAAACAACCTGGTGCAGGCCCTCTCACCAGCACGCAAGTCTGGAGCTCTTTTATTCTCTGCCTCATCTTGTGGGACTTAATGCTGCCCCCCTGGGATTAGACACTGATTCTGGCTTGAACCTTGACCTCTGCAAATCTGAGTTTTCTCGAAGCAGCTGGCTGCCACCCCACAAGCCTGAGTCACACCTCCTGGTTAGGGTGATCAGATGGGGCAAATAAAAATCCAGGAGGCCCGTTTCGATCCTAAATTCCAATAACTGATAAGAAGTTGCTAAGTAGGGACCAAGAACTACAGAGGAGAGTCAGAGATTGTCCATCTTTTCATCTGAAATTCATACTGGACCAGGGACTGGAGCGATAACACAGCGGGTGGGGCGTTTGCCTTGCAGGCGGCCAACCCGGGTTCGATTCCTCCGTCCCTTTCGGAGAGCCCAGCAAGCTACCAAGATTATTCCGCCTGCACGGCAGAGCCTGGCAAGCTCCCCATGGCATATTCGATATGCCAAAAACAGTAACAAGTCTCACAATGGAGACGTTACTGGTGCCCGCTCGAGCAAATCGACGAACAATGGGATGACAGTGACAGTGCTACGGTGCTACCAGGTGCTACAACTTTTACCAGTAACCATATTCTCACTACCTAACCGTTTCCAGCACCTATTGCCATCAGTATTTGTGGATGGAAAAAACAGTGTTTGGTCGAGGTACTGAGGGTGTGTGGGGGAGTGATAGGAATATGGCTCAGTGGTAAAGCTAGGCGCTTTGCATACAGGAGACATGGATTTAATCCCTGGTATTGCAAATCCAGGGTGGGAGGAGGGATTTGGGGATAAAGGTTGCAGACCTGCTCTTTATTCTCTTAGGGCATTTTTACAGCATGTTTGTGTCGTAAGAATGTTAGTAGCTCCTAGGGAGCAAATGACAGCCCATCTAGAGGGGGGACAGGAATTAGCAAGCGGTTCAAAAGCAATCTGGGGTCTCTGAGACCCGCGCCCTTTCTTCCTAGTCTTTTACCCTGGTTCATTACAAACTGTAAAAGCCTGGAATAGATCTGGAGAACAGCCCCTGAGTCTGGCTGGGAAGACTCTGCCCATTCTTGATGCCACAGCGACCTCCAGTGACCACTTGAGGAAAGACGTGCGGCGGCCAGTGACCCTGGAGAGGGGCTTGGCGTCCCCTGCTGTCCATAATCCGGAGCTGCAGGCAAGGCTCAAGGCCCAAAAGCAAGCATATCCCGGAAGTAGGGTTTGGCCCTAGAGGTGTGCGGCCCGGGTTGTAATCCGTTTGCCCTGTGAACATGTAACATGTCTGCTGACCCAATTTTACGGAGTTTCTTTTCAAAACAGATTTGGCGTAGTGAATATCACACTATATCACACTTTTATTACACTATAGTAATGGGCATTTCCAAAACTCAAAAACTTTTCAGCAGAATAAGCGTTCAACACCGTTGATTTTTCTCCCAATTTCTTATGCTTCTGTGGATAGCTGGGGGGGGGGTGGGAAATGTCAAACCACTGTAATTGGTACCCACATGCTCACCCATTGCCTCTCACCTCCAACCTGGCGTTAATCTGACTTCATTTCCTAGAAAGGGCCACAACCATCCACCCATTATTGAAAACATGTGATTCCCATAAGCTTGTTCATTTTCATATAGGTAGCTCCAGGCATAAGGTTCTGTGGTGCGGTTTCCCTTTGATTTGAAAACAATACAAAGAATAAAGGGGAGTGAAAAACATAGCCCCAGAGAGGAAAGCAGCGCTTGATCCTCCTGCCACCTCTCTCTTTACACACACACACACACACACACACACACACACACACACACAGACACACACACACACTTTTATTCACTTTACAAGCACTTAAGTGCCTCAAATGGGCACAGGGTTTCTTTTAACATAGAGAAGCGAATAAGGAATTTCTTCCCCTTCCTTACAAACAGATCCTTGCAATGCAACCTCAGTACAAAGACAGAGGTAGAAATCTGGATGCTGGGTCTCCTGCCAACATTTGCATACATTTCTGGTGTGTCCTTTGGAGACCTGTTTGACAGCACTTTCTTTCTCTAGTTTTTGTTTTCCCTCCTTTCCCTTTGTGGCTGTCATGATAATGACCAGGGGTCGTATTCTTGGCTGTGTGCCCACTCATGTGCTTACCAGAGGTCGCATGCCGGTTTCAGGGCACCCAAATATGGTGGTGGAGTACCAGAGTTTGCACTTATGATCTAGAGAACCCAACAGCAGTGCCACCAGGATGACACAGGATGAGCAGTGCCGGGGAGCTCCAAGGCTGCTCTCAGCCTTGCTCCCTGCTCCACTAGGCAGATTCTCTACTGCTGAGCTATTTCTGGGCCCCTTTGGATTTCCAGAGGCACACATTACCTTGGCCCTAGTTAAGCAATGGTCTTGCATTCGCCTTACTCACATCATTTAGTGGCCCTCTCGGGAGAGGGAAACTTGGCAGCTTCTATTTGTGTCCTTTGGTCGACAGTGACACACGCTTACTTGGAAATGGTTCAGATTGGCATGTCTCAGAAAACTGAAACTAGGGAAGCCATGAGAAATGCAGGTTATACCATAGGTTGTAAAAAACAAATTGATGTGGAATAGGATTCAACTATCTCCCTGTTACACAGGATAGACTGGGCCGAGTTAACTGTGGTCTTTGCTGTGTGTTAGTTTTTCATATTTCTGTGATGAATATCTAAGTCCATTGAAATAGGGCAGGAGTCCAACATAATTTATTTAGAGAAATATCCTATATAACTTCTCTTTCATGGAGTTTCTCCTAATGAGAAGAGAGGAGACAATCAATAAACTACCACCATAGAAACGTGCTCTCTTATTTTCAAAATTTTCATCTTCACCTGAAAGACCCTTGCCTTCTTGAAAGGTATTTGGAATGTGGGAGGTGAGGTTAGGCCATACTTGTTGATGCTCAGACACTATTCCTGGCTGTGTTCAGGGATTACTCCTAACAGTGCTCGGGAGATCATCACAGTGCCAGAGATTAAAACTGAACCAGGGATTGAAACTGAACCAGGGTATGCTGCATGCAAAACAAGCACCTTCTCCCCGTCCTGTCTTTCCAGACACTTGAACACTCTTTTCAAGGGGATCTAAGAATGTGGCTCAGTGTAGAGCACATGCCTTGCCTGTGCAAGGCCAAGAGTTCACTCCCTCTCTTCCCAGCATGGCATGTGCAATCACCAGCATTTCTGTTGTGATCCCCAGAACTGCAATGAGTGTGACATGCATCATGGCACAACCACGTGTGAGATCCTTGGACGTAGCAACAATCACAAAAGGGAAGGATGGGAACAAAATTAAGATATTGTCGACAGTATAGGCAAAACCCCACTCACCTTATATGGCACAGCAGTTTCACCCTTGGATATGTGCTTCTCAAATCATAAAAGGGGCCATAGCGAGAGCACAGCAGGAAGGGTGTTTGTCTTGCACATGGTAGACCCAGGTTCCATCACTGGCATCCCGTACAATCTCCTGAACACCGCCAGGAGTAATCCCTGCGTGTACCAATTTTATGTTTCAAGTCACAAGCAAAAGGGCTTTGTGCAGGCTACAATCTCCACTTGGGATCCTATCTCTCTGTTTTGAGGTTGTGTACTCCTATCAGTCTGGGTGGTAGCAACCCCCTTCCATGTCCAGACCAAATGTCCCAAAGGAAGAATCAGCCCTGTGAGGGCCACTGGCCTAGGCAATGCTATGCACCTTGGGTGACAGAGTTGTCACACCTTGGAGCAAGCCCTTGCAGTCCTTCCCAAAGTTACTTTTAGGAAGTTCAACCTTCCTGATCTGTCATCTTGCTCCCTGCCATGTCCAGGGCTGAGTCTTGCCTTGGCGCCCTGGGAGAGCTTGTCCAATCTCTCTCGTCCCTGATAGGGGATTTCAAGGCAGCGTCCATCCCTTCCCCCACCTCTACCTGCTCCTGTGTCTTTCTTTCCCAACCCGGTGTTCCTCCTTTAACTAATCCTCTCAGGACACATTGGGCCACCTGTGTATCCACCCTTCCAAGATGGCTCCAGACCCAAGTCCTGACTGATGGAACGCATATGCAGGGCTGCTAGCTGCCTCCTCCTGGATGGCCTTTTATTATTGCCTTACAGGTGGGACCCACTGAGTGTCAGACTGAGCCACTGCCGCCTAGACTTACATGCGTGACTCTGCTCCCTTGGATCCCCTCTCCCTCCAGTGCCTTGGTTCTGGGGCACACCTAGACCTACATTCATCTTTCTCCAACATCATCCATTCATAAGAAATTGGTGACCACACTTGCCTTTGATGACAGTGAGGTGGCCGTGACTGGAGAGAAAATGATGTCACGGTACATTTTTGCCTTTTTTGGGTTTGGTCTGGATGCTACAACCAGAGGTGACCCAGAGACCATATGCAGTAGACGGGGTTGAACCTGACACAGCTGGGTAGAAGGCCTTATAAAGTATGTACCACAGGTCATCCCCTCTAATCATGAAGAGCAAATGAGCAATGAAGTGTATCAGACCTACCTCTCCTGCTTCAAGCCGCAGGCTTCTGCCAGTCTGTCCAGATCCATTTGGAAAGCTCTGCTGTCTTCCACTGTCCTTGCTTTCATCCCCAAACATGAAAACCAGGCCTTCAAAATCACATTCAGTATGTGAGCGTGATCAGGCTGTGACATCTGTCATCCCATTGGATCACTTGTCTTGATTCAGCTAATGAGGCTGGGAAAACAGATGACCTTTTCTCCCTTACCACTCCAAGTGTGTCCTTCCATCATCCTCCTGAAGCTGCATGCTCGGTAGCACTGTAGCACTGTCATAGCACTGTTGTCCCATTGTTTATCGATTTGCTCAAGCGGGTACCAACGTCTCCATTGTGGGATTTGTTGTTACTGTTTTTTTGCATATCGAACACACCACAGGTAGCTTGCCAGGCTCTGCCTTGCGGATGGAATACTCTTGGTAGCTTGCCGGGCCCTCAGAAAGGGATGGAGGAATCAAACCCGGGTCAGCCACATGCAAAGCAAATGCCCTTTCTGCTATGCTATCGATACAGCCCTCGGTAGAAGAGGACAAACTTCCCTGATTAGAGACAGATAAGTCTTTGGTGGAGGGCTCCCCTGCCAGAACCTGCTAACAAGTTCCCAAATCTGCATTCCAAGTCATAGATAATTAATGAAAGGTGGGAAAAGTAAGGCAGGGCTTATCAAGGCTTATCAAGGCATTTGAAAGTCAAGGCACCTTTCCCACTGGGACCGCATGACCCCATCCATTATTCTCTGAGGTGAGTCAGTTCTCCTGGAAGTGGCTGATCTTGGGTATCTCACTTCCTTCAACAGAAGCACACTTGATTCCTTGAGAACTCCCCAACTGCAAGGGAAACAGAACTAGCCCTGTCCAGAGAGGAGCTTCTGTGCTCAAGTGCAACGCAGACCTGGCGTCAAGAACACAACTCCTTCGAAGATTCCAGCCAACACTGGCTCACTCCTCACAAGAGTGGGAACAGGCTGGGCCCTTTATAGAGGTAAACCATGACCAGAGGATCCAGGTCTATTAAATGGCTTCATTTATTTTAAGGCAGCATCGAGCCACCCTGAAGTAGCAGCAAGAATTGCATATACAATAATGGCAAGTGTCATATGATTTATTCATACAGTAGCTCATGCTGAACTTAACCCAAACACAAGACTCCCTTTCTCAATAGTGTGGAAGAGATGGATTCATAAAACCTGTTAAGTAAATAATGAGTTTTGAATATAAATCACCTGCAAAAGGTTCTTTCCAAAAAAGAGCAAAAACAACAATAAATTCAGGCTAGAGTTTGTAAATGTCAGCCTCGGCCCTGCTCCAAACGGTCTTACCTGCATGAATCACAGCCTCTGACTTCTGCAGACATGAAAAGCAAAACAGTTAACCTGGGCCCTTACTCTTCTGTCTACATCCTAACTCTTGCTTCCTAGAAGGTGCCAAATATGCCAGAGCAGTGTCCATCAGCCCCTTTACACCTGCAGGCCAGCACCTGTCGTCCATACAGAATAGCAGAAGGGCAGCAGCGCTCAACCTTCCTATACCTGTGACCAGAGGCTGAAGACCACTGTACTAGATCTAAGCCTTGTGTCCTGCTGACAGGGGGACTCTCCTGCCCCCTGCTGTCCTGCATGGACCCCCATAGCAGGTCTCCTAGAAACTTTCATCTAGTTATCCCAAACCCTATTGACTGCTGACATCAATTTAAGCAGGACATAGGTTTGCCACTATAAATCTGCGCATGTGCATGCACACACACACACACACACACACACACACACCTGACTATGAGCCCCTCACGGGTAGGCTGCCCACATACAATTTCCTGTATTTCAGTAGACAATTGAGAAGCAACAAGTATCTACCAAGTAGGTACATGGACAAGGACACCATGGAAGGCCAGTCCTGAGTGCAGTGAGGGCTCTACCCCCTAAGAGCCACAGTCTGGACCATCTGATGACACTGATTAATAACCACCCTATTGCTTTCAAATTCTCATATGCAATAGAGAGCCAAGGGGGCACCAAGTGCATGAGGATGGAGATGAGACTGACAGCAAGGTTCAACCACAATGGACCATACATGGGGCTGGAACGAGAGTTCAGTGGGAAGGCACTTGCCTTACATATAGCCGACATAGGTTCGATCCCAGCACTCTGTATGGTCCCCCGAACCCAGCAGGAATAATCCCTGAGTGCAGAGCCAGAAGCCCTGAGCACCACCAGGCGTGACCCCCCAAACAAAAAAAAAATGAGGCAGGTAGGCAGGTAGAGAGGGAAGTTCTGGAATGGAATGGAATTCCTGGGAAGTAATAAAAGCAAATAGCCCCGAAGCTGTCAGGACCCACCTTGTAAACACAGGAACTAAGGCATGAAAAGATCTTTACCTGGTGCCAACAGACCCAGACAAGGCTGGACCCCCTATGAGAAAAGCTCCAGCAGAAACAAAGGCCAAGGGAATTTTGAAGAACATCAACTATACCACCTTGGCAACCTCCCTAGCAATGGTCTCTTACCTAGGTAGAAGCCCCACGTGGCACAGGTGGGGAAAACCCTGTAAAAGCCAACTTGAACAAAGGAAGCGAGCACATAGGCTGCCCAAGACCATGTGCTGCTTGTGTCTGTATGTCATGGTCAAGCACATGTGGCACCCAAGCACATGTATCACCCGCATCTCCCGTCTTGAGATGTGTAATGTGTACAGGGGCTCTCTCTGCCTCTGGAGAAGCCTGGTTTTCTAATGGAAATGCTCTCTCTCTCTCTCTCTCTCCTATTCTATGCTAGCAGGATGTTTCTAGCTTAGGTGCAGATTTGCAATCCTCATTGTCTGAACTACGCTAAACTTATTTTATCCAGTGGACTCTCCTGACCTTGGGATATTTATCAAGGGTGTGATTTCCAACATAGTTCTGATGGCCTCTGAACACCGCTCGGTGTGGCCTAGATAATTTTTAAAAACAGTAGGAAAAAACAATGAATGTAGGAAGGAGAGTATAGACACCATAAGTGCTAATCAAAAACTGCCATTGCACATAAAACCACGTGCACATTATTTTCTATCAAGACACAAGATGTACGTGGTAGATTTTGGCTGCATGAAGATAAAAATATCTTTATCTGTGTTATGAGGAGGGAGGCAGAAGAGCAGAAAGATACACACATGCCAATAGTGGCTATGTCCTGGAGCTGCAGTGTTCCTTTTCTCATCATTTCCCAAAACAGCCTGACAACTGGGTGGGAAAAAAAAGAGTAAGAATAAAACCACACCACAGAAAAGCAAGGGAAAAATGAAAATTTATTTAATCTCAAGATTGGGAAAGGAGCTCCATGTTTAACAGGAAAAGAGGGGAATATCACATAGGAAAAGAGGAAATCAGTCACTTTAATAAATGAAACTCATCAAATGTAAAGGCAAATTCACACAACTAGAAATAGAAATGCCCAAGAATCATACAGAGAGAACACCAATCAAGATTTTACTAATAAAGAACTAGAGGCTCAAATAGAATACAACTTCCAACCTATTATTGTAAGTGGTATATTGTTTCTGTTTTCCTTTTGGTATTGTATCATTTTTACTTGTATGACTGTTTTCATTTCACTTTTACTACCCTAAGGCATCACCAGAGTGGGGAGAGCAGAGAGCAGAAAGACAATTTGAGAATGTAGCATTGAAATATTACCTTAATGGAACAGTATGAAATATAGAAAACATTACATTCACAATGTTGTCTATCACAGCATTATTTACAATACTTTTATAGATAACTCAAATTTCCAATGACTAAAAGAAGCTGAAATTAAAAGTAACACATGAAACATTACCAGCAGTAAAGTATTGCAAAAAGTCAGTATGACCACATGTAACACTCCAGAAATATATAAAAAGAACCTAAAATCACATGACTAAGCATACAGCAAGATCATAGTAATGTAAAACATTCACATCCCCCAAAAGACAAGATATTAAGCAATTAGAGTAAAATATGGATCAGGTTTTTCTCACTTTCATTACATTTTTAACTCCTGTTTGTGTGTGTGGGACTGTGGGGGGAGTCACACCTGGCAGAGCTCAAGCTTACTCCTGGTTCTGCACTCAGAGACCACTCCTGGAGGTGCTCAGGGGACCACACGGGGTCTCAAGGATCAAACCTTGATCTGTCACATGCAAAGCAAGCGCCCTTCCCACTGTACTCTCTCTCCAGCCACCCCAAAACAAAATTATCTTTACTAACGTAAGGTGACTACAAGCGCTCTTCATTTCATCTCAGTATACAGTCTAGGGAGTCTCCGGCCCTCAGCCTCTCACCCTTGGGTTGTGGGTGTGAAAAATGACCATGAATGATGATAAGAGTGGGGAAGGGACAACCTATGGGGGGGAGGGAGGGCGGATTGGCCAGGGAAGGGAGGGACCAGAGTTAACTGGTCAGCCGAGGGAAAGGGTTTTGTGGAGTCAGGGAAGACTCTGACTGCTCAGCAAGGTCTGTGTAGACCTAGTAGTAGGCACTATCGGTGTTATTAAAGGGCGGGATTCAAGTGGATTTTCAGGAAGACACATGGATTCTTAGGAAACGGGGGAGGAAAAAGGTAGGACGGTTATCTACCAGGGAGAGGGGAGAAAGGACCATGGTGATGAGTGGAAAGGAAGAGGCGAGAGCGCTTCCCTGTCTGCGACTCACTTCCCACAGCAACAGACAGAAGCAGTCCATGAGACAAACGGACCAACAGCCAGATGGAACAACCCCCACTCAGCTCATCCAGGGTAGCTCTGCTCAATCAAGCTTCCTGCCAAGGCAAGGTTCTCGATGTGCTCTGTCCAAAAGGGTGGCCACGGCTACCGAAGAGAGTGAACATTTGAAACCTGGCAAGTGCAGCTGAGACTCTGCTTTTGCAACGCTTGTTTCATACTAACTTATGGTTACTGCTTTGTGGTGCCACGGGTCAAATCCAGATCCTCGGGTGTGGGGGGTATGCCCTCCTCCAGAGCTCCAGCCCTGACCTTAATTCAATACTGCCACACAGCACGGACTCAAGGGCACCTTTTCTCAGTGTGGTAAGAAATGCAAAATCTGAACACTGTGTAAGTGAAACCCAATCATGAACAATTCTGTAACTGCATATCTCACTGTGATTCGATGAATAATAAGAAAACGTTAAAAAAAAAAAGAAATGCGAAATCTCAGGACTGCCTTCTCAAACCCACTAAACCTGAACTTTTGCTGAACCTTAGTGGGCATGACCTGGCACAGGTGTTAGCTTTGAACAAGACCCTGTCCAGTGGTTCTCCTGCTCCATCAGGGAACGCTACTACAAGCATCTGGGGTTACTGCATCTGGTTTCAACTACACGTATCAAAGAATCCCTGCTTGGTGAATTGGGCCTTTCCAGAAAGAAAGCGGAGAGTCAGTAATGAAACACATGCAGCACAATAGTTTCTGTGAGGCGGCAGAGAAGGCCCGGCTTGTGCAGAGGAGAGACAGGGTCAGCTTGGCTCTGTGAAAGATAGAGAGAAGCTGCTCATTCCAATGCATGTCAGAGATGAACAAAAGCAGCACGGCACTGGGGTGCCTGTCAGAACACAGAGCACCACCAGAACATGCGAGAGGACTTAGAAGAGTACATGCCACTCAGCGTGCAATGTGGCCCATGCTGCTGAAAGGCAAGGAAAAGGACAAGCCAAGGAGAGCTACAGCTTTCTGAGGCTCTACCCTCACTGAGCAAAGAGAAGCAAGCAGCGCCTTTTGTCAAGACAAGGTACACATGGCCCAGACAGATGTGGCTTCAGTCACTTGCACACGCAAGTTTCTCAGCACCATGGAAAGCACACCTCTACAAGTGCAGAAGCAGGAGAGTGTGTCAAGCTAAACTGAGTCTCCAGACATACTTTAAAACACCGTGCCCCAAATAGTGACATATACACATTGCACCCAACACAGCGGTTCAACAAATAAAAGCCTGTATTATAACTGGTGAAGAGAAAATGAAGCATACTGACAGTCTGCCACGAGACATTCACAGTGTTGTACAGCATGCAGAGCAGCAACAAAGTGCAGGAAGGGCACAGAAAATGCTCCGGGAAACAGTGAAATAGCCGAGACTTGCAGAAGAGTGAAGAGTTTCATGAATGGGAAAGAGGAACAGAACTCCTTATTGAGAAAACACAGTCCCTTTACTGCTTATGATTCTTGTGCTACCATACCCACCTCCATTTTTGGCTGCTCAGTAAAAAAATAAATATGTGTTAGACAGAGATTTTGCCAATTTGAAATGATCTTTCAACATAATATCTTGCCTTTTGGGGTTACAACCTAATACACTGAATATGATTTGCCATATTCTGTTTCACAAACACTTTTAAACACTTAAGCTGCACTTAAGAGAATAAACCACCTACTGATACAATACTACATTAGGTATCTACCAAAAAAAAGCTGCCTCATCTGATGTCTATTGATCATCTATCAGTTTCAACATATTGTGAGTTATGATTTTGTCCATCCCTTTAAAGTAAGATGACAGGATATTCAGAACTACACTTTAGGACTGATAAGTTTCCATACCTTTAAACTTAGAATTTTAAAAACTTAATGCCTTTAGTAGTAATGAAAAGCTGAATACATTTTGCCTTCTGGATAAATGGATGTTGGTCTGCAACCAAACCCTTAGAGAAGGAGAACAGTGATATAGTTATGAGTAACTACATTCAGGGTACAGTTGTACCTTTAGATACTTTCCACTGAGAATACTGGTGCCTTTACCTTTAAAGATGCTATTACTTGTCAAATCAATTATATGGTACAGAAAGTCTCTGGAAATTTTTAACTGCATTTACCACACATCTTTTGTCTCCAGTTCACTGAGCATCACTTACTATTTGATGTAAAAATTCCACATTATCACTTGGTACATCTTTCAACTTTAAAAATGTAGAACTATAAAAATAAAAATTAAAGCTAAGACTTTAAAGCCATGGCATCAAGAATTATTAATTTCACTTTAAAGGAAAAAAACTGGATTATATGTTGATATAACCTGTTGACTATATGGAGTTCATAAAGCACTAAAATTACAAAGACAAAAACCAGAACTCGCCACAAAAACTTAAGATACCTGGCTACTTTTTGAAATACACTAAATTCCACAAATGAAGCATTTGCTGACTATATTTTGTGCTTTATTAAGCCATGATCATTTGAGTGTGTGTTTTTATTTTGTGCAATAAATATAGAAAGAAGGGGGGAATGATTCAGTCCAATGACCATCTAGAAACTGACAGAGTCTAAACCAGAGGCTGGCTATACATACTTTTAGGACAGATGGTTGATGCATTCATGTCTGCCTACACCCCAAACTGGTTTCAGTATTATATAATCATAAAATCATCAGCCATAACTCATTCTCACAGCCGGGATGGGGGATTAGGGATGCCCTTCGGGTTTGCAGAGTTTAAGGTGTACAAGACAGGTAGTCTTATACCTTGAGAAGCATTATACATGTTATGATCCTGCAGAGGGTCAGAGTCTACAAAGTAGAGTTCCCCTGCATGGACATCAGAGAAATTGGCCAGAAAGTCATGGGGATCAAAGCTAACCCACACAGTATAACGATAATCTACTGTGCGTATAGAATAGCCCATGACTTTGATATCTTTTAAATTTGGCTTGTCAGAATTCCACTGAGGAAAATCTGCAGGCCGGGGGTACTGGCTATAGGCGATGGACTCCCGAGGATTCCCACGCAGGGAGGGATCCTCTTCCAAGTCACGGAACCGAAAATGATCTAGCAGAGTCTGGCCTTCTCTGCACAGCGTGACATGAAATGAGGGAATGGGGCAGCGAGGAGGAACCTGCAGTCCTGCAAGACCCGCAAGCGTGGGGAAGAGAGAGACAAGTTCCACCAGGTCTTCAGTTTGCCGGCCTGAAAGAGGAAGTGAGCAGAAGAAAGGGTTATAATGTAGAACCTGTCACAGCCAGCCCATCTGGCCTAAAGAGGTCATCTTCACATTGAGTTTTAGCACAAGAATTCTAGGAACAGGCAGGGAGGATAGGGGGGTTGGTGGGAGAGATACTGGGACCACTGGTGGTGGAGAATGGGCACTGGTGGAGGGATGGCTACTCGATCACTGTATGACTGAAATACAAACACTAACATCTGTAAGTATGTAACAGTACCCCACGGTGATTCAATAAAAAAACTTTGAAAAATAATAATAAAGTTTAAGGTGCAAAAGAATCCAATTCTAGGAACACTACCAACTCAGCACCCCATCCAGCACCAAAATGCAGAGTGAAGGTGCCCACAACTTCTTGGCAATTTGGGAAATGATTTGAATTTTGGAAGCCCAAGTGTCTAGCTACTCAGGCCAGAATCACCCACAGAGGCCCACAGTACTAGGCAAAACTCTGTTGAGGCCCAGGATATCTGTAGTCTCAGTGAGAACCCTGAGCTTATTCCTTGGTGGGTCTCTGTGTTTTAGCTATCTCTTTTCTATTGTGGGAAAGTACAACCAACGTTAAATTTACCTAGCTGTGGGCGAGTGGTATAGTCATATATCCAAAACACAGATGCAACCACATTGAAATCATGAGATCTAAGCTGTAACCACTGAAACTCTGTAATATGCCCATCAAGTTGACAGGAAGGGATGGGGTGGAGGGTTGGGGAGGGGAACACTGGTGGAGGGAAGTTGACACTGGTGGTGGGACTGGTGCTGAATTACTGTCTGTTTAAAACTCAACTATAGTAACTTTGTAAACCACGGTTCTTCAATTAAAAAAAGAGAAAAGATAAATTTACCACCTACACCATGTTTAGTCGAAGATCAATAGTATGAAGTAGTAGTATGAAGTATGAAGTAGTATGATTAAAGGTGTTGTACAAACTTCCTCTCACCATCCATCCCTAGAACTATTTTCCTCTTGCAAAACTGAGTCTCCGTTCCCACTGGGCACTAAACTCCCTTCTCTGCCTCCTTCTGGCCCAAGCCCCCACCATTCTACTTTCTGTCTTTATGAAATTGACAAGCCTAAGTACCTCATATAAGTGGACCAACAGCTTTTATTCTTTTGTGTCTGGCTTATTTTCCACAGTATAATGTCCTCAAGGTGCATTATGTTGATAGCCTATGTCAGAATTCTCTTACTATTGGTTTTTTTGGTCCATTCCTGGCTATGCTCAAGGCTAACTCCTGGCTTTGGGCTCTGGGGTCACTCCTGGTGGGTCCCAGGTGACCATACGGGGTGCCAGAGTATCAAACTGGGTTGACCACATGCAAGGCAAATGCCCTACCTGCTGTACTATCTTCAGGCTCCTGAGAACTTCCTTCCATTTGAAAGGTGAATAGTATTCTCAGGTATGCCACACCACATTTTATCTCTCCACCCACCCACCTCTTGAGGGCTGCTTGGGATGTTCTACCATTACACAATAATGAATAAAGCTACTTATTAAAATTAACTCAAAAGTTTTTGTTTGAGGGGCTGGAGTGATAGCACAGCGGGTAGGGCTTTTGCCTTGCACACGGTCAACCCGGGTTCGATTCCCAGCATACCATATGGTCCCCCGAGCACCACCAGGAGTAATTCCTGAGTGAATGAGCCAGGAGTAACCCCTGTGCATCGCTGGATGTGACCCAAAAAGCAAAAAATAGTTTTTCTTTGAATATGTTTTTAAATGTCGGGGAAAGGTATGGGATTGTTGTGTCATGTGGTAACTTGACATCTAGCTTTTAAAGGAAGCCCATGCCATTTTCCACAGTAGGTACACTACTCTAATGTGTGAGATGGCATGTCGCTGTGGCAGGGCCATCTCTAAGCATATATGTCCTACACTTCATAGTGATCCTGTTCAAAGTTCCCTTGTTGTGACTATCATCCTTGCTACTTTAGATCTTTAAAATTTTGTTCCATATGGCTCAATTCTATTAGTTCCTAGATGTCCAAGATCAGAAAGCCATTATTTCCTAGACAGAGAGGTGAAACAGTGGGATGGTAGGCTAGTACCGGGCAGGAAGATGGACTGGGTAAGCTAGGGCTGTGATCTCACCATGTACTTGCCAGATAAAAATTTTAAAAAACTATTACTGCCAACCAATGTCACTCCAGCAGATTTTATACCTGTCTCCATCGATTCTGGTGCAGAATCAAAAGGGTCAATATAAGGGAAAAGCTTCTGGTCTGACTCTGGAAGTGGAGCTGTCCTTCCGGGCACGTAGAACATCAGAGGAACTCGAGTAGTCACGTCAAAATTGCTGTATTTGGCCCATTCGCCGTGCTCACCGAGAGCCCACCCTGGCATACAGAAAGCACAGAACAGCACAATAACAATCAGCACCTGGCAGCTTTGCAGTTTAGATACCATTTTATTTCTGTCAAAGAAATCAGAGGCAGAAGAAACTCATCACCTAGAAGGGTGAAATTCCTCTAAAAGTGGGCCAGAGAGATAGTACAGTGGGTAAGGCTTGTGCCTTATCTGCAGCCCACTCAGTTTCAATACCCCACATCTTATATGGTCCCCCAAACCCTGCTGGAGTGATCCCTGAATACAGAGCCAGGACCAAGCCCTGAGCACCACTGGGTCCGTGTCTTCACTCCCAAATATCACCACAAAGGGTTAGTTTACCCAAATATTGCTTTATTTGAAGTTAGACATTCATCCTGAATGAGGAAACCTTTAAAATTAAAAAAAATACAACCACAAACTAAAGTAAAATTCTTATAATGAGCAACTAACAAAAACATAGTCAGGTAGGGCTCCACACATAATCCCCCCACCCCCTGCTAAGATGGACTCACTCGGGACTGTGAGGGGACCCCAGTAGTAGTAGTCAATCGATCTCCTCCAACTTAAGTCCTATGACTCACAGTTAACCTTTTTTTTCAGTTTGGTTTGGTTTGGGGGCCACATCCAGTGGTGCTCAGGGCTTACTTCTGGCTCTGCACTCAGGAATCACTCCTAACAGGCTCAGGGGACCATGCAGCCTGCAGAGGATGGAACCCCGGTCAGCTGTGTACAAGGCAACTGCCCTACCTGCTAGGGTGTGTCTCACCATGAAATGAACTGTAACGCTAAATTACTTAACCACTCTGATTTTGAGAAGATAAGGCTACCATATCCAATTGTTAAGGACATATCACAGCCAATAAATATGACCTGATGGAAAACAACTCTTAACTGATTTAAGACATCCCTTATGAGGGCTGAAGTGATAGTACAAGGTACAAGGCACTTGCCCTGCCAGCGGCCAACTGGGGTTCTATCTTCAGCACCATATATTGTCCCCTGAGTCCACAGGAGAGATCCCCTAGTGCAGGGCAAGGAGTAAGCCCTGAGCACTGCTAGGTGTGATCCGAAACTGGCATGAAAATCCGAGCAGAAACACCTTATGTTGGCAATTTCTTTTTCAAGTTTTAGCACACTTTCTGGTATAAAAACATCCATTAAACACAAATTGTATGCAGAGTAGTTCATGTTACAAAACACCTCAAGCCATAAAATCCTGCCATGGATAAGTCTATGGACTTATTGAGAGGTTTGGGTTCTGGGAAACCCTTTGAGAAGGGCCATTTGTAATCAACCATGGCTGCCTCCAAGCCAGGGGGGAGTCCGTAAGGGCCCTGCCTCCATCGGATATGGTAGGTTGTTGGCACTGGAAGGGAAAACTGGGAACCAAAAAATGGTCAAGAGTTTATGTCAGATCCTCAGGGGAACAACGAACAATTACAATAGCTCCAGGCAGAGAGAAAGACAATAGGCCTTTAGCAGGTCAAAGTTAAGCCTGTGAAAAATGACACTGGGGATTGTTGATGACATTCTTAAATGGAAAGAAGCCAGGAGCCAAAGGACACCCTCAGCACAATCAGCCTACCTTAAAGAGAGGGAGAGAGAGAGGGAGAGAATGCACATAAGAGAGAGAGAGCACGCATTAGAGAGTGCATGAGAGAATGTGTGCACATGAACTAGAGAGAGTACATGTAAGAGAGAGAGAGAGGGAAGGAGGGAGGGAGGGAGGCTGGGAAAGAAAGAAGGGGAAAGGAGGGAGAGAGGGAGAAAGAAGTAGGTAGGTAGGGAGGGAGGGAGAGAAAGAAGGGGAAAGGAGGGAGAGAGGGAGGGAGAAAGAAGGAGGTAGGGAGGGAGGGAGGCAGGGAGGGAGGGAAGCAGGGAGGCACAGAGGGAGGTAGAGAGGGAGGGAGAGAGAGCACTCACTGGCATGGAGGCAGTCCTCAACCAGTTACATGATAGCACGCTCCAGCCCCAAGTTACGGCCCCTGATCGCTCTTCTCTTCTGACACTCAGTCACTGCTGTACAATTGAAACTGTTCCCCATCATAGCTGATGGCACTAAAGAGCTGTCTTCCTGCTCGCAGGTATTACAGGAGGATGGCCAGACTTCAAAAGAGCCAAATGCTTTCAGTCCTATTTAGAAAACTGAACACTATGATTTACTTGACAACAAAGTTGTGGGGTTTGCATTTTTAGGGGTATAGTGGAATAGGAGACCAGCAAGACTGACCTCAGGGGATAATTGGGGAGCAGGAGGTAGGACTCTGAGGGGCAGTGACTTTTATATTTTCTTGGGTTCTCAAACACTGTATGACGGAAATACAAGCACAAAAATATGTAAATCTGTAACTGTACCCTCACAGAGATTCACTAATAAAAAATAATTAAATAAAATTTAAAAAGAATTTTAAAAAAAAGGACAGCAGGTGGTAAAAGTCCTCACACAAGCTCCAGAGAAATCCCAAGACTGACAACATGATCCGAAAACCATCCCATGAGTGCAGCCTCAGGGCACTGCTGAGTCCCCAAATCCCACCTGTCTGTGAAGGCAAAAGCCCATTTCATGTAACAGTAGACGTTTGAGACTCTCCAGGGCATGCTAGGAAATGCTTACCGTGATCGGAGGTAAACACGATGATTGTGCGGTTGGTCAGCTGAAGATGATCCAATGTGCTCAGAAGCTGACCAACCTGGGTGTCCAAATAGGAAACAGACGCAAAGTAGCTCTGGCGAATTTTCTTCTGCAGATTTAGACACAAAAGCAGAGTGAGTGGAATTTCAACAGCCAATGCCTTGTTAGTCTGCGCCTCGCTCGGTGTAGCACGCGGTCCTGCACTGATACCTGACTCTGGTTTCCCCTTCTCCTGGAGTCATAGCAACATATTCATATGCAGGTTGGAGTGGCAGTTCACAGGGCAGGCTGGCTGCCTTGCCCACCACAGATGCAAGTTCAATCCTGGCACCCTACAGGAGCGCTTTGCTGAGCTTCGCCAGAATAAGGATTAAGCCCTGAGCAGCCCCCAAACAAACACAAAAAATCATCTATGTATATGCATCACCTCAAAAGGAAAATGTGTTTTAGGTGTATGAGGCTGCTTTCACGTTGGGGTACAGATCTCAGAGCAGACTGGGCTGCCACTTCTTGCTCCATTGGGTCCTGTTCTCATGCTCCTGTGGGTCCAGGAGTTGAGAGAGCACGCCCGGGTCTTCCCTCCCCAGAGCAGCACAACAAAAGACAAAAATCAGCTGTGAACTTTCTGGTAGGTCCCGAGGCTGTGTGAGGGGAACGGGAGGGTCTCTCCCTGTCATCTCAGCGGCCTCCATTTCCCGTGCCTTCTTCCTGAACCTCCTCTTCTGATGCAGGCCTCAGACACGCTGGATCAGGGAACAACCCTGTCACACCCCATCTCAACTCATTCTAGGTGCAACACACCCAGTGCCCCATGGGGTCGCAAGCTGAGAACCCATTCACCAAGCACTTAGCTGGGCGTCAGCTGAGTCACCAAACTACCACTTACCCTAACTATCTGTGTTCCCCTCTCGTGCAAGGAACCCAGGGTTCAGAGAGGTTAGATGATTTGTCTAGAGGCACACAGCCAGCAACGGTCTCTCCCCAGACGAGTGCCCAGGTCTAGCCTATGTTTTCCCCTCCCTTGGCCTGGCACCAGCCTCCATATCTGAAGCAGAAAATGTGGCCATCCCCTGAGAGACAGGCAGAGGGAGGAGGCAAAAAGGGTGAGGGGGCAGAGCGTGAGTTAATGAGCAGCTGGGGCTGGAGGTTGGGTGCAGGGGTTCCTCTCTTAGAGCGCAGAACTCGGCAGGAGGAGCCAGAGAGCACAGCAGGGAAGGCTTGCACGCAGCCAACCTGGGTTTAAGACCCACCATGCCATATGGTAGCCTGAGCCCGCCAGGAGTGATCCCTGAGCACAAAGCCAGGAGTCCCCCCGAATTACTACCGGGTGTGGCCCACCAAAACAAAAACCAAAACAACTGAGCTGGCGGGCAGATGGGCTGGCAGGAGCACCCAGGCTCAGGGGATCAAATGAAGGCAAGGATATTCAAATATGCTAAAGGGCCGGAGAGAACAGTTAAGTGACCTGCCGTGAGTACAGTGGTTTGGGGAAGGAGCGAGGACTCCAGGGCACCATGGCAGAGGAAATGGAGAAGTCTGTACCCTGTGAGCCCTGGGAAGTGGGCAGAAAACATGCGCAGGAAGGAAGAAAGGCTCAAGGGACACTGTGTCAAATGGTGACCAAGGCAAAACAGACCTGGGAGGTGACAAAGTCCAAGTATGGCCTCTGAGGTGGGTAGCTCCTGTGACACAGAGTCAGAGGACAAATAACTGGGGGTGCAAGTGTGAAATGCAATGTAGCCTGGGCATTGGCCCCAAGCTGCAAGATGAGGGGCCCACGTTCAAGGTGAACTTTAGCAGGGACCAGCTTGGTGCATACCCAGGAGATCCTCTGGGTCATGTGACCAGTTCTGCAGGCCCAACTGGGTAGTGAAGAAAGAGGGGTAGAAAGGTGCAAACCGGGAGGGGTGTCCTCACTTGGCAGGGACACCTGACACCCAGATGTTTTCTATATTCTCACCAGTCCCCACACCAAACAGGTTTGACCTGGGGGGGGGGAGGCATCCTGCTCAGTCTGGGTTCATTTTACAAGAGGGAAACAGGCCAGAGAAGTAAGATGCTGTAATACAGCCAGGCAGAGGTTGTGGAGAACAGGAATCTGGTCCAGAGGTGGAGATCATGAGCCCTGCCTGTCGCGCACACCCAGGGTACCTGCCCCCGTGTGCTCTGCGCCCATCACTGCTCTTCCCTGCCGTTACGGTTCTCACCTGGACAACAGCTCCCTCCCACATCTCACTGGGAACCACGGGAGATGCCACATGTGAAGCTAAGCACATGGGACCGGCACTAACAAGGTTCCTGGGAATGCATGGTCTCAGGCCCAGCCTGAGCTGCCACGGTGAGTGGGCTGGCCCCTGCAGTCCCAACTAGCAGTCTTTGGGCCAGTCTCCAGATGCCTGGGCTGTGGAAGTGCAGACCCACAGGACACGCCTCCCAGTAGTGTTATGTCGTCATTTCCTGCAGTGCGCCCCCCAAGCCCAGCAGCACAGACAAGGTGATAGGAAGTGGAGTCGCCAATGACATTAAGGCAGGTGGCCGGCTCGGCCCCAGGGGGTGTCTTTGGTACCTGAAAGTGCACGGGAATCGGGCCATAGGGCACACTGAGATTCAAGGCCTGCACATCCTCTCGCTCCCTGATGTCCATCCAGGGGTTGTAGGCCACAGGCGGGAGGCCGGCCGGGACCTGAGGATCGGGAGCCAAGGTGATGCTGTCCAGGGGGTACAGCTTCTGAAATTCCTGGGAGGGGCGGGAAAGAGCACACAAAGCCACCAGGATGTTACCGCTCAGCAAATGCAGAAGCCTGGGATTTTGCTCACAGAGGAAATGCCTGGTTCCTAAGCCATGGCTGTGTTTCCATGGCAGCACACTGGGCTCCCTGGTAGTCCACACCTCTGAACTTAGACACGCCCGCCAATGTCAGCCTGAAGCACTCGGTGGCCTGACGGGGGGTGGGGGGGGGAATCGTGCCACCTGTGTGTTCCTCCAATGTAGCGGCGGGGACAGCTCTTCTCCTAGCCGGACAGCCATGCGCTCCTGCTTTCCTCTCCCCACTTGCCCTCTACCCAAGACACGGCAGCAGGGGCTGGAGCAATACTACAGCAGGCAAGGCATCTGTCTGGTTTGATTGAGCCAGGGTTCGATCCCCGGTACCCCATACGATCCTCAGAGCATCGCCAGGAGGGCGCCCAAAGGGCAGTAGCGTGCATTCCCAAACCACCTCCCGGTTCCACAACTCAGGGGGAGCACCCTCACGACCAGCCCCGACTCTAAGACTCCAGCTAGATCTGACTCTGGCTAGTGGAAGGTCAGCAAGTAACCCCAGCAAAGGAAAATGGTTGGGGTCAAAATTCGGGGACCACCATGCTTCCAACAACCCCTGGGGCAAGCACCCAGGAGTCCTGTCAAAGCATGAAATGCAGCTGGCTGGGGGCACTCATCAAGTGTCAGCTTCCAGGGTTCTTCCCGGGGCCAGTTTGCAGAGACCTTACACCGGGACCTTGCACACTCCCAGCCTCCCAGTGGGCAGAGAACTGAGGGGCGCGTACCTGGAGCCTCTGCACATGAGGAATGAGAAGCAGTGTTTGTCTAGGGAAAGGAGAATAGGGGAAAATGCCAGCAGCTTCAAAGGAAGAGCCTGCCTGTAGCTGGAGAGAGAGGAGAGGAAGGCCCTCTCCTTGCACAAGGCTGACCTGGGTTCAAGCCTCGCCACTGCATATGTCCTGAACAACACCCCGTTATCCCCCACTCCCCGCCCGGGCACAGCTGCTCTTGTGGCCCAAACTACCTCTTCAGAGAATAAAATGAAAAAACCAAAAAACAGAAAACCGTGTGCTCCAGTGGAAATACATTTAGGGACTCAGAATTTATGTGAAATTTGGGGCTCCAAAATGCAATCTAGTGGCCTGTGTTTAAGGGTAAAGGGGTAAGGGGCCCGAGGCCTTCAGGCTTTCTCCGGAAGCGCGCCCCCCCAGGGAGTTTACCTTATTGCAGGCTTGGGTAGCTGTCTCCACTCATCCATGAGGATCTTACCAGCAGATCCAAGCGTTTCCCATTGAGTTCAAGGACAAAAACCCCTGGCATGTGCAGGCCTAAAGCCAGGCCTCTCCCATGAGACCCTGACATGTCCCAAGCCCACCACTTGGCCCTGATCTGTTTCCCGTCTTCACGCACTGAGTGCACTAATGCCAGCCGGAGAGGCAGGAGGCGACCACCCTCCTCCCACGAGCCTCCCCTAGCCCCAAGGACACAGAGGCCATGAGTGTGAGGGATTGGACCCTCCAGCAGCCCTTTACCTTGGGGTATCTGAAGGGGATGTGCGGCTTATGGTACCCAACAGCCAGGAAGAAAGGACTGGCCGACGTCTTCATCTTCTGCAGCAAGTGGATGGCTTGCTCGGTGCTCTGTTTGTCAGGCAAGGTTCCCTCGGGCACATCGGCCACATCCACAGGGCAAAGCAGGTTGGCATGGAGTCCTCCGTCGGGTCCCCTGCATGTCTTTCCAAACAAAACATCTACAGTCAGCATTTTGGACACAGTAATGGCAGTCGGGAAGAGCGACTTACAGAGGCTTCATCTCCCCTCACTGTCATTGGGGTGGGCATGCCACAAAGGGAGGGAGTGGGAATAAACAGAAGAGTTTCCCCTTTTGAGGCACGGGACAGCAATCTCTTTGCTCTGGGTCTCCTGCTTATTCTGTCTCCAGACTGTTAACTAATTCAAGGAAAGTAATGACTGAAAGAAATCTGCCTCTGATCCCACAATCAAAAACAATCAACGGGGGGGGGGGGGCTGGAGCAATAATACAGTGGGTGGGGCATTATCCTTGCACAAAGCTGACTTGGGTTCCATACCTGGTATCCCAAATGGTTCCCTGAGGCCACAAGGAGTGATCCCTGAGCACAGAACCACAACGCACCGGGTGTGGCCCCAAAACAACAACAAAAACCACCAAAAACCAAAAAAATATATGAACCAAAGATGGGCAAAGGTCTATTACTGAAGACAGTCCAGTCTGTTGGTGGGTGGACTCTGGCACACTGCAAGCAGGAAAGGCCACCTGAATGGAACTGTGAATCACAGCACAAATCACAGCAAATTTTGATAAAAAATTGCAAACAATTAAGTCCCTTGTTAAAAAAGAAGATAGAGGCATACTGCCAATCAACATGCAAACACATGATTAATTAACAGGAGTCTTCATGAAAATGGAAAGCAAGTCAGAAGGAAGAGAATTTGAATTCTCTACCTGCCATTTAATTGTTTGATCAAGGTTAATCAATAGCTTCCAAACATAAGAAAGGATCGGAGTATAATAGCTACTTCTCATGGTTGTTCCAAAATAGGAATAGAACTTACATAACATTACTGTCAGAAGTGATCCCTGAGCATAGAGCCAGGAGGAAGGACTGAGCACAACTGGGTATGGCTCAAAACAACAACGAATTCACCTGTTCCCTTCCCTTTAAGGCCAACCATCAGATTTGTGATAACATCAGCAACCTCGCATGTAAGGGGGTCAGAACAACAGTACAGTGAGTAAGGCGTCTGCCTTGCAAGTAGCCAAGTGAGGTCTGATTCCGGGCTCCTTTGTGGTCCCCTGAGCCCACCAGGACTGATCCCTGTGTGCAGAGTCAGGAGTAACCCCTGAGCACCACCAGATGTGGCCCCCAAACCCTCACTGCCTAAGCCGCCGGAAGGCATGGGCAGTGCTCGCTGTGTGAAGGTTGATTTCCTAGGCAGCTAAGAAGCAGCTCCCCTTTAGAACAGGCTCCCCTGCTCAGCCTCACCTTGGTGTTCTCGTACTTTTCCGAGGAGGGGTGATATGGTGGGATCGACCAGCTATACGGAGAGTCATCACTATGGTTTGAAGATATTCCTGGAGGGGGCAAAAAAGAGAAACTTGCCCAATGAAACAGGAAGGGGCCCGTGATGCCCTCCCTGCCCCAATCCCTCTAAACATATGCAACGATTTGTTACTACTGGAAATTCAGGGCCCCGGCATGTCCCTGAGTGTGTGGCCTCATCAGTCCCCTGCACTGAAGCTCCAGTACTGTCCAACCACGAAAAGGCCCTCTATTCTTGCGTTCGATGTTCCCTTAGCATAGTTTTCATGAGTTAGAGCTGAGGTTCTCGCCAGTTGGCCAGAATTCACGTTTTTTAAATAACAGGAGACGCGCCATCTTCCCTCTTGGGGCCTCAGTGTTTGTATCTCTAAAGTCAGGAGCTTCGGCTACAAGCCAATACCAGTGGATGGACAGAGAGTCCCAGGGTCAATGCACATGCTGCGTGTGCTGCTGACCCCGGGTCCAGGCCGGCACCACCAGGTCCCTGACTTGGCAACTTTGGCTAGGCGCTGAACAAGGGATTAAAAGGTTAGTTCCACAGAGCCCTCGGGAGACAGCCAGCAGCGTACGGAAGGGCAGTGCCTAGTCTGATGTCCACCATGGATTACACAATTGAGACCGGACAGTCTCGAGCTCTCATGCCTGTGAACACCGAGTCTGGGCTAACTCTAAAGCAGAAATGGAAGGGACTGTTTATAGAATCTCTAGAAAGAATCAAGTATGGCCACTAAAGAACAAACAATAAATAACTACATCATTATCAGGTCAATATTCCATTTATATTCCAATTTGTTTTTGCTTTTTGGGTCACACTCGGTGATGCACAGGGGTTACTCCTGGCTCTGCACTCAGGAATTACTCCTGGCGGTGTTCAGGGGACCATATGGGATGCGGAAATTGAACCCGGGTCAGCCGTGTGCAAGGCAAATGCCCTACATGTTGTGCTATCACTCCAGCCCCATTATATCCCAATATTATATGCCCAGGATAACCACATAAAAGTTTCTCAGGGAAAGGGCCGGAGAGATAGCACAGACATAGGGCACTAGCCCTGCACGAGGCAGACCTGGATTTGATTCCCAGCACTGCATATGGTCCCCCGAGCACAGTCAAAAACAATCCCTAGATGCAGAGCCATGACAAAGCCCTGAGCACAGCCAGGTATGGCCCCAACACTAACAAAAACATTCTTAGAGAACAGGAGAGATAGTACAGAATTTGAGGCACTTTACCTTGCATGTGGCTGACCACAGTTCAATCCCCAGAACCACATAGGGTCCCCCGAGTACAGTCAGGAGTGACTCCTGAGCACAGACACAGGAATAAGCCCTGAACACTCCTAAGTATGGTACAAAAGCCAAAAGGAGAGAAAGAAAAAGGAAATCGAACCAGAAAAAGAATACAGGGGGCACGGCGCCTGCCTTGTCTGCAACCGATTCTGCTTCTGTCTTCGGCACCACACAGGGTCCCCAGAGCAGAACCAGGCACGACCCCTGGGCAGAGACAGGAGTAGCCCTGAGCACTGCTGGGTGTGGCCCATAAAGAAAAAAATTCTCCCCAGCTAAAATAAACCATGGAAAAAAATGTAAGAAAACTCTGGACTAGAAAGCAGAAGTGTTGGTTCTGCAGGGGGTTTCTGAGCAGAGTGGATATGGGGCAGCTGATGGCTGGCCGGGGTTTCTAGAAGCCCATGAGGCTTGCAAAGGATGTGAGGGCAGGGCTGGCTGCCAGAAATGGCGAGGAGGGCATCCAAGGTAAAGGCCTGAGAGATAGGACACAGTGATAAAATGAAGTTCTCCTAGGGATCGCTAGCAGAAGAAATGGGGCGCCAGGTGCAGGGGGATGAACAGAGTAAGCACCATGGATTACCATACAGAAGGCCAGGAGACAGGCTGACATGCTGCCTCTGCCCCCCCTCGTCAGCGTGTGGCCACGGGCAAGGCAATGACTCATAAAGCGTATGCGTCCGCCTTGAAATGTCTGTGCCACGATAAGCTCTCTGCTTAAAAGGATTAAAGGAGCAGCTGGCCCAGTAAATGACACCCAATGAAATAGCCGCTGGCCTCCCTGAGTAAGTCCTTCCTTACTGGGGTCCTTAACAGACCCTTAATGGAGTCCTTAATGGGGTCTTTGAACAAAGATCAGGAGCCGGAGTAACAGTACAGTGGAGAAGGCGCTGGCCTTGCACGCGGCTAACCTGGGTTCAGTCGCCTGCACCCCATATGGTCCCCTGAATAATGGGATTGATCCCTGATGACAGAGCCAGGGATAAGCCCTACATATCCCAGGGTGTGCCACCTCCCCCTGCCCTGCCAGACAAAACAAAGATAACGTTTCCAGGAGGACCATAGGCTAAGCATTGGGTGGCTGACCTCTGGGTCTGATCATTAGCACGGGGATATCAAATACGCCCACTCAGGCCTGCTTTGACTTCCACTTCTGAAAGCATAACCGCTGCATTTCTCTTCTCTCCCCGCACCCCCCTAGGCCCCCCATCCCCATGCTCAGGCAGGGGGGCAGAGGAGGTGAGGCTCATGGAGCACAAGGCTGCCCTGATTTCTTAGGCTCTCCTGCTCGACTGGCCACTGGCTTCCAGAGGGCAGCCCTGGAGTCCGCCGGTGAGAGCAGTGAGCAAAGTGCCAGGCTCAAGGGGCAGCCCCTGGTGCTGGGCACTACTGACATTCACAGAAGCCCCTCGACACCCTAATTTAGGGCTGTGTCCCAGGTGGACATCCAGGCAGTCACCACTCCAGTTTCCTGAAGCAGCAGCCTGACGCTCAGAGAGGAGGGCTGCGTGGGGGCAGTGGCACAGCCAGAACTGGAGCTTGAGCACATTTCCTCTGCCTGCCGCCACGTGATGTGACAACCATCTGGACGCACAGGTGGCATTATCTGCCCACGGGACTAGGTGACCCTGGTATTACCTGGAGAATAGAAAACTCTATGTACGGGACACACAGCGGGTAGGGCGTTCGCCTTGCACTCGGCCAACCCAGGATTGATTCCGCCACCCCTCTCCTAGAGCCCAGCAAGCTACCGAGAGTATCCCACCCACACGGCAGAGCCTGGCAAGCTACCTGTGGCATATTCATTATGCCGAAAACAGTAACAATAAGTCTCACAATGGAGATGTTACTGGTGCCCGCTGAGCAAATCAATGAACAATGAGACGACAGTGCTATGTACAGGACAAGCTCAAATTAAAAAAAAATCGCCAGAGCAGAGGGAGGACATCCAAACCCTGCTCTCCTAGAAGGGAGAGGACAATGACACAGGACTTCGAGAGTTTCTTTAGAACTTTCCTCTTTTTACAACTTGCTCTCAAATAATCCTGCAATGCCTCAAGTGCCAAAAAGGAAAAGTGAGATTCAGCATCCTCTTGGGGGCGCTAAAGAGAGCGGGGTGGGGTGGCGGGGGTGGGGGGATAGGGGTGGTGGGAGGGACTGTGACCACTGGTGGTGGAAAATGGGCACTGGTGGAGGGATGCGTACTTGACCATTGTATGACTGAAACGCAAGCACGAAAGTTTGTAAGTCTGTAACTGGACCTCACTGTGATTCACTAATAAAAAATTTTTTAAAAGAGAGAGAAGGAAAGGCAGGAGGTAGTTAGTGCAGGGTAAGGTGCAAGCTCTGCACATTCTGAAGCGAGGTATGCAAAGGCCCACCACGGAAGGGAAAAACGTCTTCCTCCCTTCTACCATGCGGGAAGCAGGGGAGGGCAAGTCAAGAATAACGCCCTGCAGGAAGGGGGCAGTGGCTAAGCAGGGGTTCCCCCTGCCCCAAGCCCTCTGCTAAGAAGCACTGTGCTGAGAGGATCCCCGTACCGGGCGCGAGTGAGGGAAAGCCCAGCTTGGGGACAGTGAGTCGTACCGGGGTGAAAGACTTTGCCCACGGACATGGTCACATAGCCATTCTCCTTGAAGTACTGGGGGAGCGTGGAGAAGTTTCCAGCATGCGCTCTCCAGTAGGAGCTGAAGTCATAGAGGCGGGTTGTGTCAGGTCGCCTCCCGGTGAGAAAGGACACGCGGCTTGGAGCACACACTGCTTGCTGTGGAGAAAATCAGAGGTAAGTGTCCTCAGAGGACAACAGATTCTGAGAGCTAAATGGTAACCAGGCAACCAATGGGTCCTCGTTAATAGCTCCGGCAGCTGAGTCACACAGACCAGAGTCAACCAAGGTTATAGATGTCCCCGCTATTCACAGGAAAAGAAAGGGCAGGGGGGGAAGGCATTAGCCCCTCAAGCCTGCAGGAAATGAGTGCGTTCCACACAATGGGCCTCGGTGAGGAGGCAGCCGGCTGGCACTTGGCCAAGGCGCGCTGGCAGCCCAGGCTGGCATTCTAAAGCATCCCTCTCTGCTCCGCACAAGGGAAAGAAGATGCGGCAGGCGAGAGACGGCACTTGTGACAGCACCAGCTTCCTGGGCAGCGGAAAACCAGCTTTCCTCAAAAGCCATTTTCCAGGCACTGTTTCCCTCCCCAGAGATGCCTAGTGCAAACAACGCTGCAAGAGTTCCCGAAGGGACCCTGTCCCCCTCAGCGCGTGTGGCACAGATCCACACCCAGAGGTCCCCCGATGTACCTGAGCAAAGGCATTCTGGAAGAGGAGGCTGCGGGAGGCCAGCTGGTCAATGTTTGGGGACCGGATGAACCTGTCCCCGTAACAGCCAAGGGATGGACGCAGGTCATCCACGATGATAAGGAGAACATTCCGTGCCTCTGCACAAGAGGGTGGGACTTGAGTGAGGTGGCCCACCGATCCCATGCCCCCACCCTTGCTAGGAGCCCCTGCACCCTGAAAGCCCAGCCAACTAAGCCAGGAGCGGGGAGCAAGGCTAACCTTCTGCAAGCAAGAGCACCCAGGAAGCCCCATTGGGATGGCGGTGCTGGGCTAAGGATGAGGGAGGAACAGAGGAAGAAAAGTAAGAGGGAAGGGAGGAGAGGAGCGCAGGGTGAGGGGGAAGAGAGGAAGGGAGGGAGAGAAGCAAGGGAGGGAGGGAGGCAAGAGAAAAATTAGGAAGGAAAGGAGGTGGGAAGGGATGCGGGAGTCTCTGAAAGAAAGGATGGTGGAAAAAGGAGAGAAAGAAAAGATGGGCGGGAAAGGGAGGGCAGAGAAGGGAGGGAAGGAGAGAGGATGGTGGGAGGGAGGGAAGGAAGGACAAAGGATGGTGGGTGGGAGGGAGGGAAGGAGAAAGGATGGACTGGAAGATTAACGGGAGGGGAGGGAATGGTGGGGACATAGCCTGGATGGGACGGAGGAAGGCTGGAGCTTGGGAAGGCTGCTATGTGCAGGGGAGGAGAAAAGGAAGCAGGACGCAGTTGGCCAAGGGAATCCAGGGGCTTCCCCCCTGCAGAAGCCCCCTCCTCGCCCTCTCTGTCTCTCTCTGTCTCTCTTTGTCTCTGTCTTTGTCTCTCTGCCTTTGTCTCTGGCCCTCTGTCTTTGTCTCTGTCTCTCTGTCTTTGTCTCTCTTTGTCTCTCTCTGTCTCTGTCTCTCTGTCTCTGTTTTTGTTCCTGTCTCTGTCTTTGTCTCTCTATTTATCTGTCTTTGTCTCTGCCTTTGTCTCTCTCTCTTTGGATCTGTCTCTGTCCCCCTGTCTCTTTGTCTGTCTCTTGTGTCTCTGTCTCTTTGTCTCTGTCTTTGTCTCTGCCTGTTTTTGTCTCTGTCTCTCTTTGTCTCTCTGTCTTTGTCCCTGTGTTTCTTTGTCCGTGTCTCTGCATCTTTGTCTGTGTCTCTCTGTCTCTGTCTTTGTCCCTCTGTCTGTCTCTCTCTGTCTTTGTCTCTGTCTCTGTCTTTGTCTCTCTGTCTCTCTGTCTTCGTCTCTCTGTCTCTGTCTCCCTGTCCCTCGGCGCCCCCCAGCACACACTTGGCTGAAATTCTTTCAATAGAAACTCTTTCTGCTTCAGAAAGAGGGGGGAGGTGGGCAGGAGTGGGGACGGACGGGGGGGGGGGGCGGAGGGGGCGCGGGCGCAGGGGGGAGGAAGGAAGCAGGGCCGGTTCCTAGAAGGAGGGACGGGGGAGGCAGAGGGCCGGGGCCGGGTGGGCGCGCGAGGAGGGGCGGGGGCGGGGAGCCGGCCACCTGCGCGGGGCACGGCCGTCACCTGGAGTCAAGTTGCTCGGCGTCGCGGACTCCGGCGAGGCGCGGACGGGGCCCAGAAGCACAGCGAGCCACAGCAGGACCCGGCCCGGCGGCGGCATGGCGGCCCCGCGGGGCCACGGGGACCGGCCGTGGCCGGACGACTGGGTGGCCGCCGCCGGGCCGGACCGCGACGACGGGGACTGCGCAACGCCGCGCACCCCTCGGGCCCTCCCGGGGGCGAGCGCCCGTGCGCCTGCGCGCCTCCCGTCCCGCCCCTGGGGGCGGGGCCTGTCCGCCAAAGGGCGAGCCGGGCCGCAGTGGGTGGGGTCGAGTGGGGCAGAACCCGCCCGTCGAGGGCCCCGCCCACCGGCCACCTACCCGCACAGCTGGCGGGGCGGGTCGGGGGCGGGGGGACAGCTGCTAGGGGCTCCGGGAAGTCACCACGGAAGCCGCACTTGGGCCCCTTTGCTTCTCTCTCCGCCCGAAGCCCTGCTCCTGCCTTTCCCTCGTCGATGAAAGTCAGCCGCGTCCCGGCAGATGAGTCCAAGTGCCGTCCTCTCTCAGTGGGGTCCTTTCAGAAGTCCTCTTCCTCCCTCTCAAGGATGCCTTTGTTTGCACTTGTCCAAAACCTACTGAAAGGATACCCCAGATGTGTGCAGCAAGCCTTTGGGTGATTGGGGCGTACCCTGTCCTGGTGGAATTTGCAGACTATAAACCACAAAATACATAGAATGGCAACGGGGCATAAAAGATAAGGAGGAAAATCAGGGACGGGGACAGGAAGGTTGATGATTTCTGGGGTGTGGCCAGAAAAAGCTCTCACCAGAGAAGAGACAGTTGAAGCAAATCTTGACAGTGCTGAATCAAGCCATGTGGATGTCTACAAGAAAGTGCTACAGGCCACATGGCATAGGTGGGGGGCAGGAGATGGGAAGAGGGTCGGGCATCAATCTGAGTTGGGTGGCAAGAATCGTTGACCATCTACCTGGCCTTGAAGGCTGCCTCCCTACCCTTGCCCAGCACATTGAAGATAGGTGTTTGCTTGTAGCAGAAACATTACACTTATTACATAGGACATTACATTCTGCCCTTGGCACCATGTTAATATTCTCCTAACAGTCACACTGTGTACTAGACACTATTATCATTTGCTTTTTCCAGATCATAAAATGAAAAGTAAGAGAGATAGCTTACTTGACTACAGACAAGCCTCTGGGGAGAGGTGGACAGAGGGGTGCTGGTGCACAAGGTGGCCAGAGGAAAGTGAGGTGATCACAGGCCTGTTCACACTTCATCCTGATGGACTTCCCTCTGTAGCCCCTGGATAGGGGTGTGTACTTTCACACACCAGGCCAGAGTACACCGTTGTCAGCATGGGTCAGCCCAAGCCTAAGACCCAAGCTACCAGCTTCTGGGCAGCCTCTCAGCTGTGGCTCTCTGTCCTGACAACGCCCTTGTATTCCTCTTGGTCTTTTTCGCTACAAATTATGCCTTTGACATTTCAGGAAACTGAGTCTGTCAGCAAGGACTCTGCTGAAGTTTAGAAAACTGCTCTTACTCCTTTTTCCTTGGCATCAGTAGTAGCTTCTCATATTAATAGAGTCCTCCTATAAACTTGGCAATGAGGGATCTTATCTTGATCTTGTCAAAAACTCACTCAGAAAAAACATTTTAAGGACTAGAGAGACAGTGCAGTAGGGAGGGCACTACCTTTGTATGCAGCAGACCCAGGTTTAATCCCTCACTATCAGGCCCTATCAGGATTCTCCCAGCCCTATCAGGAGTGATCCCCGAGGTCAGAACCAGGAGTAAGCCCCTGTACAACTTTGTGTGATCCAAAAGCAAAAAGAAGAAGAAATAATAATTTGGGTAAAAGAGATAATATGGCAGGTAGGGTGTGATTGTGTGTGGCCCAAAAACAAAGAGAAAGAGAGAGAGGGAGAAAATAATTCACTCAATCCACATTGAACAAAAAAGTAACAAGACAGAAGACCCACACAGCTTCTTAACATACCTGTGATTCCTTGTGGGATTTCAGTCCAGTCCCAGAGGGAGGGTAGGGGAACTGAACACACAGAAATTAAAAGGTTTACTGTGCCTGGCCCCCACCTCCAGACAGTTTACAAGGAGGAGGACTGCTGGTGTACCTTCGTTTTGTTCAAAATCAGAGTGTCTATGGAGAAGACAATGAGTTGTGAAGACAAGTTCACCCACTCCACCATTCATCCACACATCTTTTGATGTGTTGTTCAGATGTTGGTGTGAAAGAATGACCTCGTTCTCTTGAGAAAGAAACAGATTGCTTTACTCTTGGCTTTGATATCCAGGCTGTGTGTTAACTTGGCCCTTTAAATGAGACAGGAGTGGATCAGTGTAGAGTGTAGCTAACCAATTTTAGTTCCTGCATCAATCAATTGATTGACTACTCTGTTGATTCATTAACTACTGATTGCTTGACTGCTTTATTGATTATTTGACTACTTTGCTTTTGGTTCTTGTTTAACTATTGCTTGCTTTATTTTTAGTTTCTATATTAACCAATGGATTGTTTAGCTAACCAATTTGTTTGGCTTCTACAAATTGTCTTGCTCTCTTAGTGAAATTCCAAGAAAATGGTTTGTCCCTTTACCAAACCCTCTCTTACCCAGGCTGAGCTTGAGAGAGCAGTCACTGTCCAGCTAATAAAGGATCCTAATTTGAGTCAAAATTCTGACTTTGTGGAGCATTTTGTGGGTACCTAGCCTCTAACAGTTGGGACACACCAAGGAACTACAGCTGGGAAACCTGCTCAGAAAAACAGATGGGCCTGTCATGACAGATGTGTGACCAGATGTGGGGCCCTTGAGGATTTGGTGAAGATGCATACAGCTGCATCTTCCCTTGCTGGGGGAGTTTAGTTTCTAATGCGGGAGAATAAGCATTGTTTATGGAGGGCCGTGGGTGGACAGGCCCTAAGGAGACCTTCAAATGAGTCACGTCTTGGTATAATTCTTCCCTTGTGAAGGTGGGTGGGACCTGTGTTCGCTGGGAAATGGTACAAGTGAGACAGATGTCACAGCCTGTGACTAAAGGATGATCTTTATAGGAGTCTGCCTTGCTAACACATGCTAGGAAGTGTCTCTTATACCTGTCTTGATTCAGAAAACACTCAAGCCGTTCCCTCCATTGCAACCTGGGAGACCCTAAGTAGAGGACCCAGACAAATTGTGCCTGAGCCCCCACCCTCACGGGCATGATGACCTAACACAATACATCTATTTGTGGTTTGATCTGCTAAGGTGATGGGGACATAATACACATGAACAAAAATGAATACAGCAGTCACACACATTCAAGACATTGGACTCTCGAGGTCAAATCTCACCTTAGAGTGACCCACTTCCCCAAAGTCAAGCCGATGTAAGTGTGACCTCTTATGATGATGAAGTCTGTTAGGTCAGATTTGAGTTGTTCTACAGAGCCGTGCCCATTATGCCCTCTCCACCAGCTCTGTCCAGGTATGGAGTGCCACCCAGAAAAGCCAACAAAATCAGCGTCTTTAATCTAGCTGGCGGCACAATGAAGGAAAGGCTCCAAGGAAAGGTGAGGGAGATGATTCAAAGAGGTGGAGTGTATGCCTTTCTTTGCATATGAGAACCCTGAGTTCTAGCCCCCACATGCATGGCCCCCTAATCACCACCAGGAGTGACCCGGAAGCACCGTGCATGGAGTAGCTCTAGAACCACTCCCAGAAGCTCCCAGAAGTGATCCCCAAAGAAGAACAAACCAACAAGAGAGAATGGGATGTCCTCAGTGTCACAATATAGCCCCACCCCACCCCACATCCACAGACAACTCAGATGGAACTTGCAGGTCAACTAGAAAAGCTTGACAGATGAAAGGCAGAAGAGTCACATTGTCCACAATGACCAAAAATGAGAGGGTGGAAGGGAAGGAAGGGGCCTCTGGGGTGGGCCCTTTCCAGAGACACCACCACCAGACCAATTCCTACTACTAATACTTCAAACCTGGTGCTGAAAGAGAACAGGGCCGCTGCAGCTTCATTTTGAAACTAGACTCCATTTTGTGCCTAAAGGTGGTGAATCTAAAAATTAGGTGAGGAAAAAAAAGGGCAGTGACGTGCAGATTCCAATGCCAAACCACAGATACGAGGTAACTGTCCCAAGACGTAGAGATGATTGGCTAATCTCTGCCCCATGACATGGGTTGAAAACATGCTGAATTTGGAACTTGCAATGAGTAGATTAAGCCAATTAACCGCTTGCTTTGCTTCTGCACATCTGCTTTGCCTAGATGGAAATATTAGGGATATGACATACATTCCATTTGCCTTGGAAGTGAAATGTATCAGGAGGGAGTCAGCCCTGTGTTTGGGGTTGCAAGCCCAGGGAGTGGTCCCAAACTTCGAACCCTCAGCTCTGAGTCCCTTGAAGGTATGTGACTGTGTGTGAATAAATGTTTGCAACTGCCCCTGCTGAGCAGGCCGGAACTCCCACTAGTGAGCCCAGGTCCAGGTGCTCACCGCTCAAAGGAGAGAAGAGTTGATGCAAAACAAGTTTTATTCAGGTGCCAGCAACTTCAGAAGGTGGTGGACCTTTTCCCAAATGCCATCTTGCTCTCAGACTGGGGTGAGTGGCTGATTGGGGAAGTAAGTCAGACGAAAATTGTGGGAAACAGTCCCTTGGAGCAAGGAGTCTGATAATCTTCAGGATTCATCTTCTCAGATTCCAGATACTGAGCAGAGTTCAGAGCTGTTTGAAGAAAGCCTGCCGTTTGTTCTCCCTGCCTTCAATCCACAGTGGGACCAGGTTTAATAGCAAACAATGCTTGAGCACACCTCTTATGATTGGGAGACAGGGCAAGAGCCTAGGAGAATATGATTATTGGTTTAAAGAGATATTTCTTTTCAAAAGACATTTGTGAGGAATATGATAGTCTCTAATGCTTGCTTGTTTATACCCACTCCTAATTATCAGCTGCCTTCACACAGCGCCTGCACCTCATTGAGCAGCTTGGGAGGGAGTAACCTTATTTTGCTGAAAGCTAAAATATTTTTTCACCGAGGGTATTGTGACATCTGGTCTCCCAGTCCCAAACCTAATGTCTCCAGATTGGCCCCACTTTGTAGCTCAGTGCCTGCAGAAGATTTTATAGACACATACAAAATAAACAGTCCTGCTTTCTCCAAATAACACACATAAAAGGCAATTTGGAATTCATTTCTGGAATGTTAGCGAAATAATGATTGATTCTGTTTCCAGTTCTCTAGTTTAACTTAATGGACCAGACACATGCATTTCTTCTCCTGTGGTTTGAGCTCATCAGAAAGCAGACTCTGAAACATTTGTGAGGAACAGGCTGTTTATTAGGGCGTCCTCAGCAAGAAATGCCAGTGGAAAGAGTGGGAAGGGAGCCAGAGTAAATAAAGAGAGCTGCAGACCCATAATACAGCCTAACAGTGTTTCCCAAAGGGCATGGTGGAATCCAACATGGGCTCCCTGCAGAGCACTGGAATGATCTGCAGGGGGCAGTATTAGCATCAGATGCAATTGAGATACTGTTTACTGTTTTGTTTTGGTGTCACATCCAGCAGGGATCAGGGCTTACTTTTAGCTCTGTGTTCAGAGATAACTCTTGGCGATGCCCAGAGGACCATATGCAGTGCTGGCCATCAAACCAGTGTTGTCTTCATGCAATACCAATGTCTTAAGTCCCGTTCTATCACTCATCCCCTTTGTATTTGCTTAAACAAGGTCTATTTATGGGCTCTCCCTATACAATGAAATATTATATAGTCATGAGAAAGGAATGAAAGATTGACCCATGCTGCCACAGGGGTGGCCTTGAAAACATCATTCTAATTCAAAGAACCCATGCAAGAGTTTCCAATTTCTTAAAATAGTCAAAAATGGGCATGTCTATAACGACCACCTGCAAATTGGTGGTAGCCAGGGACAGGAGATGGAGAACAACAGCAAGAGATTTGCTTTGGGTGGGGATGAAAATGCCTTGAAACTAGGGATTGTTTAGGTTTAGGCTACCCCGAATGCCACTAAGCTGTTCACTTTAACATGCTCACTTTAATGTCTGAATTTTATGGTCCAGTAAGGGTGAGCAAGTCTCTTTGTCCTCAAACGTCTACTGCACTCCAACCTTTGTCTCTCACTGCAATTGGTTGATGTTTGAAAATGACCCATCAAAAGGACTAAAAGGTAAAGATATTGGGGAGGACACCATGTTTGTTTCTCATGGCAGATTTGGATACCTGGACTGGATTATAAAATGGTACATCTTTAGAAAGGAAGAGGTGAGTCATGCTTGAGGACAGGCAGTGCCCATATGGCAAGCACTACTTGTCAGGTTTCCAGGGACTGCTGGGATTAGAAGCATAATCCAAATGACCGAGATGAGCATTCACCTTGCTGTCACAGAGGGCTCTTTCACTCTGACAGAGAGTCAGGCAAGGCCCTGGAGTTTATGGCTGTGGGAACTGGTGCTTTGAAGAGGATCCTGATATGGGCTGCGACTGTCACCAAAGGTGCTAGAGACACCTATGGCCCTGTTCTTCAAAGTGGCTATTTAAGGTATGCAAGATAGTAGTGGAACTTGGTTCTCCCAAGCCTGGAAAGGATTCTGTGGATGGAGCTGGGCCGTGATAGGGTCTGCAAAGCATTAGTCACTTTCTGGCTCCCAGGTTGGGGCTCCCTAAGGACAGAAAGAAAAATGAATCACCATCAATCTCCCTTCTATTCAGCTTCCCAGAAGCAATGCCGAGGAGAACATGAGTGGGCAGAAGAGTCGCTGGGCATAACAACTTTGACATTTGCTGATTTCCTTCTGAGTCACAGATTGTGCAGAGCTCTTTACAAAATAGCACATCTTTAGAAAAGAAAAGATGAGTCATGCTCCTTGGCCTCTTTTCATCTTGAGTCATTTTGTGCAGACTGCCCTCTCTTCCCTCTTTTTATTTCCTCTTTTCTTGTATTGTCCATCCTGCTATTGAGTTATTGATTCAACTGGCTCGACTCCAGGTGGGCACACAGGAAGAACCAAGCAGCCCCAATGCTGTCAGAGACGGAAGTAGAGAATTTTATACGCCTCCGCCAGGCTAGCCCAGGTGCTACTGTTTGCAAGTACTGTCTTTTAAGTGAGTCATTTCCGTACACACATATACACAGAGATATTTTTTTGCAAAGCATGTACTTAAATCAAAAGAGAAATACCCAATCCTGTCTTTGCAAGTACAAAAAAGTATAAGTCCTTACTGAACTGTCACTAGTTCTTTGGACCAGGTCCTTGAATAACATATTTTTAAGAGTCCACTAGGATTGCTCTTTTTAAAAATTAACAGTATAACAAATCAAGTTTGAACGGAAGTAGATTGGTTAGGAACTCTTGTGTGCATAGCTTTCACTGAATTAAGTATGACATTTTTTTCTCCCTTTTGTGTATCATTGGTCTGAGTGAGGAGGTTATCAATCTTCTAGCTGCTCTCCCTTGTTCTGTTATACCTGTGAATAATTTCTCCCTTTTTCCCAAGAACACTCTTTCCAAAGACCATCGGGGAGAGGAAGGAGAGTGGGAGGGTTTCCTATGTATGGAAAAAACTTCTGGTCCCTGTCTCCCCTGTCCCTTCACCTATCCCCTAGGCCAAGCAAGACCCTGCCCCCTGCACACCTAAGCTCTAAAAAGCAGATGTTCCTTGCAAAGGCTCACATATGGATGTCCAGGACACCGGACTTTCCCTCCAGTGCTTCTGCAATCAGAGGCAGAAAACAAGCCAGGAAAGTGCAGGCTTTTGGTGACATTCATCTGGGGCCCTCCTAATAGATGTGCTAGGAAACAGACCCAAATGTGCGTGAACGTATCATAGCAACGGCAGCTAAAGAGAGCCCAAAATATGACAATTTCCAGGAAAAGCTTGAAATGATTTTGGAAGTGCCTTGAATTCCCATGTGTTCTGTCAGACAGGTGCATGAAATTTGCAGAGCACAGTTGCTCAATCAGGGCCATGCGACCCCAGGTGAGCCCCTAGGGTATCCCAGGGGAGCCAAGGGTGTAAAACTCATGGAGATGGAGGACACTGCATGAGACTAGGGAGATGAAACGTAGGGCTGGGGAACAAGGGAGAAAACAGGTCAGAAGGGGATCAGAGTGAGAAAAAGGTTGAGAAACACTGGTTTAGATGCAAAGGGGAGCAAGCTAGCTGACTGTGGAAGTTCACCCCTGTAGTCTATAATTTAAGGCTAATTATTTTGTGTGTGTGTGCCAGGGGCAGCCAGACTCAGCAGTGCTCAGAGGTCACTCTTCGTGGTGCTCAGGACACCATATGTGGTGCCAGGGATTCCACTGGGGGCCAGCAGGCAAGACAAGTGCCTTAACCCCTGTCCTACCTCTCCAGCTCCATCATGAGACTAATTCTTAAAATTCGTGCTTTCCCAAAGTCTCAATTCTATCTTGACCAAGATAGTTTCCCGTGTCCTGCATGTTGTCATTGATATGCATTTGCTTGAAGGAACTTGACATCTTGGATGAAAAGTAGACTTTTTGGAATCTGTGAGATGTATGGACATAAGATTGTGAAAGGCTCTACCAATATTGGAAACTCTTCAGAGAGTCTCCAAGGGCCCACCCACCCAGTCATAATGTAGTTAAAGATGAACTATACAGAAACTTCTCTGATCTCTAAGGGACCAAGTCAAATACCCAGATACGGCAGGCACGCCGGAGACTGGTCAAAAAGTAGGCATATTCATAGCTAAATTGCAACTTTCCAATGTCCTCCAAGTGGGAATTTTTCTCTGCTGAGTCAAAGAACCCAAAAGTTGCCTTTGAAACCTGGGCAGAATCAAAGCCTTGAAACTTCTAGTCCTAACCTTCACCTTATGTCTCTGACAGAAGCCACTAGCCACTATCAGGAATACTGATTGATGACTGCCTGGCACCCACCTCTCTGCATAGTCACATGTCCTCAGGACAGCGGAGAGTACTAGGACCCTGAAACCACAGGGACCCTGTGTCAATCCTAGCCGCACGCCGTGATTCACTTCCCTAGGCCACACTGGCAAATGTGAATGCCACAGAGGAGCCCAGTAACAGCCACCAGTGGGCGCTTAACACAGGGACAGTGGGGAACAGCTTCTGTTTCTCTGATGAAACTTAGCTCCCAGGCTACCTGCTCTGCCAGCTCCAGCTCTATTGGGACATGGATGCAGCCCTCGCTACCTCTCCTGGGCCCAGTGCTCTGGCTTCCGGAGCTGCCAGCTAGGCCAGGGAAGTGTTGGCAATTAATCTGTGGCCCTGGAGGTGGTGAGGGAGAAACCTCAGGATTCACTTAGGTGATGCCCTTCGCCCAGCAGCTGGTGAGGAGAGCATTTTGGATTCTCCAGATCCAGTGGCACTTGTCTTTGTGATCAATCAGTTGCCAGAAGGATGTGACTGCAGGCTAGGGGCAAGGGTCATGAGCACTTTTATGTCATTGTCAGCCCCAAATGTAGAGAGAAAAGTCAGATAAAACAGTCAATACCATCTTCTTGCGTCACCCCCCTCCACGCCCCACCACCTTTGCACACTCTGAGTGTCTCTGGGTGCACCTAGAGGCCCAGAGAAGGATGTACACAGGCTCAAGCCAAGGCAGTCAGCAGAGCTGAGCTTCAATCCTGGCCAAGTAACCACAGTGCCACTCTGCTGTATCCAGCCTCCTGCCAGGGCTCTAGCATGTTCCTGCAGTCAGTGCTCGGGTTCGTTCTTACACTGTAACTATGGCTATGAAGAAGAGATGAAGAGAAATGCCGGCACCATTGCCTGCAGGACTGTGTGTTCCAAACACCCTCGGTGCCTGCAGGACTGTGTGTTCCAAACACCCCTGCCTGTGGGCTAAACTGTGCTCACTTGACAAAAAAAGGGAAAGGAGAGGTCAGCTTCAATGACAGCTTGTCTGTTGTCAGTGATGTGATAAAAAAAATTACAAACACAGAACTTTGCCCAGCCTCCTCCCCCAGCCCCTGTTCCCAGAATTGATTTGTTCAAAACCACCAGGATTCAGCATGTTCTGAGAGGCTCATTAAAGTAGATCTGGCAGGTCAGAGTCTTACAGAATTAATAGGAAAAATAGCAGGACCTGCAGACACATCAAATGAAAAAGGAAGATGAAAATGGAGATGAAAATTCCAGAAACACATTCATTTAACCCCCCTCCCCGCCAAAGCCTGGTTTATCAGTAAATTATGGCTTCTATTATTAGTTCCATTATGGAAGCTATTTGTTTGAATATCTTGAAAGATCAAAGGGAAGCAGCGATGATATTATTACTGGTATTATTGTCACTGCAAGCACTGTTGGCGGCTGCAGAAGCAGACGATCCTCAAGATGCAGTGGTAGCAAATCAATACAAACAAATCCCTGAAATGTTCAAACAGCCAGCTTGACTCTGAGAGCATGTGTATGCTAAAGCACCAGTTTCTAGTGCAGAATATACAAAAAAAAGAGAAAGAAAAGAAAACCTATGTGCTCTGGGCTTTGATAACAATGCCATAATAGTGTCTTTGTCTTCAAAGTCCTGGCATGTACAGACTGCAACAAAATTGCTTCTGAGTAATGAAAGGCATAGAGGCTGTGGATAGAGTCAAGCTTGCCCCTTTCTGAGGCGAACCACCATCTGTTATTTTGAAGATTGGGCATAGATTCCTTTTAAACTGGCATGCTTGCCGGATGATGTTACCTAGGCACCATGGAAGACTGAACAAAAATCTCTGCTATGTAAATAAAGCTAATTAAACGTAAATTTTAAAAAGGGGCACATAGAGTTCTCAACCCAGTGTTCAGTGCCTTGGCCCTAAAGACTCTCCATTTCTCCTGGCCACTGTACCTCCTTGCTGTTCTTTCCAGTAGTGGTTAACTCCATGAGTTGTCTAGTTAGTTGTCTGGCGTAAGTGAAGAAAGTTCTTCCAGACTTAAGTGAAGACAATGAAATCAAAGGATCTAATAAGCCCGGCCTTGGGAGGCTGTTTGAAGGTTCCTTGTCTCCGGGAATGAAATCCAAGAGGCTTCTGAAGAAGTGCTGCAACTTTTCACCACCTCTCTCTCCTCCCTTCCCAACTGGCACCTTCTTTCCTCAAGGTGTGGTATAATGACAAAATCCCTCTCTGTCAGCAGTCAGGTGTCAAGAGTTGAGGAGGAGTTCCAAGGCTTGTGCCCTTTATGCTGTGTGGGAGCCTGTCTGTAAGTGCAGAGAAAAGCATGAAATGACCCAAGGTTCTGACTCAATGGTCACTGAGCACTTCCACTGGCTCCCCAGCCACATGTCCCTCATTCTTTCCAATGACACTTGAATACTAGAGTATATCCACTTCCTACATGGGACACTAGCGGGTTAAACTTCATATGGTCCCCAGACTCAATCAACCGCATCCCATAGCCTCCTATTCCAGAAAGCCTTCACCTTTCTGTGGTGACAGACCTGTCGAGGGACCTGTGCCACATGCACTGAGTGGGATGGGGTCCCTATTGGGTACTGTTAGAAGGCTGAGAGAGCCAGGAATCTCTTAGAGGGGATTAGAGCCTGGGGAATGGGAGATTTCATACGCAGAAGCAGGGATGCTCTCCTGGTCTCAGTGTTGTTTTTGCAGAGGGCTCTGAACTAGGGAGACACCGCATTCATCATTTCTCACTTCATATAAAATGTTACTTCCTGACTTGGCTTCCTTTTCTCCCTACAAAGTGAAAAGATGTGCAGAAGGCACTTTTCTTCAGAAGTAGGCCATGGTTCCTTGAGTTCCTATCTGAAAGAAGGGCTGGGTATATGACTGTCCCTCATATACTGGCTGGGTATATGAGGGTCCTAGTAGATTCTGGACCTCTGCAGTCCAGGGTTTATTATGGCATGCCCAGGAAGGGACTGTGATTTGTTGGGGGCTGCCATCCCCTATTTGTGAATTTGGTTAGAATAAGAAGGGCATGGTTAAATGGTAGAGCACCTGTCTTGAAAGCATGTGGTTATGACTTTGATCCTAGCACCACCCCACATGCCCAAGTGTGATCCAGGAGCTCTATTGTCTGGGATTACTAGTGCCGCAACCACACATCTGATCTCCAGTACACAATGCAACCAAATGTGTAAGAACATCACAACTAGAGTATGCTATGTCAGAAGAGCACAGATAAAGTGTATGAGTAATGCGACCAAGTGTGCAATCTCCACAACCAGTCTAGTGCTATCTAACCATCACAAGGCAAAACAAAAAGAAAAGAATGAATAAGGAGTTAAAAACTGAAAGGCCAGTAAGCTGATTTTTATGCCTCCTGTCAAGAGTCCATCGGTGTGCTTGAATTGAGTATGAACTTGTATGTCAATTACACTTCAATTTATTTTTTTCATTTATTTTTAAATTTTTTAAAAACTTTTATTGAATCACTGTGAGATACTTACAAGCTTTCATGTTTGGGTTACAATCACACAATTATCAAACATTCCCCACAGCCAATGTCCCTGGTATAACCCCCCTTTCCCACCCTTCTCCTGCCTCCATGGCAGACAATGTTCCCCATACTCTCTCTCTACTTCTGGGCATTATGGCTCGCAACACAGACACTGAGAGGTCATCCTGTTTGTTCCATTATCTACTTTCGGCACACATCTACCATCCCAACTGGTTCCTCCAGCCATCATTTTCTTAGTGATCCTTTCTCTATTCCATCTGCCTTCTCCCCTCCGCTCATGAAGCAGTCTTTCAGCTATGGGGCAATCCCCCTGACCTTTGTATCTACTGTCCTTGGGTGTCAGCCTCATGTGATGTTATTCTATACTCCACAAATGAATGCAGTCCTTCTATGTCTGTCCCTCTCTTTTTGACTCCTTTCACTTTGCATGATACTCTTCATATCTATCCATTTATAAGCAAATTTCATGACTTCCTCTCTCCTAACAGCTGCATAGTATTCCATTGTGTAGATGTACCAAAGTTTCTTTACCCAGTCATCTGTTTTAGGGCACTCAGGTTGTTTCCAGATTTTAGCTATTGTGAACAGTGCTGCAATGAATATATAGGTAGAGATGTCATTTCTACTGTGCTTTTTTGCATCCTCGGGTTATATTCCCAGAAGTGGTATTTTGGGGTCATATGGGAGTTCAATTTCTAGTTTTTGAAGCACTGTTCATATTGTTTTCCAGAAAGGCTGGACTAGCTGGCATTCCCACCAATAGTGAAGGATCGTCCCTTTTCCCCCACATCCATGCCAGCACTGGTTGCTTTTGTTCTTTGGAATGTGTGCTAGTCTCTGTGGTGTGAGATAATATTTCCTTGTTGTTTTAATTTGCATCTCCCTGATGACTAGCAATGTGGAGCATTTTTTCATGTGCCTTTTGGCCATTTGTATTTCTTCAAGAAATAAAGAGGGCACTAGGAAATGGAGACACATCTGCTCATGGATAGGGAGAATTAACATTGCCAAAATGGCAATACTGCACAAAGCACTATACAAATTTAATGTGGTCCCTTTCAGGATACCCATGACATTTTTCAAAGAAATAGACAAAACTCTCTTGAAATTCCTATGTAAATTAACCCCATGAATAGCTAAAAAAATCACTGGGAAAAGGAAGATGGGTGGCATCACCTTCCCCAACTTGAAACTCTACTACAAAGCAGTAGTAATTAAAACAGCATAGTATTGGTCTAAAAACATACCTGCAGACCAGTCAAATAGATTTGAATATCCTGTCACAAACCCCCAAATATATGGCCATTTAATCTTTGACAAAGGAGCAAGAAATGTGAAGTGGAACAAGGAAAGCCTCTTCAACAAGTGGTGCTGGGAAAACTGGACAGCTACCTGCAAAATAAATGAACTCTCACCTCTGTCTAATGCCAGGCACAAAAGTCAGATCAAAGTGGATTAAAGACCTCAATATCAGACATGAATCTATAAGGTTCATAGAAGAAAATGTAAGCAGAACTCTCCATGACATTGAAGCTAAAAGCATCTTTAAGGATGAAACAGCACTGACCATGCAAGTGGAAGCAAACATAAACAAATGGGACTACATCAAACTAAAAAGCTTCTGCACTTCAAAAGAAACAGTGACCAAAATACAGAAAGAGCCCACAGAATGGGAAAGAATATTTACCCAATACCCATCTGATAAGGGATTAATATCAAGGATATACAAAACACTAGTACAATTGTATAAGAAAAACACCTTCAACCCCATCAAAAAATGGGGAGAAAAAATGAACAGATGTTTACTCAAAAAAGAAATACAAATGGCCAAAAGGTACATTTAAAAAATGCTCCACGGGGCTGGAGTGATAGCACAGCGGGTAGGGCGTTTGCCTTGCACGCGGCCGACCCGGGTTCGATTCCCAGCATCCCATATGGTCCCCTGAGCACCGCCAGGGGTAATTCCTGAGTGCAGAGCCAGGAGTGACCCTTGTGCATCGCCAGGTGTGACCCAAAAAGAAAAAAAAAAATGCTCCACCTCACTAGTCATCAGGGAGATGCAAATCAAAACAATAATGAAATACCATCTCACACCACAGAGACTGGCAAACATTCAAATGAACGAAAATAAAAACAGTGCTGGCGTGGATGTGGGGAAAAAGGGACACTCTTTCACTGATGGTGGGAATGCTAACTGGTCTAACCTTTCTGGAAAACAGTATGAACAGTGCTTCAAAAACTAGAAATTGAACTCCCATATGACCCCAAAATACCACTTCTGGGAATATAACCCGAGGATGCAAAAAAGCACAGTAGAAATGACATCTCTACCTATATATTCATTGCAGCACTGTTCACAATAGCTAAAATCTGGAAACAACCTGAGTGCCCTAAAACAGATGACTGGGTAAAGAAACTTTGGTACATCTACACAATGGAATACTATGCAGCTGTTAGGAGAGAGGAAGTCATGAAATTTGCTTATAAATGGATAGATATGAAGAGTATCATGCAAAGTGAAAGGAGTCAAAAAGAGAGGGACAGACATAGAAGGACTGCATTCATTTGTGGAGTATAGAATAACATCACATGAGGCTGACACCCAAGGACAGTAGATACAAAGGTCAGGGGGATTGCCCCATAGCTGAAAGACTGCTTCATGAGCGGAGGGGAGAAGGCAGATGGAATAGAGAAAGGATCACTAAGAAAATGATGGCTGGAGGAACCAGTTGGGATGGTAGATGTGTGCCGAAAGTAGATAATGGAACAAACAGGATGACCTCTCAGTGTCTGTGTTGCGAGCCATAATGCCCAGAAGTAGAGAGAGAGTATGGGGAACATTGTCTGCCATGGAGGCAGGGGAAGGGTGGGAAAGGGAGTGTATACTAGGGATATTGGTGGTGGGGAATGTGCACTGGTGGAAGGATGGTTGTTTGATCATTGTGAGATTGTAACCCAAACAAAAAGATAACTTGTAACTATCTCATGGTGATTCAGTAAAATGAAATAAAAATAAAATAAATCAATTAACGTTAGTCAGAGCAGCATCTTGAACTCTCGCGAAACCTTAATGACCTTGGTTACCGTGTGGATATGGTTGATTGTGCTGAATCCTTTTCTGAACCCAGCTTGCTTGAATGATTGTTCTTTGTCTATTGTTCTGCCAATCCTATTCAGGATGACTCGAGTGAATAACTTGTAGACGACAGACATCAGGCAGATTGGGCGATCAAAAGATGAGAAAATTAAAAATAGAAAATACATCTGCACTCCTTTGTTCATTGCAGCACCTTTCACATAGCTTCAATACGGAAACAACCCAAGTGCAAATGAACAGCATGAGAACTGGTCTTTAGGAGTAAGCTTGCAACTGTGGTGAGGGGGATAGATCAGGGAAGGGAACAGTAGGACAGTGACAGGGTGCAGAAAGGAGGTAAAGTGATATGCATGAGACCAATCAGTAACAGTATTGGAAAGCACGTGGCCAAAGGGGCAGAGGAGGTGGAAAAAGTACCTGCCATAGAGGCAGGCTGGGGGGTGGGAGGGAAAATCGCGACATCGGTGGAGGGAAGCAGACACTGGTGAAGGGATTGGAATATTGTACCCCTGAAATCAATCATAAATAAGTTGTAACTGTATATATCTCACAGTGATTCAATCAAAATATATCTAAAAAAGAAAAGAAACTCTTTTTTAAAAATTTATTTATTTTTTAATTAGTGAGTCACAGTGAGGATACAGTTACAGATTCACACATTTTTGTGCTTGTTTTTCCCTCATGCAATGTTCGAGAGCCCATCCCTCCACCAGTGTCCATTCTCCACCACCAATAAACCCAGTATCCCTCCCACCCCCAGTTCCATCCCCCCACCCCGCCTCTGTGGCAGGGCATTCCAATTTGTTCTCTCTCTCTCCTTTTGGGTGCATCTATACAATGGAATACTACGCAGCTGTTAGAAAAGATGAAGTCATGAACTTTGCATATAAGTGGATCAACATGGAAAGTATAATGCTAAGTGAAATGAGCCAGAAGGAAAGGGACAGACATAGAAAGATTGCACTCATCTGTGGAATATAAAATAACAGAGTAGGAGACTAACACCCAAGAGTAATAGTATATAATACCAGGAGGTTGGCTCCATGGCTTGGAAGTTGGCCTCACATGCTGGGGGAAAGGCATCCCAGATAGAGAAGGGAACACCAACTAAAATGTGACTGGAGATCCCACGCGGGAAGGGAGATGCGTGCTGAAAGTAGACTAGAGACTGAATATGATGGCCACTCAATACCCCTAGAAAAGAAACTCTTGAAACTGCCTGTGAAGGCCTCTGGTTCTCACTCCCTGCTAATCCCAAGAGGAATCCTTTGGGTTAAGAGAGGCCTGTGATCTCAAGAGGGGATTTTTGGTGGGGAGTGGGGAGAGGGGAGTCTCCCAACCAGAGCTTGGGGGCCACCAACGTGGGCCCGGTGGTGCTGAGGGGACCCTATGCCCCGGGGATGGAGCTCAGGGCCGTGTGCCTGTGTGAGGCGGAGAGGACAGAGAGGGTCACTCTCCCAAGCCGCCTCTGCCACCTCAGGGTGGCTGGGAAGACTTGGATGCAGGAGGGAGCGGGGCTTTGCTCTGTGCGGGGAAGGAGAGTCCGAACCAGGCCCTACCCAGGGCTTATAGGCTCTTGTCTTCCTCCCAGAATGGAATTTCAGGAGTAGATAAGCAGTGAAGTAAACACAGATTTTATTTGGAGGATTTTTAGGTAGGGGAAGGACAGAGAGAAAGTGAGAGAGTAGCGTGCTCAAAGGAGAAGGTGGGTTTCTCCAAAAGTGAAGAGAGCCTCAGGACACATCTCAAGTGGGGAGATGCGGGTGACACATGTGCTCGGGTACTACATGTGCTCTGCCATGTGGGCGCAAGCAGCACATGGCTTTGGGCAGCATATGAGCCCTTCTCTTATTCAAGGAGGCCTTTATAGGGTTTCCCCAACCTGCCCCCCAAGGCTTTCTAGCTAGGTAAGTTTGTTGTAGGCTGGTACCCAAGGAGGTTGCCTTGGTCTGGACTTTTTCTGGCAGAGCTGGGGGTCATTCAGGTGTCATAAATCTCCTCTGGGTCCTTATTTGTGAAGTTTGTGTGTCTGTGGGGTCCATCCTCCCCAGGGTCTGTCGTTGGTGCCAGGAAGGTCTTTTCAGGCCTAGGCCTTTATTCTTGCAGCGTCAGGGTTATTGGATTTATTACTTCTCAGAAATCCCTTGCCATGGGCCCTCTCCTACCTCCCTGTCTGCCTCAAAAGAACCCTGCTGTTCGGGGCGGTGGAAGGTTGCAGAGCCCACACATCACTGGGGCCCTGCGGTTACTTCAGGAGACACCAGGACACCACAGTAGCGGTGACCAGGGCCCAGCGGCCCCCAAGCCAAACGCTTCTGTCCTGGCTGCGAGTTACTTGCCCCTCCAGAGCTTCCTCCCCTGGAGAGCCGTCTCCAGCTCTGAACGCATTTTCTTGTTCAGGCAGGATGTTAGGAACCGCGTGTGCCTCTCCAGGACAAAGGCTTTCTGACTTTAAAGGTGACAGTGACATGATTTCTCTAGGGCCAGGGTGACTGCTCAAGGGCTGGGAAGCAGCTTTGCATTCAAGACTCCTAGTTCAATCCTCTGCCACAGGACCCCTGAGCACTGCCAGGAGCGACCTCTGAGCAACAAGCTTGGGGTAGCACCTGCTCTAATTGTGTGGAAGGCGAAATCCGCCCTGGCCAAGAGCAGAGAGGAGCAGCCAACTGCAAGTCTCTCTGTGCTGGCTTCTTCCCCCAGGCAGCCCTCAGCTGAAACTGAGCCATGTTCCCCTCCTCCAGGCTGCGGTGCTATTTTCTTTTCATCAACCAGTACAAAGATGGGTGTGCACGCTTTGTTTTTAGGATTTAAGTCCATGTTAATGTCTGCCCAAGCTACTCATCACCTAGGAACTGCAATTGCTAGGCTAAGTTGAACGGGGCGGCCAGCAGATGGCAGCCTCCTTTGATGACCAAAGCCTGGCTAAAGCTCTTCTGACAGGAAACGGGGCCATGCCTGAAAGCGTTTCCGGGCATCGCCGGTAAACCCCAGGGTGTCCATGCAAGGCAGTGGGCTGCTCTCCATCATGGTCTGGACCGTGCCATCTACCCACCGCCTCCAGCGGGAGGAGGGTCAGAGGCCCACTGCCAAGGCTTCTGACCCAGCCACTCCAGGGACAGTGTCCAGGGGATGACCTGGGAAAGCCACTCGGTGCTTGCTTTCTAACGATGAGGAAAGGAGGTCACGCTCATATTTCTGACACGCTCTCTTCAAGCCGGCTAGCACTGAGAGCCAGAGCTGAGACTGGAAGAGATTACAAACAAGCGTGGAGTGCTTTCAGGCTGTCCTTGAGATAATCAGTGTCACTTTGTAGCCTTGGAAACCTGGGAACATAATACCAACTGTGTTCAGGGCCTCAAGGTGGTCCAGACCTTGCTTTGCAAAATAACATGCATTGGATGTCTGCTTTGTCCTCTGCTGCCTGCAACGCCCCCACCCCCATCAGATAGGGGGGGAACGGAGCTTTCGCCTTTGTTCTGAACCCAGTACTGCAGCCCAAGCTCCCTGGGTCCAGGGCCTGGTTTCACAAGGCAGTTTGCAATGGTGATCTCGGGCCCCAGCATGTGCCATCTGGTGGGGATGGGGTGTGTGGACTCACCCCTCGCCCCCGGGACCAGGGACCAAGTTGCCAGTGGGTGTGGAAGGGCAAGGGTACAGGAACCCCTCCTTGGCTCAGGCTCCGCGTCTGGCGTCTGCAGGGACCATCTCCCCACCTGCGCCCAGTCCCAGGTCCGGAAGCCTCTCCTCCTGGAACGGCCTCCTGTCTGCGTCTGCGGGGAGCCAGAGCAGGCTGAGCCTGAGCACCTCCCTCTGCCCCCTTGGAGTTGGGGTACCTGCCAGCCTCTGCCCCTCGTTCGGCTCCCTGAAGACCAGGCCGCTGCCGGCTCTGAGTCTGGCCTCCAGGGCCCCGTCCCTGTAGGAGCCCCGTCATGTGTGTCCTGGCCAGTAGTGCCCACAACATGGCCTTGCGCTGTGAGGCCAGATGGTCAGAGTCAAAGATGTGGCACTCAGTGTCCCTCAGGGCCCTAGAGAGCGGCTCCCCTCTTAGCTGTTCTCTGCATTCCCTTGCCCCTTTCCGCGCCCCGAGGATCTCCACCCTTAGCCTATGTTCAGGTCTCTCACGAGGGCTCCGGGCGGACACTGCCCACAGTCTCAATCTGCTTTTTCCCAGTAGGCTGGCACGCGGGGCGTAGCAGAAGTCCGAGGAAGGGTGGCGTGTCGTTCTGGTTTCACTCCTGGGCACTCTCTAAGTTGCTGGTTCCCAGGGCGAGCCTGGCTGGGGCCAGCCCTGGGCTGTGATAGCATCGCGCCCCTTGGGCTAACTGGCAGTGTGGGGGGCTATTATTGGCTGGCCTGGGGCTCCGGGCTACTCACTATGCCCCCTGTCCTGCCCCCAGGCTGTCCTGCCCCCAGGCTGTCCTGCCCCCAGGCTGTCCTGCCAATGCCTTCTGGCCCCTGACAAGCTGCTCACCAGGGCAGCTGAGTCTGCAAGTCGCTACTGTAGCCCTGGCAGCAGAGGCCGTGGAAGTCCTCCTGGGCTCTTTCCCACGGGCCCTCTTGCCCCGCTTTGCCTCCTAAGGGGCGCTGGCCATAGGGCAGAGTCCGGTTCTGCCAGCGTCAGTGCCTGGAGCTGCCTCCCGGTTCTCCTTCCATGCACCCACTCCTGAGGGCACCCACCCTGGGTGCCGGCTCCAACTTCACACCATCTGGATTACAGTGCGTGTGTGTGGGGGGGTGGTTCAGAGCTGGGACCTCCCCAGATACCCTGCAGCTCCAGCTCCCTGCTTTCCTGGTCAGCTGTGCGCCTGGCAGCTAGAGGGACATGATCCCTTAGTGCTCTCCCTGCCCGTGGGTCTCAGGGTTGCGCTCAGGAGGCCCCAACCTGGCACAGCTGGCTGTGCAATAATCCCAAGAGAGGTGGGACTTGGGACCACCCCACCAGCCGCCCACTGAGGACATAGGAAATGGACACCCTGGGCCCCAGCTCAGTCGGTGAGCGTCTCACCCCCTTCCCCAATGCTGCCTGGACCCTCCTGGTGGGGAGCAGCTTCCGGGCAGGGAGAGGGCCAGCCGCCATCCGGAAATGACAGGACAGAGGTGACATGCAGTGTGGTGGGTAGGGGAAGTGCAGAGTGAAAGCCAGAAGATGTCCCAGATCCCAGACCAGCTCCGAGCCAGGCCTGCAGAGACGCGCTGACCTCTGCGCCCGAGTCAGGCCCACTCCAGCAGCAATGTGGGGGAAACCTGCATCCCCACACAGAACGCACTTCCTCTCAACTGCAAAAAAGGTAGCATTTCCAGAAAGGCCCAGGCCCGGCTGGCAGTCACAGGGTGTAGGATGAGAACCCAGCGCTCCTCCAGCCGCCCTGACCCCAGGAGTCCTTCTGAGGACGAAGTCCAGATGCTTTGTGCTGAAATACAGCCAAGCGTGCAGCTGGGACTGGGGGCCTTGGTTGTGGAATCTGAAGGACGCAGAGCAGGCCTTGACCACCAGCACACAAGGTCCGAGGGCCCCAAGATCGCCCCTGCCAACCCAGCCCGACCCACCCCATCCCTGTTCTCCCCAACCTTCCAACCTCCACCTCCTCAGCCAATCCCTGTTCATGCTTTGTTTCTGACCATCACCCTTCTCCTTTCCAGGGATTCCGGTTCCTCCCATTCTCCTCCCAGCCACACCCCTCTTCCTCCCTGAATCCCTAAGGCCTGACTCCCCTCCTCTCCACCTCCTCCTCCTTAGCCCTTGCCCACAAATAATCAATGGGTCCATAGCTCCTTCCTCAGGAATGTTCCAGTCTTGCCCCAGGCACTCCCTCAGCTTCTGAGAGCCTTATCCCTCAGCCCTCCCAGTCGGTCCTCACACCCTGCCTCTGGCCCCTCCTCAACTTTTCTATTGTCTTGCCCAACACACAGCCCTTTCCTTCATCCTACTTTCCCTTCTCTGCGGTTCTCAGCCTCAAGTGGTACCCAGGGTGAGGGCCATCCAGGGCCTCAGGGTCATACCTCCTGATTTCCCAATGACCGGGCCACATGCCTATTGCACGCGGACCTGATGGTGGGCCACTGTGCAGGGACGTGCTTCGTGAGCACAGACATGCATGTGAAGCTGTGAAAGGGTGGCTGGATCTCCTGGGATGCGGAAGTTTCTCAGACCCACTAAGTCCTCAGTCTGTCTCTGCTCTGGAGCTGCAGTGGCCTCGCCAAGAAGCCAGCCACCAAACACTTCTGTACTAGCTAGGCTTCTGTGTAGACCTATCTCCATGCAGGAAAATAGTGTGGGGGCTCTGGGGACCTCCCACGACCCCGCACCTCAGCAGGTGTGGCCCAGTGCGCCTGTGCTTTGCAGTCTCTGTGGAACCCCATCCCTGCAGAGAGGGATCAGGCCTGTCCTGCTGCCAGCACCTGTGGGGCTCCTCTGGACGGTGCCTCTGCGCTGCATGTGCGAGCTACAAGGCTGGGAGCCCGCAGGGTGGCAACACCACATGTTCTATCCTGCCACAACCGCCATCCTGAGTGTACACCCCGCCCTGGAATGCGAGTGCCCTCCAGGGACACCAGTTAAGACCCTCACCCTTTCTGTGCCCTTTAGGCTGTGACCTCACCCAGGTTCCAGGCAGGATGTCACTGAGATAGCTGGGGGAGGCTCCAGGCTTGAAGTAGGCCTCAGTGCTCCTGCCAAATTTCTGGCTGAGTGGGAAAATGCAGCTACTTCAAGTGAAAAGACACAGGACCAAAGTTTGTTTAGGCTCAGGCGCTCCCTCCTTCCTCCAGTGGCTTATGGGGGAGCAATTTAAGAGCCCTGAGCACTACATGGTATGCCCCACCCCCTCAAAAGTAGGTAGAAAGTTAGAAGATAGATTTAGCATTTTTGAATTATTTATTTGTTTCTTCCCCAGACTGTTATTTTGTCTATTTCAGGCTGAAAGTATATGCAGAGGTACAAGCAAACAATTTGTTTTGGTTCATTAGTGATGGCTCAGTCATGGGGTTCTATGTATTCGTTGAACTGCTCACAGTTCACAATAGTAATCTGAGGGGCCCTCCTCTGGCTCGTCCTCATCATCACTATTCTCGTCTTTTGAGTTATTGCATGAAGCTGTCATGGAATCACCAGTAGAAGACATGGGGAGACTGCTGGACATTTCTGGGTCCTGTACTTTCTCATTAGTTACAGACTCAAAGACGCTATTGCTGGGAATGCCCTCCTCTCTTTGTTCACATATCTCACTAGTATTGCAAGTTTCCACAAGAGATGGATATATATTGCTCACTGATGTTGAAGATTGAGGGTTGTCGGAGCCTTGAGTAGTAACTTTCATCTCTAAATCTGGATCAACTTCTTGGGTAGAATTACCGGTGTGGACTTGAGGAAGATGTCCTAAAGGTACCATCATCTTTCCCTTTAGAGTTGCTATTGTGCTCTCTGGGAGAGGAGTTCTTCTTCGGTTGCTTTTTCTTTGGATATTGTCAACGAGATCAGGCTGATCTTTCAGGAAATTAGGGTTGTGGTAGACCTGGATCAAAACCATGGTAGTCAGAATGGGAGCAAATGTCCATTCCTTCCCACCTCCAAGTCCTAAAGTTCTGTTTGACTTTTAGCAAGGATAAGATCTGGTAAGTTTCATGATTCCCTAAAGCCTGGGCTCACTAAGTGTAGAGGCTTAGGTTAAGGTGTGTTTGCATCTGTTCAGAATCAGTAGGCCTACAATGCTTTATGCTACCTGCATTTTATTCCCTAAGGGAGTGGTAGTGTAGGTGAACAGCTACACTGTCGGGGTTTGCACCTGCATCTTATCGTAACCCTTCATGTGAAAAAAATTATCCCAGAAACTAAACCCTTATGCACTGTTATTCATCTGTGGCTAACAGGATGGTCTCAGGAACAGGGAAGAGGGGTAAGGGAGGGATTTTCTACTTTACCTTAACTCTTTTTTTTCCTGGAATGTCACTTGAAGAACTCAAGCCTATTTTGTTGAACCCATGTAGGTGGAGTAGCTGAATGAAGGTTTTTAAGCTGTCTGTTTCAAAGATTCTGTCAGCATCTGTCCGTTGAAGAACTTCTCCCTGAAATAGCTCTTCATCAATGATGATGCTATCTCCATTCTCACTCCAGTTCACAGATTGGATGGTATCATCTTCCACGATCATCCAGAGCTTTACTGGAAAAGGGAGTTCGAGGATATTTCCCCCAATGTTGATGATGTTCTGTGGTCTCACGTGGTTGTCAGGGTTTGCAGCTTCTCTTGAAACTTGATCACCAGACATCCCTAAAATATTCCTTGGGACGTGCGAGCTGAAAACAAACTATAGACCGAACATTATGGCCACTCAATACCTCTATTGCAAACCACAACACCCAAAATCAAACTCTCACTATTCACAGATGATATGATACTGTATCTAGAGAATCCTAAAGCCTCTACCAAGAAATTCTTAGAAGCAATAGACTTGTACAGTAAAGTCGCAGGCTATAAAATCAATACCCAAAAGCCCATGGCCTTCCTATTCACAAACAATGAGACAAAAGGAAAGGGATATGAAAAAAGCAAACCCGTTCACAGTTGTGCCCCAGAAAATCAAGTCCTCAGAATTAGCTTAACCAAGGAAGCAAAGGACCTCTACAAACTTATACTATAGAACGTTACTCCATGAAATTAAAGAGGACATGAGGAAATGAAAACATATACCCTGCTCATGGATAGGGAGAATCAACATTGTCAAAATAGCAATACTCCCCAAAGTATTATATAGATTCAACGTGATCCTTATAAGAATTCCCATGAAATTCTTCGAAGAAATGGACAAAGCAATCCTGAAATTCATAAGGAACAACAAATAGCCACGGATAGCTAAAACAATTCTTGGGGAAAAGACAGTGGGAGGCATCACCCTCCCAAACCTTAAACTCTACTACAAACCGGTAACCATTAAAACAACATAGTGCTGGAACAAAGGCAGAGCCACAGACCAATGGAACAGGGTGGAATATCCCTACACACCACCCCAAATGTATGATCATCAAATCTTTGATAAGGGAGCAAGAAATGTGAAGTGGAGCAAGGAAAGCCTCTTTAAAAAATGGTGCTGGCATAACTGGAAAACCACATACAAAATAATGGGCTTAAACATTGACCGAGCCCATCCACAATCCTTTTCCACAACAAGAGGGAAAAAGGATACGGATCTTGAAGGTCCCTCTTCCATACCACCACAACAACATGAAGAAACAGCGCAAATCCTCACCGCAAGGAGAGGACCATGAAAGGAGTCCAGAAACCTCAATAGGTACTTCCTGCAAACTTGAGCTCTCTGACAAAGAATTCAGAGTTGAAATCCTCAAGATATTCAACGAACTCCATGGAAAGATTGACAACTTAAAGGAGAACCTGACAGAAACAATACAACAGACAGCCAAGAAAATACGGGAAGGAATGAGAGCAGAAATAAAAAAACCTACAGAAAGAAATTAAGGATTCGGTAGATGAAATCAAAACCTGTCTGGCTGCCCTCAACAATAGAATGACTGCAGCGGAAGACAGAATCAGTGAGCCTGAAGATCAGCTGCAACAAGCCTACAGGCAACAACAAACAATGGGAAGAGACCTCAAAATAGCTCTAGAGAAACTCAGAGTCCTAGGGGATGATTTCAAGAGGAACAACATTAGAATTATCGGAGTACCAGAAGGACAGGGAACCAACCCCAATGAAAAAGCCACAGTCAAAAAAAGCATTGCTGAAAAGTTCCCAGAGCTGGAGAATGCAGGCATCCGGATTCAAGGCGCCTGAAGTATGCCAACTAAAGGAGACCCTAACAGAAAAACCCTAAGATATATCATACTTACAATGTTGTACGTCATAGAGACACTATACTGCAAGCAGCAAGGTTGAAGAAGGAAATCACATACAAAGGAGCACCCCTTAGATTCACAGAAGACCTATCAGAGGAAACCCTCCAAGCCCAAAGGCAATGGTGGGATATAGTGAAAAAACTCAATGAAATGAACACTTCACCAAGAATACTTTATCTGGCTAAACTCTCATTCAAACTTGAAGGAATGATACACTATTTGGGGGATAAACAACAGCTCAGGAACTTCATAGACTCTAAACCAAACCTAAAAGAAGGAATAAAGGGGATATTGTAAGAACCCCTACAAGCACAACAAACCCTTACAGAAAGGTGGCGCAAAATCCCATAACAATAATCTCTCTTAATGTCAATGGTCTAAATTCACCAATTAAGAGACACAGAGTGGAAAAATGGATTCAGAGACTGAACCCAACGTTTTGCTATCTGTAAGAAACACATCTGAATAACCAGAACAAACACAGACTCAAAGTCAAGGTATGGAAAACAATCCTGCAAGCAAACAACTCTCTCAAAAAAACTGGGCTGGCCTTACTAGTATCGGACAACATAGACTTCAGGTTGAAAAAGATTAGAAAGGATAGGGAACCCATTTTTTATTAATAAAGGGATATGTACAGCAGGAAGAAATCACACTCCTAAACGTGTACGCACCCAATGAGGGACTAGCCAAATTCATACAACAACTGCTAACAGACCTTAAGAAGGACATCTCGAGCAACACAATAGTAATTGGAGACTTCAACACTGCCCTATCACCCCTGGATAGATCAAGAAGATTAAAACCCACCAAGGAAATACTGGCTTTGAAGGAAGAAATGGAAGAGATAGGGCTGATAGATCTATACAGGGCTATATATCCCAAAAAAAGGAATAAAAATTATTTTCCTGTGTACATGGAACATTTCCCAGAATAGACCATGTGCTGGGCCACACAACATACCTCAAAAGAATCTGGAAGATAGACATTGTATCAGCTATCTTTTCAGACCATGATGCACTGAAGATAGAAGTTAACCACACACAGACACAGAAAACCAAATCAAACACATGGAAATTAAAAACTCGATGTTGAACAGTGAGTGGGTCAGGAAGAAAATCGAGGAAGAAATCAAAAGGTACCTGGAAACAAATGAGAATGAAGACACGAGCTACCAGAACCTGTGGGACACAGCTAAAGCCATGTTAAGGGGAAAATTTATAGCTCTGCAAGCATTCCTAAGGAAGAAAGAAAGAAAGGGCCCACATAAATATCTTGACTTCACAGCTTAAGATCTTAGAAAAGGACCAACAAAAGGAGCCCAAACGAGGCAGAAGAAAAGAGATAATAAAACTTAGGGCATAAATCAACGACATGGAAAAGCAAAAGACAATCCGAAAGATCAATGAAACCAGGAGCTGGTTCTTAGAGAAAGTAAACAAGATTGATAAACCATTAGCAAGACTCACAAGAAAGAGAGAGAGAACCCTTATAAACAGAATCAGAAATGAAAAGGGGGACATCACAACAGAAACCGAAGAAATTCAAAAGATTATCAGACAACTTTGAAAAGCTGTATGCCATGAAACAAGAGAACCTAGAAGAAATTGATAAATTCCTGGATTCCTACAAACTCCCAAGACTGAACCAAGAAGACCAGAAATACTTGAACAGTCCTATTAATATCAAGGAAATTGAAACTGTAATAAAAATTCTTCCCAAAACCAAAAGCCCAGGTCCAGATGGATTCACTAGCAAATTCTTCCAAACATTTAAGGAGGACCTGTTGCCAGTTCTTCTCAAGCATTTCCAGGTAATTGAAAAACCAGAAACCCTCCCAAACAGTTTCTATGAGGCTCATGTCTCCCTAATACCAAAAGCAAACAAAGACACCACAAAAAAATTACAGGCTGATATATCTGATGAACACGGATGCAAATATTCTCAACAAAATATTAGCAAACAGAATTCAACATCTCATCAAAAAGATCATACACAATGATCAAGTGGGATTCATCCCGGGGATGCAAGGATGGTTTAACATTCGGAAATCAATCAACATAATCCATCATATCAACAAAAGAAAAGATAAGAACCATATGACCATATCAACAGATGCAGAGAAAGCATTTGACAAGATCCAGCACCCATTTATGATGAAAGCTCTCTCCAAAATGGGTATAGAAGGGGGTTTCCTCAATTTAGTCAAAGCCATCTACTACAAGACTACAGCAAGCATCATCCTCAATGGGGAAAAACTAAGAGCCTTCCCTCTGAGATCAGGGATGAGACAAGGATGCCCACTCTCTCCTCTCCTGTTCAGTATAGCACTGGAAGTACTTGCAATTGCAGTTAGGCAAGAAAAAAGTATTAAGGGCATTCAGGTAGGAAAGGAAGAAATCAAACTCTCACTCTTTGCAGACGATATTATACTATACTTAGAGAACACTAAAATCTCTACCAAGAAACTCTTATAAACAATAGACTTGTATAGTAAAGTTGCAGGATATAAAATAAACACCCAAAAGTCCATGGCTTTCCTATACACAAATACTGAGAAAGAAGAGAGCGACATAATAAAAGAAATCCCGTTCACAATTGTGCCTCAAACGATCAAATACCTCGTAATCAACTTAACTAAGGAGATAAAGAACTTGTATAATGAAAACTACAAAACTCTACTTCAGGAAATAAAAGAGGGCACGAGGAAATGGAAAGATATCCCCTGCTCATGGATTGGAAGAATTACTGTTATCAAAATGGCAATATTCCCAAAGCATTGTAAAAATTCAATGTGATCCCATAAAGATACCCTTGACATTCTTCAAAGAAATGGAGCAAGCACTCCTGAAATTCATATGGAGCAATAAGCCCCCCCGAATAGCTAAATCAATTCTTGGGAAAAAGAAAATTAGAGGAATCAACCTCCCCAACTTCAAACACTACTACAAGGCAGTAGTAATTAAAACAGCATGGTACTGGAACAAAGGCAGAGCCACAGACCAATGGAACAGGATTCAATATTCTGACACAGCACCCCAAATATATGATCATCTAATCTTTGATAATGGAGCAAGAAATGTGAAGTGGAGCAAGGAAAGCATGTTTAACAAATTGTGCTGGCGAAACTGGACAGCTAAATGCAAAAAATGTACTCAGATCTCCACCTATCACCATGTACAAAAGTCAGATCAAAGTGGATTAAAGACCTCAACATCAGACCAGAATCCATAAGGTATACTGAAGACAAGGTCGGCAAAACCCTCCAGGACATTGTAGACAACGGTATCTTCAAAGCTGACACACCACTGGCCAAGCAAGTGAAAACAGATATAAATAAATGGGACTACTTTAAACTAAGAAGCCTCTGCACCTTAAAAGATACAGTGACCAAAGTACAACGACAGCCTACAGAATGGGAAAGTATATTTATCCAATACCCATCAGATAAAGGGTTGATATCAAGGCACTGGTTGAACTCCACAAGAAGACAACTGGTGAACCAATCAAAAAATGGGTTGATGAAATGAACAGAAACTTCCCCAAAGAAGAAATCTGAATGGCTACGAGGCACATGAGAAAATGCTCGACATCACTAATCATCAGGGAGATGCAGATCAAAACAATAATAAGATACCATCTCACACCACAGAGACTGGCCCACATCCAAAAAACCAAAGGCAACCTGTGTTGGCAAGGATGTGGGGAGAAAGGGATTCTTCTTCACTGCTGGTGGGAATGCCCACTTGTTCAGCCCTTTTGGAAAACAATATGGACGATTCTCAAAAAATTAGAAATTGAGCTCCCATTTGACCCAGCAATACCACTCCTGGGAATATATCCCGGAGAGGCAAAAAGGTATAGTAGAAATGACATTTGCATTTCCAAGTTCATTGCAGCATTGTTTACAATAGCCACAACCTGGAGAAAACCGGAATGCCCCCAAACAGATGACTAATTGTTTTGAAACTTTGGTACATCTACACAATGGAATGCTATGCAGCTGTTAGAAAACTTGAAGTTATGAAATTTGCATATAAGTGGATCAACATGGAAAGTATCATGTTGAGTGTAATGAGTCAGAAAGAAAGAGACAGACATAGAAAGATTGCACTCATATGTGGAATATAATGTAGCAGAGAGGTACGCTCAAGCAATTATGCAACTTCTGGCAAAAATTTCTCTGAACTTAGTTACTAAAATATTAAAATACAGAAATCCAAAACCTCGTGGCTGCTATTGTAGCCACACGACCTCATATCTCTTCATTCTCAGCAATGGAAAACAAGTTATCAAATGCTTCCTTTCCAGCAGGTCTCACTTTGAGGGGGGGAAACTCCAAACAATAATAGTGAGTTTTTTTTGTTGAAATATTGAATGTAATCAAAGTAAAGAGAAAGTAAAGGGAAATTTATAAACTACACAGGGGGTTGGGGGCTGGGGAGGAGGGGGGTAGGGGGGAGGTTTACTGTTGTTCTTGGTGGTGGAATATGTGCACTGGTGAAGGGATGGGTGTTTGAGAATTGTGTATCTGAGACTTAAGCCTGAAAGCTTTGTAACTTTCCACATGGTGATTCAATAAAAAAATTTCAAAAAAAATTTCAAAAAAAGGAAAAAAATATAAAAAAAGAATGGGCTTAGACCTCAATATCAGACCAGAATCCATAAGGCAAACCCCTCCACGATATTGAAGCTAAAGGTATCTTCAAAGATGACATGCAACTCATCAAACAAGTGAAAACAGAGATAAACAAATGAAACTATATTAAACTCAGAAGCTTCTGCACTGCAAAGGATACAGTGACCAGAATACAAAGACAATCTACAGAATGGGAAAGGATATTCACCCTATACCCATCTGATAAGGGGTTGATATCAAGGGTATATAAGGCACTGGTTGAACTCTACAAGAAGAAAACATCCAACCCCATCAGAAAATTGGGCGAAGAAATTAACAGAAACTTTCTAAAAGAAGAAATACAAATAGCCAAAAGGCACATGAAAAAATTCTCTTCATCACTAAGGATCAGGGAGATTCAGATCAAAACAACTATGAGATACTACCTCACACCACAGAGACTGGCACACATCCAAAAGAAAAAAAGCAACCGGTGTTGGTGTGGATGTGGGGAGAAAGGGACCCTTCTACACTGGTGGTGGGAATGCAGACTGATTCAGTCCTTTTGGAAAACAATATAGAAGCTTCTCAAAAAATTAGAAATTGAGCTCCCATTTGACCCAGCAATACCACTTCTGGGAATATATCCCAGAGAGGCAAAAAGTATAGTAGAAATGACATCTGCACTCATATATTCATCGAAGCACTGTTTATAATAGCCAAAATCTGGAAAAAAACCTGAGTGCCCAAGAACAGATGACTGAAAAAACTTTGCTACATCTACATAATGGAATAGTATGTAGCTGTTAGAAAAGATGAAGTCATGAACTTTGCATATAAGTGGATCAACATGCAAACTATCATTCTAAGTGAAATGAGTCAGATAGAGACAGACATAGAAAGATTGCACTCATCTGTGTAATATAAAAAAAAACAGAATAGGAGACTAACACCGAAGAATAGTAGAAATAAGGACCAGGAGGTTTGCTCCATGGCTGGAAGCCGGCCTCACATGCTAGGGGGTAAAAGGCAGCTCAGATAGAGAGGGGAACACCAAGGAAAGTTTGGTGGGAGGACCCCCACGGGATGGGAGATGCGTGCTGAAAGTAGACTACAGGTTGAATACGATGGCCACTCAATACCTCTATTGCATACCACAACACCCAAAAGGAGAGAGAGAACAAAAGGGAGTGCCATGCCACAGAGGTGTGGGGGGATAGGATTGGGGGGTGGGAGGGATAGAGGGATCATCAGTGGTGGAGATGGGCACTGGTGGAGGGTGGTTTCTGGAGGAATGTATGATTGAAACACAAGCACGAAAATATGTAAATCTGTAACAGTACCCTCACGGTGATTCACTAATTAATAATAAATAAATAAATAAATAACTGTAAATTAATAAAATAAATAAATAACTGTAAATTTCAAGGGAGCTTTTGGTTCTTGTCCATGGTCCAACTCTTCTGAAGCAATAGGTCCTAAGAATATCCCTGACACTGGCCTCAGGCTTCTGTCTTGGAGAAGAACCAGTATACTATAATAAAGGCTATTCCAGATAATGATTAATAGTGCAGATGAACCTAGGTATGAACCCAGCTCCACTTCCTGCAGTTGCAGTTTTTTCTAAATGCAAATATGAAACCTCCTTCTTGTTTTAAGAAAAATAAGATTTTATATATATTACTAAGATGAGCCTAGAACATCAAGTGCTAAAAAAACACTAGTTAACATCATATCATCACCTAATTCTATGTACTATAAAATAAAGAGGCATTTAACAGGAGCAAAGGCTAAAATATAACATCCTAAGCAGTTTCCCAGATATAATTTCCTAAAATATTGATGGTAGTGAAGTAAGCAACATGACTGATCATGAAATCTTGCTTTTCCCATTTTTCAGTAGCTAAAATATGTTGTCTTAATGTATAAAAGATACTACAGGCCCCTTTCATGTACTAATTCATTTAATCTTCATTCACAATAACCCTAGGTGGTAGTTTCTATCAATATCCCTCTTCTACAGATACTAAAATTAAGGCAGATACTGAAATTTAAAAAAATAATAAAATAAAATATCCCCTGTTACTCGCTGGTCATTGTCAAAGCATTGTGTACTCACCACTGGAATCTCTTCCACATCCCAGATCTCTGGTTCCTCATTTAGATCTTGGGATGAACTGATCTCATAGACTGTTTCTGTATCTTCATCCCAGGATGAGTCTAGCTCATCTTGGTATGTATTATCATTATCCTGATTCTCCATTGGCCTAATCTAGATCAGAAACATCTTATACTCACTGACTACTTACTGTAGTGTCCAGTGAAAAATGCCTGTGGCCTGAACCAAGAGGCCTGAACTAGTGGCTGAAATAATCTGCCCCTTTATTTGTTACACATGATGTCATAAGGGGGGCTTACTGCCAGCCTGGAGAGGGAGTCCTGGCCAAGTATGTAAGTTTAGGGGGGTGGAGGGGCTCAATTTTCTTTGCAGAAAGCATTAAAAATGTGGTTTGACTTTCCAGAAGGTGTTTTTAACCAGTTGACACGTGCATTGTTTCCTGGGGGCATATACTGGGTGGGTTGAGCAACCATGATTCTACCTCCACCCCCATGTCTGTAGATGGGAGAGGCCTGGGCAGCTTTGCTGCTGGCCTCTCTTCTGTGCTTGCTCCTATTGGCTACCACCAGGACTGTTTGCATCTGATGCGCCTCTGGGTGACAATACCACCTGGAAGATGGTGGTCCCTGGCAATTCCCTTAGCCTAATCTCAGTGACTCCTTCTCTTTTTTGCCCCCTTCCCTCCTGCCCTGGTCTCTCCAGACCATTCCTGCTGCTTGCTTGGATCTGCTCCTATGGGCCCATATACAGTCCTGCTTTCTTGCTCTTTCTCAGGTTGTCCCCATAGCAGAATTGTGCTTCAGCTTGGTGGAGGTGCTCCCCAAAGGACCATGAACATCCTCCTCCATGCTATGAAGTCTCCTCTGGTGCTCTGCTTCCCCATGTCTCCTCCCTCTCCACTCACAAGGGTAGTGCCTATAGTTTTTGTGGATTCTCCTGAACTTGTCTGTGCCCAGGATGTTCTCACCGTGACAGTACCTGTTTGCCTTTTTCAGTTACCTCCCCAGAACTAGGGGCTCAGTCTCTCTTGTGTCTTCTCTCAAGGCAGATATTTTTTGTTCATGAGGATGGTTTGGACCCTGCTCTTCCGAACTTCAGACTTCCTGCTTCTAAGTGTGATCTCCTTTTATACTGCCCCTTTTAGTGATGGTTTGAGGGTTAAGTATAATTGTGTTGTACTGAAAGAGAGCATTTCACTGACTAACCCCCATCAGCCCGACTTACCTTTCCCCAAACCCAGCCCCTCCACTCTGAGTCCTGCCATTAGCTTCACAGCAGTTTCATCACGTGACTTTGTTTTTCAAAGGGCTGTTTTCCAGAATTTCCAAGGAAATTTGTCCTTGATTAGCTGGGCTCCTTGACAAAGCAACATGAAGACTGACATAGATGAGAGTGTGGGATGGGTGCAGTGAGGGACCAAGCCTAAGTAAGAGTCTTCTTTACCATAGATAAAAGGGTTTGCCAGTAGTTTTGTGATGTGTGTTCTCTAGCCCCCATGTCACTAGCCTCTCTTCTCTGCTTACTCTTAGGATATCTGTGCTCCTGAAAGCAACTCATGGGAGTCAGTGGTGCTATGGAAAGGCACCACCTCCTTATGGGATGGTCTAAACTGTTTATCTCTGACTCCTTCCCTGTTTTTCCAACTCCAAGAGACCCACTTGTTGTCATTTAGCTGGATAACGGTCTTTACTGACCCATGGTACCCTTAGCGAGTCTAACTGCTGCCCAAGTTGCAGAAGCAGTGAAAAGAAAGGCATTCTTTAGTTTTCTTCCCTCCTGCTTCTGCCAAGAACTGTTCTTTCACTTTGATTTTCTGTAGCTTGAGCATAAAATCCCTAGACATAAATTTTGTTGCTTTATTTGATAATTAATCCAACTTGGTGCTTGCTGAGTACCAGGACTATGAAACATTTTGGAAAATTCTAAGCCCTTCCAGTAGCATTTTAAATAGTTGTTCTGTTTCTTTCACTCTTTTTTCTCTGTGGCCCACATACACACTAAACCCTTTTTTGGGGACAGGGCAGTGGGGGAGTGACACCCATACCTGGAAGTGCTTCAGGCTTATTCTTGGTGCAGTGTCCAGTGAACACTTATGTCAGTGCTTAGAGTACTATATGTGGTGCTGAAGATTCAGCCCAGGCTTGACTGCATACAGAATAAGCCCCTTTCCCCTTTGCTATCTTTCCAGCCCACATTACATCTCTTATCCTACAGTTCCTGAATACTTTCCTCCATAGTTTCCCACTCTGTTGTCTCTGCAGTTCCCTTTGGAATTTTCTATTGGCATTTCTTCAAGCTCACTCATTTTCTCTGTGGCTGTTTTCAGGCCACTGATGAGCCTGTCCAAGATAGTCATATGTTCTACAGACCATTTTAATAAAATATAAGGGGGTGAAGTAATAGTACAGAGTTAGGGGGCTTCCTTTGTACATGGCAGACACAAGTTTGGTCCTTGCATTGTATTTGACACCCTAAACCCCACTGCCAGTTGTGTCCCAGAAAACAAAAGTAAAATTAACTATAGGTTTAATTGAGGTGAAATTCACCAAACAAAAATGTCACCGTCCTTGCTGCTTGTATTGTTCAGTTCAGTGGTAAGTAAATTTCTTACCACTATGTTGTCATCACCACCACCCTTCTTCATAACTCTCTTCGTACAAAATTGAAACCATATTCCCATTAAATACTAATTTTTTGTTCTTCTCCCATCCCTATCATTTAGCATTATACATTTTGGCTCTGTGAGTTTGACTGTGTCTGAACACCTCAGGCAAATGAAAATGTGGAACATTTGTCTTTTTTGTAGCATGCTTGTTTCACTTGGAATAACATCTTCAAGCTTCAACCATGATGAGGCATATGTTAGAATGTCCTTCCTTTGTAAGTGGAACTCCAGGTCATTCTAGGTTGAAACTACATCTTATCTATTGATAGATTTTGAGATTGCGTTCATGTCTGAACTTATATGGATAATCTGGGGTGAAAGTCCTGTGAACCAGCTTCCATGTTTTTTGATATATGCTCCAAAATGAGATTTCTGGATAATGTAGTAATTCTGTTTTTCATATGCTAAGGAACTGCCATGATGATTTCCCCAGCAGGTTTACTATTTACATTCCCGCTACGGTCCATTAGCTCCTATTTCTCCATCCTCAGCAGCATGATATTGTGTATTTTTGTTGGAAGTGGGTTCCCAAGGAGGGCAGGGTCAGTGATTCTGGGAATCATTCCCAGTGATTGTCTATTAACCAGTCTGGGCAATTGAATGCTAGGGCCCAGGGATACAGTACTGGAGATCACCTTCTCTGTGCTTGGGATCCTCCAGGGCTACACTCAGTGGGACCCAGGTAGCATGCAGTGCCAAGGATCATAGTGGAGTTGCGTGCATGTGCTCTAGCCCATGTACTGTCTTCCAGATTCTGTTTTTGTTTGAGAGTATCCATCACATGGGTGATACAGGTGATAATGGGTGACATCCCACTATCATCTGGACTTGATTTCCAAAGTGAACAATTCCCTTTCAGGGATTCATTGACTATGTGTGGAGCTTCTTTGAGTAAATGACTACCGCAAGTATTTGTACATTGTCATTTGTTTTTCCTTTTCCCTTTGCTGTTGCATTGATAAGGGAATCACCACACTTGATTCTGGTGCTCATGCACTTTCAGTTGTGGTTGCTTGCATATTTGCTTGCAGTGGTCTCAAGGAGGCTGCAGAATTATAATGCTCACAGGATTCATATAGTTGAGTTGCAGTTCTTGCACACAGTTGGTGGCAGTGTGCTGGATACACATTTGTGTTGTGACACTGGAATGGGATTTGCATGTAGGATGGTACCAGGATCAAATTTGAAGCCTCATACCCGTAAGCAGTTATCAGTTGAGACACTGCTGAGACATCCTTAGGCTCTGTGCTTTCTGGAAGAGGATTGTATTTTTTTGTTTTGTTTTGTTTTGTTTTGTTTTTTGCAGAAATGTGTAGATCTTTAGGTGGTGTCATAAGAAGATCTCACATTCACCTTATTAGTAAACCAAGTCTTGTGACAGGTTACATTGTACAATAAAATCATTTTATACAATCTCTGTGTGGGAAAAAGACTTAGAATCACCTTGCAAAGAATAGAAACTGATATGTTGCTTGTGGTGACCACTGAAAGGGAGATATATTTGGGAGGAATTTCATGATGGGAGAGGTTTCAAGTGTCTAGTATTTAAATTTATTGCAGAAAATATAAGTATATGTGTAATATATGTATATATCACATAGTAAAATATAATTCATAATTATATCTATAAAGCTAATGAGAGGAATGGTAGCTGCATCAGTCAAAGTGGCTACTATTTGATGCAGTAAACAAACCCTGACATTTCAAGTCTCAGAGAACAGTGTATGTTTGCGCACATATTTTCTAATGCCATGTGGTAGGGTCCGCCTTTCTAGCAGGGCAGGCTGCTCCCATCTGTGAATGCTGCATCTCCACCCAGGTCCTCCATGTTTGCTGTGACCCAAGACAAGAGCATAGGTCAGTCACACTGTCTCTCTAATAATCATGTGAGCTTTTCCTCATGCCTCACTGACAAGGGCATGTGACCCTACCTGACTACCAGCACACTGCAAAGTACAGGGCAAGTAGACTGGACATTGGGCTGCCATGTTTCCAACAAGTTGGTGCTCAATGAGAGGCCACAACACTTTGTTAGGGCAACAATTCTCTTCAAGGTCTGGAAGGGTGTCTGACAAGGCCACCTTTGATTAATTTTTGTGGATGTTGCAATGCCTACCAGATGAAACAGGTACTTTCAAATCCACGGTCACAGCTGACTGTACAACAGCTGGTCACTCTCAGCAGGGTAGGTTGATTTTGTGGCACTGTACATGTTCTGGTTCTTCCCTCTGCTACCTGCCTGTTATATCAGGAGCTGGAAAGTCCTCCCTTCCTTCTGATTCCTGCACACAATACTGATCAGTATATGTCTGCTTCCCTCCCTGTATCTCTGCTTCCCTCTCTGCACTGCAGGAACACTAGTTCTTTTGCCACTAGGCTCACCTCCAGCCAGGTATACATCCTGCAACAAGCAGGGAGGAAGGGAATGGTTCAATTCTTCCTCTGAAATATGGCCTATGCTGTCTTGAAGACCCCAACTTTCATGGGGTTTGAAGGAATTGTGCTGCAATGAATGTTTCGTTCTGGTCTTCCACTGACGCAGAGAATTTTTGTCTCTCAACTCCCCAATGGCTCATATCAGCTCTTTTCTGTGTCCAGAAAACGAGTCAGCTAAAGTCCTCCTGCAATCTGTTGGGTGCGATTTCAGGGTCACACTGAGGACCTCATCAATTATATACCAAGCAGACTCTGATCATAGCACTTTTAAAATATATTTTTATTGAAGATTCATGAGATAGATTATTAAAAAGTTGTTCATGATTGGATTTCAGTCATACAATGATCCAAAAGCTACCCCTCTACCAGTGCATATTTCCCACCACTAATATCCCCTGTTTCCTTCCCACCATTCCCCAATATGCCCCCTTAAGACTGCCTCTATGGCAGGCACTTTTCTTCTTTCTCTTTCTCCTTTTGTGCATTATGGTTTGCAACACAGGTATTAAGAGGTCATAATGTTTGTTCAGGGTGTTCAGTATTTTTATCCGGAAGGTAAGGGTGGAGTAGCATTTTTAACTGGGTGGCAGCTTTGGGGAGTGGACACAACTGCTGAGGCTTTCAGAAGTACAGGAAGGTGGGGGAACATAGCCCATCATGACACTGAGAAAACCCGGATATTTCAGTCATAAAACCCACATATCTGAATTTTCAACAGTTTAATATCTTGATGAGGTCTGTCTCAAGATGGCTGAGTCCAGCCAGGGGCATTTCGGATTTTGGGAACAAGTGACTGCCAGAGATTCTGCTTGTAGGGGCACCAGGCTGACTAGCCCCCTCTGATTTACCTTGGTCTGTTGCCAGGGGCCAAGAGTAACTGTGGCTTTCGATTAATTTTGAGATTTATTTATGGGTCTCTAGAAGCAAGGCAGATAAATGAACTTGTATAACAAGCTGGAGTTGTGGGCATGACTCCCACATACCTAAATTTTAGTCATTTAATTTATCTGGAAACTTGGTCCCAAGACATTGGAGTCTGGATAGAGGCACGGTGGCAATTTTGGGGTATCAGGAAGCCTGAAGGTACCATCAGATTGTGGATGCACTCACCCCAAAGGTACAGGTTGACCTGCTACTGGCACCACACCCGCTCAACGTCCATTTGGGAAGCAGCATGTCAAAGACTCTCAGGGACTGTGGACGAGGCAACCAACTAACCTCACAGGGCCACATAGCTCTATCCAACACAGGTGCTGTGGCTGGGAGGGCTGCGGGGCGAGGATTTCTGCATGGAAGGCACACAACATGTTGGGGCAAGTTCAGGAGATTCCATGCAGCCTTCAGAGCACAGTGACCTGTTCAGCCAACCGGGTTCCAGAGCCAAACAGGAGGACAAAGAGGAGATAGGAAATGTGAGCAGGGCTGAGCAGGGCAAAGAGCCGTCAGTGCTCAACCACCTTAGAGCCCACGTGGTGTTTGCTCCTGCTGGACGCTGGTCTTCCTCTTGCCTGCTCTGACTCCGTAGGCCTGGGTCCCTGTGACCCTGGAGTCCTGTGAAGGCACAAACAGTGCAAGGAGGAGGGTGGACGCAGGCTGGGAGGAGGGGGGCAGCACTGCCTGGGGCCGGACTTTTCCTCCTTCAATGAGCAGGACCCCAAGCTATTGTCCTGTGGGGTGGGTGCCTACTGCTCATCGTTATGTCCACTCTCTCACAACTCTCTGAAGTAAAGATGCTCAGGGACTGGGAAATAGGCCAGTGCGCAGGGAGCTCCTTCATGGAGACCAAATTCCTCTTATTGTCTTTTTACTACATGTTTACTCACATAAATGTGGACTTAACAAAGAAGACATAAAGATGCAGTTTTTTTAAAAAAATTAATACCTTATATCTGACCCTTTTCATTTTCTTTCTATATGTCTCACATTTCAAAGACAATTCCCATTCCAGTGTCATATCTATTTCTGGGTCACAGCAAAGGTGGAAATTTTCCTATGTGTTTAAGAAAATATCAACTCTTTTTATGAACTGGGTAAGAGCAAATGCATGTGCAATCAATGACATGCACAGACTCAAAAGCTAAAGACAATTCAATTTTCTATTTAAAAGAACAACATTTGGCAAACATGTAAAGGAAAACAAAATAAATTTCTCAACCCTCACAGAGAATACGAACACAACATCCTCTCTTTTGTGTCTGCAGCGCACCAGCCCTCCACCACTTAGAACCTTGACTATTCTCTTCACCTCCTAAAATCCTGGCTAGGTCGTGATCTCATTCATTTCCCACAGAGCAAGGAAGCATCGGGGATCCATGCTAGTGAGCTTGACCCAAAGCTCCAAGACTTTTCTCTTGCTGGTTTCAGCATGGGCCCTGGGGCCCCACAGGAACATATAATGGACAGGGTGGCTGCCAGGCACCTGGCGGTATTCTAGGTACTGCTCCCGAACCCACACCTTGGTGAGGAGCTCCCTGGGCTCACCATAGATGGAATGCTTCTTCCCAGGTTTCACCCCCAACAAGGTAAGGGATTCCCAGACATTTTCCTCAGAGGAACAATCACCCTCCAGGAAGATGACAGCCAGAACCATCACCAGCAGGCCAGTCTTAGGCATGTCCTGCTCAGGATCCCCCATGCCATCAGAGATGAAGTCCAAGTTGGTGACCGCAACATAGGAGTGATCTTGGGGGTCAGCCTCCTGCACCTTAATGCCAAAGATCAGCTGCAGGCACTCAGAGGCCTGGTTGAAGATGATAGGAAAGTAGTCCTTGTAACTTGCAAGCACTCTACACTGAATTTCTGCCTCACTGGTTGGTTTCTTACTACGGTACTTGATGACCAGGTCCACCATTTTCCCAAACAATGCTTTTTCTGGGAGGGAATACTTCATTTCCCCTAACTCCTGGTGACTTCTTGGGCCCTCTTCTTTGCTTCTATCATTCCCCTCCAGTTGGCTCTGTGGACTGTCAGCCATGGCTCTGGGGGAGAGTAAAGCCCTCAAAGGTTTCTGGGGATTATAAGGTAACCCACCATCAACCTCCTCTTCCAGAGTGCCTGGGAACAGGACAGAGGGGGATGCTGGAGTGGAGCAAGATGAGAATGCCCTGGGGGAAGAGGAGGCGCAGGCAGATGTGGGCATCTCCTGGTCATTCCGGTAAAGCTGCACATCCTCTAGGCCATGGGCCTCACTTAGGTTCTGACATTTTTTTCTCCAGCTTGCAGTCCAAGTACTTCTTATGGAAAGACATGACGACACAGCAGGAAGCATGTGCTCAGGAGGTGGTTGATGAGATCCACAGACCTGGGAGAGAGAGCGGGTATGAGTGGCTTCAGTCCAGACCAAGAACACTTGTTGGCTCAGAACAGGGCAACTTACTGAGCTATTCTCTCGGGGTGTTTCCAAATCCACAAGCCCTGTTCCCCTGGCTGATTACTATAACCCGAAGAAGGTGAGATAGCTCTTCAGAGATCAGCAACCTCAGCCGGGTGTTCTGGTTCTGAGAAGGATGTTGGGGTGGGGTGGGGTGAGGGTGTGTTTCCCCCCCTATTCTTTGGAAGTAGTCACCTCTCTCTTCAGTTTGGTCATTTACCTATTTGCTGTGGCTATTATGCTGTCCTGAGGTAAAATTCTCGGAACAAGACCACAACACCCAGACAACATGGAAATTCATCCGGACACAAACATCATACGTGCCCAGGGCCCATCAGAGAGCAGGATAAGAAGATGGCTGGCTCCTCCCTGGACCCGGACATCCCCTAGGGTCCCTTAAGTTTCTCTGGGTCCAGCCCTTGAGACCAAGCCCTTCCCCCAGTAGCACCATCTGGATGTCAGCAGGGGTCCAGGCTGGTGGCCTGCCTGTGCCTCCCAGGCTGAGAGTGGGGGCAGGCCAGATTAAGGTGAGGTCTGTCCTTGTTCTGGGGCTTGAGTTACAGTCTCCTCCCTCGGGACGGCTACCTGCACTCCTGACAGGATCTGAGATGGAGTAGATGAAGCTGCCTTGATGTCTGATGTCCTCTCAGAAGCAGGAGCTCCTCTCCCTGAGACCATGAGAGACACATGAGAAGGGTTCACACAGTCCGGCCCACCTGTGATCAGAGAAGTCTGGGGGGACATGGGTTCCCTTGTGGCTATTAAGCTCTTCCTGCCACGCCTGCCTTGCTCTGCCCATACTGGTTTAGCGGCTCTTTCCCCGTAGAGCCAGATCTCCTCCTGAAGTTGCTCTCCCTGTTTCAGTCTATTGCTCCATGGCGGCCACTTTCTCCTTGCTTTTGGGGTTGCTTTTCCTGTAGCTTGGCTTGATCCGAGCCCCATCCCTGAGAGGCTTGTGAGAGGCTGGTGGGCTCCAGAAACCCTGAGGCTTCTCTGAGGTGCTGCTCTGCACCAGGTTGGCTCCCTGGGTTCTGGGTGTCTTGGCTCTTCCAGGGCAGGAGGACTCTCTAATCTCGGGGTGCTCCTCACCAACCCTTCACAGATAAAGTCAGAGTCTCGCAGGCCATGTCAGATGCAGGCGTTGCACCACCCCTGACCTGGACACCTTGAAGCAGGGCTCCTGCCAGTGGGGCTCTTCATTAGTAACTCCACAGTAGGGCTCTTTGAGCACTAAAAGTATGACTACTGAGGCAGCGGTGTGAGACGGGTCCAAGGCTGGCTCACAGGGTTCTGCTACTGCATCACGAGTGCAGTGATTTTCACTTCTCCACCTTCCCTCCTGCCAGACATTAAATGACTCCACCTGCAACTGCATGTGTATAACACAGGATATTGCTTGTGCATGGATACAATTTTTTGTATCTACCACACATGCAGGTTGTTCATATACATGTATGCTTGCATATGTCACACTGTGGCCATTGTATACATGGAAACTACATACATTTTTATTTTATTAAAAATCCCCATGCTTGAATGTGCTCTGATACTTGCTACTTTTTATACAGACTTTTCTTTATATTCTATCAAATTAATTTCAAAAGGCCAGTTTTCTCTCCTTAAGTTGGTCATTGGGACTCATTCGAAATCAAATGTCTCCGATGGTCCCGTCTTTCTTCAAGTTCCTGTGTTGCTGTAGGACTCTTGCCATATTGATTGTAGGGCCTACTTCATATATGTGTAGAGAATATGGGTGGTCTTGGTGAGTTTCAAAGGGTGCTTTTCCCATATTGTCCTCTGAATCTGTGTATCTGACACTCCCACACCCAACTCCTCTTCTGTTCCTCCCCCCCACCCAAAACTATAAACACCTTATCAGCCTGGTCTTCACTCTTCCTGGGAGTGTCTCAAATGTTATTTTATACGTTTTGTTACTAATTATTTTTCCCTCTTCCTTCTCTAGACTTGATTTTGGCAGTGGAAGACACCAGCAAGAGCTTAACTGTTATTTTAGACACCCAGACAAAGTCCTCTATCTGTAAATAACCTAAGCAAAACTGACATCTGTAATATTCTGCTCCCCATTAAGTATTCTGCTCCCATTATTTGAAAAAAAAGTTAATTTTAGCCAAATCTACAAGTAAATATTTATAACTACTTCTGTAAAGAATTGCTCATATTTGTTTATTTATTTTAGTTTTGGGGCTACTCCTGGCGGTGCCCAAGGTTTACCACTGGCTCTGTGAATAAGGAACACTTTGAGTAATACTCATGGTACCATATGTATGCTGAAGATCGAAGCTGGGTCAGCTCTGTCTAACTTAAGTATCTTAAACTCTGTATTATCTCTCTGGCTCCAATGTTGTTCTACATTTTTATTAGGATTAGTTATAGTTTGGATTTTATTATGATGGTGAATGAGTTGTTTTGTGTTTGCTGATTTCTTTAATTGAAATAAATTTAGAGACACAGGACACAAAAACTATAGTTTGCCTCATTTTCTATCTTCCTAAAAATAGAAATCAAATCTCTCTGATGATTTATAAGGTCTGTTTGCAGTGTGTATATTGATAACGACTGCAAAATCCCTTTTTCTCGACTTAGATACATACCGTGGTGATTTACATTTGAATGTAATTTAATTTTTTAATTGGGCTGGAGCAATAGCACAGCAGGTAGGGCGTTTGCCTTGCACATGGCCAACCCAGGTTCGATTCCTCTGTCCTTCTTGGAGAGCCTGGAAAGCTACCGATAGTTTCCCACTCACATGGCAAATCCTGGCAAGCTAGCCATGGCGTATTCAATATGCCAAAAACAGTAACAACAAGTCTCACAATGGAAACATTACTGGTGCCCGCTCGAGCAAATTGATGAGCAACAGGATGACAGTGATACAGTGATAGAGTGATGATTTAATTAACACAAATAACTGGGTCTGTATAAGTGAGTTAAAATATGAAATTCTTTGTTCTGTTTTTTTCCATCTCCTAATTTATTGCTCTCTTTTCTATAAAATGTATATCTCACAAGAATGAGTAAATGAGAGATTCTATTATTCTATATATGGGTCTCTATGTTTTCTAAGTAGACTCTATTGAGCATGCCTTTTGATTTTGCTAGTACTCTTCCAGAATCCATTTTCCTGAAGCCTCTTCTTCATTTGAACATTTCATATTTCTCTGATAGAAATTTTCTAGAAAGATTCTCATGATTTCAACCAAGGCTGTTTGTTTCTTTTCACGATCCATACTTATTATTTTGGCTCAATTTTCATAGCTTTAACTTGTGTCTTGGAAAGTTCTGGATTGTAGAGGTCAGAACATATATACATCAGTAACCTGTCTGACTTTCATGACAACACATCTAGCATTTCATATTTATGTAGTATTGCATATTATGCAGACTGCTTATTTTAGGAAATGGAAATTTCCTCCTAAGCTTAGTCTGTTAATGTTTTTACTTTGAACTCGCTGATTTTCTTTACTAAGCACTTTCTCTGCCCATTGATCATTTTTTCTACTCTACCTTTCATGGAAGAGGATTACAATTGAAATTATATTTTAATTTCTTGGGTACAGTCTATTTTCTCATTTAATTCAGTGCTATATTGAATGTTTTACTTGTATAGAGGTTGGTTTATGCTATGTGAATCTTTTTTGGCTTGAGAATTTTTTCATGTGTATTCCAACTCTGATATTCCCCCCTCAATTAAAATATTTAAGACAAATAGTGCTGATTTTAGAACTCTGCATCAGAAGGAAAGACACTTTTTAATAAGTTCTTGATCCCTTAGTAATGACTGCATGTATTATTATCGAATAGTGCAAAATTCAGATGTGAGAATGGCCTGTTCAGAATTTTTTATCAGTCCCAATTTTAATAACATCATTCAATCCAGCTCTGTCTTTCCTGATCCCTAAGAGTTTTGAATATCTGTATGGCTCAATGACTCATACTTCTCTTCAGGACACTGGAAAGACCTTTAATACATGATCTCCCAAAACATAATCTTAGCTTCCTTTATCTTTATTTTCCTTTTATTATTTCACTACATACTTTATTTGGGCACCGTGATGAAGAGCCTCAAACTGTTCGTTCAGGGTCTTGACGAAGAAGTCTGATCTCGTAGGTGGGCGGCCATGCGTTCTTTTGACATCCTGTGGAATCCAGCTGGTAACAGCTCTAGTCCAGTGGTCATCTCCAAATCACATTATGTGTACAGCCCATCTTATTTTCGCCACCTTGGCAAATGAGACAGCAACCCTGATTCTCCATTGTCAATGGAGGTTGAAATTCCGGATTCCTTCTCTCACTTGAGTGAAACGTGATATTTCAAGCATAGCTCTTTTGATTCCTCTTTGGGATACCCAAATAGCATTCTCATCCTGTTTTCGTAGGGCCCAGGTCTCTGAGGCGTATGTTAGTGCAGAAAGAACGGTGGAGTCTGAAAGATATGCCCAGAGCCAGAGGTTCTTCGTACTCTTAACTTTTTCGATGCTCTTGAAGGCATTCCACGCTGCTCTCTTCCTCCTGTGCAGCTCAGGTACCAGGTCATTCCTCATATTGATTTCTCGACCTAGGTAGACATAACTATTGCACTACAAGATGTTCGTTCTGTTGAGAGCAAATGGAACATCAGGAACTAGTCCGTTTCTCATGAACATTGTCTTCGTGGGATTCAGCTGCCGTCTGACCTTTCCTCACTCATGGCCAAAGTTGGCCAGCATTCATGCCTCTTGGCTAATGTTTGGTGTTATGAGAACGATGTCATCAGCGAAGGGGAGGTGGTGTATTTGCCGAACGTCTATCTTCATTCCCATTCCTTCCCATTGCAGTCTTTGCATGATGTTCTTGAGGGTGGCACTGAAGAGTTTTGGTGAAATGGTGTTGCCCTCTGAACCCCTCTCTTTATGTTGATGATCACTTCTTTGTGTAATTGTGAGATCCTGGTGGTGAATACATAATATAGCTCATGGAGGATCCTGCTGTACTGAGTTTGAACGCCCTGTTTTGCTAGGCCTTCGGTGAGCATTTTCATCTCAACTGAAAAGGATTCAGCATGATTGATCATATCTACACGGTAACCAAGCTCACTGAGGTTTCGCAAGAGTACTAGATGCCGCTCTGTCTAAAGTTCATTGATTTAAAGAAGGCCTTTAATTCTGTTGAGACCTTGATTTATAAATCTCTAATAAGAGAGTTTTGAATATTCAGTATTCTAGCCTCCGTTGTCAGTACCCCTCCAATCTCTCTCTCCTTTATAAATATCTCTTTATTCTTTTCTCTATAGAAGCACTAATTTTTGGGTTTTGGTATGGTTCTTTCTTTCATCTTATTTGGTGATTAATAACTTCTGGTATTACTGAAATATGGAAAAATAAAAATTCCTGGGAGGCAAGCAGCTTCCCTGGCCTAATTTTTGTTTTGTTTTGTTTCCTGGGCCACATCCAGCAGTACTCAGGTACTTATTCCTGGATCTGTGCTCAAGGATCACTCCTAGCAGGGCTCGGGAGACATAGGTGCTGGGGATTGAACACCTGCCATGTGCATGCTAAGACTACTGTCCTATTCACTGGATTATATCAGGGCCCTTAGGGTAATTTTGACCCAGAGAGTTATCCCAGTTGTCCATTTAAGAGCCATATGTTCATCCAGGTAAATGGACAGAAAGCATCTCAGCTGGAACCACAGTTCAAAGCCTGGAAAAATGAGATTCAGAGTCAGGAGATTAGGGTTCTAGGGAACCCCCACTCCTTTGCCCTCAGATCTCATTGTCTTGGTGTGAGTGTGCATATATAAAATCTCTCATGGCATTTGAATGAAGGAGAGAAAGATTGTGAGAATCAGGAGAACAACTTTCTACCTTTCTGTATGCTCTGGAAGAATCAGCCAAAGGTACTGATGGGTTTTTTCTTTACCATTTAACAGGCCTGGCCTTTAAAGGTCCTCTACTTATGACACTTGAGGAATGTTTGAATAGTTTCAGTTTGTGTATACCCAGGTATTATTTATTAATTCATCTCTTGAAGGAAGTCTGGTTTGCAATTATGAATACAGCTGCTATAGACTGTAAATATTCTTATAAAGTTTGGTAATGGTTTTGTGTGTATGAGCATAAATTTTCAAATCACTCAGGCAAAACCAGGAGCATGATAGATGATACTAATGCTAGGTCTGTGTTAAACTTTATAAGAAACTGGCAAACTGTCCTCTAAGGTGAAAATAATATTCTTCTGTATCCACAATGAAGGGACATTCTATGTTCTCTCCAAAATTTGGTATTTTAAGGTTTGCGTACTTGGCCATTTTGATAATTATTCAGTGAATAGAATCTTTTTCGATTTTTCTATAGGAAAATGACACTGAACATTTTTCGTGTGATCTATATATTCTACGTGGTGAAATATCAGCAAATTATTTTCGTGTTTTCTCTTGTCCATTTTCATTTTATTGTTAACAATTCTTTGTGTGTTTGTGGGAGTAGAGGGATTTACAACACCCTTCTCCTGGCTCTGTGCTCAGGGGTCAGTCCTGGCTGCTGAGAGACTGTATGTGGTGCCAGGGATCAAATACCGATCATCTGCATGCAAGTGAAGTGCCTTAACCCCCTTACTGTCTCTCCTTTATTGACTTTATTCCTTTGGGACAGGATTCCCTTAGTGATGTTGAATTTAAAATGGTTTCTTCTATCTCTGGATTTTCCTCTTTATTTTAATATTGGCTTTCTAAAAAACTGAAAATAGACTATGTTTTAAGGTAGTTTTAAATTTACTTAAAAAGGTAATGATGTCCTGAGAGTTTCTAATTGTAACAAACTAGCTCCCCTAGAACTCTTAGACTTAAGGTGTTTGCCTTGCAAGCAGCTGACCCAGGTTTGATTCCTCTGCCCCTCTCGGAGAGCCCGGCAATATACTGAGAGTATCTCACCCACACAGAAGAGCCTGGCAAGCTACCCATGGCGTATTTGATATGCCCAAAACAGTAAAAACAAATCTCACAATGGTGCCCGCTTGAACAAATCGATGAGCAATGGGATGATAGTGATGACAGTGACAGTGATTAATATGATGCACTTTTCATGTCCAAAACCACAATATTGATTCCAAATGTACAGGTTTCTTCAGGACATCTCTAGGATATCATATTATTTTAACTATACTGCCTCCTTAGATTTCTATTGGCTCAGTCAGTTTCTCAGACTTTCCTTGTTTTTAATGATTCTGACAGTTTTCAGATGTACTGGCCAGTCATTTTGTTGAATGACCCTTAACTGTAATTTTTCTGATTTTTTCTGTCATAGTTTTAATGGAGTCATGATCTTGGGGTATAAAGACCAAATGGTATCCCTACTTCTAATTTTATTATATATGTGTACATGTATGTATTTATGTTGATAGTAAGTTGATATATATGTATATATATTTATAGATATATGTTCTATTCAAACTACTTACTATCAACATGACTTATGGTGATGACTGGTTAATTGGTGATGATTTTGATCATCTAGTAAGTTAATGTTTGTAAAATTTCTCCTCTAAAATTACTATTCTCCCTGTTCCCATTCCATATTGTACATTTTAGAAGGAAGTCACTATTCACAACCCCTAAGTAAGTTGTGGTAAGTTATGCTGTATTCCTTTGGGAGGCCAGTAGTTACAGGATTGATGTGGAATCCTATTCTATGGGATAATTTCCTATTATCACCCATTATGGGTTTAACTAGTCATCAATTTGTTTTAGTATTATGGAGTGGTTAATAATTTTATAATTTGGGTTTTTTTTTGCCACACGTGTGGTTCTCAGAGGCCACTCCTGTCTCATATTCAGGGATCACGTCTGACAAAGCTTAGGGTGGTTCTGATATGTGGTTCTGGTAGTAAAGCCAGGATTGATCACAGTCAAGGCAAGTTACTTACTCCCATACTGTCTATGTAACCCCAATTTTATAATTTTATGTAAATTTGGCACCACATTTTTTAATCAAGTCTCTGGCCACTGGAAGTTCTGTCAATTGAATCATGAGCTCTTACCTGCCTCTAACATTGTTTTTAATGATTTTTGTTTTTCACGTTCTAATTTTCTTTCACTGTAAAATAATGCTGGTCCATCTTGGATATCTCTGCTCTAGTTCTAAAATAAGTCTCCTCCCATGTATTTCTGCTTTCATTATTTTTTTGCACAATGGGATTAGCAACATAGATATGGCTGACCACTTGTTATGTTCATTGCTATTAAGAACTTTTACTTTTAGCTCTCACCATTGAGAAATAAAGAAAACATGTTTCTATTAACCCATGTGTATACATATATCTATAAATCTTTAGAATTTTTATCATCTGCGTGCATATTAAGCTGAAAACAAGTTCATATTGGAGTCTAGACTCTAATCAATTAACATATGGACTTTCTATTTGTTTGCTTTTATTTTTGTTTTTTGAATCATATGTGACTGTGCTCAAGGTTTACTGACATATGCAGTATTGGATATTTAACAAGAGTTGGTCACATGCAGGGAACTTGTCTAAAAATCTATACTATCTCTTTAGCCTCATCATAGGAATATTTATTTCCTTTCTATAAATATTCACTCCAACAGTGATAATTATGGTCCCCACAGCCTCTATACCAACATAATTGTTTATATTACATACAGTCATTTCACAAGTTGTAATACTCATATATGTTGAAAACAGCTCTAAGATTCTGCTATGTGTATTCTTATACTCATTAGAAATGGAAAATGAAAATTGAAAGGGAAAATGTGAAATGCTTGAACCAAATTTTAATCCAATTTTAGAACTACTCAATGAGAGTAAATAAAGGATTAATCAGGAAAGATAATGGTTCTAAAATGATCTAACTAGGAGTCCATCCCTGATAAATCTGAAGTCAAACCTTTGTGGACAGTGCCATGAAAGCCAGTAAAAAAAATTACCAAAGTAAATATAAAACATACTAGCAAGTTGTGTGCAGGTCCTGAAAGAAAGTCAGTTGTTTTGGGTAGGAAGCAGGTGTATGTTTTAAAAGGAAGATGACTCAACCTTTTAGAAGGCAGTCTGTTCAAATAGCAGGATGTACCCATCAGTTGTACTAATGCATACCATCTGTTGCTTTGAAAAAGTTCCTCTTGGTGACTTTCTGTCTGTGGAGTTTTTGTCTCTTTATTCAAATGAAAACTAGTAACATGATAATCATTAATCACTCTGAGAAGTGGGAATAGAACCACTGTTAATTATTTCTGAACAATGGGCACAGGACCATCATTAATCCTTTTTAATTAAAGGGGAATTTATTTTTGTAGGTGGACAAAATTTTTTTCTTCTGCACCTACTTCCAGTTGGGATGAGGTATAGAAATATACCTAATTTTATTGTTGCTGTTTAATAAAAGGGGCTATTGAGCCTTCAGTATAATTTATGAGACCAAGATGGTGTTTTGGAAAGCAAGCAAGTAGAAGCATAGATCTAGATGAAAGGATTCTTGAGCAAAATGGAAATTTCCTGTAAGATGAAATCCTGAAAGTATTTCTAAGAATCTGCCAGTTGTCCGTCATCTACAAGTTGTTCACTTGAGTCATCCTGAATAGAATAGGTAGAACACTAGATGAAGGACAACCATGCAAGCAAGCTGGGTTCCGAAAGGGATTCAGCACCATCGACCATATCTACACAGTGACCAAGCTCATCGAAGTTTCCCGAGAGTTCAAGATGCCGCTTTGTCTAACATTCATCAATTTAAAGAAGGCCTTTGATTCTGTTGAGACTGAAGCGTTGATCGAAGCCCTAGCCAAACAGGGCATTCAAACTCAGTACATCAAGATCCTCCTCGAGCTGTATTACAGATTCACCAACAGGATCTTACCATTCTACAAGAAAGTGATCATTGACGTAAAGAGAGGGGTTTGGCAGGGTGATACCATTTCACCGAAACTCTTCAGTGCCGCTCTCGAGAACATCAGGTGATGACTGGAATGGGAAGGAATAGGGAGTGAAGATGGTCAGAAACTACACCACCTTTGCTTTGCTGATGACATTGTTCTCATAACACCAAACATTAGCCAAGCGGCACAAATGCTGGCCGACTTCAACTGCTAGTGTGGAAAGTTTGGACTGCAGTTGAATCTTAGCAAAACAATGTTCATGAAAAACAAACTGGTTCCTGATGTTCCATTTGCTCTCAATAGAACGAACATCTCTGAATGCAGCAGCTATGTGTACCTGGGTCAAGAACTCAACATGAGGAACGACTTGGCCCCAGAACTGCGCAGGAGGAAGAAAGCAGAGTGGAACGCCTTCAAGAGCGCCGAAGCAGTGGTTAAGAGGACGAAGAACCTCTGGCTCCAAGCACATCTTTTGGACTCCACCATTCTTTATGTACTAACATACACTTCAGATACCTGACCCCTAGAAAACAGGATGAGAAGGCTACTCGGGTATCCCAAAGAGTAATCAAAAGAGCTGTGCTTGGAGTATCATGTTTCACTCAAGCCAGACAAGGAATCTGGAGTTCCGACCCCCATCGACAATCAAGAATTAGGGACGCTGTGTCGTTTGCCAAGGCGTCAAAAATCAGATGGGCTGGACACGTAATGCGATTCAGAGACTACTGCTGGACTAGAGCTGTTACCGACTGGATTCCATGGGACATCAAAAGACCACGTGGCTGCCCACCAAGGAGATAGTCAGGATGAATGAATGGATGAACAGTTTGAGGCTCTTCCTGTTCCGGGAGCAAGCAGATATCATGGGCTACACTTGCACAGGATGAATGGAGACGTTACTGGTGCCCACTCAAGCAAATCAAAGATCAATGGGATGACAAGTGACAAGTGATTTCTAAGAAATCAGAAGTGCATACTTTGAATCAGTATATTTAATTTCTGTTCTTTTCCTTTGAATCAGTATATTTCAATTCTGTCCTTTCTGAACTGTAAATATTGAGTTACTATAATAAGGTTAGCCTTTCAAAGTTGAAGGTCAGGCATATGTATTAATTTCTTTATGAAGGTTTATGACCGCATTTCTTTGTCCATGTGGAAGAAAATTACTTTTATCAGTAAACCAGCCAACATCAGTATTTGCAAGACGCTGGTCCTTTAAATTAGGCTGGTTACAATAAACCCCTTTCTATTTCCCCATATGGCTCAGAGGTTACTCTGAGTGACTTTTAGAAAATAAAGCTTTGGAATTTAGAGTTTGAACATGTCTTAAGAGTTGGTTTAGGAACAGTGATGAAGAGATCTTGAAACACTGATGGAGGAACTGGTAAAGTAGCTCTTCAACTGTAAAACATGACTTTAATAGTATAGTAAACTCTGAAAACTCAATAAAAATAAATTGATTTAAAAGAGGAATTACTTCAAGAGTAACGATAAGGTCTGAAATTTGAATGATCTTCCACCAGTTAATCATTGATGTCTCTTGGCCTCCAGTACTTCTTGTACCTGATGAACCATTAAAACTTCAAGAGGCTGCTCTAAAATCAATTTAGTGACTCTTTTGCCAGAACTATTTGTTGCAGATATAAATGCAATTTTCTTTGAAGATGCAAGCTACTGGAAGGAGAACATATCCAAGTTTTTCAGTCAGAACTCTTTTGTAAATTTTATTTGTTTGTTTTTTTGGATCACAACTAGCAACATTCTTGGATTATTCCTGGCTCTGTGATAAGCAATTACTCCTGGCAGGCTTGGGGAGGCAATATTGGGTAAGACTTGGAGGGGAGCAATAGGAGGTGACAGAAATCAAACCCAGGTTGGCCGTATGCAAGGCAAGTGTCCATTGTGCTGGACAATTGCTCTAACCCCTTTGTCAGAAAACCTACTATTATAACTTGCTTTTGATTTGATTTTGACAGGTAAAATGGGAGTGTTACATGGGAATTGGCATAATTTATTCCAAATTGGACAATTTTACATAAGGGACTATAACTCTTTTCACATCTCAGGTTTAGAGGATAGTGTCTTCTACAAGAGAAATATCTGTTTTGTTTTGTTTTTAAAATCTTAATCTGGACAGGGTTTGTCCATTTTTTCTTTCAGGTACTTTAGTATTCTGGACATGAACATTTACTTGAGATAAGACTTTTGTCATTTTTTACATATTTTTGAGGGAGAAATATATATTTTAACTACGACTATTCAGAGATTGGACTTTGATTCCAAAAATACTTAGTAAATCTCTCCCAGATGAAGTGATTGGAAACTCTGAATAAAAAAGAATAAGTGGGCAAAGATATTAAATCTGATATTGGATAGGCAAGGGGCAAAGTACAGTGTCAGAACTCAGTCTGGCCATTAATTTCCATAACTTCCTCTCACTCAGTGTTGCAGAGGGGCCCAGGTTTATTAATACTCACGAGAATAAAAGAAAACCTAAATAATTTGGATTATACATGGAAGGGAAGAAATTACAAGAGATATCAAAGAAAAGGAAAAATCATAAGAAGTTACAATGTACAATATTCTAGTATTATGGATAACATGGAAGATATGTACGTAATTTCAGAATCATGCAACAGTCTGAGACTGAAGCATGGATTATTAGAAAACAAGAATGGACTGATCATGAGTAAAGTAATTGAAACAGTAACCAAACTTCTCAAGAACAAAAGTCCAGGTCCAGATTGGTTGTTTCCGATGTTCTTCCAATGTTTCTAGAAAGACTTATTGAAATTCTCCAGGTTTATTCACAATATTGAAGAACTGGAAATTATCACCCATACTCCATGGATCCAATTAGTGCCATAAAATTAATTTTAAGAGGTCCTGATTTTCCTTGGAAAACAAGTTTAGACTGAGGATATTTCGAACCCCTAGTACAGAATACTGGGGGCAAATGGTAAGTCTGACAGACTCTACCTGGTTTTTATTTGAGTAATGAAGACTTTTATGGGCTGCACCCGAGATTTCTCAGAGATTACTCCTCTCTCTTCACTCAGGGACCACTCCTGGAAGTGCTGAGGGTACCATATGGGATGCCAGGGATAAAACCTAAGTTAGCCACGTGCAAGACAAACACCCTACCCACTCCTACCCACTGTATTACCACTCTGGCTCCTCTTCATGAAGAATTTGTAAGCAAAAGCAAAATAGTAGTGACTATAGGTAGCTTAAACATCAGTGCTGAGTAGAGAGGGAGATGTACAGAAAGAAAATAAAAGGGAAAGGGAAAGTTTTGAAGGGAGGAAAGATAAAGATGTGACCAATAATGGAAACAGCCCAGAGCTGAATCAAAGGGAATGAAAGGAGTGTATCCATGACTGACTAATGAGTAGGTCTTTAACTAATCGGCCTTGCATTTGTGGCATCCTGAGGCAAACTGTGACGGTGACTGTGACCACAACCATGACCTGACTTCAAGAGAACAGAAATGACAGTCCCTAGAACTGCTGATTGAAAATAACCAGAAAGGAAAATAAAGGAACACATCATTTTTTTCCCTCAGAACCTGACTCCTCAAAGTTTTTTTAATAGGTGTTTGTCTTTCAGGAGTCTTTCCAATAGCCAAAACTCACCTGTGGTTTGGAATGGTGAAACAGTTATCCCTCTGGGGCTGTCGTGAAAGTCACAGGAGAAAAACTTTCAAGGACCACTGAAAATGGCCAGGAGAAAATTTCAGACTCGAGTGACAGCTTTGGAGTGCCTTAGCTCTGATCAGAACTCTTCAGTTTCTAGTGGGAAAAAATGTCAGAGTTTACCCTCGGAGAAAGTAGAACAACTCTTGAAAATGGGGTAACATTTATGAGTTTTTTTCAGCAAGCTGTCACTGCCTACCAAATCATGCATTAGGAATCCCCCAAAAGTCATGACTGGAAGGAGACAGTAGGAGAGTTTTCCTTACAAGCTCTTACAAGATGTGGGCGGTGCTATGTGAATCAGTAAATGAATTTACCGGTCAGGAACAAATGATGGAGATTTATTAGAAAAGACTTTCAAGTGTGGGAGAAACAACTGTATTAGGTAGGCAGCAGTGTCATATTTTTAAAGGTGCATGCTTAAACCTTTTTGAAGGTGGTCTGTTCAGAGTAGCAGGATGTACCCATCAATTGTAATCAGGGAGTACCAGCTATTCCCTTGAGAAAGTTCCTTTTGGTAACTATCTGTACAGGTTTTGTCTCTCTGCTCAAGAATAATTTCTGAACAATGGGAACAGGAACATTAGTTCTGAGTCATATTTAATGTTTAGAGGTTCTTTTCAAAGTATAACTTAAAATGGTTTTCCAAATCTCTTGGGCAAATAAAATTTTGGTAACTTTAGGAATTTTACAATATGAACTCATTGAATGCTTTACAAAATAGGGGTTTAAATCTATAAAAATATAGATGTGTGTTTTTAAGTCAAAAAGATAATCGTTGGGGATATCAAATAGTTGGTGTGTCAAAGAGAAATTTTGTCTTAAAATGAAAGTGATTGTGAAGGAAAGTTATAAGATAGAATGTGAATGTAAAATGAATATGTATAAAATTTGAGGAATGTGCTTCAGGGAATGAAACTGTGTAATCAAGAAGAAAGAATTTAATGAACTGTTTTAAGGATCTTAAAATTAATATGTTCTTAAATTTAAATCTTAAATTTAATATGTTCTATACTTGAGTAATATAATATTTTAATTGATTTAAATTTAATCAATTTTAAAATGAAAAATATTGCAAGATTGTGATGAGCGTTTTCACACTGTAAATTGTTCAATTGGTCTGGCGGTAAGTGAAGATGCTTGTTTCTAAAATTATTAAATATAAAAATTAAAATAAAAATGTCATTTTTATCACGGTGATTTTAATATGCCTATCTTGATTATGATAAAGCTTTATTTGTTCTTTATTTTTGCTTTTCTTTTTTTTGCTTTTTGAGTCACACCCAGCAATTCACATGGGTTGCTCCTGGCTCTGCACTCAGGAATTACCCCTGGCACTGCTCAGCGGACCATATGGAATGCTGGGATTCGTACCTGGGTCGGCCGCGTGCAAGGCAAATGCCCTACCCACTGTGCTATCACTCCAGCCCCTTTATTTGCTCTTTTATTTGCACTTTTACTATTTATTTTTTTATTGAATCACTGTGAGATTGTTACAAAGCTTTCATGTTTGAGTTTCAGTCATACAATGATAGAACACCCATCCCTCCACTAGTACAGATTTTCCACCACCAATGTCCCCACCTTCTCAACCCTCCTGCTCTCTCTATGGCAGACCATTTCTCCCATACTCTCTCTCTCTCCTTTTGGGTATGTGGGAACCACACCCACAAAGCACCTCTGGCTCATCTATGCAAGCTCATTTATTGGCTTTATTTCAGAGACCCATAGATAAATCTCGAAAAGATCAAAAGCCACAGTTAATCTCGAACCCATGCACAGATGAACATACTGGGGTAAATCAAGGGCTTGGGTTTTCTGGTGGCTTGAGCAAGCAGAATCCCTAGCAGCCACTTGCTTCCACATTTCAAAATCTCCACCATAACCCAGGTTTGATTCCACTGTGTCAGATGGACCTAACCAACATATAATCTGCCAAAAATTCTGGTATGCGGGTTTTGTGACAGATCTCTAGGCTTTCTCGGAGTTGGGTGAGCTACCTTCTCGCACTTCCCAATACACATGGAAGCACTAGCAATCACCCCATGAACCAAATCCAGCACCACCTTGTAAGCTCTACTGCTGGCCTTGCTTCAAAGTCCTAAGTCTCAAAAGAAATCAAAAGCCACAGTTAAGCTCAGACCCATGCACGGCTGAACATACCAGGGTAAATTGGAGGGGGGCAAGTTGGCCTGTGCGTGCCCAAGCAGAGTCCCTGGCAGCCACTTGCTTCCACAATCCAAAATTGTCGCCATACTCCCAGCCTGAGTCCACCATCTCAGGATGGACTTCACCAAGATATAATCAGCTGAAAATTTTGTAATACGGATCTCAGCGCACCAACAGCCCTGGCCTAGAGACACCACAGAACCTGGAAGACACCACAGAACCAGAGATTTCTCCAGGCCCTATACTGGGCCAATTTCAGCGGGGCTTCCCAGATGGAGCAGGTGCAGTCTCCCCGCATACTCCAGATGGAATCCCGGTGGCCAAGAGCTTCCACAAGCAAGGCCCAAGTATGCAGGTTCCAGGACTAAACCTCCAGACTGCATGGTGGCAGAGGACCCAGGCTGTCCCTCCCAGGGTCTCCACTCCCACCCTAGCAGACTGGCTGACATGCTCACAATTTGCCTCGGGGCACCATCTTAGTGCACCAACAGACCTGGTCCAAAGACTCCTAATTGAATCTCAAAATGTGTTAGTGCCATACAGAGATGTCTCTAGAACCCAACTATTTACAATCTAGAAATTTACATTTACAATCATGGCCCTGTGAGCTCTCATGATATTCAAAAGGAGCAATGGAAAATAAACTATCTGGCATTCCCCTGGCAGGTAAGCTTGAATGGTGGTAGGAAATTTCAAGCTAAAATAATTCCCCAAATTAGAGAGTATTGGGGAAATCGCCATAGAGGCAGGGTTAGGACTGGGATGTGGGGGTTGGGGGGGATACGTCGGGTAGATACTGGGTACATTTTGGTGAAAAGTGTGCACTGGTGGAGGGATGGTGTTCCATCATTGTATGGCTGAATCTCAAACATTAAAGCTTTGTAACTCTATCTCACAGTGATACAATTTTAAAAAAAGTAATGTGGAACAGTGATATAATTTGAAAATATGTAATGTGGAGTGCATGCCCAATTCAGCTAATCAATGGCTGAACAAATAGCAGTGTTCCTACATTATTAAAAAAAGAAACTCATTGACATCAACAATAAAATAGTTTCATATCTTGTTTAAATGGTTCCAAGCTGCTTGCTTGGTGACAAACTAGCCCTCTGGGCACTTGGGAATCTCAAGGACAGTAATTCAATTCAAAATAAAAGTGCTGCAGGTGGATCCTTCTGAGAAATGATGTTTCTCATAAACCCTTAGTGTATGCCTTATTGGCTTAAGCCTCACTTTACAATTGTGTGGCATTCTCATCATCTTGGCGGAAGAAATTTAAGTAAAGTTGAGTACCATAGAAAAAGAAACATCAAAATCCTTTCAGCATGAGTATGAGTCCATACTCAGAGTCAGATGTAGTTATAAGTAGCAGATAAAGTAGAACATTTAGTAAGCATACTGATATCCCAATTACACTGTATCACTGTCATCCAGTTGTTCATCAGTTTGCTCGAGTGGGCACCAGTAATATCTCCATTCTTCCCAGTCCTGAGATTTTAGCAGCCTCTCCTTACTTGTCCTTTCCAACGGTGCAATTACACTAGGGGAAAATTACTGGGCAGACTATGGGGCAGTGATCATAAGTACATAATGGATGAGAGCCTGTTGTATGATTTTTGGTGCGTGGCAAGAAGGAGTGGAAGAGATCAAAGTGAGAAGGAAGTATCAAGTTACTGCAATAAGATATGCAATGCAGGACTTAAATCTTATAAGGCTGGAGAAGTCCATTTAAATTTATTTATTTATTTATTTATTATTAGTGACTCACCGTGAGACAAAGTTATAGACTTACAGGTTTTCAGTCATACAATGATAGAGTACCCATCCCTCCACCAGTGCCCATTTTCCACCACCAATGGTCCCAGCATCCCTCCCACCACCCCCACCCTGTCCCCTTCACCCCACCCTGCCTCTGTGGCAGGGCATTCCCATTTGCTCACTCTCTTTTTGGGTGTTGTGGTTTGCTACAGAGGTATTAAGTAGGCAGCTTGTTCGGTCTATAGTCTATTTTCAGCCTGTATCTCCCATCCCTAGTGGGCCTGCCTAGCACCCTTGGCTTGGTAAATTTTATTTTTGGTGGGAAGAGATCATCCTGTCAGTGCTTAGGGGCCATCCATAGCAATAATCAGGGGACCATATGCAGTGCAGGGGATTGAACCCGGGTTAGCCACATGCAGTAGGGACCTTACGCCTTGTACTTTCTCTCAGGCCACTATATTTTCTTCTAGCTCTATAAATTTTGAGTAGCTAGCTTTGAAGCTTTGCTGTGGATGGAATGAATAGAATCTGAGTCACCACAAAGTATGTAACCTGACTCCTGTGCTGTCTCACAGCCCCCATAGCATTGTTCCCTTTTTATTTGTTTTTCCAATTTAATAACCATGAATTACAAATTTATTCATGACTGAGTTTCAAGTGTACAACGTTCTAACACTAATCCCTTCACCAGTATCCACTTCCTTCCACCAATGTCCCAATTTCGCTCCTGCCCCCCATCTTGCCTCTGTGACAAGCACTTTTTTCTTCTTTTTTTCATTTTAGGCACTGTGGTTTATAGTACTGTTACTGATAGGATATCATGAATTTCACTTTACCTCTTTTCAGCATTCAACCCTCATCAAGAGTAATCATTATCGTAGTGATTCCTTTCCTGACCAATTCCCCTTCCTGCACAGTGGCAAGATTCCCACTAAGGACTAGTTTTCCTGTTAGTTTTTTTCTATCACACATAGTAAGGGAATAGCTAATGTTCAAAGGCAAGTTTTCCCTTTTTAAACATTATTTTTCCCACTTTATGTCCTTACCTTTCCATATGAATGAGATCACCAAGCTACAACTTCTCTTTGTAAACTTCAGGGATTCTGTTTGGAATTACACTGAATTTATCAATGAATTTGGGAAAATCTGACATCCTGACAATATAGTCCCTCGATTCATGAAGAGGAGGTATTTTGATTTATTTGGATATTAATTATCTCTATGATGCCTTATAATCTTGGGTGTACTGATCTGTATATGTTACCATACTTTACTGATTTCATTATTCCTAATATCATATAATAACTATATGTCAAGATACCAAGACTTTCTACATAGAACTGATTAGACTCAGAATGAATATAAATTTTATGTACAGAAACCTGGTAAATTTTACACAACTATATGTAGAATTGAAGTATTTTCTTTTCTCTCTTCTTTAAAACTGTAGTGTGTTTTAAAAAATTCTTAATGGCAGTGTCTTGCATACATACAAGAAGGCAGACAATGCTTTGTGATAATTTAGGAAGTAGTTAAAATTTTGATATTTTTGTCTGGAATATGAGAAACAAATTGCTACTTTAGAATTTGGGATTGCCTTTAACAAAGAATAACAGATCAATATCTTATTTGATGGGTTCCAAGGACTAGAGAGATAGTACAGTGGGCAGAGCACTTGCCTTGCACTTGGCCTACTCAAGTTAGATCCCAGCATCCCAGAGAGTCTCCTGAGCCCTGTCGGAAGTGATCCCTTAGGGCAGAGCCAGAAACAAGCCCTGAGCATCACCAGCTGTACCTCCCCCACACTAAAAAGTAAAACATACCAAGTTTGCTATCACGATGAAAAAGTAGCCTTCTGGATATTGTGAAGGATAACTGTGAGACCTCAAAGACTGAGTAATTAACCCTAAAACGCAGGAGTTGCAGGTGGTTCCTGAAGGTCTGATTAAAGAAAAAAACCCGAAATTTGCCATGTTAGCATAACTTAGACCCCCAGATTTCCTGAAATTACTCCTTAACACCTGGATGAATCTCACCTCTCTGGCTTCAACTAGTGTGAACCCAAGGATCCTTAAGCCATCCAACAATAGCTGGTCAAGACTGCTGCCAGAGGACAGGTGGAGATCCCAAGGAAACGCCACAGAGGGGCTCTATGCAGTTAAGAAAGGACTAAAGAGAAAACAGAAGTGTTTAAAAAATTAAACGAGACTGGATTGAGGCATGTAACAGGAAATAGGATAAGACACTCCTTGGGAAAACCCTTCGTATTCTAATTTGTTTACTCCTGGGCTTGAAGAGGCCATTAAAGCTCAATATAATTTTTCAGGTTAAAGGAATCTTTATAAGTCTTACTATGCTTATGCAAATTGAATGGGTGCGTTTATTAGAAGTGGACTTACTCTATTACTATAATTTCTTAGTAGATACATAGTGACGATGGAGAGAATAAAGTTGCACTAGCATGTCTTTTTGTGGTAATCAGTTTCTGTATTTCTTAATCAAATTTTGAATTTTTTGCCTAAAAACTTAAATGAACCTTGAACTTTTCTAATATTTGCCTATTACATTCCAGTAGTATTTCCAGTCTTTCCTTCTTGACTTTCACGGACTAATAATTCCATAAAGATTAAAGCTTCTAAAATTTATGCAAAGTTGAGATGGAGAATTTGATATAGATTGCAGAGATTACCATTTTTCTGAATCCATGAGGGCATCAGAGATACTGTAAATCCGGGAAAACCTTTCACCTGAAAATGTTTTGAGTAAGATGTTGAATCTGCAGTTTTTGGTGTCCTTTCTTGGATTTGTAGTTACTTCCATTTTAACCTGTTTTCCCTCTTTTGTCAATGATTTAGACTTGACTTATATGGACTGATCTATGCTCAGGATTGGTATATACAGCCTATGAAATAATTTGACAAAACAATTTCTGAGTTGGGGAAACTTCTAAGAAGTTCCAAAGGTAGAATTTTAAAGCTATAAAATTGTCACCCAAATTAGGTCTTGGGTAAGACATTATTTTCATAAGACAGTCCATGAAGGTAGAACATAGCTTACCTTTGCAGAAATATTTTCCCCACCACTTTTTTAAAAAAATTTTATTGAATCACCATGTGGAAAGTTACAAAGTTCTCAGGTTTATGTCTCAGTTATACAATATTCAAACACCCATCCCTTCACCAGTGCCCATATTCCACCACCAAAAACCCCAGTATACCCCCGCCCCCTCACCCCCAACTGCATAACTGATGAATTTCACTTCATTTTATCTTTACCTTGATTATGTTCCATATTTCAACATAAAACTCACTATTGTTGTTGGAGTTTCCCCCCAAGAAAGACAGCCCTACTACCAAGGAAGCATTTGATAATTAGTTTTCCATTGCTGAGAATGAAGAGATATATAGCCCCACTGCTCCAAGTACATAACTCTTTTTTTCCTTTTTCCTTTTCCTTTTTTTCCCCCTCATCCCCCTTTCCGCGCCTCATAGTATGGTGGACGCCACGCCGCGTTTCTCCCTGAAAATGAGAAACAACCAGAAAAGAAGGATATTTCCTCTTCTCGGCCGGCGTGGGGCTGTTGCTTAGTTTACAGTCCAGAGAAATGGCTGATACTTTAATAACCTTCAATATTTCAACAAAAACTCACTGTTATTATTTGGAGTTTCCCTCCCAAGTCAGACCTGTTAAAAAGGAACCGTTTCACATTGCTGACAATTATAGATGGTTTTGGATTTTTATAGATAAAGTCCAAGGAAAATTCTGCCAGAAATTGCATATCCCAGCCACAGTCCCATAGAGTCTTTAGGCGCAGAGGGTCCGTTTCACTCTCAGCAGCTCCGAATTTATCTGGGCTGAGGGTGTGCCAGTTACACCCACTTCCCATGATTCCCTAGGAGCCCCAAGTGTAAAAATCGTATACCTTTGGGTTAGGAGTCTTAGAAGATGGCTCCTGCCATGTGGATGTTGCTGCCGCGGCCATTTTCCATGCAGGAAGGCAGGGTGGGGAGGAAAGATCCACCTCCGGGCAGCACGGAGTTGTAGCCCAGTTCACAGTCCCAGTACATTGCTGTAAGATGCCCGAATGTGTTAGGTCTCTGGAATCAAAGTCTTTAGGCGCAGAGGGTCTCCCCACCCCTTCTAATTATTCTGTTCCTTCCTTTATCTCTGTCCCCATGAAAAGCCTATTCCATAGGAAATGACTAGATCTGAAAGACCCTGTATGTGTGTTGATACTCTCCAACAACAAAAAAAGCAAAACTACTTTCCACTACTCTTTCTTGCTATGTCTGGCTCACCAACCTCACCATACATAATAGGTGAAACCAAAGTGAGAGAGTTCATAGTCAGTTTTAACAGATACAGAAAAAGTCTCAGATACTTGTTCCCCAGAGAGTCATTTGAAATGTACATGACTCAGCTTCTTAGAGAGTTCTCAAAAAGATCATTATCTTTTTCACAGTGATCTCTAACTCATTAAATTTCATGCTTAAAAGGAATGTATCATTTCCTGATGCATTTTCCAAGCATTATTTGAGATGCTTTTAAGGTCATTCAGCCCACAGAGTTTTAAAACATAATAAATAATTAAGTTCAAAAAAGTGAAACATGTTTTATAGAATAGCTTCCTTTTATTCATAAAGGATGAAGAAATGGATAAAGTTAATTTCAATAAGAAGCCTCCAGTTTTGACTTAATGCCCCAACTTCCTTAGAAATGGAAGGAAGAACTGACAGTGGGAATTGAAATAGTTCAAATATATTAGGAACAGTACACACAGAGACAAGGACACTTGTCATTGTCTTACTCTCCCCTCCTCCTAAAAACCTAAGAAGTAGGACAAATTTCTCTTTTGTCCTTACTCTGTTCAGGTTTATAGATGAGCTGTGCCTCAGGGTACCAGTCTGCAAGAGGGTTTTCTTGTTCATTTTGGCACCTCCTGTTTTAAAGTCCACCATATATTCCTCATTCTCTTTCTCTATAAAACCAGTTCTTGTAACCATGAAGACAAGATGGTTACTTTGAGTGCATGGTGCTGATAATAAATCTCTTTCTCTCAAACTGTCAAGATATCTCTGGTTTTATTGGACCTCCGGGAGCTTATTACACAGGAACCAAGTAGAGATGTGAACTGTATAACTGTGAAGGAGGGTGAAGAAAATGAGTTATTCCACAAGGCTTAAGAGTAAACAAAAAAGCAAAAAGAATTAAGAAGAGAATAAACTACTCTCAAACTGAAAACAATGGCAATAGTAACTGAATTTTCAGTATTTGTGCACTGTTGATTGAAAGTGTTTGAGAGGATTCATCTCATGTGGATTTCTTTCAGAGTCTTTACTTGAGTACCCCTGCATCTGGGTATAAGAGAGAATGGACACTTGATATAAGAAACTGGGCATTAGGTTGGCGGAGGGAGTTCTTGGTGGCACGCTGGAGGGACACCACCACCAACAGAGGAACAGAGGAGACTCACAGAATTATGGCTGTCTGGCACCCGTTCCTCTCTGAAGCCCACGAGTGGGAATGGTTAACCACATCCTCACTTCTATTCTGGGCATCGTGGAGACCTTGTCTGAGTGGTAGTTAGATCAGCATAGGGCACCAAATTCGGTCAGAACAGGTGTTCACAGAGCTGTGTGGCATAAAGGACAACCATGAGTAGGTGTTTCTAAGCATACTTAAAGTCCTTGAATATGTCTTTAATCTGAGCATCTTTGAGAGATAATGGAAACACCTGAGAGACCATTACTGGGCCAAATTTGAAGGTTACGGGCTCTCATGCCCTGCAGGGCAAGTAGGTATGGAGCAGCATATTGGTCTCACCATCAGCCAGGGTTTCCTTACAAGCACGCCGATTTTTCCTCTTTGACACAAAACACGATTCTAGGCAAGCCTGTTCTCAACAGAGATAGAAGGACCTCAGAGAAATGACAATGAACTAGGTGACCTAGTCTGCCCCTTGTTCAACTGTAAGCAGGTACTAGATTTCTCTGGGACCAAAATAATGAAAATAGTGGTGCCCAGGAAGAGAGGATATGATCTCTTAATTGGGGAGTTCCTTCCACTGGTGACCTCTCATTGACATATATTAAATAAGTAGTCCTCTAAGAAGACACATGCAGAAAAACACATTTTCTTGATGTTCCCATCAGTTTCTTGATGTTCCCATCAGAAACAAGTGTGATGAAAAGAAAATGGTGGTTGGGGCCCAAGGATAATACAGTAGGTAGGGAGCTTGCCTTGCACATGGCCGACCCTGGTTCAATCCCCAACATCCCATTTGGCCCCCTGAGCACTGCCAGGAGTGATTCCTGAGTGGAGAGCCAGGAATAACCCATGAGTATTGCCAAGTGTGGCCCCAAAACAATAAATAAATAAATAAATAAATAAATAAATAAATAAATAAATAGTAAAGGACATTTGTTAGAGAGAGAGAGAGAATGGTGGCATCAGTTGAGAAACTAATATTTAAGTATCTGCCAGTCATCAAAATTTGCTACCATTTTACAGAGAGATTGCTCAGAGGTTGAGCTCAGGCTCTGTGTACAGGTAGTTCAAATGTCACATGCAGTTAACAGCAAAAGGAAAAACAGCATCATAGGGCTCCTTAAAGGAGATGACAGAAAGAGAAAGGGAAATAAATCTTATTAGAGAAAGCAATATACAAGAATTTCCAGAATTTGGAGAAGGAAAGCCATTCTCTTCAAAAATCCCCAAAAAGATCCACACAATTTAAATCTAGTCATCCGTTAAGTCACAGCACAATTGCAGTCATAAAAAGAAAACATAAGGAGAGACTATTTTAAGAGATTCCATTAAAAACAAATTACATACAAGGGCCCTCCTACAGATCATCTAGGGATTTCTCAGTGAATGCATTTCAGGCAGAAGGGAATCACACAATATATTCAAAGTGCTGTTGAAAAGAATTTTCAAGTCAGAGCGATAGCAGAGCGGCAGGGCATTCGCCTTTCATGCGGCCGACTCGTGTTCAATTCCTCCGCTCCTTTCAGAGAGCCTGGCAAGCTACTGAGAGTATCACACCTGCACGACAGAGCCTGGTAAGCTACCTGTGGCATATTCGATATGCCAAAAACCAGTAACAATAAGTCTCACAATAAGTGACATTACTGGTGCCCACTCGAACAAATCGATGAACAACAGGGATGACAGTGACAGTGACAGTGACTCCTTATCATCTTTGGTTATCATTCAGAATTGGAGAGATAATACCCTTACATGGAATTTTTTAAAAGTTAATATCACTAAATTGGTCTTGCTAGAAAATCTAGTGGGATGCCTATAGAGTGAAAAACAAATACTAAAAAATTCCATATAAGAAAATCTTATGATACTAGAACAGGAATTCAAACATATCAACAAAGGAATATTTAAAAGCAGGAGAGAAAAGCATATGAGAAAAGCAAAACAAAACAAAACAAAAACCCAACAAAGACCAACTACATATCACTCCCAAACTGAAAGAAAGACAGTAAAATGAAATTTTCAGTATGTGTCCCCTTGCTACTGACTGAAAGTGTTTGAGAAGCTTTCTCTCATGTAGAATATAAAGAAATATAGTAAGGGACTACCAAATATCCAATGGTATCAGACTCTGAGAGCAGGTCTACAGAACTGAGTTACCCAAGAAGGTGTGGTGTGGTATGTGAGACTCATACCAGGTAACATTGGTGGAGAGGAGCTGTTACTCTGATGGTGGGTGCGAAGTTAGGCTACTCTGTGCCTAAATCTTTCTCCTTAACTGTAGTGTAAATTATAGTGCTGAAAGAAAACTTTTTAAAGTTGCTATTTCCATAATTATATCAACTGTTAATGGCTAAATTTCACTATTAAAAGGTTTTGCATGTTGGACTGAATTATTAAGAGATTTAGTTTTCTGTTGCCTACAGAAATCTGTTTCTAACTTTACAAAAATACACTAAATAAAACTTAAGACTAGTGAATAAATGCACTTACAAATTGTGGTCAATAAAGAAGAATACAATACACAATTCTCTTCATTGCAATTCTCTCCATTAATAAAGCAATGAGGAAACAGAAAGAGCTCACAGAATGGAAAAGAATATTTACCCAATAGCCATCTGATAAGGGATTAATATCCAGGATATACAAGATACTTGTAGAATTGTATAAGATAAAAAACCTCCAACCCCATCAAAAAATGGGGAGAAGAAATGAACAGAAGCTTCCTCAAAAAAGAAATACAAATGGCCAAAAGGCACATGAAAAAATGTTCCACATCACTAGTCATCAGGGAGATGCAAATCAAAATGACCATGAGATATCATCTCACACCACAGAGACTGGCACACATTCCAAAGAACAAAAGCAACCAGTGCTGGTGTGGATGTGGGGAAAAAGCTCCTTCACTGTTAGTAGGAATGACAACTGATCCAGCCTTTCTGGAAAACAGTATGGACAGTCCTTCAAAAACTAGAAATTGAGCTTACATATGACCCCAAAATACCACTTCTGAGAATATATCCCAAGGATGCAAAAGAGCACAGTAGAAATGATATCTGTACCTATATACTCATTGCAGCACTGTTCACAATAGCTAAAATCTGGAAACAACCCAAGTGCCCTAAAACAGATGACTGGGTAAAGAAACTTTGGTACATCTACACAATGGAATACTGTGCAGCTGTTAGGAGAGATGAAGTCTTGAAATTTGGATAAACATGGAGAGTATCATGCTAAGTGAAATGAGTCAGAAAGAGAGGGACAGAAATAGAGGGACTGCACTCATTTGTGGAGTGTAGGGTAGCATCACATAAGGCTGATACAAGGGCCAGGGGGACTGTCCCATAGCTGGAAGACTGCTTCATGAGCGGAGGGGAGAAGGCAGATGGAATAGAGAAGGGATCACTAAGAAAATGATGGCTGGAGGAGCCAGTTGGGATGGCAGATGCATGCCAAAAGTAGATAATGAACCAAACATGATGATCTCTCAGTGTCTGTGTTGCAAGCTATAATGCCCAAAAGTAGAGAGAGTATGGGAAATATTGTCTGCCATAGAGGCAGGGGTAAGGTGGGTAAGGGGGGTATACCCAGGATATTGGTGGTGGGGAATATGCACTGGTGGAGGGATGGGTGTTTGATCATTCTGGGATTGTAACCCAAACATGAAAGCTTGTAACTATCTCATGGTGATTCAATAAAATTTTTAAAATTAAAAGAAAAGAAAGCAATGAGGGTCCCTTTTTCCCCACATCCACACCAACACCGGTTGATTTTGTTCTTTTGAATATGTGCCAGTCTCTGTGGTGTGAGATGATATCTCATTGTTGTTTTGATTTGCATCTCCCTGATGACTAGCAATGTAGAGCTTGCTTATCAATGGATAGACATGGAGAGTATCATGCTAAGTGAAATGAGTCAGAAAGAGAGGGACAGATATGGAAGGATTGCACTCACTTGTGGAGTATAGAATAACATCACATGAGGCTGACACCCAAGGACAGTAAATACAAGGGCCAGGAGGATTGCCCCATAGCTGGGAGACTGTTTCATGAGTGGAGGGGAGAAGGCAGATGGAATAGAGAAGGGATAACTAAGAAAATGATGGCTGGAGGAACCAGTTGGGATGGGAGATGTGTGCTGAAGTAGATAATAGACAAAACATGATAACTTCTCAGTGTCTGTGTTGCAAGCCATAATGCCCAGAATTAAAGAGAAAGTATGGGAAATATTGTCTGCCATGGAGGCAGGGGGAGGGTAGGAAAGGGGGGCTATACCCAGGATTTCGGTGGTGTGATATGTGCACTGGTGGAGGGATGGGTGTTTGGTCATTGTGAGAATGTAACCCAAACATGAAAGCTTGTAACTATCTCACTATGATTTAATAAAATTAAAAAAATAAGAAAGCAATGACGGACCAGTCAGCTTAATCAATGGCTGAATAAATAGCAGTAAACCATTGCTGAAATAGAGCAATGGTTTAGAGCACCTGCATAGTAATCTTGCATGCCTATGGTCATGAGTTCAAATCCTTGTGGTCCCACGTGCACTAATTGTGATCCTGGTGGTTTTGTCGTCTGAACCTGCCCTACTTTCTGTGATTTTAGGCAACACTTTTGTGTCAGGATAAGTGATGTTCTCAGGGCAGAGTGTTTAGCTGAGATATACCACCTAAAGTCTCCATTCTGGCCTTCTTCAGGGTTCCCCCTTCCTACACTCCCCAAGGCCTTTGTTTCCCTTACTGGGACTCTCCAGAACACACTCTTCAGGGCGCCATCAATTTGTTACCTTCAGCTAGGCTGCAGGTTCCTTGCCTTTGGTTTCCCACTGAGCTCCTAAACTCTTGCCTATTTCTCCTGCTGTTAACTTTTTATGCATTTCAAAGGGAACATACTATCATGTATATGCAGTTAATAGAGCATAAAATCTCTGCTTTGTCTTTGTTCAGAGTTCAGTTTTTAAAAATTTTTGAGATGCATTGTTTTTTAATACTATTAATAATGCCTTTTTATGCACATACATAATTCCACCACCACACATATCACCATTATACCCCTTTTCCCTCCCAAGGATCCCAATATTCCTCTCTCCCAGCTACCGAAATCAATTGTGTAGATCAGTTCTCCCATATATTTCCCCTGGATCCTTGTAGCTACCTTGCCATGCACCTTTAAATCCCACATATAAGAGAGATCATTTGGCATGTATTCCTTCCTTCTGATTAACTTTCCCACATGATGTCTTCTACTTACAACAAGTTGCTGATAATTGCATACTTTTGTTCTTTCTTAGAGCTGCATAGTACTCCATTGTGTATATATACCACAACTTCTTTATCCATTTATCTGCAGTTATGCATTTGGGTTATTTCCGTATCTTGGCTCTTGAACTAAGTATTAATGTTTTTGCATCATCGGGATACATGCCAAGAAGTAGTATTATTGGATATCATGATAGCTCTATTCATAGTTTTTGGATATATCTCCATATTGCTTTCCATAAAGGTTGAACCAGCCATTCTCACTAACAGTGGATGAGGTTTCCTTTCTCACCAGAACCTCATCAATATTATTTTTCCATGCTTTTATATATATTCCATTCTAAATAGTGTGAAATGATATCTCATTGTTTTGATTTTTATTTCCCTAGTCTCAAGTGAAGAACACTTTTTAATATGCCTCTTAGCCATCTGTGTGCCTTGTTTAGGGAGGTGTATATTCATCTTCTCACCCCATTTTTGAATGGGGTAGTTAGATTTTTGGTTGTTGAGTTTTGTGAGTGCTTTGCAGAACTTGGATAGTAACTCTTTATCTAATGTATTGTTTGTAAATATTTTCTCTCATTCAGCAAGCTGTCCTTTTATAAGAGCTTGATTGCATTTCTCTGTATAAAAGCTTCCTAATTTGATGTAGTTCCACTTGTTTAGTTTTAGATTCTTTAGAGTCTTTAGATCTCAGCTGGGTCCACCAGTGTGAAAAATACCTACGGTTAAGGCTTCTGTGACTGAGCGCTTTATTCTTTTTAGTCTGATTTGGCTGCAACCTTGTAACACTTTTTGTGATTTGAGGCACTTCTAAAATACATAAAATGGTATAAAAAGAATAAAATATGTTCATAAAAGAATGTAATGAAATAAAAATATTTGGGTACATCACAGGGTGCAGACTAAAAACCAAAAACAAAATTCGCAGGTGTGATTATTGAAACAATAAGATAATACTTAGGTGCATGTTATTATTTTCTGTGGTGATTTATCACAGTGAAGCAAATTGGATTGACAAACTTTTGACAAACCTTTGCAGGACAAACCTTTGTCCTGCAGAGTCAGGTAGAACAGACACTGTGGCCTGTTCAGGTAGCTAGCTGGCCTCAACAGCAGTGAAAAATGGGACAGGCTGACCATTTACTGGATAGTCTATCTATATGGCTCCCTGAATCATAACATATGAACCATTGTGTATGTTAACAGGTGCATTAAGAACTGTTACAGGTACATTAATAGTTACAAAGCACATCAATAACTAACAGGCATATTAACACCAAAGGCTGAAATTTTTACATAACCTTGGCCATATAATGATAAACAAACAGCACCTTTAGTGTGTAGCATCAAACTCATATTAATCTATTCTATTCTAGCAGGACATATCCTGCTTGGGTGTATGTTTGAAGTCTTCATTGTATAAACAAAGCTGAACTTGTTTAACTTAAGGGAAAGTTTTAAACATAAGATTTGACTTGCCACAATTGCCATTTAAAATGATTTTTAAGTATAGTAGAAATGACATCTGCACTTGTATATTCATTGCAGTACTGTTTACAATAGTCAGAATCTGGAAAAAAACGAGTTCCCGAGAACAGATGACTGGTTAAAGAAACTTTGGTACATCTTCACAATGGAATACTATGCAGGTGTTAGAAAAGATGAAGTTATGAAATTTTCATATAAGTGGATCAACATGAAAGTATCATGTTATGTGAAATGAATCAGAAAGAGAGGGACAGACATAGAAGGATTGTACTCATTTGTGGAATATAAAGTGACAGAATGGGAGATTTACACCCCATCTCTATGTAGAGATGAGTACCAGGAGGATTGCTCCCCAGTTTGGAAGCTGGCCTCACATGCTGGGGGGAAAGGCAGCTCAGTTAGAGACAGGACCACCAAGTAAAAGGTTCTTGGAGAGCCCGCTCGGGATGGGAGAGACATGCTGAGAGCAGAGTATAGACCGAACATGATGGCCACTCAATACCTGTATTGAAAACCACAACATCCAAAAGGAGAGAGCAAAAGGGAATGCCCTGCCACAGAGGCGAGGTGGGGTGGGGTGATGGGGTGGGGATGCTAAGAGGGATACTGGGATCATTGGTGGTGGAGAATAAGCACCAGGGGAGGGATGGATACTCGATCATTGTATGACTAAAATGTAAGCATGAAAATTTGTAAGTCTGTTACTGTACCTCATGGTGATTTATTAAAAAATAATAATAATATAAAATGATTTTTTAAATGACCAGATGAAATAATCAAATTAAAATGAGATTTGCCGTGCAACATTGCAAGCATATGGTTGAATTCAAATCCCTGGTATCCCAAAGTACCAAGAATGATGCTGATCTATTACTTGAGTCTGGTAGCCTTACTGTATATGATTCTAGACACCACCAAAATACATAAAATGAAATGAAAATGAAATAAAATAAAACATACCACTGTCACTGTCACTGTCATCCCATTGCTCATCGATTTGCTTGAGCGGGCACCAGTAACGTCTCCATGTGAGACTTGTTGTTACTGTTTTTTTGCATATCGGATACGCCACGGGTAGCTTGCCAGGCTCTGCCGTGTAGGCGAGATACTCTCAGTTGTTTGCTGGGCTCTCGAGAGGAGCGGAGGAACTGAACCCAGGTCAGCTGCATGCAAGGCAAACACCCTACCCTCTGTGCTATTACTCGAGCCTGTAAAAAATATAGCAAAATAAAACATAACAAAATATATTCCAAAAGTCAAAGGACCTAATGAAACCAAAACATATGATTACATCTATTGACCTCCTACAAAAAATTAAAACTATGAAAAACTATTGGTCTAAACTCAGGGTAAACTTTCCCAATCTAATATTAGAATTGGATTTGGGTTTCCAAAAACCCTGAACATACTAAACATACTAGAGCGTGAAAAGCTAGAGGTACTTTTGTGAAAGACAGTTATAGGACTCTACTTATATCCTCTTCTTTTACAAGTTATATTCACACACAGAGCCAGAGAAATTAATATTTCTATAGAAAAATTCTCAGTTGTTGTTATTGAAACAATGAAACATCACTTACACTGACATTATTAATACACTCCATATTAATGGACAGATAAAATGTTCAGATGAGAATGAGATTTCAGAAAAAATAATTGAATGGAGAGCACTCAAGCAAAATCAAGAGCCTTAGAAATAAAACCAAAATCTACTGAGAATATGTAGGAGAAAATAATCCATTAAACAATGTAGCTAAATCCAAATATTAACACACTAGAAGCAGAAAAATTATAGATAAATTCCTCAAAAGCACAACCTCAAGAGTTTATAGATATATTCAGACTCAAGGAGTACCCCCAGGTGCAGAAAGAAGGTACTCGGTTCATCCAGAGAGCCCAGAATGTTGCAAATATGGTAAATGTGCTTACACCTCTTAGAGAATTGCACCCTTTCCCATAGCTGCCAAGTGACATTTTTTGAACTTGAACTTCTGTCTTCCTCTTCCAAATCACCAACCCTGAAAAATTAGAAAATTGAGAGTGAATTAAACACAAGCATTCTTAATAGCATGTCTATCAAAATGTCCAAATCTGGTCTAGTCACAGTATCACTACTGGCATGGAACACTGGAAATGACCTTAACTGCAGGTGGGAAGGCTGAAAGTATGGCCACTTCACAGGACACTTTGAAACTTTCTAGAAAATTAAAACTAGTCTTACTGCATGATCATAAAATCATGTTTGTATTAAAAGTTAAACTACAGTGAGAATGAGGAGATAGTAATTAATAGGAATTGTGGGAGCGAGGTGGTGGGAAGAGCACAGGATTCTTAGAGCCATGAAAATACTCTTGTTGATGTGTAATGATAGATACATATCATTATGCATATGGAAAAACCAATAATATTTGTTCCATCAGGTGTGAACCCTGCTTTTCACTTGAGTATCCAGAGATATAATACAAGGGTTATCCTCTTTTTAAAAACGTGTCCGATCCTGGGGCCAGAGCGATAGCACAGCGAGTAGGGCGTTTGCCTTGCACGCTGCCGACCCGGGTTCCATCCCCGGCATCCCATATGGTCCCCCAAGCATCGCCAGGAGTAATTCCTGAGTGCAAAGCAAGGAGTAACCCCTGAGCATAGCTGGGTGTGACCCAAAAAGAAAAAAAAACGTGTCTGATCCTGCATTCAGCCCTCCAACCATCCATATGAACCCCTGAACACTGCCAGGTATGAACCATGATATGGAGCCAGGAGTTAGCTCTGACACCACTAGTTGTGGCCCAATATTGAAAACCCTGAAGCAAAGCCAGAATAAGAGTTATCTAAAGGGACACCTGAAACATACACAGAGACAGAAAGGAGAAGAGTATCAGTGAGTGTGTTTGATCTGACAACACTGTTTCAATGCCCAGTGAGAAGCCAGAGAGATGAGGGTTTTGTAGGCTGCAAAGCTGTAGTGCAGAGGAAACCATAGGAAAAGAAATGTTTTTTTCTTTTTGGGTCACACCTGGGTACAGGGGTTACTCCTGGCTCTGCACTCAGGAATTACCCTTGGCGGTGCTCGGGGGACCATATGGGATGCTGGGAATCGAACCCCGGTTGGCTGCATGCAAGGCAGGAAAAGAAATGGTTTAACAGCTCTCCCAATTACCTGCACAAATATCAGGCAGGACCTCAGAAGACATATGACAGAAGCCTTGGAATAACTGGGGGACATCGTTGATAAAGATGGGGACATCAAGACTCCTGCCACTGATCACCTGGAACCTCCTTAGTGGGATTGACTGGTCTTATAAAATTTACCGTTTTAATTAGAATATGAATAATAGTTCAGAATAAAAATAGTGAGCATCAGAGTTATGGCAAGCTTAATAAAAGAAGGCACTGTGGAAAAGTACTGATATATGTGTATTTAAATGTATTTAAATTGAATCACCGCGAGATAGACCATTAAAAATCTATTCGTGATTGAAAGTACACACCTACTATTAAGTTTTTAAAATACAAAGTACAGATCAAACACATGCTCATCTGTATACGTGGATGGGTCATGCACGTGTGTCCACGCGCAACGCCCCGGGCTCAGGTGGCGAGGAAGGTGGAGGGGGCAGAGCTCTGCGCACCAGGATGCAGAAGCAGCTCATCTCTGATTGCAGCCAGCGGGTCTGCCCACCCCCAGCTGCTGCCCAGACTCTTCATCCGCAACGTCCTGAGAACACGATGTGCCTGAAGGCTGAGCTGCCCCTAATGATAGGCCCCTGGAAACAATGTTTCTCTTCTGGCCTCCCATCAGCCACCGGGGCCGCAGCTCGGGTCCATCCCTTCTCTTGGGGCTCAGCCATTTCATCAAGGGCTGGAGGGGAAGCTGCTGCCGGAGACCACGAGAGGCTTCTGTCCCACCAGAGGGACCCACAGAAGCCAGCGGGACGCCGACGAGACCCCGAGGTGAGGGTCTGCAGGACTGTGAGTGTCCAGGCTCCACACCTCCCTGAGACCGGGAGGCAGAGCTCTGGGGGCAAGGGGAGGCTCAGAGGGCAGGAGATGGGCACAGCCTCTCCTGAGCAAAGGCAAAGGACCCCGAGGGAGGCCGGAGGGGACCCACAGAACACAGCTGTGTCCTGCTGAGGTTGCCAAGGAACCCAAGGCGCGGTTTGGGGGGATGGCACGCTTCCCTCCCGGCCTCGATGGAACTCTGGTGGTGAAGCTGGGTCGTACTGGGACAGGGCAGAGGGCAGAGGGGTGGCCGCAGTCTCTTCTGAGCCAAGGTAAGACCAGAGGGGCACCGAGACCCTCAGAGAATCCAGCCAGTGGCGCCAGGCATGTGGGCGGTGCCCAAATATGCCGGCCCTACTAGAGTCTGGGGTCTGAGCGTAGCGGGGCGTTGCGGCAGAGCAGCTACAGGCTGGCAGCGGGAGGGTCCACTCTGGCTGGAGTGAAGGTGCTGAACCCAGTGAGGACAGGGGGGCCCTGCAGATACCCTCTCCCCTCTGCAATATCGGGAACACTCACGGGCTTGTGGGATATGCCCTCCTCTCTGCACACCCCGTGTGAAAGTGGGGAATCAAGGCGTGTGCTGAGGGCGGATTTTAAGGGAGAAGTGAAAGTTCTTGGGCCCTAATCAGAGTTACTCTTGGGAGCTGCAGGCCTGCTGATCGCCCGTGGTGACCTGCTTTCTGCACCTGGCTCTGAGCTGGGGGCTGAGCATAAGATCCGGTCTCCAGGTCGGCCCAGGGAGAGCTCAGATGCTCCGGGCAGCCGAGACAGAATCAGAGGCAGATTAGAGGGATCTTGAAGCCCTGGAGCCAGGCAAAGCCAAGGAAACCGTCGCGTGACATGAGTTGTCAGTTCTGGCTCATGGGGAATCATCTGAATACCAGACTTACTCTGAGGACTAGTTACGAGGAGCAGCAAATCAGGTGACCAGAGTGGGATGCACATGCCTCACTGCAGTTAAAGGGAGGGGCTGAGGGAGGACGGACTGGCCTTGACCCCAGAAGCGAGGAGCAGGATCACAGCCCGCTGATGCTGCGGGACCTAGAGGCAGTGACGGACCACGTGGGATCATGTTTTCTATTAACACCCGGGACAGTGCGGAGATGCAGTGTGTGCAAAAGCCAGGGCTCCAGGTCAGCAGGAGGAGGACTCTGTTCTCCCAGGAGCCCCGGGAAGGACAAAAATTCAGCATGGAGAGTCTGGATAGATAGTACAGTGGGTAGCGGGCTTGCCTTGCTCCCATTTAATACCCAGTATGGTCCCCAGAGCAATACCTGAAGGCAGAGCTAGATGTAATATAGAGCATCAGCAGGTGTGACCCAAAAACAGGGGAGAGGAGAAAAGAGGGGACTTAAGGGCTTAGGTCCCCAGACCAGTGAAGACCCCTTAAAAGCATACACATGCTGCGTCATGGTGAAAGCCCAAAAAGGGCTGAACCTTGAGCCACCCGCAGCTCCGCATCTGGCAGGACTGGGCACATGACCTAGGAACTGGGCAGAGGGCCGCAGAGGCAGGGCCCAGATCACGCTCCCGCATCCTTGCATGTTTTCCTGTTTCTGAAGCTCCTTTGATCACAGGTGCTGTTGGGTGTGTGGCGTGAAAGCAGCATGTTCTGGGAATTCCAGAATCACCCAAAATTAGCCCTGATGCTGATTCCAGAAGATGGCGTTAGGGGCAGCCACGGTCAGACTGAGAAGTCCCAAACCCTCACTCACAGAAGCTAGGAGAGTAGGAGTTAGTTTTATGCCTATGTATGGAGACAGCTCCCGCTCCTTAGTCCACACAAAGGAAGTTTACACTCTCCAGGGAGGATGGAAGGGAAGGTGCAAAAACGCAGGAGAGCTGAAAGAGCAAGCAGAAGAAATGGCTGAGAACGGGGGTGGGCAGGAGCCTCTGAGGTCCCTGATCAAATAAAGGGAGGGACTCTGTGCATAGTTGATGGAAACAAATGTGTTGTGCCCTGTGGGGAGTGAGTCCAAGAGCCACGATAAGAGTCCCTCGGGAATAACTTTGTAATCTATGGTGATTCAATAAACAATACTGCTTTTGAAAATCAGGCCCTAGGGGGAATGTCTGAGCCCTGCCACAGTGGCATCTAATATGTGGCAGGACACTTGATGGAGGGAGGGGGCGGCTTTGCACCTGTGTGAAGCACCTCCTGAAAGTAAGTGGACTTGTCTTCATTAATGAGAATGTCTGGTCTGTGTGCGCATCCCCTAGGCTTCTACGAGTCGGGGGCTCATCCATCGAGTCGGGGGCTCATCCACCGCTTCCGGCCCATCCCTTACTGAATTCTGGGGACCTGTGGTCATCAGCTCATCAGTTCTACTCAGCTCCATTATTGAGGCGCTTTTCTTCCTGCACTTCAAGCACATAGTTCCTTTCTCGCAGACTGTCCTTTACTAGTGGTTTCTCTCTGGGGTCTCAGTTCTAATCTACTGGTCAAACAAACAGTGTAGCCACATTCCAGAACCATACAGTTTTTGATACAATATAATTTAAAACCAGGAAGCGCAATATCTTCCAAATTCTTTTGTCTCAGAAAGACCTTGGTTATTCAGGGAGTTTCAAAGTTTTAGACACATTCTCCTAGCGTAGCAAACACTTAAAGCTATAAGCCCTTTGGAATGTCATGGGAATTTTTATGGGGGCTGCATTGAACATGTATAGTATTTTGGGTAGGATGGTCATCTAAGAATGTTGATTCCTAGAACACATGAAGATGGGATGTTTTTCTTTTTTGAGGTGTCTTCTACTGTTTGTGTCATTGTAATTTCTTCTCAAGCTATCATTCTTTCACACTGATTGCTAAGTTGATTCCTAGATACTTTATGTATGCATCACTCATTTTGTAATTTAGATGGTGTTTTGTTTATTATGTCCACATGGTTTCTTGATGTTGTCCCATTCTCAGCCCTGGCTAGCTCCAGGCAGCAGAGTCCCTGAGTGCAAGCTCACTTCTATTTGTTGGTTGTCCTACAGACTGATGTGGGCTGTACTCAAGGTGGGGTTTCTGGTTCTGAGGTGTGGAGGAAGAACATGCTTTGTCAGCCTGAAGATTAAAACCCTAGGAGGACATAGGGAACCCACCTCAGTATGGAAGCCCCTGGCCTTTTGATCACAGGAGGGAAAAGTCATTGGGGTGGAAGGGAGATGCAGGTGTGGATATCTGTGTCCCTCAGAAAACAAGACCTGGTTCTTAGAGGACATCTGAGCGTTGTGGGAGCCTCTGCTCTGCACAGCCCCAGTAACTGTCTAGTTCAGGTGAGGACCTGAGTGGTCAGTGACTGAATCAAAGCCCTGACAAATGGAATAGCATAGAAATCTGACCTTCCTCTGCTCTCTGGCTGGGCCCTGCTCACTTGCACAGATTCTCAGGATGGGAGGGCCTTGCTCAGTGGTCTGCACACAGGCTATCTTGAGGGGACCCCAGGAGCTGGAGGGGCTCCAGAGGAGGAGCCAGCAGTCTCCCCATGCAGGATCCTGGGAGACCCCTGGAAGACTATGAGCACAGAGATGATCCCCACCAGTGGATACTGGCCATCTGCTCAGTGTCCCCATTTACTCCAGCCCAAAGTCAGCCACGAGCAGAGGTTTTGACATTTGTGTCTTATTGTTTCTTCCAGGCTTAGGTGACATCAGTCCAGAAGGACAGAGCTTGTGGCTATTTGCACCTCTTCATTTGTGTGGGTAAGTTTCCATTGGTTCAAAATGTGTTCTCATTGAGGGACCATGAGCTTCTTTGACTGTCTGCTGGTGTCCTGGAGAGGCAGAGGACTGTGCAGAGAAATACGGCACAGCCCAAGAAACATGCATCACCAAACACATTGAGCACCAGGTGTACTTCAGCATGGTACACTGAGTCCCCCTCCCTTGTGATCCACCTGCCTAGTCCCCCTCTGAATACCACATTTCTGTGGTACCATCCACTGTGTTTGGAGTTGATTTTGCTTTATCTTACTGAGCTTTTCTCCTCTGCTGCCCACATATGAGTGGGATAATCTAATAGTTTTCTTTCTCCTTCAGGTAAGTCAACTTTGTGAGGGCCCCAAGGGTGCAGGTGGCACCACGGCCTCTTACACCCCGTGTCTCCCTTTGGCTTGCAGCTCATCAAGTACCACTCGTGAACATGCCTGGTGCCTGTGCCATTTGTGACGCCATGCCTCATGGTCATAAGTGTGCGGTCTGCAAGGCTGAGGAAGAAGGTCAGTACTCAAAATTGGCCCAGAGTCAGAAGCATGGGAATCTGTACAGGCTGGGAAGGGGAAGACCGAATTCCCCTCCTTCCCCTCCCACTCTGTCCTGTTTCAGGACACCCCAGAGGACATGGAACCTCCTGGATTAAACAGTGCTCACAATGGTCCTTGTAAAAGTCCGTTCAAGGTCTTTGTCTCCCCTAGGGAACCAGCCTTTCTCTCTAGGACGCCAGGGCAATGACAGAGCCACCAGCCGAGAAAATGAAGGACCAGACCGTCGGGAGGGTGCAGAAGAATCCCGGGTCTCTCGCCAAGAGGCATTGTATGAGAAGATGCCTCGTCTTCTGGGGTTCCTGCTCCTCAAGTTCTGCAGTAAGGAGACGGCCACTAAGGAAGAAATGATGAGAACCGTCCTAAGTAATGATGAGGAGCACTTCCATCTCATCTTCAGCCAGGTCTGTGAGTGCTTGCAGCTGGTTTTTGGTGTTGATGTGAAGGAATTAGATCCTGAGGTCCCGAGCTATGCCATGATTACCAGTCTGGGCCTCACTTATGATGGGATGGTGAGCCCAGATCAACCAATCCCCAATACTGGCCTGCTGATCATAGTCTTGGGAGTCATCGTGCTGGCAGATGGTTGTGCCTCCGAGGATGACATGTGGGGGGCATTGAGATTGGTGGGAGTATATCCTGGGAGGGAGCATTTCATCTATGGGGAACCCAGGGGGCTCCTCACTAACGTGTGGGTGCAGCAGCAGTATCTGGAGTACCGGCAGGTGCCTGGAAGTGACCCTGCTGTTTACCAATACCTCTGGGGCCCCAGGGCCCGCGCTGAAACCAAAAGGGAGAAGATCCTGGAGGTTTTGCTTATTCTCTACAATTGTGAGCGCAGGCCATTCCTCACGCTACCTAATATATCACAAATTGGAAGAGGAGGAGGTGGCCTGAGCCATTGATGCAGAGATCTACAGGGCAGTTGGGTTTCCAGGTGTCAGTTCCAATAGCCACTCACTGAAGTATATTTTGCAGTACTCATCCCTATGGTTATTTGAAAAGTATCCTTAGAAAAATTTCAAATGTGGTTTATACTAGAAAAAGTATGAGATTTACATGTATTTGTGAATGACAATGAACTCCCTCATAGTTGCACCCTACTGATTTGTTAAACAAATGGAAACAATACCACCAGTTTGTGAACTCTATATGATAATTGAGCATTGGAATAGAAATTTCCCTGAAAATGTAACTGATGTTGTGTTCAATCCAGCCATATGAAGAAAAAAGAGTGAATTTTGTACTCCATAACAATTAATTTCTCTAAAAAATAAAACGTGTGTGTCGCCTGGAATTCATTCAATTATGAGTAATATTGCCTCATTTGTTAGGTATACACTGAGTCTCTACACTTCTGAGGACACTTTTTACTGGTAGGGACACAAGGATGAGTGGGCTGGACCTGATAGAGAATAAGTGATAGAGTGGAACCATATTCATTGAAAGGGAAGGTTAGAGGCTTTGTAAGACCATGTGACCCATGAAAGTGGGAATAGGAAGTGGGGATCCAGTAGAAAGGAATCGAGTGTGACTGCGTGAATCAGGTTAGTTTAGGGCCCTGGAACCTGCAGGACTTACAGGAGAAGTGATGCTCACTGAGCTGTGTGGTGTTAGGGGTCAGTCTTGAGCTGGTGTTTCCGATGGGAATGAAAGGACTTTTACTGAATTATAGCAGCAACTAAATTTTATTTAATGTAACTTACTCAGAACGGGATTATATGTTCAAGAGAGAACACTGGCATGGGATGGAGAGATGGTCCAGTGGATAAGGCATTTAATCTGCATGTGGCCAACATGAATTCCAATGATTCCCAGCATCTCATATGATTCCCTAGCACTTCCAGGAGAAATTCCTGAATGCAGGGTTTGGAGTGACCCTGAGAGTAATTGTATGTGTGTGTCTCTGTGTGTCTGTAGGGGACGAGAGAGAGAGAGAGAGAGAGAGAGAGAGAGAGAGAGAGAGAGAGAGAGAGAGAGAGAGAGAGATCTCCAGACTGCATCCAAGGGGGTTGATGGAGACACCTGAGCGAAACCTCCAGGGACAGGTGTGAAAGTATGTATGTCTCCCCGTGCTCTGTGACAAGGTTATTTACTCATGTTGTTCCCCATCACCTGCCAGGGTTTCCTAACAAGCACACAAACGGGCTCTTCCTCCTTGAACACAAGTCACTGGGAAGGCCTGTTCTCCCTACCCAGCAGCACCAGAAAGTCTCCAGAGAAGGACAGTGAAGTTGGTCACCTGGTTTGCACCTTGGTCACCTATTAGTAAGGACTAAATTTAGGTGGTAAAGAAAGGATGTGCATAGAGGCTTTCCCTTAGTAGAAGCTGGCAACTGGAAAAGGGGCTGATCCCTGAATTGGGTTGGCGGGGTCCTACAGTTCCTGAAATCCCACTGAGTATTGAATGAACCCTCTTCTGCGTGGGCTCATGCAGAACATGGTTTCCTGATGTTATCAGCTTAACAAATAGCTGAAAAATCATTCAAATATTGATAGAAATCAATTTTCATAGATTGTGGGTTTGGAGGCCAAAATATTTGGGAATCAAACAATCCTTAAAATTTGCTACTGACACCCCCAGAGAGACACTTCAGTGGCTTTCCATCCATGAGGCCCAGATCTGTTCGCCCCCACAGGGTCCTTGAGGGCCACTGGGTGAGACCTGGGAGGAGAGAGAAAGGAGGGCTCCCTGACTACAGCTGTGTGCAGACTGAAAAATTGAAAATTTCAGTTCTAGTCAGTCACAGAGCCAGCTTTATCAATACGTCTCTCTAGTCCCATGAACACCGAGACTGCTTTGCTGATGAAGAACCTGGAGCTCATACGTGGTCAGTGCTCTGCCTTTCGAGAACTCGTGCTGAAGCACACTGCTGGGAACTCAGCTATAATAAGTCCTCACTGCACTGACTCAGAGCATCTTCTGTGCCTTCATTCTGCTCTCTCCTCCACACTCGGTCAGGTTTCTCTATTGGCTAAAGTCAGACTCTTTCCAAAGTAGTAAAAGACAAGCTCATGGTGACAGGAATATCAATCCAAGTGTGCCTGAGCACGGGATTTTGTCCAGAAGGCTCCTGCTTGAACGGCAGAGCATTCTGTCCGCAGACCCCCTGTCTAGGCATTTCCTTGTGGCCCAAGAACTTTCCCCGAATTCTGTTGCCCTTCTCCTGGGTTTCTGCTGTCCACATCTGGAACACTTCATGATGACCAGCTGGCCACTGCGCTTCCTTTCATAGGAGTCATGATCTCCCAGCTCTAACCCAGCTGGACAGTGCAGGCCTTCAACTGCGGATGTCCCGTTTGTTTCGCGCCACTCACTGGTGTCCACCATGAGTATCTTGGAGCTGTTCTTTTTCCCAGGAGGATATTCAAGGGATGACTAGCTTAGGGTTTCCAATTCCCCCCCAGTAAACTCAGATTTGAATTTCTGCTCCTGCATTCTAGAAAGTGGCCATCAGAGGTCTTGCTCCAAAAGACAGAATTTTCATCAGCATTCAATAGGAGTGGGTTTGTTGGTGTGAAATCATACTTTAGCAAATTACTCAATATGGATTCCTTTGAAGAAGTGAGAAACTGAACTCATGGAACACACAGAGTCATGTAAACTAAGGGTATCTCAAAAATAAAAGTGCACATTGCTGTGCCTTTTTCAGATTGCGCTCTTGAGGCATTGTGCAGTCTCTGGACAAAGCCACATGAAACACCTAAGAGCCTCATAGAGGCATTTTGGCTGAGAACATAGCAGGAAAAATCAAGAAAAATTGTTTGCAGTGAATTAGGAGGAGTGTGCGAGAGACTCACAAAAGGTTTATCAAGAATATACAATAATAAAATTTAGAAAACTGGCCTAAAATTATTTTTTTATTGAATCACCGTGAGATAGTTACAAGCTTTCATGTTTGGGTTACAATCTCACAATGATCAAACCCCATCCCTCCACCATTGCACATTCCCCACCACCAATATCCCAGGTATACCCCCCATCCCACATTCCCCCTGCCTCTAGCCTAAAATTCTTATGGGACAAAAGCAAAAGGTAATGTAGCTTCATGGGAAACCAAGGATGAAAACTGAGAAAGTCATAGAAATATAATTTGGAGACATAAATAGGGGAGCTGTTACCAAATGTTGTGGTATAGAGCAGACATCCTGTCTCATGAGCTCGAGATGGTCCACAGACATGAAATTCTGTCACTAATCAAGCCACGGTAAAGCTACAGTGGGAAAAAGAAGTTTTGAGCAGATATCTTCTAAAAGATATAACAGAAAAAAATTACAAGGAGGTCTTTACAGTAAAATTTAGAAATTTCTCAGTGAAATGACTTTAGGTGAGAAGGGAATCACACAATATAGTCAAAATGCGGATGAAAAAGATTTTCAACTGAGGCGTTTTACCCTCCTAGGTTGTGATTCCAAATAAGACAGATAAAGAGACCCCTTAACAAATTAAAATTTCTGGAGGATTTAGAATGCTGCGGCTGGGTCCCTTGGGGCAGGAGGGGCCTCATCTGCCCCATCCAGGATGCTTGAATGAAGCAGCCTGGCACAGACCCCAGTGGCATGGCTATAGCAATGTGGCTTAATTCTCTCTTCTGAGAGAGAAGCATGTTGGATCTCTGGATCTCAACTGTGGATGAGATTATCTGGTGCCAGCCAGAGGTGGCTTGTGGGTGTGACTGCCAAGATGCTGGAAACGTGGGGGACATAGGCAGAAATCAACTCTTGCCATGTTGGTTTCTGAGGCACATCCAGTTGAGCTCAGGGCTTACTCTTGGCTCTATACTCAAGGATCACTCCTAGTGGGACACGCAGGACCATATGGGGTGCCAGCGATTCACCTGAGTCCCACACATTCAATGCATGCTCCCTCCCTACTGTATTATCCCTCCTGTCCTGAATTCTTAAATTTTTATAATTACAATTATTGTAACTTATGGTGCTAAAGGAAAAACGCTTTAAAAACTGTTGTTGACATAATGATCTTAAATGTTAATCGTCAGAGTTCACCAACTTAAAAGTTTGGAGTGTGTTACTGAATCAAAAAGCCATATGGCTGTCCACTGCCTACAGAAACCTATTTTAATACTAGCAACACATATACCAAATGAATCTTTAGAATGTTCAAGAGAATAATCAGTGGACTCAGCAACTGCAGTCATACAGAAAAAAACAACTTAGCAATATCCCATCCATTTGAGTAGTATTCCTTCCATTAAGATTGCAATGAGGATCCAAAGGAAAGGATCCAGAAAGCCTGGAATGTATGGAAATCTTGCTTTGGACTCTTTCAAGTATATGCTCATGAGTTTAAATCCCAGGGGTCCCACATGATCTGACTGTGGTCTTGGTGCTGATGATTTTTGAGTCTGGCATCCCTGCTGTGTGTGATTCTGGATCCCATGAAAACCAGTAGAGGCAGAGGAGAAAATCAAAAAGCAGAGATGCAAGCATAATTATGCATTTCACTGCATCAAAGTGTACTGAAAGAAATTCAATGGCTGATCATAGAAACCCTATTTCCAATATAATCTTAGGTAGAATACGAAAAACAGTGACAAATTTTCCTCTGAGCTTTGACAGTGACCACCTGCAACCTCCTTGCTGCTATTAGACTGACCTTTCAAAAATTATTTGAGCAAAATGAGTTAAGACTTTCCAATAAAAGTGCAAAGTAGTGTGATATTTTCAAAAACGAGACATTGTCTGCAAAAGCACCTGTATACCAAAGTCTTTCTCAACAAAAATGTCAATTATATTTAATCGACAAAATACATAGGGCCATGCATTAATAGTTTTGGGTCTACCTATGTGGCATATATGTGCACGTGCATCTTTGCACAAATGGTTTTCCTATGTTATCCACACTGGCACCAGGTGTGGGAAAAGTTTCAGCCTAGAATGGCAGGTGGAGAAGTTAGTCAGTGCTCTCCATGAATGTCAGATCCGAAAGCAACTTGCCCAGGCCCATCCCCGACCTCTCAGTGCTGCAGCTGCGGCTCAGACTAGTCCTTCTTCAGATCCTGAGAACACAATGTTTCCATTCTGTGTTCACTGCTAAGAAGACTTCTTGGAAAGAAGAGAGTTTTTCTCTGACCTCCCAGGGTGCAGCAGCTCTTTCATGCCTTCCTCCTGGGACTCAGCCCTTTCTGTGCGGTTGGAGTGAAGTCACTTGTGTGTAGAATGGTCGAAGGCACCTGTGTCCCAAAGAAGCGGAGACACTGAGCCCAGCTGCTTTCCAGTGGCCCGGGGTATGCTTTTGGGGTTTCACATTCCCTGGGGCTGGAGCGACAGTACAGCGGGTAGGGCATTTGCCTTGCCTGTGGCTGGCTCGTTTTCGATCCCCAGCGCCCCCTTTGGTCCCCTGAGCACTGCAGGAGCAATTCCGGAGTGCAAAGCCAGGCGTAAGCATGGAGAAGTAGGGGAGCGTTGCCAGGTGTGACCCAAAAAGGAAAAAAAATTGGGTTTCATCTTCTTCTTTGCTCATCAAATCTGACCTCGGGGAATAAGAGCTTGCGTTTGAGGGGAGCAGCCCAAGGTGGCAGAGGGCAGGAACAGCCCTGCTGGAGTGGAAGTGAGGGCGACAGAGGACACTGAATCCCTTGGAACTCTGTTCCCTGGAACCTCTGGAAGGCAGAAACAAGATGTGACCGCTGCTCACTTCAAGCTGGAGAGGGCGGCGTGCAGAGGCCGGGAGCTGTGTGAGAGCAGCTTCAGGAGTGAGGCAGAAGGGCCCAGCTAGGCCAGGAGTCACAGAGTCTCAGTGCAGACCCCAGGGAAGGACAGAAGGGACCCATACAGCCTAGCTCCACCCCGTCACTGCCCCAAGGGAGTCCAGGCATGGGTGTGTGGTGGGTGTTCCCCTCCCTTACCCTCAGAACTCAGGGCTTCTGATGCTGATGTCTGAGGGGTGCAGGCTCCCTGTTTCATCCTTCCTTTGAGAAATCAGAGAAAAAGTCCTGAGGGAGCCCTGAGGAGAGGACTCTCGACCCTCCTCAGAATGTCTTCTAGGTGACCCTAGTAGGGAGACAAGGTCATCATGCTGTGCGGCATTTGGGTCTCCCTGTCAGGAGAAGGAAAACATGTTCACAGCACTGGGACACTTGCCTTTGGGAATCAGGTGGGGACCCTAAAAGTAACCTGAACCCACAGTTGCTTGTCACCCCTTGGTACAAAGTCAGGGCTTCTAGTTCTTTTTTGGGGAGGTGGGGCAAACCCAATGATGCTCAGAGGTTTCTCCTGGTTCTGTGCTCTGGAATTACTCCGGGTTAGGCTCAGGACCCATTTGTTGTGCTGGGGATTGGACCTGGTATTCCATATGCCAGTTCATGCCCAGAAGGATAAACTACCTCTCCGGCCAAGAGATTCATGTTCTGAAACAGGGAATCATGTATTATGGAGCAGAAATTCAGGTGTGAAGAAGTGGCTCATTTCATGGCTGCATAATATTCCATCTTGTACATACACAATCCTTTTGATATACTCTTTCCATAACTGGGTATAATACTAATCACTGAAATGAACTTGTTTGTGCACGTATGTTTGCTACATTACATGTGTGTTTGGGTTTGGAAGCCAGTACGTGTAATCTCTAAGTAATAAAGCAGCTCTAGTCTTGGGTTTTGGAGAAATCTCTACACTGGTCCACATAGGCTCTGAACCAGACTCTTATTTTCACCATGAGTGAACTAGAGTTCCTTCTTTTGGGAACCACATCACAACCCCACTGACACTGGTTGACCTGGTTCTTCTGTGAAAGGCAAATGCCCTAACTCTGTATTTTTGCTCAGGTCCCAACAAACTCTTGATGGGGACTGGCAGCCACAACTGACCACGTGCTCAAAGCTAACTCCTAAATCTTCACTCAGGGATCACTCCTGGTGGGCTCTGGGGACCGAAAGAAGTGCTGGTGATCTAATCTAGGTCAGCCACATGCAAGGCAAGCAACCCATGATACCAATCTCTTCAGCCCAACCAACTCTCCTTATATTACTTCTTGCCCACCTGTCATACTCATTATGGAAGTGTCACTTTGTCTCTTGTCAATTTATTTCACTTTTTTGTGGCTACACTCTGTATTTTCAGGGCTTACTACATTCTCTGCACACAGGGCTAAACTTGACAAGTCTCTAGGGACCATATGTGATGCTGGAGGTTGATGTCTGGTCCCGTGTGCATGGGGAGAACCCTATACACTGTGCTACTGATTAAGATCCCACTTTATTTTAGTTTTGGGGACTTCTCCTGACCCTGTGAGCAGGGATAAATGCTTGGTTTCTGCTCAGGAATCAGTTCCTGGATGTGCTCACAGGACCACATGTGGCCACGAAACGGTTTCTTTACCTATGTCTTATCTCAGGACATCATTCTCTATTTCTTTTGGGTTTCCTTGAGACTTTCAGTGTTCTGTGTGGTCTGGGTATTAGTACTTTTCTCATGTTTGCGTGTTGTTTGTGTATCCTCTTCCATAGCATGTCTTTGATTTGAAGTGTGATTTTCTGTTGCTTTTAAAAATAATAAAAGCTTTTTATTTTCATTTTTCTCATTTGTTTACATATATTTCCATTTGTTTCCTCATGGGATTCATCACTGATAACACTTTTGAAGTCAGTATCCTAGAACATTCTGCCAAATTTTCCTCACCATATTTTATGTATAACTAATAAGTTTGAATTATTTTTGGTATAAATTAATATATTATTCTACTTGTATTTTTTGCCTGAGTTTAAACATTTTTCCAGTCCCATTTATTTATTTATTTATTTTTATTAATAGTTTATTTTTAATTAGTGAGTCAACATGAGGGTACAGTTACCGATTTATACATTTTTGCCCTCATGTTTCCCCCATACAAAGTTCGAGAACCCATCCCTTCACCAGTGCCCATTCTCCACCACCAGTAAACCCAACATCCCTCCCACCCCTTTCAGTCCCGTCTCCCCCCACCCCACACTGCCACTATGTCAGGGTATTCCCTTTTGTTCTCTCTCTCTCTGATTAGGTGTTGTGGTTTGCAATAAAGGTGTTGAGTGGCCATTGTGTTCAGTCTCTAGTCTATATTCCGCCCACATCACCCTTCCCCCACATGACCTCCAACCACGTTTTACTTGGTGTTCCCTTCTCTGAGTTGCCCAGAATGAGAGACCAGCCTCCAAGCCATGGAGACAGCCTCCTCCAGTCCCATTTATTGAAGAGGCCTTCTTTACTCCACTTCATATTTCCAGCTCCTTAGTGAGAGAATATCTGTCCATGTAGTGAGTGTTTATTTTTTGGTCTCTCAGTTTTAATTCAGTTTACTCATATGTTCTAGCCTCTTGTTAGCTTATGCTGTTTTGTTTACTGCAGTATTAATGTATTTGTAAAGTAAGAAACTGCAAAAGAATCTCAATTTATTTTTCTCAAAATGGTTTTAGACATTTACTGTGTCTTGTGAATGTGCAAACGTTTTAATTACCACATTTTGAGTCCTTTTCTTATGTCATGACAATTTTCATGGGGATTATATTGAATAGGTGGTATAATATCTTGCTTGGGATGGTAATTTTGCCATAGGGATTCTACATCCCATGACCAGGGAATGTTTTATTTTTCCTGGTGTTTTCTTTCATTTATCACATATAGTGACCTACTGTTTTCAAACTATTATTGTTTTATAACGTCCAAGTAGATTCCTAGGTAAATGAGTTTCCTTCACACTATTTTGAATGGCATACATCAAATAAACTTTATCTTCTAAATACACATTGGATTTTTACTTTTGTAGTTTCTGGAAAGGTAGCTTAAGAATTGCAATAGATGGGCTGGAAAGAGAGCACATCAGGGAAGCTGCTCTCATTTCATGTGGTTGTTCTGACATAGTCCATGGACCCAAAATTGGTCCCCCAAGTACTAGCAGGAGTGATTTCTGAGCCCAGATGCAGGCATAAACCCTGGATGCAGCTGGGTGTTTCCCTTATAAAAAAGAACAGCACAAAAGTGATGAGGAAAAGTGTCCTCACCGATTTCTCCGCGCCCACACCCCCAGAATGACTGACGAAGAGGATGGAGCTGCTTGGGACACCGGCAGCCCACCTGCAACCTGCAGTATGTGACTTGAGAGTTTCCGCCAGGTCCCCCGAGCGGGGGCCTGGCGTTTCTCTTTTTTTTTTCTTTAATCTATCTCTCTTCCCCTCAACCTCTGGGCACAGCACAGCATCTACCCCACTTCTGAGCACAAAATGGAGAGACGCACCCAAGTGCGCGGCGCGGCTGGCGGGGGATCGAGGGCGGGGAAGTACCGGTCTCCGCCCACATCGGACACTTAAAGAGAGTGCAGCCACGTGGGCTTTCCCATTTCTCCGCGCCCGCACCCCCAGAATGACTGACGAAGAGGATGGAGCTGCTTGGGACACCGGCAGCCCACCAGCAACCTGCAGTATGTGACTTGAGAGTTTCCGCCAGGTCCCCCGTGCGGAAATCTCTCTCTCTCTCCTTCAACTTTTTCCCTGGACTTTAGACAGAAACCCAAAACCGCGCGGCCGCTGCCTCGGCCGCGCGACCTAATGTCATCTTAGTATCAGCAATATGTAATGGTTCCTTCTTAATGGGTCGGACTTTTGTGGGTGATCCTAACAAGAATAGTAAGTATTTTGTTGAAATATTGAAGGCAATCAAAATGGTAGCCATCTCTCTAGACTGAACTAAGCTATATCCCCACGCTGGCTGAGAAGAAATATCCTTCTTTCTTGGGAAGAAACGTGGCGTGGTGTCAAACATAGTGTGATGTCCATTAAGCAAACAGACCTGGTGGCGTGGGAATGGGAAATAAGGGGAAAAATTAGGTACACGGACCAGCGGGACGCTGGTGGTATCTCGAGCCGGAGCCGATATCAGCGCAAGAGCTTTGGTTCCAGAAACTGCTTCCAGACACTCTACTAGACTATCAACTAAGCCAGAGCCCCACGCCGGCTGATGACGGGAAATAACCATCCTCCTCGGTTTTTTTTCCCTTTGTCAGACAGCGTGGCGATTACTAAACAGGCGTGAACTCGGTGGCGCGGGGCAAGGGGGAAAAAGAAAAGTTATGTAACAAACAGCAGGACTTAATATCTCTATATGCTTAGTAATGGAGAATTATCAAATGCCTCATTGGCAATAGGATTGTCTTTTTCTTTTTGGGGGGAAACCCCAGCAACGGTAGTGAGTTGTGTGTTGAAACATGGAATGTAATCGAGATAAGCGCAAATGAAGTGAAACTTATCACGTATAAGGGTGGGGACTAGGGAGGTGGGAGGGGGCGGCAGATATACTGGGGGGGTTGGGGATGGAAGATGGGCACTGGTGAAGGGAGGCGTGTTTGAATATTGTATAACTGACATAATCCTGAGAACTTTGTAACCCTCCACTTGGTGATTCAATAAAAAAATAAAAAATAAAAAAAGAAAAAAAGAAAAAGAAAAGTCTCCTCACCAAGAAGGGATCCTTTCTATGCAAGTATAAATGCATCAACATTTGTGATATAAGAGTTACTTACCAATGAGAAGGTGAGATCATGCTCCCATTTGTATACAAAACTTTGGAAGAGGCACATTAGGCCTTTCAGATGAAGAGAGACTATTTTTTGAACTCATGGTTAGTACTGGAATCATAGTCACATGGGATTTTACTTTTCTGTTTGTTTTGGTTTTGTTGCCTCACGCAGCACTGCTCAAGATTAGTCCTGGCTCTATCCTAAGTGAGCACTCCCAGTAAGGTAGGGGAACCCTATGTGATTCGGAGTATCAAGCCTGGCTAAGCCACAAGCAAAGCAAATGTCATATCCACTGTCCTATTGCTGCCTCCAGGAATGTGAGTTTTTCTATGTCTATTGGTGAAGATTTATCTCAATTACAATTTCCGGTCCTCCAGTGTAAAAAATTTACCCAGATATTCACACAAGAGTCATTTTGGTCCACTTAAGAATTCCAGAAACCTTAATGGATGTGAGAGTAGAACAGAGGACCTGAAATGGGCCCTTCCACAGAGTTTTAGTTCTGGTGAATGTGTTCTACCCCAGTAATCATTCAACTTGGGAGGTTGAATTCTCTGAAAGGCCAAGTATATTTGCCAGTGGCCTCCAATTATGCAATGAAACTGAAAAGGCTGCTCCTGTATTCAAAATAATACTAAGAACTGTCTGCCACTTTGAGTATGAACCTAGGTTCCACTTCCATAACTTTAGATGTCAAAGTGAAATTTTAACAGCTCTTCAGTGAATGATTGATTCTTATCTACATTTTAATATCCCATTTTAACAATATTCAAGCATAGTAAAACTTGCAAAAATCTATAAAAATCCCAGTATTTTTGTTTCCTGATTTCAGTGATAATTTGGCCTCATTCGCTTCTTTCATCATTCTCCTGTTTTCTTCCTTTCCCCTTTCTTCCTTTTTCTTTTGTTCTTTCTTCCTAATTTCCGTCATCTTGCCCTCCTGCTCTTCTTCTTTCCTTACTTCCTTCTCCCTACCACCTTATCTCTTTTCCTTTCAAACTCCCTCCCCCCTCCTTACATACATTACATCCTCCTCTCTATTAACACATGCTTCTTCCCTACTTTCTTGCCACTGTAGAAAGAGTATAGTGTGTGAGGAACTTGCGTGTGATGCACTGATTCCTGCACTGCATGGAGTCCCCCAGATTTTTCAATAGGCGATTCCTGGGTTCAGAGGCAGGTGTAGACACAGAGCAATACCAGGTTTGGCCTCAGCCCTTGAAATATCAAATACTTATCCAGTGTGCAGAGTGCAGTGTGAATGGAACCAATGAAAGTGAAACCCAGGAATGTGTAATAATTGTAAAATATTCCACAGAATAGGATACCAGGCCAATCTGACAATGACTCATCTCCAAAAAGGTAGAGCTAATCTTCCCATCCATTAAATATGGGTTATATATTATGACTTTTTCTAAAATGTACAGTATAGAAAGAGACAGGGGAGAGCAATTTTAAAAGGGATATCTGGCTGGAGCGATAACAGATTGGATAGGACATTTGCCTTGCACACAGCAGACCCGGGTTTGATGCCTCCGTCTCTCTCGGAGAGCCCGGCAAGCTACCGAGAGTATCTCACCCAAAAGGCAATTGCCAAAAACAGTAACAACAAGTCTCACAATGGAGACGTTACTAGTGCCTGCTTGAGCAAATGATGAGCAACTGGATGACAGTGATACAGTGATACAGATCTGACAAACACTACCTTATTAGAAAAACAAGGTCGTCTGAGACTATAATGTGATATTGGAAGTAGGGAATCTGAATATAATGTCACAGAGCTGGCAATTTACCTTTCTTGACTTTATAGCCCAAAGTCATTACATCATTAAAACTATGAGAATAACATCAGAATATTTCTAGTTGAGGATCATTCGACAAAATTACTACCAGTAATTTAGAAACTGTCGATGTCATTAACAACATAAAAATTTTGAGAAGTTGCTTGAGCCAACAAAAACCAAAGTAGGCAGTCTGATTATGGTAATGTGATATTCTAGAATATCACCCAAAGAAATAATTCAATTTTCAGTGAATATTGTATTTTCAGACATAACAAGTGCATAGTTTTATTGTATGGTGAAATTCTAGGATTTTTAGGGGAACTAGTTGTGTGCATATTGAAACACTCAGAACATCTTTTTATTAAATATATATTAAGAAACTGACATAATGTTATTCATAATAGAGTTGCTTCAGGCATTCAAGTTTCCAACACCAATATCAGCACCGTTGTCTCATTCTCTCCACCATTGTTCCCAGGATCCCTCCCACCCCACAGCCATAGCCCTTCATAGGCATACAACAAACTGATTTCATATTTCTTGCTCCAATGGAACTTGAAGAAATGCAAGTACGGTTATCAGAAAATAAATCATAAGATCAATGAAACAAAGAGCTGATTCTTCGAGAAAATAAATAAGATTGATAAACCACTAGCAAGACTGACAAAGAAAGAAAGAGAGAGAACCCTAATAAATCGAATCAGAAATGAAAAGGGGGACATCATAAGAGAAACCAGTGAGATCAAAAGATCATTAGAGACTACTTTGAAGGTCTATACGCCACAAAACAGGAGAACCTAAAAGAAATGGACGAATTCCTTGATTCCTACAATCTCCCAAGACTGAACAAAGAAGACTTGGAATACCTGAATAGACCCATCAATGTTAAGGAAATTGAAACTGTAATCAAAAATCTCCCCAATAACAAAAGCCCAGGCCCAGATGGTTTCACTGGTGAATTCTTCCAAACATTTAAAGAAGACCTGTTGCCAGTTCTCCTCAAACTTTTCATGGAAATTGAAAAAATAGGAACTCTCCCAAACAGTTTCTATGAAGCATACATCTCCCTAATACCAAAAGCAAATAAAGACACTACTAAGAAAGAAAATTACAGACCAATATCCCTGATGAACACCAAAGCGAAGATCCTCAACAAAATATTAGCAAATAGGATCCAACAACTCATCAAAAAGATCATACATCATGACCAAGTGGGATTCATTCCGGGGATGCAAGGATAGTTTAACATTCAGAAATCAATCAACATAATTCATCATATCAACAAAAGTAAAGATAAAAACCATATGATCATATCAATAGATACAGAGAAAGCATTTGACAAGATCCAACATCCTTTCATGATGAAAACCCTTACCAAAATGGGGTTTGGAGGAACTTTCCTCAAGATAGTCGAAGCCATCTACCACAAACTTATGGCAAGCATTATCCTCAACGGAGAAAAGCTAAGGGCCTTTCCACTAAGATCAGGCACAAGACAAGGATGCCCACTCTCAGCACTTCTCTTCAATATAGTACTGGAAGTACTTGCGATAGCTATTAGACAAGAAAAAGAGATTAAGGGCATCCAGATAGGAAAGGAAGAAATCAAACTCTCACTATTTGTAGACGATATGATACTGTATCTAGAGAAGCCTAAAGCCTCTACTAAGAAACTCTTAGAAACAATAGACTTATACAGTAAAGTTGCAGGCTACATAATCAATACCCAATAATCCATGGCCTTCCTATACACAAACAATGAGGCAGGGGAAAGGGACATGAAAAAAGCAATCCCATTCACAATCGTGCCCCAGAAAATCAAGTACCTCGGAATCAGCTTAACCAAGGAAGTAAAAGACCTCTACAAAGAAAACTAACTATAAAACGCTACTCCATGAAATAAAAGAAGACATGAGGAAATGGAAACATATACCCTGCTCGTGGATAGGGAGAATCAACATTGTCAAAATGGCAATACTCCCCAAAGCATTACACAGATTCAACAAGATTCCTATAAGGATACCCATGACATTCTTCAAAGAAACGGATCAAGCAATCTTGAAATTCATATGGAACAACAAACACCCACGGATAGCTAAAACAATTCTTAGGAAAAAGTGATGGGAGGCATCACCCTCCCCAACCTCAAACTATTACAAAGCAGTAACAAATAAAACAACATGGTACTGGAACAAAGGCAGAGCCGCAGACCAATGCAACAGGGTGGAATATCCCTAAACAAAACCCCAAATGTATGATCATCTAATCTTTGATAAGGGAGCAAGAGATGTGAAGTGGAGCAAGGAAAGCCTCTTTAACAAATGGTGCTGGCACAACTGGACAACCACATGCAAAAGAATGGGCTTAGACCTCGACCTAACACCATGAACAAAATTCAGATCAAAATGGATTAAATACCTCAATATCAGACCAAAAACCATAAGGTACATTGAAGACAAGGTCGGCAAAACCCTTCATGATATTGAAGATAAAGGTATCTTCAAAGATGACACGGAACTAAGCAATCAAGTAGAAACAGAGATCAACAAATGGGACTACATTAAACTAAAAAACTTCTGTACCGCAAAAGATACAGTGACCAGAATACAAAGACTATCTACAGAATGGGAAAGGATATTTACACAGTACCTATCAGATAAGGGGTTGATATCAATGGTATATAAAGCACTGGTTGAAATCTACAAGAAGAAAACATCCAACCCCATCAGAAAATGGGGTGAAGAAATGAGCAGAAACTTTCCCAAGAAAGAGATACGAATGGCCAAAAGGCACATGAAAAAGTGCTCTGCATCACTAATCATCAGGGAGATGCAGATCAAAACAACCATGAGATACCACCTCACACCACAGAGACTAGCAAACATTCAAAAGAACAAAAGCAACCGCTGTTGGAGAGGATGTGGGGAGAAAGGGAACCTTCTACACTGCTAGTAGGAATGCTGACTGGTTCAGCTTTTTTTGGAAAAAAATATGGACCATTCTCAAAAATTTAGATATTGAGTTCCCATTTGACCTAGCAATACCACTGCTGGGAATATATCCCAGAGAAGCAAAAAAGTATAGTCGATATGACATCTGCACTTATATGTTCATCGCAGCACTGTTTAAATAGCCAGACTCTGGAAAAAAACCGAGTGCCCTAGAACAGATGACTGGTTGAAGAAACTTTGGTACATCTATACAATGGAATACTATGCAGCTATTCGAAAAAAGGAGATCCTGAATTTTGCATATCAGTGGATCAGCATGGAAAGTATCATGCTGAGTGAAATGAATCAGAAAGAGAGAGACAGACATAGAAAGATTGCACTCATATGTGGAATATAGAATAACAGACTAGGAGACTAACACTCAAGAACAGTAGAAATAAGTACCAGGAGGTTGACTCCATGGTTTGGAGGCTGGCCTCACATTCTGGGGAGAGGGCAACTCAGAGAAGTGATCACCAAGTATAATGCGGTAGGAGGCCATGCGGGGGAAGGGGGATGCGGGCTGAATGTGGGCTAGAGACTGAACACAGTGACCACTCAACACTTTTATTACAAACCACAACAGCTAATTAGAGAGAAAAAACAGAAGGGAATACCCTGCCAAAGTGGCAGGGTGGGGTGTGGGGAGATGGGATTGGTGAGGGCGAGAGAGATGCTGGGTGTACTGGTGGTGGAGAATGGGCACTGGTGAAGGGATGGGTTCTCGAACTTTGTATGAGGGAAACATGAGCACAAAAATGTATAAATCTGTAACTGTACCCTCACGGTGATTCACTAATTAAAAATAAATAAATTAAAATAAAAAATAAAATAGATCATAAAAGGAAAGTTGTGATGATTGATTGTTATATGCCTTTAACCTTGCTTAATCTAGTAGAGGACAACGATATGTACCATTCAGGAGTGCCATACTCAGTAGCACAGGTTGAGAAGTTTCTCCTGTCCTTCTAAGAAACACTTTTAACACCTCTTGCAAAGCGGGTTTCCAGGCTATAAATTCCTTAAGCTGTTGCCTGCCCATGAAGCTTTGTACAATTCATTCCAATCTGAATGATCTGAATGATCATCTAATATTCTTGGTGCAGGGTAAATTTTGTTGAGTTTCTGGGCTCTATACGTCCATACCTTTATGTCTCATATGATCTCATTTGATAGAGCTGCTGTACATCTTACCAAATTTACTTTGTATGTCAGTTCTGTTTTTGGTCTTGCTGCTTTAATTGTTCTCTATCCATCTTTTGATTTGGTCATAGAAAGTATAATGTGTCTTGGAGCTTTCCTCGCAGGGTCTAATTTTGCTGGGACCCTAGAGACCTCTTGGATAATCTCTTAAGGGAAGAGGCTCTTCAGGACTTTTTATACTTTTCCTCTGGTAGGTACCATATTTTGTTATTAATCATATAAGTAGGGTTATATTTAGTCATCATGGTGGGCACTACTCTCCTCCTAGTTCGGGGCGTAGAGGGCTTTTTTAGTTCCCAATTTGTCTTTTGTATTCAAATTGCTCAATATAGTTTGGGTTACTGTGTATCTGTTCGTTCACAATTCTGTAAGCCAATCATACATTTCTTTACTTACCCAACTGGTTATCTATTATTGTGTGTTTTACGTGGGCTGAATTTCCTGTCGTTGTATTCCTAGAACTCCTGAGACTAGACATACAGGTTAAGCACAATGCACAATTTATGAGTATACTGATTCGGGGAATTGTGGGGGCAGGAGACTGTTGTCTTGTTCCAGGAAGATATATTCCTTGAATGTCTTTCCACTATGTGTGGGCATTATCACACTGCAGGGCTGGTAGAGGTGGCAATGTTTTGCAAGGCCTGTGTGTGTTCACACCTGCTCTGTTGAATTGGGTTGCATGGAGTAGACCCTCTAGTACAATCCCACTTCCTGATCATCATTCTGAGGGTCACTTATGATGATGGACTAGTGAATCATGAGTGGAACTTGCCCAAGCAGGTCAGTTGGTTATTATGTTGAGGGTCATACAACTGCAAGAAAACTGAAGAGAGAATATAGTGGGAGTTTGTTTCAGGTTAGAGTACTTCAACAAGATTGCGGTCCAGGTGTTCCTCACCAATTATGGGTATGGATATGTGTACAGGAGCAGTACAGGCTACACGGGACGTGGTTAAGCACTATTGAGAAAGCTGTTTCTAGGGAACCTAGTCCTCTTCCCAACTGTTGAGAGACCTTATATCAATCAGGCTGTGCTGAACCTGCATAGGAGAAAGTGCAGAACTCTGGATTAAGATGAATAGCAGACCCCCATACTTTCTGTTGCCCAATAAGGAGACTCAGAGAAATGGAGAGGAGAGGGCATGAGGCAGGGCTGCGAGAACTCACAGCGAACAATCTGGCCTTGATGTGGTAGAGTCAACAGTGAGCTAGGGACCCAGAATAGAGCAATTGGCGGTTCCGGTGCTCTGGGATGACCGGCAGTTGGACCTTTGCTTCATTTAGACATTGGTTCATTTAGACATCACAGGACGATCAGAGGCTTACATATAGAAATGTGAGATGGGCATTGAGCAGCACAAAGTGAGGGATTACCTGATTAGTATAGGATTGTGTGAACGGCAAAATCAAGCAGAAAGAGCAGTATTTACCAGAAAGAGAAGAGACAGCATTTGCAGTCCCACAATCAACAAACCTATGCCACATTGACTCTGAGAATGAGAATTTTCCTAAGACCACGCAGCTAGTATTCAACTGTGAGTTTCAAGAGAAAGGTGCAGTGGGGTGAGGGACTGGAGCTTTTGGTGGTTAAAGAGAGAAAATAAAGTTTGCCTACTGTGCATTGAAATTCCTTCTATTAAAAACGCATCGAAGGCCAAGAAGTATAGAGCATCCATTCAAAGAACCTGCTGGTACCCTAGAAGCATATGGTCATGAGTTTGAATCCCTGGCAGGCCTCATGCACTCAATATAATTCTGAAACCTATGTGTGCCCCCGAAGTCCTTCTGTATGTGTGATTCTCAGGAGCACGAAATAAAATCAAAGGAAAGAGCAGTACCGTATTTAATTGAAAAATAGGACAAAAGAAACATTGGACCGTCTAGCAGAATGAAATAAATGCAGTGTAAGAAATGCGGTGGGTCTGAGGGAAGCCGTGAGTTGCAGTGGGCAGGAACAGCCCTCCCTGTGTAAAGTGGGAACGAGAGTGACAGGGAGAACCTCGAGAACCTTCCTCTGTCCCCCGGAACCTCTAGGGTCCCGAGAGGCGCCAACCGGATGTGACCTCGCCTCACTTCTGCCCGGAGATGGTGGCCTGAGGAAGCCAGAGGGAGCGGCCTCAGGAGTGCGACGGGAGGGCCCAGCCCGGCCAGGTGCGGACGAAAGGGGTGGACAGACTGGGCCCGCCATCGCTCTGAGGGAGTGCAGGCAGGGTGCGGGTGCGGTTCTCCTCGGCCGTCCACCGGACTCGGGCAATCGGCTGAGGCGTGAGGGGGGCGCGGGCCCGGCCGCCATCTTCCTTCTCGGGATCGGAGCAGACGCTCCTGAGGGATCCCGATGGGGCCCCGGGGCCGACAGCAGGGACAGAATTCAGTTCAGGCAGAGGTTGAGGAGTTTTCTCACCGACGTTCGTCGCGGAGAGCAGTCTACTATTTTCCTTTCCGGTGTGCAGGGTGGGGGTTGCTCAGAGCTGGGTAGTTCCTGGGTTAACGGTGGCTCTGAGCTAGGCGAACCCCGGCTCGGTTCCCGGTCTATGAGCTGAGCCCACTCAAAGCTTTCCTGCTGCGTGCAAGGGCAGAGCAGTATACTCGGTGCTGCTTCCTTGCCTCTTGGTGTTCCTTTGAGACTCACCTCCCTATCTGCCTCAGGCATTCGGATATCATTGGATGTATAGAATTTGTTCGGTACAATTCACATCTGTGTGACATTTAAAAGAACTCGAGCCCTATAGATACTAAGACTTCTTTGCATTCTAGAGTACGACTCACAAGGGAACACGTGTTACCAGGATTTTTGTGCCACAGAGACTGAAAATTGTTGTCTTTTGTCATATTTTTCTGCAAGGATATTCAACGGCCTCCTCAGGCAATTATAGGGAGAGATATGAGTTGAGAATTCATCTGAGTCCCAAAGTTCACCAGGACTGTTGCTCAGAACGATTACATAGAAAGTAAATTTGAGAGGTTTTAGGTTTCAAGAGATTTTGTTTCTATCTCTTAATGTCTGATCCAATATATTTTGGATTTCCCTATTATTTTTTTCTGGGGGTCATATTTACCGTCAGTGACACTTATTGAGTTTTTGAAGGTTCTTAATCCTGTTCTCACTGATAGAATTTTTGTTTTCTTGAATTGAATTCTAGATCTGTAGATCATTATCTTATTGCGTTTTTATTTCCTTTCATGTACTTAGTTTGGAATTCATTTGTGTTCCTTTTCTAAATGGTCAAGTAGTTGGGAGGGTGATTCATCTGATTTTTATACTATTTCCAGTTCTGAGTAGGTATAGCTATGGATTGCAAATGGTGCCGTTTTCCATGAGAATGCTTATCTAAACTCTCTGGAGCATTGAGGCATTCTGAGCACATGAAAGACTGACCTGGATCCAGAAAATAGTGTAGTGGGTAAGGCATTGCCTGCATGCAGCCTTTGCCTGCATGCAGCCTTCTCGCATTTCTTCCTCAGCAATCTGTATGGTGCACGGACCCACTACATGTTATCCCCACCCTCAGAGCCAGGAGTAAGCCCTGATCCCACCCAGTGTGGCCCCTAATCAAACAAAGGAAAAACACTGAACAAGGGCGCAGAGAGATAGTAAAGTCTGGAAGACGCGTGGAACGTGGCTCTTCTGTTTCTCTCCCTGGCATCTCATATTTCCCAAATAAGCTTACCAGAGGGACTCCTGGATAGAGAATCAGGTAGAAACTGAGTACCTCGCGAGTGAACCAAAAGCAGAACAAAAAAGATCAGAAAACCAAATACATGCTCAATTTTCACTTTGGGTCAGGGTAAGACCAGGGTTGAGTCAACAAGTAAGGATTTTATGATTTTCATATCTTCTATATACATTGAAAAGTGTCAGCAATTGGAGATTCAACAGGCACAGGGAGAGTCACCATATAGTAAGGCTCAAGGGAACGGCATTGAGAGAGGACTGAGGCAACCTAGAGCCCAGCAAACAGTTCATGCTGGCATATCTCAAGGCAGGAGTAAGCATCATTTAGCCTGTTTCCAGACACCAAGAGCTCAAAATTATTTCTCATGATAGCAATTTTCAGACTTCAAGCACCTGGTTGTTAGACTAGGAGTTGATATACAGAGCCATAGTTGAGATCAGCAGAGATCCATCTGAGAAACTGAGGGGACTCTGCTGCCAACAGTGGGGTCCAATAACACTAGCTGGCTGATCCAGGGTCATGAGTAAAATCCATAGGCAGGAATAGTGACAGGTCTTATATCTGGAGAAGTTGTCGGAGGTGAGATCATTGAGGAGGAGAGTGCGGCACTTTAGGAGAGGACAAAAAGGCACAAAGAACCTCCCATAATGACAATTTAGGGATTGGCTTGGGACAATATATTCTCCTATGTGAGAAATCCTGGACAATCTAGATTCTTGACATCATTCCATTTCCTGTCCTGGAAAGCTCATGGAAGCAGTGACTTTGAGAGACACACTGACATATCTCGGTGAGGTGTCCGACAGAAATGAGTAGGGAGACCCAGGGTGTGCGATATGGTTTTACTTGGTAGAAGAGGGATATAGGAGGCAGAGGAAAGAATAACCTACAATTTAAGTTCATGCAGCCATAGGTATATGTATCCCAAGCTATCAGCATGATGGATGGCTGGGAACCTGTCAGGATAGAACAATGCTATGCAGAATTATTTGATCAAAGAGGAATAGTGTGTATGTGTAATGGGAAGGAATCCCTATTGTTCTCTTAAATCATAGGAGGAAACACAGCTGGATCACAGAAGACATCTTCCTGTTGAAGGAAACCAGACTACACAGGAGAGAGTGCCAGGTACTGCTGAATCCAGTGAGAATCCAAGAGACGATGGTGAACACACCAATACATACAGAAAAAATTAGTGCCCAAGAAACGTTAATTATCCCTGATCAATGGCCATTTCCCTGTCCCATATGGATGTGGCATCTTGTCACATGTATTCTGAGGGGTATCCCAGGGACTGAGGTGCTAACAGTCTCTCTTTCAGCATCCTAGGGTACTGTGACCAACTATGAGAATAGAGATAGCTCCTAGCAAAGAATCGAGGGTGATTTACAGTGTCCCCATCAAAACTCACTTTAGTGTCATAAAGAATGGATGCTTTGCACTCTATGCTCTCTCATGCTACATTATTCTTTCCTTGCAGTTGTAAGTGACATCTACCTAGAAGAACAGTGTCTGTGGAGCTGATTGAACCTTATCGTTTGATCTGGGTAAGTTCCCTTATGCTCAATATGCTAAACAATCTCATTGAGAACCTTTGTGTTCCATAAGTATGTGCCTTTAAGCTACAGTATGTGTCTGAAACATATGTGTAACCCAAAAACAGCACCAAAGTGTGTGTATCCCTGGACCACAGTGCACTGAAGACCACCCCATAATCCCTCTAACGCACTCACTCCCCTCAGGTGCACTAGCTGATGCCCTCTTCCAGCTTGCTTTCACTGATCGTGCCTGTTGCTGTTCCTTTTCTCCTCTGTAACCCATATATAAGTGTGGAGGGTGGTCATTGATTATTTGACTTTCTCCCTTAAATGACCATGTCTATTTTGGCTTCTCCCAACCCTTTTTACCCTCAGGTGCTCAACCCATCGACCAACACCGGTGCACATATCTGCTATCTGTGTGAAACGTGTCATCATGTCTCACTGCGATGAGGTTTTAGCCTTCAAGGTTGAGGAAGAGAATGAGGATGCACACGACGGCCAGCATCTGGAGAGCGAACAGCTGTCCAAGGCTGAGATGGGGATGGCTGAATTGCCCTCCTCCACCACTGCCACCATCCACGTTGAGGAGAGCCTGGGGGAGGTGGCAGCTGCTCGAGTCTTCAAGGAAGTGAAAGGTGCTCAGGATAGTCCTGTCATGGCCCATCACTTTGAGGTGACCATGGCTGAAATGATAGACAGCCATCTCGAAAGTGGCAGTGCCAGCAGCCACAAAGAGAAAGGCCTAGAAGGTAGGGAGGAGCCAGCACAAGATGGGGCCGGCCTCCAGGAGGCATTGCATGACAAGATGTCTAATCTGGTGGGGTTCCTGCTCCTCAAGTACCGCACTAAGCAGCTGACCACAAAGGAAGTGATTCTGAGAACCATCCTCAACAATGATGAGGAGAATTTCTCTTTCATTCTAAGCCAGGTGTCTGAGTGCCTGCAGCTGGTGTTTGGCATCGATGTGAAGGAAATCAACCCCCAAATCCATAGCTATGTGTTGGTCACCACCCTGGGCCTCACTTATGATGGCATGGTGGGCCCTCAGCAAACCATGCCCAATACCGGCCTGCTGGTGATGGTCCTGGGGGTCATCCTTCTGGAGGATGATTGTGCCTCTGAGCAGGCTATCTGGGAACAATTAGCTTTGATGGGAGTTTATCCGGGGAGGAAGCACTTCATTTATGGGGAGCCCAGGGAGCTCCTCACCAATGTGTGGGTGCAGAACCAGTATCTGGATTACAGGCGGGAGCCTGGGAGTTACCCAGCCCGCTACCAGTTCCTCTGGGGCCCCAGGGCACACGCAGAAACTAGCAAGGTAGAAGTCATGGAGTTTTTGCTCAATATCATTAACAGTGATAATAGGCCCCTCACGTTCTTAACTGATCGGCCTCTTTGCAAAGATGAGGACGAAGTGGCCTGAGTAAGGGTGACAGGATGTTGCAGAGAGTGATCAGGCTTCCAAGTGTTGAGGCTAAGACAAGTGCAGCACTTATTGGTGAGCATCCTGGGGCTCTTGTTCTCTGTGATGCCGTGTAAATTAATTGTGTTTTCTTGATGAAGCTGTTGTATTTTGTCTGAGTTTGTGAATGCATTTATCTCTCAAATATGTGCTCATGCCAAGATCTAGAGGGAGAGTGCTGTTATTGAGTGGAGAGTTTGTAAATGTCTTTATTCTGTTGTGAGTTGTCAGAGATAACGGAGCCTTGGAAAAGGACTTGCCCTGAACTTGTGACAGAATTTAATAGTGGAATCCATTCATGGTAAAAACCAGCATATTCCAATTTCTTCCATTGCTCCTAATGTCTCAAATAAATAAAATCTGAGGTTCTGAGTTTATTGACTTAGTCATCATTTGCTTCCTTTTGCAGGTATTTACTGAATTCTTCTGAATGGCCATGATTTAGCGGGGACATTTGGATAGGCGGGATATGGGATGCACTCCTGCACAGAATAAGAGTGTGATCCCTGCTCAGTTAAGGAGAAAGCTGTGAGGCTTTGTACGATATACCCACCAAATTCAGGAGGGGAAGGGCAGTTGGACTCCAGGAGGGAGGAATCTATTGCGAGTACCTGAATCAAGTAACACTTGGAGCTGTGGAATCGGCAGGAATTTCATTGGGACATACTTGGCACTAGTCAGTCAGGGACTCTCATAAGAAGTTGTCCTAGTGGTGTGATAGTGCCCTGGCATGCACGTGTGGCCAGGTATCCTTGGGCACCATGGAATCATATGTGGAAAAATATTTCTTGATATTCTTTTCAGTTTATCTCATAACTGCATCATCTCTTTAGTGTCATGGAAAGATATGCATTGAAGAATGAACGGTGTGTTTGGAACCAAAGGAATATTTGAAAATCGACAAGTATTCCAAATTTGCTACTGGGTCCAGAAGCACGAGCTTGAAGGCCAAGCTTAAGCTTTCCATAGAGGAGCCCCAGTCTGCTCCCTGGTACCTTATAGTTCCCAAGTGCCTCTGAGTGTGACCCACAAGGACATCACTCTCTGTAATTTGCTGGGTTTTTTTGCGTATTTGAAATTTTGAGTATTCTTTGAGGCCTGTCTATTAGTAATTTCTCCATGTTTTTGTGTTAGTTTTCTCTCCAAGTTCAAGAGGGAGCGTGCTATCCATAGGGCATCTTTATTTTGAAGTCAGAGTTACTTTTGCGGTTAATAATTTTCATTTTCAGGTTTTTGCAATCATTTTCTTATGTTCTATTTTGTTTCCCCATGGGTTTCATCATTGGTAACAGTTTTGAAGTTAATGTAGTAGGCATTCTGCCAATGTTTCCTCACCATATTTTATGTATAAATCTCTAATACTAACATATTGATTTTGCCTGTACTTTTTGTATGGACTTAATTATAGTTCTAGTTTGATATATTTTGTGTCCATTTACAGAGGCTTCCAGATCCGTTTATTGAAGAGGCTGTCCTTATTTTGCTTCATGTTTTTACTTCTTTGGTCATAGATTATCTGTCCTATATCGGAGGATTTTTCTCTGGTTTCCCAGTTTTAATCCACTGTTCAGTAATTCTAGCCTTTGCCAGCTCTATGTTCTTTTCTTTCCTATAGATTTCAAGTATAATTTAAGGTCAAGAAATGCGACAGATCTCAATTTCTTTTTCTCTGAATGGCTTTAGCCATTCTGGGCATTTCATTGATCTTTGCACATTATAGTTGTTCTTGTCTATCTTCTTGAATCATCACATAGCTATTTTCATGAGATTTCTATTAAATACGTATAATATTTTGGTTGGGGTGGTGATATATCAATGTTAGTTCATCTAACACATGATCATAGAATAGTTTTCTACATGTCGTCCCATTCTTCATTGATTTGCTCCAGTGGGCACCAGTAACGTCTCCATTGTGAGACTTGTTGTTGCTGTTTTTGGCGTACGGAATATGCCATGGGTACCTTGCCACTTTCTGCTCTATGGGTGGCATACTCTCAGTAGCTTGCTGGGCTCTCTGAGAGGGACTGAGGAATCGAACCCGGGTTGGCCACGTGGAAGGCAAATGACCTACCTGCTGTGCTATCACTCCAGTGCCAAATTATAGAGAATATATGGGGGAAATTGTCTGCCATAGTGGCAGGGGGAGGGTTGGAATGGGAAGGGGTGAGGGGATACTGGAGACATTGGTGGTGGAAAATGTGGACTGGTGGAGGGATGGGTGCTCCATCATTGTATGAATGAAACTCAAACATGAAAGTTTTGTAACTGCATTTCACATGATACATAATCATAGAATTATTTTTCTATTTCCTGATATTATCTTTTATTTATCTCTTTAAGTGACCTATGGATTTTAATCTATAACTGCTTCATAAATTCTAAATAGATTTCTAGGTACATGAAATATCCTCACACTATTTTGAATGGTATACCTCACACTATTTTCTTTTTTTAATTATTTATTGATTTTTAATTAGTGAGTCACAGTGAGGGTACAGTTACAGATTCACACATTTTCGTGCTTGTTTTACCCTCATGCAATGTTCAAGAGCCCATCCCTCTAGCAGTGTCCATTCTTCACCACTTATGAACCCAGTATCCCTTCCACCCCCCTATCCTATCCCCCAACCCCACTCTGCCTCTGTAGCAGAGCAGTCCAATTTGTTCTCTCTCTCTATCCTTTTGAGTGTCCTGGTTTGCAATAGGGGTATTGAGTGGCCATCATGTACAGTCTCTAGTCTACTTTCAGCGTGCATCTCCCTCCCCGCTCGGGATTTCCAATCACATTTTACTTGGTGTTCCCTTCTCTATCTGGGATGACTTTCCCCCAGCGTACCTCACACTATTTTCAATGGGATACTTTAAATAAACTCTATCTTCTGATTCATTCTGCATACACAGTTTTTTCAATGGATGAAAGAACACCAATAGGGAAGGGTGGAGAGGGATATTACAACAGGTAAGCTGTTTTCTTGCATGCGGGTGAACTGCCATAGATACATGGAACTGAAAATGGTCCCCCAAGTTATCTCTGAACACAGATCCACAGTAAACCCTGGGTGCAGCTGAGTGGTTCCCTTACCAAAAAAACCCACAACAACAGCACTACAGCCATGTGGAACAGTGTCCCTACCAAGAAAAACCTTCATATGCAAGTATCATTAGACCTACATGGTGATGAAGAGTTACTTACAAATGGCAAGATAAGGACATTCACCATATGTATCCAGAGCTTTTGAAGAGGCACTTTAGGCCTTCCAGATCAAGAGCATCTATACTTTGTCTTTGTGGTCAGTGTTGGAACAGTGTGAACTGGGTTGCTTTGTGTTTTGTTTTTGTGTTTTGTTTTGAGGTCACAGTCAGTAGTGCTCCTGATTCTGTCCTCAGGAACACTCCAGCTTAGGTCAGAGACCATATGGGATTCTGAGTATCAAACTTAGATCAGCCACATGCAAGGGCTATCCACTGTACTATAGCTCCAGCCTGGAATGTGAGTTTTTCTATCTCTATTGGTGAAGATTTCTCTGGATCACAGTTTCTGGCCTCCCCATGTGAAAGACTTATCCACTTCTTCACACTAGAGTGATGGAACAGCTCAAAAAGCCAGAAACCTTCTAGACTGTGGAAGTAGAGAGAAGGACCAGAAATGGGCCCTTCCACACTGTGTTTAGGGTGAATGTGTTCTGCCGCAGTAATCATTCAACTTTGTAGGTTGAGTTCTATGAAAGGCCAAGTATATTTACCAATAGCTCCAATTATGAATTAAAACTGAAAAGGCAGCTCCTGTTTTAGAAGAAAGTTAAGTATGGTCTGCCTCTTTGAATATGACCCTAGGCTCCACTTCCAAAACTCTAGAGGTCACATTGAGATTTATAACTTCTCTCCATGAACGACTGCATCTTCCGTTCATTTTAATGTCCTTCTTCACAATATTTGGCCACCTACATAGTGCAAAAGGCTATGAAAATTCTAGTATTTTATCTTCCAGGTTCAGTGATAATGGTGCACATTGGTTCTTTCATCATTCTCCTGTTTTCTTCTGTCCGGCCCTCACTCTCTTTCCCCTTGTTCTTTCTCCCTTACTTACTGCTTCTACCCTTCTTCCTTCCTTCTCTTCTTCTTTCTCTACTTTTTCATCCCTCACTCCTCTCTCCCTCAATCAATCCCTCATTCCCCCTCTCTGTCCCTCCCTCCCTCGGCTATTATTACATGTGTCTGCCCTATATCCTTGTCACTGTAGAAAGATCCCAGTGGTTGAGGAACTTGCATGTGATCAACCTTGCATTGATTCTATGCAGTTCACAGAGTTCCCCAAACTTTGCGAGAGGTGAATCCTGAATTGGAAGCTGATATAGCTATTGAGCAACACCCAACTTGTCCTCAGACCCCCAAATATCAATTCCGTATCCAGGAGTTCTTTCTGAAGTAACTCAATGAAATTGAAACCCGTAATGGGTAATAATTGGAAAATGTTCCATAGAAAGGAATCCTGGCCAGTCCTAGTAGACCCGTTGGTGTCAGCTAGAAACAAACTTCAGCTAGGATGTCAGAGCAGCAAGCAGAGGGCCAGGAAGAAGTTATGAGGTGGGCCCTGAATTTACGAAGGTTGGATATGGAGGCTGATCTCTCCACCCCATAGGGACATGAGATTTTCTCCTAGTACACTCCCCAAGTCTATTAGATTCATGGGCTAAGGAGTGGGATATCAGCAAAATCCCAATCTGTTGTCTTCTGATCTCATAATTCCTGAGCTTGGGAGGGAGCCCTTCATCCAGGGGGAGCCCAGGTAGGGCCTCACCTAGGTGTGGCTGCTGGAGCAGTAGTTGGGGTATTGGCAGGTTCCCAGTAGCCACCATGTCCATTATGTGTTTCTCTGGGGCTCCAGGACCCATCATGAAACCATTAAGAGGAAAGTCTTAGAGTCATGGGTTAAGGTCACTGGCATTCGTCGCCGAAGTTTCCTTACTCTGTTGCAGATGTATGGAGATGACCTAGCCAGTATTTCAGGCAGCTACAGAAAGTAGGCAAGGTTCTAAGTGGTGGCGCCCTGCTGAGCTGTGGCACACAGAGTATTCCTATTCTCCATGAGGATTGAGAACTTGATTTTGGTTTCCTTTACAGGGTTTTCAAATATTGTTCCTCTAAGTGGGAAATTGAATTCATCTTTTTGGGACATTTTGGGTCATACTTGGAATGTCCTCAGGGGTTACTCCTTGTTCTGTCCTCAGAAATTAATCCCGGTGGTGCTCAGAGTGCCACATATGATGCCAAGATCTTACCTGCATTAGCCGTGTGCAAGGCATACACGATATCCAATTTATTATTTCTCCAGCCCAGTTGAATTTTTCTTAGTGTCTGAGTTAGTGTAGTACATTGATACAAATATATTTGCACTTAGCCAGTTCATAAGAAAAGTTTTGATATTTTCTTAAACACATCACAAAAGTTTCCATTTTAGCTTGTGATCTAGGAGTAGATATAATATTAGAATTCAAATTTCCTTGGAAATATGTGTAAAATAGAAGGGGACAGATATAAGTCAATATAAATAAAAGACTATTTCTTTATGTTTCCCTTCATTTAAGTCCCATTTTTATGCGACTGAGCATGCGTTTAAAAGACAGTACAGGAAATTTGGTCTGCATGAAGGAACTCCCTCCTCACTGACTTATTTCCCAGTCCTTGAGACTTTCTTCTTTGGAATCCCAGGAATTAAGAGAGTGGGAACACACTGATGAGCGGGAGGTAGCCAGCCCACAGAGAATAGCTTAGAAGTCCTGCTCATTGAAGGGGGATGGTCTGTGATGCCTGAGATGCACAGAGCAAGTCAAAGATGGGATGGGTGATGGGGCTTAAGGATAGAAACGGAGTCTGAAAGCTTGGCCCCAGGCAGTGCTGCTCCCCTCCTCCCAACCTTACTCACTCTCCCCCTTGCACTGCGTGTGCCTTCACAGGACTCCAGTAGACCCATGTAATCAGAGCTGGTGGGAGGCAGGCCAGTGGCCAACAGGAGCACACACTGTGTGAGCTATCTGGTTGTTGATCGCTGATAGCCAGGCACTCCCCCTTGCTCAACCACATGAGACCACATTCCTCATCTCCCCTTTATGTCTGCTCTTGTGGCTCAGGGACATGATGTGTTGAGCAGTGATTGTGCTCTGAAAATGGCTTGGAATATCCTGCACATGCCCCTGCATGGCACGTGCCCTTCATACACCCCACTCCCCTACTAGGCACTTCTCTGTGGTGGATAGGGTTGTGTGGCCCTTTACTTGGAGTCTCCTGGTCACTGTTCTCCACAAATCTTCCAACAACTTCCAACTCCCTGAAATGGCTCTGAACAGTTGGCTTGGCCTATATTCCACAGGATCTTTGTCATTGTGTACCCTGAAATTGAATGCAATGGATTGCAGGAGAATGTTGACTGCCACTTTATCAGGACCTGGGAAGGCTCTGACATGCCTGTGAATCATCAGGTATTGGATAGAAACAAATGTCAGTATCAGTGGAAGTCCAAGAACAAACATTGATTGCAGTCCAATTCCTTCAAGCCTCATGTCTTCCCAGAAGTGAGATCTGGGGTCTTCAGGAGAACATAGGTCACATTTGAGAGGAGAAAGTGAGCCATCCCCTTTCTACATGTTGTGGTGTGTGTGTCTAGCTTGAGTGGATCCCATAGTAGAGGAGCTAGCGCTTCTTTAGGATAGCCAAAGGGAATGAGGGAAGGAGAGACTCAGGGTTCACAGAGTACATAGGAATCAGAGAAAGCGGCCCCCAGGATCTTGAGATAAAAGGAACTTGACAAAAGGACTCCTGGGAATGTGCAGTGATGCCACCATGTTGAATTCACCCTGTTTAGAGTGAACACTTCTGTAAAAAATACAAACGCGCATGCTCCCGGGAGGGGGAGATGTGATGTGTGTTGTGTTGTGTTGTTCGAGGGCTCTCGGGGCGGTGCTTTCTCTCTCTCTTGCCCCTCCTGTTTGGTGCTCTCGAGCCGCTATAATAGACCGGATAGGGATGGCTCCTCCTTGTGCTCTTCTGTGTATGCCACTGTGCTCTCTTCTGTCTTTATCTCTATCTCTGTCTCTGTCTCTATAGTCTCTCTTGTCTCTTCCGACCTCTCTCTGTCTCTGCTTCTGTGTCTTCTCTCTTTCTTCTGTGTCTTCTCTCTCCACTTCTGTGTCTTCTCCTGTGTCTTCTGTCTTGCCCCTGTGTCTTCTCTCCGATTCTGTTTCTTCTCCTTGCTTCTGTCTTACCTCTGCCCCGTGTCTTCTCTCCCGCTTCTGTGTCTTGTCTCTCCTCCACTTCTGTGTCTTCTCTCCTCTATGTCTTTTTAAAAAAAAAAATCAAATTTTATTGAATCACTGTGAGATAATTACAAGCTTTCATAATTAGGTTACAATCTCACAATGATCAAACACCTATCCCTCCACCAGTGCACATTCCCCACCACTAATATCCCCGGTATACCCCCCCTTTCCCAACCTCCCCCTGCCTCTATGGAAGACAATATTCTCCATACTCTCTCTCAACTTTTGGTCATTATAACTTACAACACAGACACTGAGAGGTCATCATGTTTGTTCCATTATCTACTTCTGGCATGCATCTCCCATCCCAGCTGGTTCCTCCAGCCATCATTTTCTTAGTGATCCCTTCTCTATTCCATCTGCCTTCTCCCCTCCGCTCATGAAGCAGTCTTCCAGCTATGGGACAATGCCCCTGGCCCTTGTATCTACTGTCCTTGGGTGTCAGCCTCATGTGATGCTATTTTATACTCCACAAATAATTGCAGTCCCTCTATGCCTGTTCCTCTCTTTCTGACTCATTTCACTTAGCATGATACTCTCCATGTTTATCCATTTATAAGCAAATTTCAAGACTTCATCTCTCCTAACAGCTGCATAGTATTCCATTGTATAGGTGTATCAAAGTTTCTTTAACCAGTCATCTGTTTTAGGACACTTGGGTTGTTTCCATATTTTGGGTATTGTGAACAGTACTGCAATGAATGCATAGGTACAGATGTCATTTCTATTGTGCTTTTTTGCATCCTTCGGATATATTCCCAGAAGTGGTAGTGCAGGGTCATATGGAAGCTCAATTTCTAGTTTTTGAAGGACTGTCAATATTGTTTTCCAGAAAGGTTGGACCAGTCGGCATTCCCACCAACAGTGAAGAAGCGTCCCTTTTCCCCACATCCATGCCAGCACTGGTTGCTTCTGTTCTTTTGAATTTGTGCCAGTCTCTGTGGTTTGAGATGATATCTCATTGTTGTTTTGATTTGCATCTCCCTGATGACTAGTTATGTGGAGCATTTTTTCATGTGCCTTTTGGCCATTTGTATTTCTTTTTTGAGGAAACTTCTGTTCATTTCTTCTCCCCATTTTTTGATGGGGTTGGAGGTTTTTTTCTTATACAATTGTATAGTGTCTTGTATGTCCTTGATATTAATCCCTTATCAGATGGCTATTGGGTAAATATTCTTTCCCATTCTGTGGGCTCTTTCTGTATTTTGGTCACTGTTTCTTTTGAAGTGCAGAAGCTTTTTAGTTTGATATAGTCCTATTTGTTTATGTTTGCTTCTACTTGCATGGTCAGTGTTGTTTCATCCTTAAAGATGCTTTTAGCTTCAATGTCATGGAGAGTTCTGCTTACATTTTCTTCTATGAACCTTATAGATTCATGTCTGATATTGAGGTCTTTAATCCACTTTGATCTGACTTTTGTGCCTGGCATTAGACAAAGGTAAGAGTTCATTTATTTTGCAGGAAGCTATCCAGTTTTCCCAGCACCACTTGTTGAAGAGGCTTTCCTTGTTCCACTTCACATTTCTTGCTCCTTTGTCAAAGATTAAGTGGCCATATATTTGGGGGTCTGTGACAGGATATTCAAATCTGTTCTATTGGTCTGCAGGTCCTTTTTCCCCATTACCATGCTGTTTTAATTACTACTGCTTTGTAGTAGAGTTTGAAGTTGGGGAAGTTGACGCCGCCCATCTTCTTTTGTCCAAGGATTGCTTTATCTATTCATGGGTTTTATTGTTCCATATAAATTTCAAGAGAGTTTTGTATATTTCTTTGAAAAATGTCATGGGTATCCTGATGGGGACTACATTAAATTTGTATAGTGCTTTGGGCTGTATGGCCATTTTGATAATATTAATTCTCCCTATCCATGAGCATCTCCTCTATGTCTTCTCTGCTGCTTCTGTCTTGTCTCTGTCTTTTCCCCTTACAGTGTTAGTTTATATAGCAATCATATAGGGTGGTGACACAAAGATGGGTTGAACATTAACAAATCAACACAGAGGGGTAAGACCATTTCTCTAGGAGATTAACAAAATCTCATCTAAGGATATTACTCCAGATTACTAGGAGATCCGCTCAAGGGTGCGATCCAAACAAGGTTGTATCAATTTCTTCCTTCCTCAGCTAGTAATCCACTTAAATAGTTGTAGTAAATCTACTTCTAATATTTCTAGCAATGTCATTCTGTATGAGCACAGTAAGAGTTATTCAAACTTAAAGTTTGGTTCTTCCTGAGGACATCTCACTATATATTCTAGACCACATTCCTCAGGTCAAGTTAGTCTTCCTAAGCCAAGCAAGGTCCTAGTCTTGTTACTTTTGGATTATGACAGCATTTGTCTATGACCATGCTCTCAACTTATACTTGAGTATTGTGGCGCTTTGGCATGGCCCATTTTGATGCCAGCGTAGCTCACAGCTTGTCCTTGGTCCATTCTGTCCCTCGTCGGGACCCTGCTTTTGGGGTGCTAGGAACTAAGGGCAACTGAGTGGAGAAAGCAGATGCCTGGGAGTAAATACTATTGGAGTCAATAAGCTCCCAAGTTACTATATTAACTCTCTTCCTGTGTCCATACAGAAAGGACATTGCTTTGAAGTAAACTAAGTTCCCTGCGGCAAGGCTGAAAGGACAAACCAATGTGATCCTACACACTTCCTCTGACAGCTATGACCCAGCAGTTAGAAGCAATTGGAAGCACCTGTCTCACATGGTTGGCACTGCATTGCAACCTTCAGAGAAGTTATGGCAAAGCTGGCCTTGACATACACTTTTACAAGCCATGAAGAGGGCTGTTATCTCTTCATGTGCCATCATCTCTCATTGAGCACCGACTTGCTGGACACACAGCAGCTCATTGTTCAGTCTCCTTGCCCTGGACTTTGCAGTGAGCTACAGTCAGGAACTATCATGAGCCCTTGTAAGTGAGGCATGGGCAGAAGCCTACATGGGTATTAGAGAGCCAGTGGGACTGAACTATGGTCCCATCCTTGTGGCAGAGCAGCAAACATGGAGAACACGGGTGAGATTGAGTATTAACAGAGAGGAGTAGCCTGCCCCCAAAGACCCCTAGAGAGGATAACCTGACCACTGCATATCAGAATAGAGCTGAACGAATACAAAGTTTGTATATATAATATAAACATATTATATATACACATATAATACATGTATATGTATAATCTGTATCTGTGTTATATGCATGGATATGTATCCATGCACAAGCAATTTTCTATGTTATATGCACACTGACTACAAGAAATGTGGAATACCACTGCCTGGAATATAGGAAGGTGGAGAAGAGTCCCTGCACTCATGATGCAGTAGCAGAACCCTGTGTGCCAGCCCTGGACTCCCCACACACTGCTACCTTAATAGTAGCATCTTTAGTGTTCAAAGAGCCCAGTGGTACATCCCCCTAATAAAGAACCCCGATGACAAGGGGGCCCTGCTTCAGAGTTGCCCAAACATTGATGGGAAACACCCAGAGGTTTCAGAGTCCTCCTGCCCTGGAAGAGCCGAGACTCCCAGAACCCAGAAAGCCAACCTGGTGCAGAGCAGCACCTCAGAGAAGCCTCAGGGTTTCTGGAGCCCACCAGCCTCTCCTTCATCTCTCAGAACACAGATTCTGAGTCCTAGGTTGGAACATGAGTCAACCAAAGGTGAAGTAAAGCAACCAAAAAAGCAAGAGTAAAGTGGTACCCATGCAGTGATAATATGACATGTAGGTCACTTGCCTTGCACTAGGTGACTTAGCTTGATTCCAGGCACCCCATTGAGTTCCCAGATCCCAGAGCCTGGAGTAAGCCCTAACACCTCTGAGTGTTGCCCCCAGGAAATATAACAACAGAATCCCAAAAATATCCCCTATGCAACCTCCATTAGTACTTCCTTGAACCACAAGGGGTCCCCAAGTTTGTGTGCATGTGACATCCAGCATAGCTATCTGGGAAACCTGAGTGAGGTGAACATCTTTTTTTCTGGCAAGCAGCTTCAGGCCAATTTGTAGAGGATCGTGCCTTACCTGAAGTGGTGACGACCCCAGATGTGTTATAGGGTCAGTCCCATGATGGGTTGGATCATGTGGTATGCTGACATTTGCATCTGGCTCTCAGAGAGGATGGGGACTCAGTACAAGATCAGGAACTTAAGTGTGTGCAGAGAGCGCTCCTTTAATTCAGGGAGTTTAGGTGATGGAGAGGGAGATGTGAGGACCTTGAACTCAGGAAAGTGGGGATCACTCAGAAGCCTGTCTCTGCTAGAAATGCACAGAGACCTGGTTTTGGGAGGAGCACGTGTGGCATCTCCTTGAAATAGGATGCCTACGTTTCTCAATTGCCCACTGCTCTTTTGTGCCTCCATTTAACTGCCACTGAAAACTCCAGGACTCTCTCTGAGACTAGGTAGTTTTTACATTCCCATTCTGTAAATTCTATACTACATTTTGGGATCACAGAACAACAAGAGAGAAATGGACAATATATGGGGAGGTGGTCGAATTAATGATCTAAATGTCCCTAAATACATAGAGAGTGTTAGTCTTACCTTGACAACACAAACATCTCTGAAAAACAAAAGTATATCCTCTCACACTTTGAGAAGGAACACAAAGATCCAGTGTCCAGTTTACCTATTTTTTCTTTTTGGTATTTTTAAAATTTTATTGAATCACTGCGAGATAGTTGCAAGCTTTCATGTTTGGGTTACAATCTCACAATGATCACAGTTTACCCATTAAACACACAAAAAGAGCCGCACTAAACTTAGTCCTATACCACAATCTTTGACTGTTGGAGTCCTTTCTAAGCTATCTTTGCAGTAGTAAACTTTTCTATTTTCTAACACTTAGTCTGGTCATCTGTATTACTCAATATTTGGATTCACAAACATATTGAAGAAATGGGACCAATGGACAAACTTAGAGACCCACCTTCATCACTCCTCCATAATCCTGACTTCCACATCTGCAGCTTTCAGAATCTGGGGACTACAAACAAGGAGCAGGGCAGGGGGAGTGCAAGAAGCACCCAGATCTGCAGGAGCACAAGGTTACCACTCTGAGGAAGCTGTTAGAAAGCACCTTTGTATGACACAGGGCAGCACAGAAGCCACATGGCAAATCCCTCAAACCTTGGAGGCCCAGCCCGTTGATGCCACTGCAGTCCTGATTCTGTGTCAGAGTGTGTCAAAGGCTGATTCTGGAAAGCAGGAGGAAGATGGGTCAGGGCAATGAGAAGAGGCAGGGTGAGGGGTCCTGACTAGGTATGAACCTGACTACTGCTAATTCCTATAAGTTATGCAGCATCCACAGCCTAGAATGCCAAGGAAGCCCAGTACCCCACAACCCCTTCTTGGCCTAGATGCAGCTGTGATGGATTCCGGTGAGGCACATCGGATCCTTAGACAACTGCAGTGAAGATCTTGTCTTACATGTGGATGTCTCAGTTTGGATCCCCAACACTGGTTATAACTTCCTGAGTTCTGTGGGGAGTGATTCCTGACCACTGAGACAGGAGGAAGCCCAGACCATAGCCAGGTGGTTCCAGGAAAGAAAAAAAAGGGATCACGATGAGACCAGAGTGATTGTATACTGAGGACCCTAAAACAAAGTGAAATTATTTTCCCTGTTCTTGCTGAGAAGACATAGGGAAATTTTAGCAGATGAGGTATTTCCTGTCTTGGGGCAGTGGGGGGCGTGGTGTCCGGGGCGGTGTCGCCAATTCAGAGAGGCCTCAGGTCAGCCAAGCTGAGAGTCACAGGCCCCCGTAAGACGACTGAGGAGTCCTCATCTGTACATTGGTACTTCCGGAGAAACCAGCCCTGTGGGTCAGTTATGGGGTATCAGCCAGGCAGGATGTCAGGGAGAGATGCTTGTCCCCTTTCCTCCTTATGTGGGGGGTTCAGTAAGATGACGGCCTGGGCCTGCCTGGTCAATGCAGCCTCCAGTAAGCAGAAGGAAATGTTTCAGAGGCCTGGAGTACTGGTATAGCAGGGAGGGCTATTTGATTTGCTCGCAGCTATCCCAGATAGCTGCCACCACATATAGTTGGGTGAGACACAGCCAGGAGTGCTCTAGCAACACAGGACTAGCCCAGCGTAAAGATCTGGCTACAGCAGAGAGTGTCCCCAAATCAAAGAACAAAACAGTACCTCATAAGGCAGATTTGGCTGGAGAGATAGCATAGCGGGTAGGGCTTTTGCCTTGCACGCGGCCGACCTGGGTTCTATTCCCAGCATCCCATATGGTACCCTGAGCACTGCCAGGAGTAATTCCTGAGTGCCTGAGCCAGGAGTAACCCCTGTGCATTGCCAGGTGTGACCCAAAAAACAAGCAAACAAACAAACAAAAAACAAGGCAAATTGGATCATTTTAGGGTTACTTAGGGGAAGCATACCTGACTTACCCAAAGAAATACACCTTGTCAGCACCATTTTGACCCTGAAATCCCAGAAGGGGATCCCACAAGGAATGTATCCTGACTGTAGGCTGAGTGCCTGGGGGAAAAGCCATTTCTGTGGGGCCATTTATGACAGCAGATGGGATAAAGGAGGTTTCAGGGCACCAGGTAATGCCCTTCCTAGGAATTAACTGCCCCCACCCAGATCTCAAAGGATTGGAATGCAAAATCCAGCCTTCACAGCATGCGACCCTGACAATTCCGGCCTCAAGGCCCCCAGTGTTACACGCACACCTACCAGGACTAAAAGAGAGAGTGCAGCTAATGCTGTGTGAGCAGAGCCAGGGAAGGACTATTCAGAGCAGGCAAGAAGGCATTTGACTTCTTTCCGTGTGGTGTGTGGAGTATGATCTTTTTCTTAGAATTATACCTCAGCCACTATGAGCTCTATAGCATACAGGTAATTTCCCTGAAGAAAGTTAGAGGAGACCACCTGCAAAGGAATAGCGGGGGAGGGGAGACAAAACATGTTCATCCCATCCCAACCCGCAGAACCCCAGGCGGAGGCAACTGTTCCCTGGGGAGCAATGTCACTTCTGTTTCAGGTTCTCGGAGACATCTTCCCAGGGGGATAGAGCTTGTGCATCTGGGAGCACCCGATTAGAGAAGCTGAGAATGTCTCCCTGGTCAGAGCCACCACCACTCACTCATCACCTCAGGCCTGTGTGTCTCTTCAGTCAGCTCCTGAACAAGACTGGATGACCCAAGTCATCATGCATGTCTATAAAACTATGTCTTTCTCTGGGGAAGAATTAGCATCAGTTACCAAGGGAAATTCAATCCTGGAATATGGACATTTACACTGTCTGAAGATATGGAGGTCTAATCTTTTTCCTCCTCCTCATTTTCCTCCTCTTTCATGTCCTCCCCCTCATCTTTCTCCTCTGGCTCTTCCTGTCCTTGTGTCCTATTTTTGGACACTCTGAAGAAAGAAGATGATTCTGGCATACCTAGTGCTCCCCAGAACATTCCCATGGCTTTCTCTTTCTCCAGTGTTCTAGACAAAACTCCACTGAGCCATCCCCTTAGAGTTCCAGCAGCAAAGCAGAGGAGCAGGCAGTTTAGGGAACTGGAGAATGTTCTCTCTTGCATCCAAGGTGTGTGGTGTGTGGAGGATATTCAATATAGAAGAGGGTCCTTTATGAAAACGTTAGTTGCAAATGATTACTCTGAATAATAATCAAGTGTTGGAAGTAGATAGAGGGATAAACATGATAACCTTACAGCATCTGTTTTGCAAACCATAATACCTAAAACGGGAGAAGGAGAAAGGGGTGCCCGCCATAGAAACAGGAAGGGGTGGGGGTGCCTTGGAATGGAAAGTGATGCAATGAGGACACTGATGCCTGGAAATAACATTGCTGATGGAATGGTTGTTGGAACATTGTATAACTCAATCAATAGCAGCTTTGTAATGTTCTATCTCAAGACGATTCAATTTTAAAAAAGATGAACTTAATGAGCAGCTGACTGAATTGGTGAAGATTATGCTCCTAAAGTATTTTGCAAAGAAACACCATCAAAGAAAAAATTCTTGGGGCCAACCTTAGTAATAAAGAGAATCATTCCACCACTAAGTCAATGATGGTTGGCAGGATCTCTCAGGAGAGAGATGTGCTGAAAGTAGACAGAGGAGCAAATGTGATGGCCTCTCAGTATTGAAAATCATAATGCTCCAAAGTAGAGAGAGAGTTAAAATAAAAAGTGCCTAGCATAAAGGCAGTGGTGTAGTGGGGTGGGGGTAATGGGAGGGATTATGGTAACATTGGTGGTGGAATATGTCTGATCATTGTATGACTGAAACTCAATCATGAAAACTTTTTAACTATATCTCAGTGTGATTCAATTTAAAATAGAAAAAAACAGAAATAAATTGGAGCAATCCCTTATCATGTTCTGCAAGGCCTGTGTCTGCTTGCACCTGGTTGTTTGAATTGGGATAGATGGAGTAGATGCACTAGTCTAATACCAGATCCTGGTCACCGTTCTGGGGGTCACTTATGATGAGCTGGTGAACCCTGAGTGACTTTACTCCAAAAGGGCCTATTGATAATTATTTTTTGGGTCATGTACTTGGAAGAACTCTGAGTCTCTAAGGAGAGGAGGTTTTTCCCAGATACAGTACCTCTCCTATAGGGTGGTCCAGGAGCTCCTTGCGAGTATAGGTACGAATATGTGTACAGGAGCAGTACATGGGGTACTTGATGTGGTTAACCACAATCCAGGAAGCTGATTCTAGGGAACCTAGTGCTTCCCAGAACTGTTGGGAGCAGATTTAGCCCGCAGCCAGTGCTGAACATAATCAGGTGAAAGTGCGGAACACTGGAGTAAGATGAATATCAGGAACCGAGGTCTTCCTCTCACCCACTAGTGTGTCTCAGAGAAATGGAGAAGGACTGAGTCAGGGATTCAGGAAGCCACAGAGAACACTTTGGACTTGGAGTGCAGGGTTCTAGAGTTACTTAGGACCCACAGAGGAGACAATTTGAAAGATCCTGTGCTCTGTGATGACAGGCAACTGGATATTTAGTACCTTTGCCATGATTCAAGTGAATTCAAAATAGTAGAAATTTGACCAGAAAGTTTTCTCAACTACAGTTTCTCAGTTGTAAATGACACTGGTCACACTGTCTATGTACACGTTTAATGAAAAAGTGAGAATTGTCTTTTTAAATTTTAAAATTTTTAAGTGAATCATCATGATGTGCAGTTACAGACTTAGAAACTTTCAGAATTGTCCTTTCCTTTTTATTTATTTATTTACTTTAATTTCTTTTATTGAATCACCATGTGGAAAGTTACAAAGCTTTCAGGCTTAAGTCTCAGTTATACAATGCTCGAGCACCCATCCCTTCACCAGTGCACATATTCCACCACCAAGAATCACAGTATAACTCCACCCCACCCTCCCACCCCCCAGACCCCCACCCCACCTGTGTAGCTGATAAATTTCACTTTACTTTCTCTTTACTTTGATTGCATTCAATATTTCAACAAAAAACTCACTATCATTGTTTGGAGTTTCCCCCCACAAAGTCGGACCTGCTGAAAAGGAATCATTTGATAATTTGTTTTCTATTGCTGAGAATGAGGAGATATGAGGTCGTGTGGCCGCAATAGCGGCTGCGCGGTTTTGGATTTCTGTATTTTAGTATTTTAGTAAATAAGTCCAGAGAAATTTCTGCCAGAAGTTGCATCATTCTAAGCTCGTACCTCTCTGCTACTTTATATTACACATATGAGTGCAATATTTCTATGTATCTTTCTTTCTGACTCATTTCACTCAACATGATACTTTCCATGTTGATCCACTTATATGTAAATTTGATGACTTCATCTTTTCTAACAGCTGCATAGTATTCCATTGTGTAGATGTACCAAAGTTTCTTTAACCAGTCATCTGTTTTTGGGCACTCCGGATTTTTCCAGATTGTGGCTATTGTAAACAGTGCTGCAATGAACATAGAAATGCAGATGCCATTTCTACTATACCTTTTTGCGTCTCTGGGATATATTCCTAGGAGTGGTATTGCTGGGTCAAATGGAAGCTCAATTTCTAATTTTTTGAGGGTCATCCACATTGTTTTCCAAAATATCTGAACCAGTCGGCATTCCCACCAGCAGTGAAAGAGAGTCCCTTTCTTCCCACGTCCACGCCAACACCGGTTGCTTTAGCAGCTTTTAGAAAAGATGAAGTCATCAAATTTACATATAAGTGGATCAACGTGGAAAGTATCATGTTGAGTGAAATGAGTCAGAAAGAAAGAGACAGACATAGAAAGATTGCACTCATATGTGGAATATAAAGTTTTTGTTTTTTGGGATGTGGGCCATTCTCTGAGGTGTGAGATGATATCTCATTGTTGTTTTGATCTGAATTTCTCTGATGATTAGTGATGTCAATCATTTTCTCATGTGCCTCTCAGCCATTCGGATTTCTTCTTTGGGAAAGTTTCTGTTCATTTCATCACCCCATGTTTGATCGGGTCTGCAGTTTTCTTTTTGTGGAGTTCAACCAGTGCATTGTATATCCTTGATATCAACCCTTTATCAGATGGGTACTAGGTAAATATCCTTTCCCATTCTGTAGACTGTCTTTGTATTTTGTTCACTGTTTCTTTTGAGGTGCAGAAGCTTCTTAGTTTAAGATTGTCCCACTTATTTATCTCTGTTTTCACTTGCTTGGCCAGATGCAAGTGAAAACAGAGATAAATAAGTGGGACAATCTTAAACTAAGAAGCTTCTGCACCTCAAAAGAAACAGTGAACAGATACTGTTGGCTTCAATGTCATGGAGGGTTTTGCCGGCCTTGTCTTCAATGTACTTTAGGCATTCTGATCTGATGTTGAGGTCTTTAATCCATTTTGATCTGACTTTTGTACATGGTGATAGGTGGAGATCTAAGCCCATTTTTGCATGTAGCTGTCCAGTTTTGCCAACACAAGAATTGTCCTTTTTTGCATCAATTTTTTTTATTTTCTCAGTTTTTATTTATTTATTTATTTTTAAATTTTATTTTATTGAATCACCATGACAAAAGTTACAAAACATTCAGGTTTAAGTCTGTCATATCATGATCAAACCCCCATCCCTTCACCAGTGCACCTGTTCCCCCACTAAGAACCCCAATATACCCCCTCCCATCCCACCCCCCGCACCTGAATGGTCGATGATCTTCACTTTATTTCTCTCTATACTTTGGATACATTCAATATTTCAACAGAGAACTGACTATTATTATTTGGAATTTTCCCCCAACAATCAAACCTGCTGAAAAGGCATCATTCGATAGTTTGTTTTTCATTGCTGAGAATGAAGATTATAGGAGCTCACACAGCTGCAACAGCGGCAGCTCGATTTTGGATTTCTGTTGTTTTAGGTCAGTTTACAGTCTAGATGCATTTCTATAAGTCTCTGGGTGCCAAAATGGGTTAGTAGACCTCACGGATCATATTCTTGAAGGAGCAGAGGGGCCGTGTCGTGGGCATGCCAGTAACACCCCCATCCCATGATCTCTTGCGTGCCATGTCACTACAAGCAAATACCTGTGGGTTGTGAGTCCTAGAAGATGGCAGACGCCATGTTGGCACTGCTGCTGGAGCCGCGCTGGTATCTTCCCCGTAGAAAGAAAGCATTGGGAGAGAAAAACCTTCTCCTTCCCCGGGTGGCTTGGGGTCGTAGCTCAGCTCACAATCTGGATGCATTTCTATAAGTCTCTGGGTGCCAAAATGGGTTAGTAGACCTCTTGGATCATAGTCTTGAAGATGCAGAGGGGCGGTGTCATGCACGGCTGCTTCGGATCTCATCTGGGTCAAGAATTGTCCTTTTTTAACATAGCGAGAAGGCTGCATAAGTTGTGACATATAACTTCACATATGAGAAGTTCTGTGATGAGAACTTCTTTGAAAATGTCAATGATTTTATCAGCTATGTGGATAAAAAAGACAAAAGTAAAATGGGTCTAATTTTTCACATTTTTGACTTTTTTTTCCATACCCATGTATAAACCCTGCGTGTATGTGCACACTATGATATGGTTGCAGAATTCAAGAAAGACATGGTTGGGTTCAGTAAAGATGTTCCCTGTTGTGTCTCCTTGTCCAGATTTTCACAGAACCTCTGATATTGGTGCCCTCTGTTATGAATGGGGTATGAGGGTGAGCAGGAGATACTTCAAGACTGAATGATCATAATAAGAGCATAGCTCCTGGTTCATTTAAGGAAGATAATTTGACTAAAGAATAAAGCAAAGAATAGGAGCTGATGTGGCTTGCAAAGGTCACTAAGTGTCCTTTAGACGTGGTGTCCCATAAGTTCCCTATATATGTGCAAACATGCTAAATACCACGGAAATATATTACCCAAAACAGAATGATAGTTCCAGATGCCTAATTAAATTCAAGTATCCAACAATCATCAAAATTAACTACAGTGGGCCTAGGGAATTATATTCTAGGATGATCAAAGCCTTGAAAATAAGACGGTCAGATTTGCTGCCCAGGGCATGATGGGCACTGAGAACTACTGCGAATGTCCTGTGAGCACAGATTGTGAGATTACCTGATTAGCATAGCTGTGTGTAAACGTCAAAATCAAGCAGAAAGAGCAGTATTTGCCAGAAAAATGTGCTGATACAGCATTTTCAGTCCCACAATCAAAAATCCATGCCATAGACAAAGAAATATTGACTCTGAGACCAAGAATTTTCCTGAGACCAGATATCTAGGAATGGGCCATGCAACAAAAACTGATATTGCTGTATTTGTTGCTTCTATTCTGAAGGAAAATGACTGAGGGAATGGCTCTCATGTGGAATATAAAGAACTACTCTTAGAGAATAAATACTACCTGATGAATGGTGTCAACCCCTGACAGTCAGCTTCCAAAATGGAATTGACCAACAGCAAGATGTTTGGAATGGTAAAGAAGAGAAAATGAGACATCGGTGAGGGAAAATGACATTTGGGTCATGAAGACAGTGTTGGAACTTTTAATGCTTGAAGACTTATTAACAGTTCTTTAAATCACAGTGATGAAAAACAATTAAAGGGGTGTGTGAATTATGGTCCTAAATTTAACAATTCAATTCACGAGGTAATTTGCTTGCTGAATTTGAGCAGAATATGAGGCATGCTTAATTTTTCTGTCAAACATAACCTCATTTTTATCCTATGAAAAATTCTTATACATATATCTTTCCAGTATAAAAGACGATAGTGAATGAAATGAATAAACATACTGTGGTTATCCAAGGAAAATATAGTTTGGCATTATGTCCTCTGAAATTCTTTCTATTAACAATGCAATGAAGGCCCATAAGTATAGAGCAGCTATTTGAAGAACCCGCTGTTACCCTGCAAGCATATGGTCATGAGTTTAAATCCTTGGTCTGACTCCTGCAGTCAATATGATTCTGACATGTTATTTGAGCCCTCAAAGCCCTGCTGTATGTCTGTGATTCTAGACAGCACCGAATGAAATGAAGAAAGGAAGAGCGTTCTATTAATTAAAAAATCAAACAAAAGAAACATTTGACTCTATCAAGCATACTTAAATGCACTGATAGCAATGCAGTGGGTCTGAGGGAAGCAGTGAGTTGGCAGTGGGTGGGAACAGCGATCTTTGAGGCAATTTGAGGGCGGCCTTTTGGAACCCTCTTCTGTTCCCCTGGAAACTCTGGGGTCCCAAAAGGTGCAAAACGGATGTGATCTCACCCCACTTCCGGGTGGAGGGGGCGGCCTGCAGAGGCCGGGAACTCAAAGAGAAGAACGCCTTCAGGAGTGCGGCAGGACGGCCCAGCTCGGCCAGGTGCGGACCCCGGGGTAGACAGACTGGATCCACCATCACCTTTGAGAGAGTCCAGGCCAGGTCTTGGGGTGCACATTCCCCTCCCACGTTCTCAGGACTCGGGGATTCTGCTGTGGTGTGAGGGGTGCGGGCCCGGCCGCCATCTTCCTTCTCGGGATCGGAGCAGATGCTCCTGAGGGATCCCGATGGGGTCCCGGTGCCCGACAGTAGGGATAGAATTCAGTGAGACAGTTCAGTAAGATGTTCAGTAAGACAGGTATAGGACTTTTCTCACCGACATTCATCGAGGAGTTCAGTCTTTGATTTTTCTTTTCGGTGTGCAGGCTGGGAGTTGCTCAGAGCTGGGTAGTTCCTGGGTTAATGGTGACTCTGAGCTAAGGCGAACCCCGACTCGGTTCCCGGAATATGAGGTGAGCCCACTCAAAACTTTCCTGCCGCATGCGAGGAGAGAGCTGTATACTCGGTGCTACTTCCTTGCCTCTCTTAGTTCCTCTGAGACTAACATCTCTATCTGCCTTGGGCTTTCGGACGTCATTGGATTTATAGAATTTGTTCAGTATAATTCACGTTCGTGTGACATTTGAAAGAACTTGAGCAATATAGATACTTCTTTGACTTCTTTGCATTCTAGAGTACAACTCACAAGGGAACACATGTAGACCAGGACTTCTGTGCTGTAGAGATGAAAAAATACGGTTTTAATTTCTTCAATTATGATTTTCTGCATGGATTTTCTTTTGAGTCCTCATTCAATTTTAGAAGGACATATGAGTAAAAAAAGTCATCTGATTCTGCTTACTTTACCAGGTCTGTGGTAAAGTTAGGAATGATCACATAGAAAATGAATTTATGTGTTTTGTTTGGAATTGGTAAAGTTAGAAAAGTTCACATAGAAAATTAATGTGTGCATTTTTAGCATAAAAGTAGGATGGGATGGATTTGATACAAAGGTCGTGTCATAGGTCAGCTGAAGGGTATCCCAGAGGGTGCAGGACTAACTATCTCTCTATTCAGGATTCTAGGGGAACCTGAGCATACTAGTAGCAAAAAAAAAAGTTCCCCCACAAAGAACATAGGATAATTTGACAGTGACCCTATCATACACTCAGTGTCATAAAGAGCTGATGTTTAGTTATATGTGCTTTCTGGTGATACTTTTCCCTTTCCTTCCAATCTTTAGTGGAATCTGTCCAGAAGAACAGAACCTGTGGGGCTGATTGCACCTCATCATTTGAGCTAGGTAAGTCCCTTTATGTTCATTGATAACCATTATATACCAGGAGTATGTGCCTTTAAGCTTCAATACGTGCCCTGAAATCCATATGTAACCGATGAAAAAGCAGCACCGCAGTGTGAATATTCCTTTACCACAGTGCACTAAAGACCTCACCATATTCCTGCTAACTCATCCCCCTCAGACACAATAGATGATGCCCTTTCCAAGTTTTCTTTACATACAATAGTTGATGCCCTTACCCAGTTTTCTTTAGATAGAGTAGTTGATGTCCCTACTCAGCTTGCTTTCACTGTTTTTGTCTGTTGCTGTTTGTTTTCCTCTTCTGTATCCCACATATGAGTTTGGTTATTGAATAGTTGACTTTCTCTCTTAGTTAAATTGTCCATGTCTAATATGGCTTCTTATACTCCCTTTTACCCTCAGACCCACATCCCATCGACCAACACCTGTGTACACACCTGCTGCCTGTGTGAATTGTGTCATTATGTCTCACTCTGATGAGTTTTTGGCCTTCAAGGTTGAAGAAGAAAATGAGGATGTACAAGAAGGCCAGCACCTGGAGCGCGGTCAGCTGTCCAAGGCTGAGATGGGGATGGCTGAATTGTCCTCCTCCACCACTGTCTCTGTCCTCTTTGAAGAAACCCCTGGGGAGGTAGCAGCTGCTAGTGTCCTCAGTGATGTAAAAGGTCCTCAGTATAGTCCTTCCATGGCCCGACACTTCCTGGTGACCATTGCTGAAAAGCTAGAGAGCAATCCCAAAAGTGGCAGTGCCAGCAGCCAAAAAGAGAAAGGTCTAAATGGTAGGGAGGAGCCAGCACAAGCTGGAGCCTGCCTCCAAAAGGCATTGTATGGAAAGATGTCTAATCTGGTGGAGTTCCTGCTCCTCAAGTACCGCACTATGCAGTTAACCACAAAGGAAGTAATAGTGAGAACTGTCCTCAACAATGATGAGGAGAACTTCTCTTTCATCCTAAGCCAAGTGTCTGAGTGCATGCGGGTAGTCTTTGGCATTGATGTGAAGGAAGTAGATCCCCAAGCTCACATCTATGCCTTGTTCACCACCTTGGGCCTCACGTATGATGGGATGGTGAGCCCTCAGCAAACCATGCCCACCACGGGCCTGCTGGTGATAGTCCTGGGGGTCATCCTTCTAGAGGATGATTGTGCCTCTGAGCAGGCTATGTGGGGACAATTAAGTTTGATGGGAGTTTATCCAGGGAGGAAGCACTTCATTTATGGGGAGCCCAGGGAGCTACTCACCAATGTGTGGGTGCAGGAGCACTACCTAGATTACCAGAGGGAGCCTGGAAGTTACCCAGCCCGCTATCAGTTCCTCTGGGGCCCCAGAGCCCACAGAGAAACCAGTGCATTGGATGTCCTAAATTTCTTGCTCAGTATCTGAAATAATGGTAACAGGTCCCTCCCGGTCTTAGACAAAGAGCCTCATTCCTATGAAAATGTTGATGAAGTCTAAGCTAAGCACAGAATTGCACTGTGCAATAAGGGTTCCAAATGTTGGAGAGTAGCTCAAGAGGGGCACCTTCTGGAAAACATCCTGATGTGCTGTTCTTTGTGATGCTTGTACATCAATCTTGTTTTTCTCAAGGATCCTATTAAACGTGTTTTCTTCAACAAAATGTTGGTTTTTGTCTGAGCTTGTGAATGAATTGATGTTGCAAATATGTGTGCATGGCATGTTCAAGAGGGAAAGTGGTAAGGAATTAGCTCACCTAGTCTATCCCTTGGACAGCTCTAAATGGGGCTGAAATGTGTCTGAAAAAGTTAATTGTGGTTCCTCTGCAAGACAAGCAGTAGAAGGAGAGTAGCTGGTCTCTGCAGAGGGGAGTTCTTGCAGCTCAGACTGTTCCTTCTTAAGATCCTGGGAAGACAGCGTGTCCAATCTGCATTAGCTGCTAAAGAGACCCCTGGATAGTTTGTTCTCTGACCTCCTGTGGTTAAGCATCTCTTTCAACTCCTGCTCCTGGGACTGAGCCCTTCCTGTGAGGGTTGGAGGGCATCTACTGTGTGAGAAGGCAACAAGCACCTTTTCTACAGAGAGCGGAGACACTGATCCAGCTGCTCCCTGAAGGGGCCCCAGGGTGGTTCTGAGGTTTCACATTCCCTTTCCCCAGCTCTGAACTTGGGGATCCAGAGCCTGAGTTCAAGGAGAGCAGGCCAACACGGCAATAGGCAGGAGCAGCCCTGCTGGAGTCAAGGTGTGGGCAAGAGAGAACAGTGAGTCCCCTGGAACCCTGCTCTGTTCCCCTAGAGCCCTCAGGTCCCCAAAAATGGCAACTGGATGTGACCTCGCCTCACTTTCTCTGGAGGGCGCGTTCTGCAGAGGCCAGGAGCTCAGTGTGATGAGCGGTTTCAGGATTGCATCAGGAGGGCCCAGCTAGGTAAGGAGTCAAGGTGGACCCCACAGGAGGATAGTAGGGACCCACAGAGCCTAATTCCACTCCATCACAGCCTCAAGGGAGTCCAGGCATGGGTGTGGGGTGCAAATTCTACTCCCTCCTCCTCAGAACTCGGGGATTCTGATGCTGACTTCTGAGCGGTGTGGGCTCTGGCACCCGTCGTTCTTTCTCAGCCTCACAGTAAAGCTCTTGAGGGAGTCCCAAGGAAGGGCCTCTCAAGCCCAACTCAATGCATCCTGGTGGCCCCAAGGTGGGCTCCAAGATCATCATGCTGTGAGGTTCATGGGTTCAGCGTAAGAAGGGCCCCAGGTTCACAGTGATAGGATGATTCAAGGTGGGGATCCTAAAAGTATCCCGGACCCCCACAGTCACCTGTCTGGTCTGGGTTCTGGAAGACCCCAGGGCAGTGCGAACTCAGGGCATTGTGATCCCTTTGGGGATGTGGTGCACACTGGAGGTGCTCGGGGGTTTCTCCTTATTCTTTGCTCCTGGTTAGGCTCAGTACCCATTTGTGGTGCTGGGAATTGAGCCCAGTCTGCCATGTGCCACCCCGATGAACTGTCTCTCAGCTCAGAGCATCATTCTCAGAAATGAGACTGTTTATTAAGGAGCAGCAACTCAGGTCTAAAAGGTGACACATTTCTATTTCTAATCCCACTGGCCTCAATTTTATTTCCTTACCATGATTAACTTGATAATAGTTATGTGCACTCAGTGCTTCATCTCCAAACCTGCCAAGTGTGTCAGCGTCTTCTCATCTAGGAACCAAAATTTATATCTCGACCTACCTGAACTTTCTTGTAAACAATTATGCTTTTGTGCTTTTTTATGGTTTTAGTTTCACCCAGTAGTGCTCAAGGATTACTTCTTCCTCTATTTTCAGGAGTCACTTCTGGTGGTCACTTCATACCTTATGGGATGGAACCCAAGTTAGTTGCATCTGCTCACTTCCAGATGGTTTTCCTGAAGGGCATGGCCCAAGGAATGGACGCAGATCAGTTTTATGGGACCCCAGAATGTGGCCCTGCACAGGGGAGGTTGGTCGGCAGTTGAGACCACATGTATGTACAAATTCCCTCCATGTTGTCTGTGGTTTTTGGACTTGTACAGAGAATTATACCTCATGCCAGCATGACGGCTTCAGTGGACAAAGTATCTGCCTGGACTGAAGAGAGACCTAACTACATGCCAAAGAACAATGGGGACAAGGCATCCTCGGCTCACCTTACTATGACTCCCCATCAGAGCCATAACATATGAGACCCACAAAGGGCCTCCCCTCCACTTAGAGGCTCGAATCCAGCACTCCAGAATGTGCCCTGAGGCGTCTTTACCCTTGGTCTTCATCTTCCAGTCCCCTGTGAGTACTGTACCCCTAGACTCTAGACTTGGTCTTCCTCTCTGCAGGATCCTATGGCACTTTCCTTGGGACTGACCCTGAAAAAGCTTGTTTCCCTGGGAGATGGGACAGAGGCCAGTGTTCCTGGGCCCTGCAACAGCACAGCTGCACTCGCCCTGGTGGCTTCTTGTGCTGCAGGCATTTCAGTGTGTCTTGTGAAGGCAGCAATAACTGCAGAGCCAGCCTCTGTCATTGTGACTGGGGAGGTAGAAATTCAATCATGCTTTTTTAGGAGCTTTAATCCCCTTTTTAATCCCTGAAGCAATTCACATATTTTCTTTTTTGCTTTTTGGGTCACACCAAGCGATGCACAGGTGTTACTCCTGGCTCATGCACTCAGGAATTACTCCTGGCTCATGCACTCAGGAATTACTCCTGGCGGTGCTCAGGGGACCATATGGGATGCTGGGAATCGAACCCGGGCAAAGCAAATGCCTTACCCGCTGTACTATTGCTCTAGCCCCAGTTCACCGGTTTTTTGTTTGAGCTTTCCACCTGGGGGCTGACTGAAACATCTCAGCATCCACAAACCACCTCCTGTAATTGAGGCAAGTGCCTGTTTCTATCATCTCAGGGCCCAGAACTGATATTTTGGCACCCAGAGCTGGCACCCAGAGTTTCTGTGCCCATCCATAGCAGATTATTTCAGGCTCCGAGGCAGAGTCAGACTCTTCTGGCTAAGCCCAAAGTGCCTTCTCTCCTGCCTAAGATCTCCCCATGCGAGAAACACAATGACAGTTTTATTGCTGGGCTTCCCTGTGCTCGTTTGGCCATGCTGTGGCCCAGAGCACTAATGAGGGGGCAGGTCTCATTGGTAAAGTGCAGCTAAATCTGACAAGGCCACTCCAATCCCAGTTGATGTTGCAACGTTTCAAACCTGTGAAAGGAAGGGGAGAAGTTTTCTTCCCCCCATGGGAGAGAGAGCAAACAGGGACCTCGAGGATGCTCAGGCCCCTCCTTATTTCTACAGATGGGGATGGCCTCCTCCAGAATTACTCTCAGTGAGTGCATTCAGAATAATTCTTAGATAGCATCTATGAAACTGGCAATCATTCGATGTGGAGCAGGGCAACGGGCACTGGAGCAGGAAAAACCTCACCTTGCAAAAATGCCCTGAAGTGTGAAACCTTTTAAGGGGGCGTAACTGAGCAAAGATAGCAGAACAGGGAGCATGCATCTTGTGTCTGCCCTAGCCTCACCGGGACCCCTAGTCATGTAAGCCTAAAACACAGAAACTGTCAGGTATGCCTTAAGCAAGTCATTCTAACCTCAACAATGGGTTAAAGGGAATTAGATTTGGGACAAAGCAGAGAGGAAAAAGTGATAGGCCAATAGTGTTAAGCTCTAATGTGATTGGACCTCCTATAAGCCAAGACTCTCTACAAGAATTTGTGTATTTGACAATAAAGTTGAGCTGCGATCACTGAATCAGCTCTAGGAGGTGTTTCTCTATGCACCCGCCCTCCTTCACCACAAGTACAGGCTCCTGCCCGGGACCCAGTGTGAAATGTGTCAGGAGTTTTGGGGATAACAATTCCCCAACAATTTGATCCTGAGAGTTTCAAGAAGCACAGTCAGTTTTTTCCAAACCTTAGTATCTTCTGGATGATGATAAGGGAACAGGGAAGTGTTAATTTTGCTACCTATTTTGTTAGCCTGTGAGAAAATGGTCCTTGGTATATTCAATATGCCAAAAACAGTAACAATAGGTCTCATTCCCCTGAGCCTCTAATTGTTGGGAAAGATGAGTAAGGAAAGACTGCTAAAATCTCAGGGCTGGGAGGAATAGAGACGTTACTGGTGCCTGCTCGAGGAAATTGACAAACAATGGGATTACAGCGATGACAGTGACAGTGTCAGTGATGAGAAAATGGTGAGTAACTTTCCCCCATGTAAAGTTAGTTTGGGAACTTGCTTGGCAGTCCTAGCTTACAGAGGTACTGGTGCTGCCTCCCTCTGAAGCAGCCAGGCAGCCTGCATTGTCTCTGCTAGCACCAAGTCACTTAATACCTCAATTGCAAACCACAACACCCGAGAGAGAGAGAGAGAGAGAGAGAGAGAGAGAGAGAGCATCCTGTCACAAAAGGGGGGATGGGGTAGGGGTTGGGGGAGGCATACTGGGATCATTGGTGGTGGAGAATGGACACTGGTGGAGAGATGGGTACTCGATCATTGTATGACTGAAACACAACCACGAAAGTTTGTAAGTCTGTAACTGTACCTCACGGGGATCCATTAAAAAATACATATAATTTTTAAAAATTGATGGTTCAAAGGTTTTCTTATGCTGGTATGCCTGAATGTGCCTATTGGTTTTTATCTACATAGACTCATTAGAGTAACTGACTTAGAGACTCTTGTGAATTGAAACAATTCTGATAAATGAAAAGAGGTTCAAAGAGTAATGCTTTCATTTAAAACATTAGTTTCTAGAGGTATAAAATTGGTTGCAAAACTTTTATCCAACAGTGTTTTATTTGATCTCTGAGACTTTTGATAGGTTAAATTTCTAGAGCTAATTAGCAAACAGTTAAGAATGAACTTATTTCAGACCTCAGTCTGATAGTTTGAAGCCACAGCATTATGCCTTGATAAAAGTTTTAAGGACATCAGGCTTCCCTGCTGGAATTCCAGACCAGTTTCAGGACTTCTTACTGGAGAAAAAAAAGAGTGAGTCACCTTAAATTTGAAGTAGCTAAGTACAGTCCCTTTGTCTTTGTGGTTTCAGAGAATAGAGAATTGCATGAAAAATGTGGGAAAATAACTAGTCAGGGTTTTCCCCAGATGATTGTTAATTAGTCTACACAGTACATGAAAAGATATGCTATTATTAGGATAACTTTGTTTCATGTAAGCTTTGTTACCAGGTATCAAGCTTGTCTTGAACTTAAGAGAGTGTTTTTTTACAAGTATGAATTCCTTACTGTTCCATGGTAATCTGTGTTTTAATTCTTTTATATCTGTTTTCCTAGAGATCAGAATTCTAAATAAAAAACTCAATACATTTTCCGGTTAATATCTAATATGAAGTGAACATTTGACAGGTGAAAATGTGTTATAAAATCTTTAATTGTGAGCATCTTAAAACCTATTGAATTTATGTAAAACTGATATAATGCTTTTGATATAATGCTTCAGAGTACAGAGTAGTATTTGCCTTTTTATGGTAAATGAGAAAATGATTAGCAATAATTTCCAAACTTCTTGGGAGATCATGTTATACTAAGTTCAGTAAAATAAGGAGGTTAAATTTGTGAGAAGTGATTATAAGGTAGGAGTATAGATGTATTTTTACGTAAGAAAGACAGCAAATGGAGATATCAGTGGGAAAAATGAAAGGAATACTGTATCACTGTCATCCCGTTGCTCATCAATTTGCGTGAGCAGGCACCAGTAATGTCCCCATTTTGAGATTTGTTGTTACTGTTTTTGGCATATCGAATACACCACGAATAGCTTGCCAGGCTCTGCCATGTGGGCGACATACTCTTGGTGACTTGCCGAGCTTTCCGAGAGGGATGGAGGAATCAAACCAGGGTCGGCCTTGTGCAAGGAAAACGCCCTACCCTCTGTGCTATTGCTCCAGCCCAAAAGAAATACTATTGTAGTAAAAATCATTTTGGAATGGAATGAAGAAAGGTTACAGGATTGAGAATGTAAAGGAATGTTTAGGCATGACCTTGTGTTAAGGAATGAAGCTATGATCAAGCAGTGATGGGGAGCACTAGGTAGCCCAGAATCAGCTTGTTGGATTGTGGTTGGCCACCTCCAGTAGTCTGTGTACTGCTCCTGCACCTAAATCCATATCCATGCCTAATCAGGAGTCTCCTGGTCTTTCCTATAGATGAAGTCCCTTACATCAGTACAAACCCCCATCACATTTAGAGCTCCCCATATATTCTCCTCAGAGACATGGGTATCTCCCAGGAGTATTACTCCCAAGATAATGTCCAATAGGCCTGTATTGAGGAGGTTCAATCAGGATTTACCATCAGTCACACCACTCAGGATTCATAAGTGAAACCCAGGATGTAGATCTGGACATAGGATTGGACTAGGTTGTCTACTCTATACATGTCAGCACAACAAAATGGCTGTAAATGCTCACAGGCCTTGCAAAAATGGAAGGGAATTGTTCTTCATTATTAAGTAAGAATGGAACCCAGAATTTCTGCTTTGATGTTTGTTTTCTTTACAAGAAAGTTTAGGAGCAGAATCTTCCCCAGTACACTTAGCTGCTCATACAGTTCATCTTGGAAGAAAGGGAGAAAGAACTTTCTCCCACTCCTGCAGGTTGCCTGCTCCTCTGCTTTGCTGCTGGAACTCTAAGAGGATGGCTCAATGGAGTTTCCTCTAGAAGAATGGAGAAAGGGAAGCCTTGGGATAGTTCTGAGGAGTTCTAGGTATCCTAGAATCAGCTTCCTCCTTCAGAGTCTCCAGGAATAATGCAGAGGGTTAGGAAGAGTCAGAGGGGGAAGGTGAGGGGGAGGACATGAAAGAGGAGGAAGTTGAGGAGGAGAGAGATTTGTTCTCCTTCTCTTCAGGCAGTGTAAATGTAAATATTTTAGGATCTGGTGCTCTTGGCAAATGATATTCATTATCTCACAGAAAAAACACACAATTATGGATATGCATGATGACCCAGGTCACCCAGGTAAGTGTGTGCTCAGGAGGTGGCTGCTGAGACACACAAGAATGGGGGAGGAAGGGGTGTGAGTGGCCTCAGTCTAAAACAAACCATTCACTGTTTACAATAGCCAGAATCTGGAAAAAACCCGAGTGCCCTAGAACAGATGACTGGTTGAAGAAACTTTGGCACATCTATACAATGGAATACTATGCAGCTGTTAGGAAAAATGAGGTCATGAAATTTGCATATAAGTGGATCAGCATGGAAAGTATCATGCTAAGTGAAATGAGTCAGAAAGAGAGAGACAGGCATAGAAAGATTGCACTCATCTGTGGAATACAGAATAATAGACTAGGAAACTAACAGCCAAGAATAGTAGAAATAAGTACCAGGAGGTTGACTCCATGGCTTGGAGGCTGGTCTCTCATTCTGGGCAACTCAAAGAATGGAGCACCAAGTAAAATGTGATCGGAGGTCATGCGGGGGAAGGGTGATGCGTGCCGAACGTAGGCTAGAGAATGAACACAATGGCCACTCAACACCTTTATTGCAAACCACAACACCTAATCAGAGAGAGAGAACAAAAGGGAATACCCTGCCATAGTGGCAGTGTGGGGTGGGGGGAGACGGGACAGGGGAGGGTGGGAGGGATGCTGGATTTACTGGTGGTGGAGAATGGGCACTGGTGAAGGGATGGGCTCTTGAAATCTGTATGGGGGAAACATGAGCACAAAAATGTATAAATCTGTAACTGTACCCTCACGCTGACTCACTAATTAAAAATAAATAAAGTATAAAAAAATAAAAAAAATAAAACAAAACCATTGGTATCTCTGAGGAGAGTGACTTGCCAGACTTGTCTAACTGGGTGCTCCCAGCACCACGGGAACATATCGCACAAACATTAAGAAAGAAGTGAGATGACTCTTTGGGGATCATCTATCAAAGCCCTAGGTTCTGGATCGCACAGAGGTGTGGGGATGGGTTGGGGTGAGCATGTATTTCCCACCCCCTGTTCTTTGGTGGGTGGTCTTCTCTCCCTCCGTCTGGGCATTCACCTGTCTGCTGTAGCCATCATGTTGGTCTGAGCTAAAATTTTCAGAACAACACAGTTCCCAGAGTACATGCAAGGAAGTCAGGACCCACGTGTTTCCTCAACTGCCCAGGGCTGTCCAGGGCCCAGGAAAGGCCAATAGCTGGATGCTCTCCAAGGCCCAGCCAGATCCTGGCATTCCCCCTTATCTGGGTCCAACCACTCAAACAAATATGCTCCCCTACAGCAGCACCATCCGGAGTGTTCAGGGGCGCAGCCTGTTGGCCTGGCTCTGGGTTTCTAGGCCTAGAGCAGGGGCAGACCATATTTAGCTGGGGCTTATCCTGTTCTGTGCTTTGGATACAGGATCTCCTCCATTGCCGCGCTTAACTGCACTCCTTACAGGACCTGAGATTGTGCAGATGAAGCTGCTCAATTTTTGATGTTCTCTCAGAAGTTGGAGCTCCTCTCCCTGAGACCATGAGAGACACATGAGAAAGGTCTGCACAGCCTGACCTCGCCTGTGCTTAGAAAAGTCTTTGGGACTCATGTTCTCTCATGATCCTACAGGTTATTCACCTCCTCCTGTCAGGACTGCTCCTTGCTCCTTCTCTGCCCACACTGGGTGAGCTGCCCTCTCCCTGTTGAGCCATAGGTCCTTTCTGAGTGTCCCCACTTTCCTGTATTGGTTAGAAGGGACTGTGCTACTGGTGACCCCGAAACCTGGGTCGTGTTATGGCTGGGTCAGATAACTGCTGGATTCTGCATGCCATTCCTTTGAGATGGTGTGATTCCCAGTTCCTAGGAAGGGCCTCACCTGGCCCCGTAGACCTTCTCTGTATCATCTGTGATGTGTTTATGGACCTTCAGAAATGGCTTCTCCTTCCGTGTCCCCAGGATATAGTTAGGGTTGTCAAGATCTCTTCCTGGGAAGTTTAGGGTCGAAATGCTGGAAGCTGGATAGATATTTTAGGTCACTATGTCAGTTGTGCATCCTCTCAGGAACTCCCAAATGATCAAATTGTTCCTGTGAAGTGCTGTTTGTTTTGTTTTGTTCTGATTTTTTTTCCTCATTAGATAATTTGTTTTCTATTCCTGATATGAAGAGGATTTTGAATTTCTAATATTTTAGTAATAAGTCTGGAGGAATTTCTGCCAAAAGCTGCTGGGTACCAAGATTGGTTTTTGTGCCTCTGGGATCATGATCGTTCAGGAGCCAGGAGTTGTTCATGGGCGGCAACCTGGGTCCTCGTTGGGGCGGGGAGAGGGGCCAGTTCCACCCCCAATCCCGTGAGGCCCCACATGTCACATTACTGCAGTCTCATACCTGGCTGTCCAATAGGCTTTGAAAGTTGGTGGCCACCACGCCACCGGGGAGAAAAGGTGGAAGGGACAAACACCTTTCCCCACCTGGGGTGGCACGGCAACGTAGTTTAATGCTCAGTCCAGATGCATTTCTGCCAGAAGCCACTGGGTTCCAAGATTGGTCTGTGTGCCTCTGGGACATAGCCATTCTGGAGCCAGGAGCCATTCGTGGGTGGCAACTTGGGGCCTCAACGGGGCGGGGAGAGGTGTTCTCATTTTTTATAGGTCTCACTCTGCTGTTCAGCACCTTATTCCTCATCGGTTCTGTATTGGTAGAACACTTTTGACTGTGTCTCATGAAACAATATGTATTGGGAGGGGTTGTATCCAAGACAGCTGGGAGCAAGTTTAGTTCCATACCCACTGCATTATCTCTTGGGGCCTTTGTCCCTTTTCATTCTGCTTAGCTGAGGCTACATCTTTCAGCCCAAAGATAATATTTTCCTGAGACCCCACATAAGGAAGTATGAGGCTGGCTTTCTCCCAAACATCTGGACCAGCCCGGCACCCCACAACTGACTATCATAGTCAGTTTCTCGGTCAGCACCAGTGGTGTATGGATGGGGGACTCCTCGGTCCTCTCACAGGGACCTGTGATTCTCTGCTGTGCTGACGTGAAGCTTCAGTGAGCTGGATGACCTGTAGGAGTCAGTCAATTCTTCATCAGCTAAACTTTCTGTGTCTCTCCACCAAGCACTAGGAAATACGATTTTGCTGTATGTTCGTGTCCTCAATACTCAACCATTCTGGTCTCATCGTGATTCATTTTTGCCTTCTCTGGCTACAACGGCCTGTGTTCTGGGCTTCCTCCTGACTCAGTCATCAGGAATCATTTTCAGCAGGGCTCAAGGAACCAAATGTGTGTTGGGGATCCAACCTAAGTCACCCACATGCAAGGCAAGAGCCTACCGCTTTGCTTTCATGACCTCTGCACCCCAATAGCACCCAACACAGCATTGTGTTCGCCCAGCGGGGGCACTGCATCTCAGATGGGCATTACTGGAGCAGACCTCGGGCTCCCTCATATTCTGGGGTTATGGGCACTGCATGCAGTTCTAGGAATCAGCAGGATACCGGCACATGCCTAGTTAGTACCCCTCAGTTCTGCCTCATCTCACCACCCCCGCCTGCATTCCTCCCTGTGTATAGGGTCAGTCTGTGACACACACTTTGACATAGAATCAGGATTGCAGTGACATCCAGGGGCCTTTGGGCCTCTGAAGGTTGTGGGAGTTACCCTGGGATTTTCTGGGATTTCTATGGTGTCTTGCAGTGACACTTCCCTCATGCCTTCTTCAATGTCCTGATCTTTGGGCCCTGAGGATCTGGGTTCTTCTTGAACCTTTCCTATGCCCTGCTCCTTATTTCTAGTCCCCAGACTCTGGAAGTCACAGATGCTAAAGTCAGGGTGAGGTATGGGTGGTGGTAGTGGATCTCTGTGTTGCTCCACTGGTCCCAAGTTCTTCAATATTTTCGCGAATGAAAATATCAAGTGATAAAAATGTTCAGGCTAGGAGTTAGAAAATATAAAAGTTTACCTTAATATCAGTAGAAAAAACAACTAGCTTGGCAAGGGAAGAATTTAGTATAGGGCTATATTAAGTATAGGTCCTTTTGTGTGTTTTATAATAAAATATTTATTTTAATTGAGTCATCATGAGATGCACAGTTACAAAGATCAGGTTTCAGTTATAAATTGTTCCAACACCCATCCTTCCAATAGTGTATAATTCCCACCACCAATGTCCTGGGTTTCCCTCTCACCACCCCTTCCCGTACCCAGCCAGACTCTATGTCAGGCAATTTCCTTCTCTCTCTATCTCCCATTTGGATAATATGATTTGCAACTTCGATACTGAGAGGTTATCATGTTTGTTCCGTTACCTATTTACACTACACAATTCTTATTCAAAGTGATTCTTTCCAACTATCTTTGTTGAAATGGTTCCTTCTATGTCCCAATTACCTTCTCCCCAAGCAAGTGAATAAAGCTTCCAACCATGGACCAATACTCCTGCCCCTAATTTCTACTCTCCAAGGGTATTAGTCTCATACTATCTTTTGTGACATTCCACGTATACCTTGGAGGTCAAAGAATAAGCAGCTCATTTTCTAACTACTTCTATGTTTATTGCAGCAATATTCACAATAACCAGAATCTGGAAACAACCTGGTGCCTGAGAACAGATGACTGGCTAAAGACCTTATAGTACATCTGACAAGATCCAGCACCCATTTATGATAAAAACTCTCATCAAAATGGGAGTCAAAGGAACTTTCCTCAATATAGTCAAAGCCATATACCAAAAATAAAGCATTATTCTCAATGGGGAAAAGCTGAGAGCCTTCCCTCTAAGATCTGGTACAAGACAAGGCTGCCCACTTTCATTACTTCTATTCAATATAGTACTGGAAGTACTTAATATAGCACTTAGGCAAGAAAAAATGTCAAAATCATCCAAATAGGAAAGGAAGAAGTCAAACTACCACTATTCTCAGATGACATGATACTATACTTAAAGAACACCAAAGGCTCTACAGAAAAGCTCCTAGAAATAATAGGATTGTATAGCAGAGTGGCAGGTTACAAAATCAATACCCAAAACTCCATGGCCTTCCTATACACAAATAATGAAAAAAAGAAAGAGCTATTACAAAAACAATCCCGTTCACAATAGTCCCCCAGAAAATTAAGTACTTTGGAATAAGTTTAACCAAAGAGGTAAAGGACCTATACAAAGAAAACTGCAAAACACTACTTCAAGAAATAAAATAGGACACTAGGAGATGGAGGCACACCCCCTGCTCATGGACTGGGAGGATTAACATTGTCAAAATGGTAATACTCCCCAAAGCATTCTACAGATTCAATGCAGTCCCTATAAGGACATCTATGACATTTTTCAAAGAAATATAACACTCCTGAGATTCATATGGAGTAATAAGCCCCCATGAATAGCCATAGTAATCCTTGGGAAAAAGATGGGTGACATCACCTTTCCCAATCTCAAACTATACTACAAAGCGGTAGTATGGTACTGGAACAGAAACAGACCCGCAGACCAATGGAGCAGAGTTGAATATTCTGACACAGCCTCTCAAGCATACGGTCACTTAATATTTCACAAAGGAGCAAGAAATATGAAGTGGAGCAAGGAAAGCCTCTTCAACAAGTGTTGATGGGAAAACTGGACAACTACATGCAAAAGAATAAACTCATACTTTTGTCTAATGTTAAGCACAGAAAGTCCGATCAAAATGGGTTAAAGACTTCAATATCAGACCTGAATCCATAAAGTACATGGAGGAAAATATAGGCAAACCCTCCATGACACTGACATTAAAAACATCTTCAATAATGAAACACCACTGACCAAGCAAGTGCAAACAAATATAAAAAATGGGACTACATTAAACTAAGAAGCTTCTGCACCTCAAAAGAAACAGTGACTAAAATACAGAAAGAGCCTAGGGGATGGGAAAAAATTTACCCAATACCCAACAGATAGGGGTTTAATATCCAGAATATACAGGACATTGGTAGAACTTTATAAGAAAAAAACTAACCCCATCAAAAAATGGGGAGAAGAAATGAACAGAAACTTCACAAAAAAGAAATTCAAATGGCCACAAGGCACATGAAAAAATGCTCCACTGCGCTAATAATCAGGGAGATGCAAATCAAAACAACAATGAAGTATCATCTTACACCACAGAAAATGGCACACATTAATAAGAACAAGAACAACCAGTGCTGGTGTGGATGCACGGAGAAAAGGCCTTTCATTCATTGTTTGTGGTAAAGCCTACTGGTCCAGCCTTTTTGGAAAACAATATGGACATTCCTTCAAAAACTAGAAATTGAGCTTCCATATGACCCAGAAATACCACTCCTGGGAATATATCTCAGAGATGAAAAAAAGTATAGTAGAAATGATATCTGCACTTGCATATTTATTGCAGCACAGTTTACAATAGCCAGAATCTGGGAAAAACCCAGGTGCCCGAGAACAGATGACTGGTTGAAGAAACTCTGGTAAATCTACACAATGGAATACTGTGCAGCTGTTAGAAGAGATGAAATCATGAAATTAGTACATAAGTGGATGAATTTGGAGAGTATCATGCTAAATGAAATTAGAAAGAGAAGGTCAGACATAGAATAACTGTACTTATTTGTGGGATATAGAATAGCATAATGAGACTAACACCTAAGGACAGTAGAGATAAGGGCCAGGAAGGACACACTATGGTTTGGAAGCCAGCCCCTCTTGCTGGGGGAAAAGGCAGTTAGGACAGAGAGGGAACCTCTAAGTAAATGAATGGAGGGATCACCCAGGTTGGGAAATATGTGCTGAAAGTAGACCAAGGACCAAACACAATAATCTCTTAGCATCTGTATTGAAAACCACAATGCCCAAAATTAGACAGTACGAAAGACTGTACCTGCCACAGAGGCAGGGAGTGAGGTAGGGTGGGGATGGCGGGTGGGACACTGGGAACAATGATGGTGGAAAATGTGCACTGGTGGAGGGATGGGTGCTCGAGCATTGTTCGAATGAAACACAATCATGCAAGTTTGTAACTGTGATCCAATAAATATTTTATCTAAAAAAAATAGGAACCTACGGCACATATACAGAATGATTTCATTATACAACTATACAGCTGTTAGGAAAAATAAAATCATGAAATTCACTTATAAATAGATAGATCTGGAGAGTATCATGTTGAGTAAAATGAATCAGTAGGAAAGGGCCAGATATAGTATGAAAACCATATTTACTTCTCAAACAGTATATGAGAGTATTCCCTTGTTTGTCAGAGAGGTCTTGTTAATTGAGGGTCCATCTGTATTGTGAAGATGATAATAGCACCCTCACTATATTTAGGGCATTTTAGGTTATTAAATCGACCAATTACCATAATATTGTCCATTGTTGCTAGGTCTTCTGTGATCCCAAAATGTAGGCCAGAATTTATGGTCTGGGCAAATATTAACTACTTAGTCTTGTAGACAGAGTGAGGAAGACACACACAGAGGTAGAGTGTGTGTGTTTCTGTGTGTGTGTCTGAGAATTTGCAGTGTCAGCTCAAATAGAGCCACAAGCAGCAGTGGGCAATGGAGAAACTGTGGTTTCCTCTTTCAAGGGGGTGCCATGCATGCTCCTCCCATCTCCGGTCTCCCAGCATCTCTAGCAGACTCAGGCTTCCGGGTGCTCGACACACTCCTGAGGTCAAGGCATTCAGTTCTCCCTCACCTTAACTCACTGAACTGAAGAAACCCTCTGTGCAGACTTGAGATCCTGACCTTGTACTGTGTCCACACCCACTCTGAGAGCCAGATCATGTGAACCCACTCTTCTTGGAACTACCCTATTCCACATTTGGGGTTGTTATCACTTCAGGCAATGTGTGACCCACCACAAACTGGCCTGTATCTCCTTGTCAAAACAGGCTATTCACCTCACCTCAAATGCTTTCTCCTCAAATGCCACACACTTGTTTTACTATCAGTCCATGGGGACCACTGTATCCATGCTTTTTGGATTGATTTTCTTCACTTCGGCTTGACCCAAGTACCACCCCCAGACTCAGGCCTCTGTATTCTGAGAAACGGGGCAAGGCTAGTGGGCTCCACAAATGCTGAGGCTTCTCTGAGGTGCCGCTCTGCATCAAGTTGGCTCTCTGGGTTCTGGGAGTCCCGGCTCTTCCAGGGCAGCAGGACACTGAAATCTCAGGGTGCTCCACATTAACCCTTTGCGGGCAAACACAGAGGCTCCAGTACTCAGGTCATATGGGGGTGTTGCACCACCCTTACCTTGTGCACCTCAAAAGCAGGACTCTCTGTCAGTGGGGCTTTTATTAGGGGACTACACCATTGGGCACTTTGAGCACTAAAGGTGCTACTACTGAGGCAGCAGTGTGAGGCATGTCAAGGGGCTGCTACTGCATCATGAGTGCTGTGATTTACCTTTTCTACCTTCCAATATTCCAGGCAGAGGTATTACACATTTCTTGGAGTCAGTGTGTATAACACAGTAAATTCCATGTACATGGACACAAATACATATATGTAATATGCATATGGATTGTGCATATGTATTATTATACATATGACCTTTCTGGTCATATGTATACATGTGACTGACTACTGTGTACTGTGTATTTGTTCAGCTCTATTCTGATGTACAGTGGTCAGGTTATCCTCTCTAGGGGTCTTTGGGGGCAGGCTACTCCCATCTGTGAAAGCTCCATCTCAGCCAGGTTCTCCATGTTTGCTGTTCTGCCCCAAGGATGGAAGCATGGTTGAGTTCCACTGGCTCTCTAATACCCATATGAGCTTCTGCACATGCCTCACTTACAAGGGCACATGATACTTTTTGACTGTAAGCTCACTGCAAAGTCCAGGGCAAGTAGACTGAACAACGAGCTGCTGTGTGTCCAGCAAGTCGGTGCTCAATGAGAGATGATGGCGCATGGAGAGATGACAGCCCTCTTCATGGCTTGGGAAAGTGTCTGGCAAGGTCAGCTTTGCTATAAATTCTCTGAAGGTTGCAGTGCTGTGCCTGCCATGTGTGACAGGTGCTTCCAACTGCAGGGTGAGATGAAGTGGTCACACTTAATAGGGTTAGTTGAATTTTGTGGCACACACAGGTGTCCCTTTGTCATGTGCCTCCTCTTATCTCAGGAGCCTGAGGATCATCTATTGTCTGATTCCTGTGTACAGTGCTGAACCTTGAGTCTATGATTCCTTGACTACCTTTGGCTGTCCTACGGGAGCACCAGCTCCTCTTCCTGTGGTATCAACTCAAGTCAGACATATACCCCACAATGAGTAGGAGGGGATGGTTCAATTCTGCCTCTGAAATGTGATATATGGTGTCCTCAACTCAACGGACGAGATTTCAGAGACACAGGGTTGGACACAAAAGGAGGCATGGGGAATGTGGTCTTTTGTGGCTGAGAAGGAGGGGGTGCCTGGCCATCATCAATTAACCACCAGACAGACCACACAGTGTTGCTCCTGATGGTCACTTGTCTGCATCCAGCCTGCTCTAACTCCCTGTTTAAGGAACCTGTGACTCAGGACTCCTATAAAGGCACAAGCGTGCAAGGGGGAGGGCACGAAAAGGCGGGAATAAGGGGAGCAGCACTGCATGGGGCCAGGCTTTCAGACTTTAATTCTCTCACTGAGCCCCGTAAACTGTCCCCTCTTTGACTTGCTCATATTTTTATTTCATTTCCAATGAAATTTTAATTTTAATGTTATATCTACTCCTAGGTCAAAAGCTAAGATGGATTCATTCTGATGTGTTTAAGAAAATATCAAAACTCTTATGAACTGGCTAGGTTAAAATACATTTTTATCAATGTCCTACACTGACTCAGATGCTAAGGAAAAATCAACTGGGCCACAGCAATATCAAATTGGGTATTGTGCATGCCTTGCCGTGGTCGAACCAGTTAAGATCTGGGCATCATCTGTGGCACTAGGATTAATTCCTGATGGCAGAACAAGGAGTAATTCCTGACGACATTAGCAAGAAGTTAAAAAAGAGATGAATTCAATTTCCCACTTAGAGGGACAACATTTGAAAACCTTTAAATGAAACCAAAATCAAGTTCTAAATCCTCATGGAGATGTAATAGACTTTCTTTTCTATGTGCAGCTCACCAGGCCTCCATCTCTTAGAACCTTGCCTCTCTCTGCAACTGCCTGAAATCCTGACTGGTCGTCTCCATCCATTTGCCACAGAGTAATTTACTTTAGGAAAGTATGCCAGTGACCTTAACCCATGACCCCAAGATTATTCTCTTTCTGGTTTCATGATGGGTTCTGGAGCCCGAGAGAAACAGTGAACAGAGTGGCTACTGGGCACCTGCCGGGACCCCAGCTACTGCTGGTACCACAGCTACTGCTCCGACAGCCACTCCTTGGTGAGGAACTCCCTGGGCTCCCCATGGATGAAGGGCTCCCTCAAAGGCTCAGAAATTATGAGATCAGAGGCGATCAGATTGGGTTTCTGCTGATATCCCACTCCTTTGCCCAAGAATCTCATCGACTTGGGGAGTGGACTTGGAGAAAAATCTCATGAGATACACCCTATCCCTATGGGATGGGACAGAGCAGCCTCCATATTCAACCTGAGTAAATTCAGGGCCCAACTCATAGCTTCTTCATGCCCATCGGCTTGCTGATTTGACAACTTAGCTGATATTTGTTTCTAGCTGACATAAACGGTTCTAATAGGACTGACAAAGATTTCTATTCTATGGAACATTTTCCAATTATTACCCATTAAGGGGTTTCAATTTCATTTAATTATTTCAGGGCAGAGAGTCTCTTGCCCGCATGCCTGGCTGGCTTCCCAGGGGCCAACAAGCTACAGAGAGTATCCTGCCCGCACGCCAGAAAGTGGCAAGCTACCCGTGGCGTATTCCATACGCCAAAAACAGCAACAACAAGTCTCACAATGGAGACGTTACTGGTGCCCACTCGAGCAAATCAATGAACAATAGAACGACATGTAGAAAACTATTCTATGATTATGTGTTAGATGAACTAACATTGATATACCACCACCCCAACCAAAATATTATACGTATTTAATAGAAATCTCATGAAAATAGCTATGCGATGATTTAAGGAGATAGACAAGAACAACGACCATGTGCACAGATCAATGAAATGCGCAGAATGGCTATAGCCATTCAGAGAAAAAGAAATTGAGATCTGTTGCATTTCTCGACATTAAATTATACTTGAAATCTATACGAAAGAAAACAATATAGTGCTGGCAAAGGCTAGAATTACTGAACAGTGGATTAAAACTGAGAAACCAGAGAAAAATCCTCCGATATAGGACAGAGAATCTGAGACCAAAGAACTAAAAACATGAAGCAAAATGAGGACAGCTTCTTCAATAAACGGAGCTGGGAACCTCTGCAAATGGACACAAAAATATATCAAACTGGAACTATAATTAAGTCCATACAAAAATTACAGGCAAAATCAATATGTTAGTATTAGAGAATTATACATAAAATATGGTGAGGACACATTGGCAGAATGCCTGCAACATTAACTTCAAAACTGTTACCAATGATGAAACCCATGGGAAAACAAAATAGAACATAAGAAAATGATTGCAAAAACCTGAAAATGAAAATTATTAATGGCAAAAGTAACTCTGACTTCAAAATAAAGATGCCCTATGGATAGCACGCTCCCTCTTGAATTTGGAGAGAAAACTAACACAAGAACATGGAGAAATTACTAATAGACAGGGCTCAAAGAATACTCAAAACTTCAAATACTCAAAACAAAAACCCAGCAAAGTACGGAGAGTGATGTCCTTGTGGGTCACTCTCAGAGGCTCTTGGGAACTATGAAGTACCAGGGAGCAGAACTGGGGCTCCTCTATGGAAAGCTTAAGCTTGGCCTTCAAGCTCGTGCTTCTGGACCCAGTAGCAAATTTGGAATACTTCTCGATTTTCAAATATTTCTTTGGTTCCCAAACACACTGTTCATTCTTCAATGCATATATTTCCGTGACGCTAAAGAGATGATGCAGTTATGAGGTAAACTGAAAAGAATGTCAAGAATTATTTTTCTGCATATGACTCCATGGTGCCCAAGGATACGTGGCCACACGCGCATGCCAGGGCACTATCACACCACTAGGACAACTTCTTATGAGAGTCCCTGACTGACTAGTGCCAAGTATGTCCCACTGAAATTCCTGCTGATTCCACAGCTCCAAGTGTTACCTGATTCAGGTACTCCCAATAGATTCCTCCCTCCTGGAGTCCAACTGCCCTTCCCCTCCTGAATTTGGTGGGTATATCGTACAAAGCCTCACACCTTTCTCCTTAACTGAGCAGGGATCACACTCTTATTCTGTGCAGGAGTGCATCCCATACATCCCGCCTATCCAAATGTCCCTGCTAATCCATGGCCATTCAGAAGAATTCAGTAAATACCTGCAAAAGGAAGCAAATGACGACTAAGTCAATAAACTCAGAACCTCAAATTTTATTTATTTGAGACATTAGGAGCAATGGAAGAATAACGGAATATGCTGGTTTTTGCCATGACTGGATTCCACTACTAAATGTGTCACAATTTCAGGGCAAGTCCTTTTCCAAGGCTCCATTATCTCTGACAACTCACAACAGAATAAAGACGTTTACAAACTCTCTTCACTCAATAACAGCACTCTCCCTGTAGATCTGGGCATGAGCACATATTTGAGAGACAAATGCATCCACAAACTCAGACAAAATACAACAGCTTCATCAAGAAAACACAACATTTGATGGGATCCTAAAGAAAAACGAGATTAATTTACACGGCATCACAGAGAACAAGAGCCCCAGGGTGCTCACCAATAGGTGCTGCACTTGTCTTAGCCTCAACACTTGGAAGCCTGATTGCTCTCTGCAACAACCTGTCACCCTTACTCAGGCCACTTCGTCCTCATCTTTGCAAAGAGGCCGATCAGTTAAGAACGTGAGGGGCCTATTATCACTGTTAATGATATTGAGCAAAAACTCCATGACTTCTACCTTGCTAGTTTCTGCGTGGGCCCTGAGGCCCCAGAGGAACTGGTAGCGGGCTGGGTAACTCCCAGGCTCCCGCCTGTAATCCAGATACTGGTTCTGCACCCACACATTGGTGAGGAGCTCCCTGGGCTCCCCATAAATGAAGTGCTTCCTCCCCGGATAAACTCCCATCAAAGCTAATTGTTCCCAGATAGTCTGCTCAGAGGCACAATCATCCTCCAGAAGGATGACCCCCAGGACCATCACCAGCAGGCCGGTATTGGGCATGGTTTGCTGAGGGCCCACCATGCCATCATAAGTGAGGCCCAGGGTGGTGACCAACACATAGCTATGGATTTGGGGGTTGATTTCCTTCACATCGATGCCAAACACCAGCTGCAGGCACTCAGACACCTGGCTTAGAATGAAAGAGAAATTCTCCTCATCATTGTTGAGGATGGTTCTCAGAATCACTTCCTTTGTGGTCAGCTGCTTAGTGCGGTACTTGAGGAGCAGGAACCCCACCAGATTAGACATCTTGTCATGCAATGCCTCCTGGAGGCCGGCCCCATCTTGTGCTGGCTCCTCCCTACCTTCTAGGCCTTTCTCTTTGTGGCTGCTGGCACTGCCACTTTCGGGATGGCTCTCTATCATTTCAGCCATGGTCACCTCGAAGTGATGGGCCATGACAGGACTATCCTGAGCACCTTTCACTTCCTTGAAGACTCGAGCAGCTGCCACCTCCCCCAGGCTCTCCTCAACGTGGATGGTGGCAGTGGTGGAGGAGGGCAATTCAGCCATCCCCATCTCAGCCTTGGACAGCTGATCGCTCTCCAGATGCTGGCCGTCGTGTGCATCCTCATTCTCTTCCTCAACCTTGAAGGCTAAAACCTCATCACAGTGAGACATGATGACACGTGTCACACAGATAGCAGATATGTGCACCGGTGTTGGTCGATGGGTTGCGCACCTGAGGGTAAAAAGGGTTGGGAGAAGCCAAAACAGACATGGTCATTTAAGGGAGAAAGTCAAATAATCAATGACCACACTCATATGTGGGTTACAGAGGAGAAAAGGAACAGCAACAGGCACGATCAGTGAAAGCAAGCTGGAAGAGGGCATCAGCTAGTGCACCTGAGGGGAGTGAGTGCGTTAGAGGGATTATGGGGTGGTCTTCAGTGCACTGTGGTCCAGGGATACACACACTTTGGTGCTGTTTTGGGTTTACACATATGTTTCAGACACGTACTGTAGCTTAAAGGCATATACTTATGGAACACAAAGGTTCTCAATGAGATTGTTTAGCATATTGAGCATAAGGGAACTTACCCAGATCAAACGATAAGGTGCAATCAGCTCCACAGACACTGTTCTTCTAGGTAGATGTCACTTACAACTGCAAGGAAAGAATTATGTAGCATGAGAGAGCATAGAATGCAAAGCATCAGTTTTTTATGACACTAAAGGGAGTTTTGATGGGGACACTGTAAATCACCCTCGATTCTTTGCTAGGAGCTATCTCTATTCTCATAGTTGGTCACAGTACCCTAGGATGCTGAAAGAGAGACTGTTAGCTCCTCAGCCCCTGGGATACCCCTCAGAATACATGTGAGAAGATGCCACATCCACATGGGACAGGGAAATGGCCATTGATCAGGGATAATTAACGTTTCTTTGGGCACTAATTTTTTCTGTATGTATTGATGTGTTCTCCATCGTCTCTTGGATTCTCACTGGATTCATCAGTACCTGGCCTTCTCTCCTGTGTAGTCTGGTTTCCTTCAACAGGAAGATGTCTTCTGTGATCCAGCTGTGTTTCCCCCTGTGATTTAAGAGAACAATAGGGATTCCTTCCCATTACACATACACACTATTCCTCTTTGATCAAATAATTCTGCATAGCATTGTTCTGTCCTGACAGGTTCCCAGCCATCCATCATGCTGATAGCTTGGGATACATATACCTATGGCTGCATGAACTTAAATTGTAGGTTATTCTTTTCTCTGCCTCCTATATCCCCCTTCTACCAAGTAAAACCATATCGCACACTCTGGGTCTCCCTACTCGTTTCTGTCGGAAACCTCGCAGAGATATGTCAGTGTGTCTCTCAAAGTCACTGCTTCCATGAGCTTTCCAGGACAGGAAATGGAATGATGTCAAGAATCTAGATTGTCCAGGATTTCTCACATAGGAGAATATATTGTCCCAAGCCAATCCCTAAATTGTCATTATGGGGGGGGGTTCTTTTGTGCCTTTTTGTCCTGTCTGAAAGTGCCGCACTCTCCTCCTCAATGATCTCACCTCCGATAATTTCTCCCAGATATAAGACCTGTCACTATTCCTGCCTATGGATTTTAATCATGACCCTGGATCAGCCAGCTAGTGTTATTGGACCCCACTGTTGGCAGCAGAGTCCCCTCAGTTTCTCAGATGGATCTCTGCTGATCTCAACTATAGGTGTGTATATCAACTCCTAGTCTAACAACCAGGTGCTTGAAGTCTGAAATTTGCTATCATGAGAAATAATTTTGAGCTCTTGGTGTCTTGAAACAGGCTAAATGATGCTTACTCCTGCCTTGAGATATGCCAGCATGAACTGTTTGCTGGGCTCTAGGTTGCCTCAGTCCTCTCTCAATGCCATTCCCTTGAGCCTTACTATATGGTGACTCTCCCTGTGCCTGTTGAATCTCCAATTGCTGACACTTTTCAATGTATATAGAAGATATGAAAATCATAAAATCCTTACTTGTTGACTCAACCCTGGTCTTACCCTGACCCAAAGTGAAAATTGAGCATGTATTTGGTTTTCTGATCTTTTTTGTTCTGCTTTTGGTTCACTCGCGAGGTACTCAGTTTCTACCTGATTCTCTATCCAGGAGTCCCTCTGGTAAGCTTATTTGGGAAATATGAGATGCCAGGGAGAGAAACAGAAGAGCCACGTTCCACGCGTCTTCCAGACTTTACTCTCTCTCTGCGCTCTTGTTCAGTGTCTATCCTTTGTTTGATTAGGGGCCACACTGGCTGGGATCAGGGCTTACTCCTGGCTCTGAGGGTGGGGATAACATGTAGTGGGTCCGTGCACCATACAGATTGCTGAGGAAGAAATGCGAGAAGGCTGCATGCAGGCAATGCCTTACCCACTACGCTATTTTCTGGATCCAGGTCAGTCTTTCATGTGCTCAGAATGCCTCAATGCTCCAGAGAGTTTAGATAAGCATTCTCATGGAAAACGGCACCATTTGCAATCCATAGCTATACCTACTCAGAACTGGAAATAGTATAAAAATCAGATGAATCACCCTCCCAACTACTTGACCATTTAGAAAAGGAATACAAATGAATTCCAAACTAAGTACATGAAAGGAAATAAAAACGCAATAAGATAATGATCTAGAGATCTAGAATTCAATTCAAGAAAACAAAAAGGCTATCAGTGAGAACAGGATTAAGAACCTTCAAAAGCTCAATAAGTTTCACTGACGCTAAATATGAACCCCAGAAAAAAATAATAGGGAAATCCAAAATATATTGGATCAGACTCTAAGAGATAGAAACAAATCTCTTGAAACCTAAAACCTCTTATATTTATTTTCTATGTAATCATTCTGTGCAAGAGTCCTGGTGAACTTTGGGACTCAGATGAATTCTCAACTCATATCTCTCCCTACAATTGCCTGAAGAGGCAGTTGAATATCCGTGCAGAAAAATATGACAAAAGACAACAATTTTCAGTCTCTATAGCACAAAAGTTCTGGTCAACACGTGTTCCCTTGTGAGTCTTACTCTAGAATGCAAAGAAGTCTTAGTATCTATAGGGCTCGAGTTCTTTTTAATGTCACACAGATGTGAATTGTACCGAACAAATTTTATGCATGCAATGATATCCGAATGCCTGAGGCAGATAGGGAGGTTTTTCTCAAAGGAACACCAAGAGGCAAGGAAGCAGCACCGAGTATACTGCTCTGCCCTTGCACGCAGCAGGAAAGCTTTGAGTGGGCTCAGCTCATAGACCGGGAACCGAGCCGGGGTTCGCCTAGCTCAGAGCCACCGTTAACCCAGGAACTACCCAGCTCTGAGCAACCCCCACCCTGCACACCGGAAAGGAAAATAGTAGACTGATCTCCGCGACGAACGTCGGTGAGAAAACTCCTCAACCTCTGCCTGAACTGAATTCTGTCCCTGCTGTCGGCCCCGGGGCCCCATCGGGATCCCTCAGGAGCGTCTGCTCCGATCCCGAGAAAGAAGATGGCGGCCGGGCCCGCGCCCCCCTCACGCCTCAGCCGATTGCCCGAGTCCGGTGGACGGCCGAGGAGAACGCGCACCCGCACCCTGCCTGCACTCCCTCAGAGCGATGGCGGGTCCAGTCTGTCCACCCCTTTCGTCCGCACCTGGCCGGGCTGGGCCCTCCCGTCGCACTCCTGAGGCCGCTCCCTCTGGCTTCCTCAGGCCACCATCCCCGGGCAGAAGTGAGGCGAGGTCACATCCGGTTGGCGCCTCTCGGGACCCTAGAGGTTCCGGGGGGCAGAGGAAGGTTCTCGAGGTTCTCCCTGTTACTCTCGTTCCCACTTTACACAGGGAGGGCTGTTCCTGCCCACTGCAACTCACGGCTTCCCTCAGACCAGCCGCATTTCTTACACTGCATTTATTTCATTCTGCTAGACGGTCCAATGTTTCTTTTGTCTGATTTTTCAATTAAATACGGTACTGTTCTTTCCTTTGATTTTATTTCGTGCTTCCGAGAATCATAGACATACAGAAGGACTTCGGGGGCACACATAGGTTTCAGAATTATATTGAGTGCATGAGGCCTGCCAGGGATTCAAACTCATGACCATATGCTTCTAGGGTACCAGCAGGTTCTTTGAATGGATGCTCTATACTTCTTGGCCTTCGATGCGTTTTTAATAGAAGGAATTTCAATGCACAGTAGGCAAACTTTATTTTCTCTCTTTAACCACCAAAAGCTCCAGTCCCTCACCCCACTGCACCTTTCTCTTGAAACTCACAGTTGAATACTAGCTGCGTGGTCTTAGGAAAATTCTCATTCTCAGAGTCAATGTGGCATAGGTTTGTTGATTGTGGGACTGCAAATGCTGTCTCTTCTCTTTCTGGTAAATACTGCTCTTTCTGCTTCATTTTGCCGTTCACACAATCCTATACTAATCAGGTAATCCCTCACTTTGTGCTGCTCAATGCCCATCTCACATTTCTATATGTAAGCCTCTGATCGTCCTGTGATGTCTAAATGAACCAATGTCTAAATGAAGCAGAGGTCCAACTGCCGGTCATCCCAGAGCACTGGAACCTCCAATTGCTCTATTCTGGGTCCCTAGCTCACTGTTGACTCTACCACATCAAGTCCAGATTGTTCGCTGTGACTTCCTGCAGCCCTGCCTCATGCCTTCTCCTCTCTATTTCTCTGAGTCTTGTTATTGGGCAACAAAGTATGGGGGTCTGCTATTCATCTTAATCCAGAGTTCTGCACTTTCTCCTATGCAGGTTCAGCACAGCCTGGTTGATATAAGGTCTCTCAACAGTTGGGAAGAGGACTAGGTTCCCTAGAAATAGATTCCTCAATTGTGCTTAACCACCTCCAGTGTACCCTGTACTGATTCTGCACACATATCCATACCCATAATTGTTGAGGAACACCTGGACCGCAATCTTGGTGAAGTACTCTAACCTGGAACAAACTCCCACAATATTCTCCCTTCAGATTTCTTCCAGGTGTATCACCCTCAACATAATAACCAATCAACCTGCTTGGGCAAGTTCCACTCATGATTCATTAGTCCATCATAAGTGACCCTCAGAATTATGATCAGGAAGTGGGATTGTACTAGAGGGTCTACTCCATGCAACCCAATTCAACAGAGCAGGTGGGTGCAAACACACACAGGCCTTACAGAACATTGCTACCTCTACCAGCCCTGCAGTGTGACAATGCCCACACATGGTGGAAGGACATTCAAGAAATATTTCTTCCTGGAACAAGACAACAGTCTCCTGCCCCCACAGTTCTCCAAATCAGTATACTCGTAATGTGTGCATTGTGCTTAACCTGTATGTCTAGTCTCAGGAGTTCTAGGAATACGATGACTGGAAATTCAGCCCACGTAAAACACACAATAATAGATAACCAGTTGGGTAAGTAAAGAAATGTATGATTGGCTTACAGAATTGTGAATGAACAGATACACAGAAACCCCAACTATATTGAGCAATTTGAATACAAAAGACAAATTGGGAACTAAAAAAGCCCTCTACGCCCCGAACAAGGAGGAGTGTAGCGCCAACCATGATGACTAAATATGACCCTACTTATATGATTAATAACAAAATATGGTACCCACCAGAGGAAAAGTATAAAAAGTCCTGAAGAGCCTCTTTTCTTGAGAGGGTATTCAAGAGGTCTCTAGGATCCCAGCAAAATTAGACCCTGCGTGGAAAGCTCCAAGACACATTATACTTTCTATGACCAAATCAAAAGATGGATAGAGAACATTTAAAGCAGCAAGACCAAAAACAGAACTGACATACAAAGTAAATTTCGTAAGATGTACAGCAGCTCTATCAAATGAGATCATATGAGACATAAAGGTATGGACGTATAGAGCCCAGAAACTCAACAAAATTTACCCTGCACCAAGAATATTAGATGATCATTCAGATCATTCAGATTGGAATGAATTGTACAAAGCTTCATGGGCAGGCAACAGCTTAAGGAATTTATAGCCTCGAAACCCACTTTGCAAGAAGTGTTAAAAGTGCTTCTTAGAAGGACAGGAGAAACTTCTCAACCTGAGGTACTGAGTATGGCACTCCTGAATGGTACATATGCTTGTCCTCTACTAGATCAAGCAAGGTTAAAGGCATACAACAATTAATCATCACAACTTTCCTTTTATGATTTATTTTCTGATAACCATACTTGCATTTCTTCAAGTTTCATTGGAGCAAGAAATATGAAATCAATTTGTTTCTATTGGAAATAGGGTTTCTATGATCAGTCATTGAATTTCTTTCAGTACACTGTGATGCAGTGAAATGCATAATTATGCTTGCATCTCTGCTTTTTGATTTTTTCCTCTGTCTCTCCTGGTTTTGATGGGATCCACAATCACACACAGCAGGGATGCCTGACTCAAATATCATCAGCACCAAGATCACAGTCAGATCATGTGGGATCATGTTGGATTTAAACTCATGAGCATATACTTGAAAGAGTCCAAAGCAAGATTTCCATACATTCCAGGCTTTCTGGATCCTTTCCTTTGGATCCTCGGTGCAATCTTAATGGAAGGAATACTGTTCAAATTAATGGGATATTGCAAATTTGTATTTTTCTGTATGACTGCAGTCGCTGAGTCCACTGATTATTCTCTTGAACATTCTATTTTATTTTATTTTTTAAATTCTTTTATTAATTCACCATGTGGAAAGTTACAAAGCGTTCAGGTTAAAGTCTCAGTTATACAATGCTCAAACACCCATCCCTTCACCAGTGCACATATTTCACCACCAAGAATCACGATAGACCTCCCCCCTCCCCCCCACCTCCGCAGCCCCCCACCCCGCATGTGTAACTGGTAAATTTCACTTTACTTTCACTTTACTTTGATTACATTCTCTTGAACATTCTAAAGATTTATTTGGCATATGTGTTGTTAGCATGCCCTAACACTGTGCATAAGCAGCAAGACCAAAAACAGAACTGACATACAAAGTAAATTCCGTAAGATGTACAGCAGCTCTATCAAATGAGACAATATGAGACATCAGAGTATGGACCTATAGATCACAGAAATTCAATCAAATTAACCCCGCACCAAGAATACTAGATAATCATTCAGATCAGTCAGATTGGAATCTTAAGTAATTTATAGCCTTGAAACCAGCTTTGCAAGAGGTGTTAAAAGTGTTTCTTAGAAGGACAGGACAAACTTCTGAACCAGTGGTACTAAGTATGGCACTACTGAATGGTGTATATGGTTGTCCTCTACTAGATTAAGCAAGGATAAAGGCATATAACAATGAATCATCACAACTTTCCTTTTATGATTTATTTTCTGATAACCGTACTTGCATTTCTTCAAGTTTCATTGGAGCAAGAAATATGAAATCATTTTATTTTATGCCTATGAAGGGCTACGGCTGTGCGGTGGGAGGGACCCTGGGAACATTGTGGAGAGAATGAGACAATGGTGCTAATACTGGTGTTGGAAACTTGAATGCCTGAAGCAACTCTATTATGAACAACTTTATAAGTCAGTGTCTTAATATATATTTAATAAAAAGATATTCTGAATGTTTCCATATGCACACAACTAGCTCCCCTATAAATCCTAGAATTTCACCATTCAATAATACGATGCATTTGTTATGTCTGAAAGTACAATATTAACTGAAAATGGAATTATTTCTTTGGGTCATCATCTAGGATATCACATTACCATAATCAGACTGCCTACTTTGGTTTTTGTTGGCTCAAACAGTTTTTCAGTATTTCTATGGTATTAAAGACTTCGACAGTTTTCAAAAGTACTAGTTAGTAATTTTGTTGAATGGCCCTGAACTAGAATTATTCTGATGTTATTCTCATAGTTTTAATGATGTAATGAGTTTGGGCTATAAAGTCAAGAAAGGTAAATTCCCAGTTCTATGACATTATATTCAGACTCCCTACTTCCAATATCACATTATAGTCTCAGATGACCTTGTTTTCTAATAAGGTAGTGTTTATCAGATCTGTATCACTGTATCACTGTCATCTTATTGCTCATCGATTTGCTCAAGGGGGCACTAGTAACTTCTCCATTGTGAGACTTGTTGATTCTGTGTTTAGCATATCGACTTTTGGGTGAGATACTCTCGGTGGCTTGCCGGGCTCTTCGAAAGGGACAGAGGCATCAAACCCAGGTCTGCTGCATGCAAGGCAAACGCCCTACCCGCTCTACTATTGCTCGAGCCACATAACCCCTTTAAAAATGGTCTCCCCCTCTCTCTTTCTATACTGTACATTTTAGAAGAAAGCCATAATAATAACCCATATTTAATGGATTGGAAGATAAGCTCTACCTTTGTGGAGGTGAGTCATTGTAGGATTGGCCTGGTATCCTATTCTGTGGAATATTTTACAATTACTACACATTCCTGGGTTTCACTTTCATTGGTTCCTTTCACATTGAACTCCCGGATATGTATTTGATGTTTCAAGGGCTGAGGCCAAACCTGGTACTGCTCAGTGTCCACACCTGGCTCTGAACCCAGGAATCGCCTGTTGCAAAATCTGCGTGGCTCTGTGCAGTACAGGAATCAATACATCACACGCAAGCTCCTCAGCCACTTTACTCTTTCTAAAGTGGCAAGGAGGTAGGGAAGAAGCATGTATTAATAGAGGGAAGGAGGATGTAATGTAGGTTAGGAGGGGGGAGGGAGTTTCAAAGGAAAACAGATAAGATGGGAGGGAGAAGGAAGTAAGGAAAAAAGAAGAGAGGGCAGGATGAAGGAAATTAGGAAGAAAGAACAAACTAATAATGGAGAAAGGGGAAAGCAAGAAAACAGGAGAATGATGAAAGAAGCGAATGAGGCCAAATTATCACTGAAATCGGGAAACAAAAGTACTGGGATTTTTATAGACTTTTGCAGGTTTTACTATGCTTGAATATTGTTAAAATGGGATATTAAAATGTAGATAAGAATCAGTCTTTCACAGGAGAGCTGTTAAAATTTCACTTTGACATCTAAAATTATGGAAGTGGAGCCTAGGGTCATACTCAAAGTGGCAGACAATTCTTAGTATTCTTTTGAATACAGGAGCAGCCTTTTCAGTTTTATTTCATAATCGGGGGCCACTGGCAAATATACTTGGCCTTTTAGAGAATTCAACCTCCCATGTTGAATAATTACTGGGGTAGAACACATTCACCAGAACTAAAAGCTCTCTGGAAGGGCCCATTTCAGGTCCTCTGTTCTATTCCCACAGCCATTAAGGTTTCTGGAATTCTTAAGTGGACCAAAATGACTCTAGTGTGAATATGTGGGTAAATCTTTTACACTGGAGGACCGGAAATTGTAATTGAGATAAATCTTCACCAATAGACATAGAAATACTCACATTCCTGGCGGCAGCAATAGGACAGTGGATATGGCATTTGCTTTGCTTATGGCTTAGCCAGGCTTGATAATCCAAATCACATAGGGTTCCCCTACCTTACTGGGTGTGCTCACTTAGGATAGAGCCAGGACTAATCTTGAGCAGTGCTGCGTGAGGCAACAAAACCAAAACACAAACAGAAAAGAAAAAACCCATATGACTATGATTCCAGTACTGACCATGAGTTCAAAAAATTGTCTCACTTCATCTGAAAGGCCTAATGTGCTTCTTCCAAAGTTTTGGATACAAATGGGAGCATGATCTCACCTTCTCATTGGTAAGTAACTCTTATATCACAAATGTTGGTGCATTTATACTTGCATAGAAAGGATCCCTTCTTGGTGAGGAGACTTTTCCTCATCACTTTTGTGCTGTTCTTTTTTATAAGGGAAACACCCAGCTGCATCCAGAGTTTATGCCTGCATCTGGGCTCAGAAATCACTCCTGCTAGTATTTGGGGGACCAATTTTGGGTCCATGGACTATGGCAGAACAACCACATGAAAGGAGAGCAGCTTCCCTGATGTGCTATCTTTCAAGCCCCGTCTATTGCTATTATTGAGCTAACTTTCCAGAAACTACAAAATTAAAAATTCAATGTATAACTGTATTTAGAAGATAGAGTTATTTGATGTGTCCCATTCAAAATAGCATGAAGGAAACTCTTTTACCTAGGAATCTACTTAGAAGTTATAAAACAATAACAGTTTGAAAACCACAGGTCACTTAATGAGATAAATAAAGGAAGACACCCGGAAAAAGAATAACACTCCCTGATAATGGGATGGAGAATCACTGTTGCAAAATTACCATCCCAAGCAAGATATTATACCAACTATTCAATATAATCCCCATGAAAATTGCCATGACATAAGAAAAGGACTTAGAAAAGTGGTACTTCAAACGTTTGTAGGTCCATAAAATACAGCAAATATCTAAAACCATTTTGAGAAAAAGAAATCGAGACTTTTTTGTAGTTTCTGACTTTACATCATACTTGAAAGCTGCAGTAAACAAAACAGCATAGTGCTAACAAGAGGTTAGAACATATGAGCAAAGTGGATTAAAACTGAGAGACCAAAAATTAAACACTCAGCTATATGGACAGATATTCTCTCAATAAGGAGCTGAAAAATATGAAGTGGAGCAAAGAAGGCCTCTTCAATAAATGGAGCTGGAAAAATGTGTAAACTCAGGCAAAAAAAAGTCAAAGTAGAATCGTATCTAAATCCATACCAAAAAGTACTTCAAACTTATTAGTTATACATAAAATATGGTGAGGAAAATTTGGCAGAATGTTCAGGAACACTGACTTCAAAAGTGTTATCCGTGATGGATCCCATGAGGAAACAAATAGAAATATATGTGAACAAATGAAAAAATGAAAATCAAAAGCTTTGGCACAGCAACAGAAAATCACACTTCAAATAAAAGACATGCTATGGAACAGGAGACACAAATTATGTTCAAACAGGAGAAAAGTACTAATACTCAGGCCACATAGAATACTGAACGCCTCAAAGAACCCCAACAAGAAATAGAGAATAATGTCCTGAGAGATAAGACAAAGGTAAAGAAACTGGTTTCAATGGCCAGATATGGTCCTGTGAGCACAGCCAGGAACTGATTCCTGAGCAGAGACCAAGGATTTATCCCTGCTCACAGGGTCAGGAGAAGTCCCCACAACTAAAGTAAAATGGGAGCTTAAGCACAGAGTGTAGGGTTCTCCCCATGCACACCCGACCAGACATCAACCTCCAGCATCACATATGGTCCCTGGAGACCTGTCAATTTTGAGCCCCGTGTGCAGAGAAAGTAATAAGCCCTGAACAGACAGAGCGTAGCCACAAAACAGTGAAATAAATTGACAAAGAGACAAAGAGACATCCACAAAGAGTATGATAGGTGGTCAAGAAGTAATATAAGGAGTGTTTGTTGGGCTGAAGAGATTGGTACCATGGCTTGCTTGCCTTGCATGTGGCTGACCTGGTAATCCGGGTCACAGCATGATGACCTTGTCTCCCTTCTAGGGTCACCCAGAAGACATTCTGAGGAGGGTCGAGAGTCCTCCTCTCAGGGCTCCCTCAGATGTTTTCCTCTCATTCCTTGAAGGAAGGACGACACAGGGAGCCTGCACCCATCAGAAAGTCAGAAACTGCAAAAAACATTAGATCACAAGCACAGTTTTCGGTCCCCAAAGCCCACCAGGAGTGACCCCTGAGTGAAGATTTAGGAGTCTGATATTAGCATGGTCAGTTTTGGCTCCAGTCTCCAACAAGTGTATTTTGGGACCTGAGCAAAAGTACAGACTTAGGGCATTTGCCTTTCAGAGCAGAATCAGGTCAACCAGTGTCAGTGGGGTTGTGATGTGGTTCCCAGAAGAAGGAACTCAAATTCACTCATGATGAAAATAAGAGTCTGGTTCAGAGCCTATGTGGACCAGTGTAGAGATTTCTCTAAAACCCAAGACTAGAGCTGCTTTATTACTTAGAGATTACACATACTGGCTTCCAAACCCAAACTCACATGTAATGCATAAAACATACATGCACAAACAAGTTCATTTCCGTGATTAGTATTATATCCAGTTATTGAAAGAGTATATCAAAAGGATTCTGTATGTACAAGATGAGCCACTTCTTCACACCTGAATTGCTGCTCCATAATACATGTTCCCCTGTTTCAGAACATGAATCTCTTGCCGGAGACAGAGTTTATCCTTCTGGGCATGAACTGGCACATGGAATACCAGGTCCAATCCCCGGCACCGCAAATGGGTCCTGAGCCTAACCCGGAGTAATTCCAGAGCACAGAACCAGGAGAACCCTCTAAGCACCACTGGGTGTGCCCCACCTCCCCTAAAAAGTACTGGAAGCCCTGACTTTGTACCAAGGGGTGACAAGCGACTGTGGGTTCAGGTTACTTTTAAGGTCCCCACCTGATTCCCAAAGGCCAGTGTCCCAGTGCTGTGAACATGTTCACCTTCTCCTGACAGGGAGACCCACGTGCTGCACAGCATGATGACCTTGTCTCCCTACTAGGGTCACCTAGAAGACATTCTGAGGAGGGTCGAGAGTCCTCTCCTCAGGGCTCCCTCAGAAGTTTTCCTCTCATTCCTCAAAGGAAGGACGACACAGGGAGCCTGCACCCCTCAGACATCAGCATCAGAAGCCCTGAGTTCTGAGGATAAGGGAGGGGAATTCACACCCCATCCCCATGCCTGGACTCCCTTGGGGCAGTGACGGGGTGGAGCTAGGCTGTATGGGTCCCTTCTGTCCTTCCCTGGGGTCTGCACTGAGACTCTGTGACTCCTGGCCTAGCTGGGCCCTTCTGCCTCACTCCTGAAGCTGCTCTCACACAGCTCCCGGCCTCTGCACGCCGCCCTCTCCAGCTTGAAGTGAGCCGCGGTCACATCTGGTTTCTGCCTTCCAGAGGTTCCAGGGAACAGAGTTCCAAGGGATTCAGTGTCCTCTGTCCTTTCACTTCCACTCCAGCAGGGCTGTTCCTGCCCTCTGCCACCTTGGGCTGCTCCCCTCAAACGCAAGCTCTTATTCCCCGAGGTCAGATTTGATGAGCAAAGAAGAAGATGAAACCCAATTTTTTTTTTCTTTTTGGGTCACACCTGGCAAAGATCCCCTAATTCTCCATGCTTACGCCTGGCTTTGCACTCCGGAATTGCTCCTGCAGTGCTCAGGGGACCAAAGGGGGCGCTGGGGATCGAAAACGAGTCAGCCACATGCAAGGCAAATGCCCTACCCGCTGTACTGTCGCTCCAGCCCCAGGGAATGTGAAACCCCAAAAGCATACCCCGGCCCACTGGAAAGCAGCTGGGCTCAGTGTCTCCGCTTCTTTGGGACACAGGTGCCTTCGACCATTCTACACACAAGTGACTTCACTCCAACCGCACAGAAAGGGCTGAGTCCCAGGAGGAAGGCATGAAAGAGCTGCTGCACCCTGGGAGGTCAGAGAAAAACTCTCTTCTTTCCAAGAAGTCTTCTTAGCAGTGAACACAGAATGGAAACATTGTGTTCTCAGGATCTGAAGAAGGACTAGTCTGAGCCGCAGCTGCAGCACTGAGAGGTCGGGGATGGGCCTGGGCAAGTTGCTTTCGGATCTGACATTCATGGAGAGCACTGACTAACTTCTCCACCTGCCATTCTAGGCTGAAACTTTTCCCACACCTGGTGCAGTGTGGATAACATAGGAAGACCATTTGTGCAAAGATGCACGTGCACATATATGCCACATAGGTAGACCCAAAACTATTAATGCATGGCCCTATGTATTTTGTCGATTAAATATAATTGACATTTTTGTTGAGAAAGACTTTGGTATACAGGTGCTTTTGCAGACAATGTCTCGTTTTTGAAAATATCACACTACTTTGCACTTTTATTCGAAAGTCTTAGTTCATTTTGCTCAAATAATTTTTGAAAGGTCAGTCTAATAGCAGCAAGGAGGTTGCAGGTGATCACTGTCAAAGCTCAGAGGAAAATTTGTCACTGTTTTTCGTATTCTACCTAAGATTATATTGGAAATAGGGTTTCTATGATCAGCCATTGAATTTCTTTCAGTACACTTTGATGCAGTGAAATGCATAATTATGCTTGCATCTCTGCTTTTTGATTTTCTCCTCTGCCTTTACTGGTTTTCATGGGATACAGAATCACACACAGCAGGGATGCCAGACTCAAAAATCATCAGCACCAAGACCACAGTCAGATCATGTGGGATCATGTTGGATTTAAACTCATGAGCATATACTTGAAAGAGTCCAAAGCAAGATTTCCATACATTCCAGGCTTTCTGGATCCTTTCCTTTGGATCCTCATTGCAATCTTAATGGAAGGAATACTACTCAAATGGATGGGATACTGCTAAGTTGTTTTTTAATGTATGACTGCAGTCGCTGAGTCCACTGATTATTCTCTTGAACATTCTAAAGATTAATTTGGTATATGTGTTGCTAGTATTAAAATAGGTTTCTGTAGGCAGTGGACAGCCATATGGCTTTTTGATTCAGTAACACACTCCAAACATTTAAGTTGGTGAACTCTGACGATTAACATTTAAGATCATTATGTCAACAACAGTTTTTAAAGCGTTTTTCCTTTAGCACCATAAGTTACAATAATTGTAATTATAAAAATTTAAGAATTCAGGACAGGAGGGATAATACAGTAGGGAGGGAGCATGCATTGAATGTGTGGGACTCAGGTGAATCGCTGGCACCCCATATGGTCCTGCGTGTCCCACTAGGAGTGATCCTTGAGTATAGAGCCAAGAGTAAGCCCTGAGCTCAACTGGATGTGCCTCAGAAACCAACATGGCAAGAGTTGATTTCTGCCTATGTCCCCCACGTTTCCAGCATCTCGGCAGTCACACCCACAAGCCACCTCTGGCTGGCACCAGATAATCTCATCCACAGTTGAGATCCAGAGATCCAACATGCTTCTCTCTCAGAAGAATTAAACCACATTGCTATAGCCATGCCACTGGGGTCTGTGCCAGGCTGCTTCATTCAAGGCATCCTGGATGGGGCAGATGAGGCCCCTCCTGCCCCAAGGGACCCAGCCACAGCATTATAAATCCTCCAGAAATTTTAATTTGTTAAGGGCTCTCTTTATCTGTCTTATTTGGAATCACAACCTAGGAGGGTAAAACGCCTCAGTTGAAAATCTTTTTCATCCGCATTTTGACTATATTGTGTGATTCCCTTCTCACCTAAAGTCATTTCACTGAGAAATTTCTAAATTTTACTGTAAAGACCTCCTTGTAATTTTTTTCTGTTATATCTTTTAGAAGATATCTGCTCAAAATTTCTTTTTCCCACTGTAGCTTTACCGTGGCTTGATTAGTGACAGAATTTCATGTCTGTGGACCGTCTCGAGCTCATGAGACAGGATGTCTGCTCTATACCACAACATTTGGTAACAGCTCCCCTATTTATGTCTCCAAATTATATTTCTATGACTTTCTCAGTTTTCATCCTTGGTTTCCCATGAAGCTACATTACCTTTTGCTTTTGTCCCATAAGAATTTTAGGCTAGAGGCAGGGGGAATGTGGGATGGGGGGTATACCTGGGATATTGGTGGTGGGGAATGTGCAGTGGTGGAGGGATGGGGGTTTGATCATTGTGAGATTGTAACCCAAACATGAAAGCTTGTAACTATCTCTCGGTGATTCAATAAAAAAATAATTTTAGGCCAGTTTTCTAAATTTTATTATTGTATATTCTTGATAAACCTTTTGTGAGTCTCTCGCACACACCTGCTAATTCACTGCAAACAATCTTTCATGATTTTTCCTGCTATGTTCTCAGCCAAAACGCTCCTATGAGGCTCTTAGGTGTTTCATGTGAGTTTGTCCAGAGACTGCACAATGCCTCCAGAGCGCAATCTGAAAAAGGCACAGCAATGTGCACTTTTATTTTTTGAGATACCCTTAGTTTACATGACTCTGTGTGTATTATGGGTTCAGTTTCTCATTTCTTTAAAGAAAATCGGATTGAGTAATTTGCTAAAGTATGATTTCACAGCAACAAACCCACTCCTATTGAATGCTGATGAAAATTCTGTCTTTTGGAGCATGACCTCTGGTGGCCACTTTCTAGAATGCAGTAGCAGAAATTCAAATCTGAGTTTACTGGGGGGGAATTGGAAACCCTAAGCTAGTCACGACTTGAAAATCCTCCTGGGAAAAAGAACAGTTCCAAGATACTCATGGTGGACACTCAATGAGTGGCGTGAAACAAATGGGACATTCGCAGTTGAAGGCCTGCACTGTCCAGCTGGGTTAGAGCTGGGAGATCAGGACTCCCATGAAAGGAGGCGCAGTGGCCAGCTGGTCATCATGAAGTGTTCCAGATGTGGACAGCAGAAACCCAGGAGAAGGGCAACAGAATTCGGGGAAAGTTCTCGGGCTACAAGGAAATGCCTAGACAGGGGGTCTGCAGACAGAATGCTCTGCCGTTCAAGCAGGAGCCTTCTGGACAAAATCCCGTGCTCAGGCACACTTGGATTGATATTCCTGTCACCATGAGCTTGTCTTTTACTACTTTGGAAAGAGTCTGACTTTAGCCAATAGAGAAACCTGACCGAGTGTGGAGGAGAGAGCAGAATGAAGGCACAGAAGATGCTCTGAGTCAGTGCAGTGAGGACTTATTATAGCTGAGTTCCCAGCAGTGTGCTTCAGCACGAGTTCTCGAAAGGCAGAGCACTGACCAGGTATGAGCCTCAGGTTCTTCATCAGCAAAGCAGTCTCGGTGTTCATGGGACTAGAGAGACGTATTGATAAAGCTGGCTCTGTGACTGACTAGAAATGAAATTTTCAATTTTTCAGTCCGCACAAAGCTGTAGTCAGGGAGCCCTCCTTTCTCTCTCCTCCCAGGTCTCACCCAGTGGCCCTCAACGACCCTGTGGGGACGAACAGATATGGACCTCCTGGATGGAAAGCCACTGAAGTGTCTCTCTGGGGGTGTCAGTAGCAAATTTTAAGGATTGTTTGATTTCCAAATATTTTGGCCTACAAACCCACAATCTATGAAAATTGATTTCTATCAATATTTGAATGATTTTTCAGCTATTTGTTAAGCTGATAACATCAGGAAACCATGTTCTGCATGAGCCCACGTAGAAGAGGGTTCATTCAATACTCAGTGGGATTTCAGGAACTGTAGGACCCCGCCAACCCAATTCAGGGATCAGCCCCTTTTCCAGTTGCCAGCTTCTGCTAAGGGAAAGCCTCTATGCACATCCTTTCTTTACTACCTAAATTTAGTCCTTACTAATAGGTGACCAAGGTGCAAACCAGGTGACCAACTTCACTGTCCTTCTCTGGAGACTTTCTGGTGCTGCTGGGTAGGGAGAACAGGCCTTCCCAGTGACTTGTGTTCAAGGAGGAAGAGCCCGTTTGTGTGCTTGTTAGGAAACCCTGGCATGTGATGGGGAACAACATGAGTAAATAACCTTGTCACAGAGCACGGGGAGACATACATACTTTCACACCTGTCCCTGGAGGTTTCGCTCCGGTGTCTCCATCAACCCCCTGGATGCTCAAAGCACCTTCTTCTCAAAGGACTGTCAGCTAGCTCTTCATGTCCTTTCTCTCTTCAAGCCCTGCCCTTGTTCTACCTTCCACTGACTTTTCTCCATTTTTGTCTATGTATCTTTCCTCGCTTTTTGAGTCTGGAGATCTCTCTCTCTCTCTCTCTCTCTCTCTCTCTCTCTCTCTCTCTCTCTCTCTCTCTTGTCCCCCACAGGCACACACAAACACACACACAGACAATTACTCTCAGGGGTCACTCCAAATCCTGCATTCAGGAATCACTCCTGAAAGTGCTAGGGGATCATATGGGATGCTGGGAATCATTGGAATTTGGGTTGGCCACATGCAGATTTAATGCCTTACCCAGTGGACCATCTCTCCGTCCCCTATCAGTGTTCTCTCTTGAACACATAGTCCTGTTCTAAGTAAGTTACTTTCACATAAACTATGTTGCTGCTATAATTCAGTAAAAGTCCTTTCATTCCCATCGGAAACACCAGCTCAAGACTGACCCCTAACACCACACAGCTCAGTGATTATCACTTCTCCCTGTAAGTCCTGCAGGTTACAGGGCCCTAAACTAACCTGATTCAGGCAATCACACTCGATTCCTCTCAACCCACTTTCATGGGTCGGATGGTCTTACAAAGCATCTAACCTTACCTTTTAATGAATATGGTTCCACTCTATCACTCTTATTCTCTCTCGGGGTCCAGCCCACTCATCCTTGTATCCCTGGCGGTAAACAAGGTCCCTCAGAAGAGTAGAGACTCAGTGTAGACCTGAAAAGGAGGTGGTATTACTGATAATCAGTGAACTCCAGGTGACACACATGTTTTATTTTTTTAGGGAAATTAAGTACTGTGCAGTACAAAATTCACCCTGTTTTTTCTTAGTATGACTGGACTGAACTCATCATCAATTACATTTTCATGGCAATTTCAATCCCAATGCTCAATTATCATATACTGTCACTGTCATCCTGTTGCTCACCAATTTGTTCGAGTGGGCACCAGTAGCGTCTCTCTTTGTGAGGCTTACTGTTACTGTATTTGGCATATCCAATACGCCACGGGTAGCTTGCCAGGCTCTGCCGTGTGGGAGTGATACTCTCAGTAGCTTGCCAGGCTCTCCGAGAGGGGTAGAGCAATCGAACACGGGTTGGCCGCGTGAAAGGCCAACACCCTACAGCTGTGCTCCAAAATGACAGGAATATTTTTATTTCTTTGACAAAATAGTAAAATGTTTTCTTTTGAACTTGAGAAGCTCAACTACTTGGGAGTTCATTGTCATTCACAAACTCATGTAAAACATTTTTTCTAGTACAAATAGCATTTTACCTATTCCTATAGAAAACAAACGTGATTCTTAAATCATCACAGAGAATGGATACCTCAAAATGTGTTCCAATGTGTTTCACCTGACCGGGCCTAAACCACCTGGAAACCCAACTGCCCTCTCTGGATCACTGGTTCAGGCCACCTCCTTCTTTTATGATTTGTGATGTTTCAAGCAGGGTGAGGAAAATCTTGCACTCACGGTTATAGAGAATAAGCAAAACTTCAAGAACTTCTCCTTGTTGGTTTCAGTGAGGGCCCTGGAGCCCCAAAGGAGGTCATAGACAGTAGGGTCACTTCCAGACACCCACCAAAACTCCAGATTATGCTGTATGCACACGATGGTGAGGAGTTACGTGGCCTCCCCATAGATAAAAAGCTTTTTCATAGTCTATACTCCCACAAAACTCAATGCTCCCCATATGTCATCTTGGAGGCACAGTCATCCTCCAGCAGGATGATTACCAAGACCATTGCCAGCAGGCCACTGTTGGGCATGGCTTTCTCTGGGCCTAGCATCCCATCATAAGTGAGGCACAGGGTGGTGACTAAGGTAAAGCTCTGTACCTGGAAGTATATTTCCTTCACATCAGCACCAAAGATCAGCTGCAAGCACTCACAGACCTGGCTGAAGATGAGATGGAAGTGCTCCTCATCATTATTTAGGACAGTTCTCAGTATCTCTTCCTTAGTGGTCAGCTCATTACTGCAGAACTTGAAGAGCAGGAACTCCAGGAGATTAGGCATCTGCTCATACAATGCCTCTTGGCAAGAGACCCAGGATTCTTCTGAATCCTTCTGATGGTCTGGCCATTCATTTGCTTGGCTGGTGACTGTCCTTGGACCGGTATCCTGCACAGTCAGTCTGGTACCCTGGGCAAGACAGAGACTTCAAAAGAACACTCACAATGACCATTGTGTGCACTAGTTAATCCAGGAGTTGCCATGTACTCTGGGCTGTCCTGAAACGGGACAGAGTGGGAGGGGAGGGAGGGGAATTCTCCTTCTCAGCCTGGAACAGATTCCCGTGCTTCTGACTCTGGGTCTCTTGTGAGTACTGACCTTCTTCCCCAACCTTACAGACCACACACTTAAGACCATGAGGCACATCATCATATGTGACACAGGCAGTAGGCATGTTCACAAGTGGTACTTGATAGGCTGCAGGCAGAGGGAGAGAGGGAGTGTGATAGGCCATGGTGGCACATGCACTTTTAGGGCCCTCACAACAGTGACTTATCTGAAGTAGAAAGAAAACTATCATATGTGGGCTACAGAGGAGAAAATATTAGCAAGAAACGAAACCAACTATAAACTTACAACAGTGGATGGAGACCACAGAACCTAGTTCCCATAGAAGGACTAGGCAGGGGGATCACAAGAGAGGGGATCTCAGTGCACCATGGTGAAGTACATCTGGTGCTGGACTTGGTTGGTGATACATTCTTCTTTGAACTTTACTTGTACCTCAAAAGCAAAAGGTCAGAGTAACTAATGGTCCCTCAATGAGAACACTGAATGCTTTGAACCAATGTAAACTTGCCCACACAAGTGAAGAGGTGCAAACAGCCACAGGCTCTATCCTTCTAAACATAGATCATTTAAGCCTGGAAGAAACAATAATATGGTCTCTGAGGCACAGGTGTCAAAGCCTCAGTTTGTGGCTGATTTGGGGCTGGGGTAAGTGGGGGCACTGAGCAGATGGCCAGTATCCACTGGTGGAGATAATCTCTATGCTCATAGTCTTCCAGGGGTCTCCCAGGATCCTGCATGGGGAGACTGCTGGCTTCTCCTTTGGAGCTCCTCCAGTCCCTGGGACCCCCTCAAAGTAGCCTTGTGCAGACCAATGAGCAAGGCCCTCCCATCCTGAGAATGTGTGCAAGTGAGCAGGTCCGAGCCAGAGAGCAGAGGAAGGTCAGATTTCTGTGCTATTTCACTTGTCATGGCTTTGACGAATAGTCACTGACCACTTGGGTCCTCACCTGGACTAGACATCCCTGGGACTGTGCAGAGCAAAGGCTCCTGCGATGCTCAGATTAGCTCCTGCAATACTAAGAACCAGATTGATCTTGTTCTCTGTGAGAGCCTGGAGGAACATGGAAGATTGTTCCACACCATCCCCACCCCAGTCCACCCTGTGATCAAAAGTCTAGAAACGTCTATTCTGAGGTGGGTTCCCTATGTCCTCCTGTAGGTTTTTTTCATCTTCTAGCCAACAAAGCATGCTCTTCCTCCATATCTTAGAAGCAGAAGCTCCTCCCTGAGTATACGCCACATATGTCTGCAGGACTCCCCACAAGTAGATGTGATTGTCATTCAGCGACACTGCTGCCTGGTGCCAACCAGAGCTGAGAGTGGGACAACATCATCAAGAAACTACATGGATCGTCACTGTCACTGTCACTGTCATCCTGTTGGTCATCGATTTGTTCGAGCGGGCACCAGTAACATCTCTCATTGTGAAACTTGGTCAATAAAATACTTTATTCATTTAAAATGCAAAATAATGTCCCAAAACCTTAATTACCTAGAATTCAACTGAGCAATGGATTTGAAAGACGCATAGATTGAAAGGAAATGACACTTAATGAAACAACTAGGAGAGGACACCTCAAGCATAGAAATCTTCCAACTTCATGTATTGTTGGAGTTAATATTTAAAATATGATCACCCTACACAAATTTTTATACAAATTCAATGTCGTGGCCATCAAAATTCCCATGACATTCTCAAGGCCTTAATGCATTAAGTGTTCCCCACACTAAGAAAATGTCTCCAGAACTATGAAACTCCCGAATCTGAGAGATATCATATTTAGGGAGTCAAAAAAACTGGGAGTATTGCACTTCCTGACACCAACTCACACTCTGAAGCAACAGTGTACAAAATCGCACAGTTCTGGAATAAGGCTACACTGTCTGAACAGTGTACTAGAATTGAGATTCCAGACAGAAACCACTAGTAAAGGACAATCTGTGAGTAAGGAGCTATGTATATTAAGTGCAGGAAGAAAAGCCCCTCAATAATGGAGCTGAGTAGAACTAATGAACTGATGGCCACAGGTTCCCAGAACTCAGTAAGGGATGAGCCCCCAACTCACAGCTGCCTCGTGGATGCACACACAGACGAGATGTTCTCATTAGTGAAGACAAGTCCACTTACTTTAAGCAGGTGCTTTACACGAGGTGCAAAGTGTCCTGCCACATATTAGCTGCCACTGTGGCAGGGCTCAGACATTCCCCCGAGGGCCCGATTTTCAAAAGCAGTATTGTTTATTGAATCACCATAGATTACAAAGTTATTCCCGAGGGACTCTTATCGGGGCTCTTGGACTCACTCCCCACAGGGCGCAACACATTTGTTTCCATCAACTATGCACAGAGTCCCTCCCTTTGTTTGCTCAGGAACCTCTGGGGCTCCTGCCCACCCCCGGCCATCAGCCATTTCTTCTGCTTGCTCTTTCAGCTCTCCTGCGTTTTTGCACCTTCCCTTCCATCCTCCCTGGAGAGTGTAAATTTTCTTTCTGTGGGCTAAGGAGCGGGATCTGTCTCCATGTACAGGCATGAAACTAACTCCTACTCCTGAAGCTTCTGTGAGTGAGGGTTTGGGACTTTTCAGTCTGACAGTGGCTGCCCCTAACGCCATCTGCTGGAATCAGCATCAGGGCTAATTTTGGGTGACTCTGCAAATCCCAGGATATGCTGCTTTTATACCACACACCCAACTGCACCTGCCATCAAAGGAACAACACGTGGGGGTGTGGCAGCGTTATCTGGGCCCTGCCTCTGCGGCCCTCTGCCCTGTTCCTAGGCCATGTGCCCATTCCTGCCAGATACAGAGCTGTGGGTGCCTCCAATGATGCAGATGAGGCAGATGTGGTCGGCATGTCGCGGTGTTCGTTCGTAATTCCAAGGTTCTTAAATATTTTCAAGAATGAAAATGTTGTATAATAAAGATGCTCAGACTCAGATTTGGAAAGCAGGAAAGTTTATTGGAATGTAAACAAAAGAATAGATGCTCCCCAAGTGCATCTTCCTGTAGAAATAAGTTAAAAGCCAGTTTTGTGGGGGCTGGAGTGATAGCACAGCGGGTAGGGCGTTTGCCTTGCACGCAGCCGACCCGGGTTCGATTCCCAGCATCCCATATGGTCCCCTGAGCACCGCCAGGGGTAATTCCTGAGTGCAGAGCCAGGAGTGACCCTTGTGCATCGCCAGGTGTGACCCAAAAAGCCAAAAAAAAAAAGCCAGTTTTGTGTGTGCCCTTTAAATGCTCCTTGCATTTCTAATCAGTGGACCAGGATTTACAAAAGATGCCAGGAAATTGTAAGGATGTCCAGCTTGTCTAAATCTCTCTAAGCATTTTCCACACTTATCTTAGTCTCTCTGTCAGCCTAGGCTCCACCGCAGAGTTTTATGTTCCTGGAAATCTCTGACCACTAGGGCAGGAATGAAATGTGCCAGGTCAGTGGGGAAAGGTGGCAAGGGGAAACTGTGGCTTCCTTCCTCACTGGCAAGGGGGAAAAATCTGCCAGGTCTAATTACCAATGATCTGAGTTTCCCTGTCAGCCTAGACTCCAGGATTGCCCGTTATCTTAGGTTCCCTGTCAGCCTAAAGATCAGGCCTGAATTTTATGTTCCTGGGAAGCCCGGGGAATGTTGAGATAGAACTTGGAGGTGGAGTGTGTGTCAGGTTAATGGGGGAGGGATGGAACATCAGGAGAGAGAAAACTGAATTCCTCTCTCACTGGCATGGGGAAACTGAGGCTTCCTCCTTCCCCACTCTCAGAGATGAAACCTTGACTGCAGTTGATGTAGGCAGGCAGGGAGATAGGGCCCCCTCCCAAGGCAATGGCAATGAATTTCCTGGAAAATAATATCAATAGCCATCAATTTGCAGAAAACAGGAACTGAGGCCTGATAAGACTTTCTCCTGGCACTGATAACAAGACCCAGAGAAGTCTGGACCCCCTCTGAGAGAAACACCAGGAGGAACAACAGGCTAGGAAAGGAATTTCAAAGAATACCATTGGTCACTCCCAAACCAGTCCCTCTGGTAATCTCCTTATCAATGGACTTTTACCTACATAGAAGCCTCATGTGGAGGCAGATTGAGAAAACCCTATAAAAGCCACCTTGAACAAATGAAGGGTGCACAAATGCTGCCCAAGCCCATGTGCTGCTTGTGCCCACATAGCCAAGCACATGTAGCACCCACATCTCTTCTCTTGAGATGTGTGCTCTCCTATGTAATGCTGCGATGTGTGTAGGGGCTCTCTCCACACTTGGAGAAGCCCATGTTTTCTCTTGAACATGTTACTCTCTACTCTCTCCCACTTTCTCTTTCTTCTCCCCTTCAAAGACCTCCAAATAAAATCTGTTTGTACTTCACTGCTCATTTACTGCTGTGATAATTTTCTGCAAGGCAATACAAGAACCCAGTAAACTGGGTCCCAGGTAGCAGAGGCTGATTGTAAAAAATGAGTGTATCTCTCCTCCCCGCCTCACGTAAGACACCTATTATATGATCTACCAACATCAAAGTCAGGAAATGGAACACCAAGTCTATCTGGCTTCTTCGTGTGGATTTGGGAGCACAGTCTGAGGCCTAGTGCAGTCAAGGTATAGCAGGAGGGAGATGCCTGGAGGTCTGAAACACAACACCTCAGTCACCTGCATCCATGGTTCCACATTAATCACCATCTTTAGTGTGATGGACTCAAGCCTGGATGAGACAAATCTGACATGGCAGTTGTAAGTCCAGGTCCTGTCAGCTATGAGAAGCAGAGGTCCACCATAGGATCAAGAGGGGAAGGACTCACGCGAGTCAAGACAACGTGTTTCCATAAAAGCAACTCCTGGAAACTCAATACCCAGTTATTGGAAGTCTTCTTTGTAGGTCAAAAATGGGTCTGGATTTATCTAGACTTCTTCACAAAGATGCAATGTTAAGTTCCAAGCATTGTACACACAGGATGGACTGAAATGACCTCATGCCTAGGGGATGAGTATAATATTTGGAGATTAGAAACTAATTGTGTCCCCAGTTTTGTGGGCCCTTTAGAGCATGACTGAAATCCAGCCACTAAAACAGGGCCAAGGATGCTGAGATGATTGTCTTCTAATGTCCAGCCATACATTCTTATGTCCATTATTTGGCTGGATCTAGATCATCCAGGTTATCAAGCATCACCTAGGACATCTTTGTGACATTTCACACAAATGATTCTCATTGTTAAAGGTCATTTTTATACTTGCATGCCTGTTCCCCTTGTCATGTTGCTTAGAGAGTGGGACAAAGGCATGGGTATCTCTTTTGAATAAAAGAGGAGACATGCAAGAAATTGGAAGCTATTCAAGGTTATTCTTGTCCTTTTTTGAGGGCATCTTTTCTATTACAGCAATTACAGATTAGCAAGACCACAATTAAAATTAATTTAACCAGAGCATAAGTTCCTAGAGCCAAAGCCTTAAGGGATGTGGCTGATTTTACTCTGGTTTCTAACTGGAATTTCATTTTTCCTCCATGAACCAAGAATATGGTTTTCACTAATGTTATTGATGTATCTCTTCCCAGGTGGAAATCTTCATGTATTCCTGTAATAATTTTCCACTGCATTGGTTCAGGAATAAGGAATTTGCCTTGTTTGATAAAACATCCAAAAACTTCCTTTTGAAAATCCCGTTCTAGTGCCCATTGATTTTTTTTCTGTAGAGTATTCTGGCTTAGAGTTAATAGTCCCCTGATGGAACCAGAATTAAGAGCTGTTAAAAGCCCTTGTTTTCTCCAAATACCTATATGTGTTCATAAAGCTAAGAATACTTAGAACCAGTTTGGATGTTTCCTCTCTGACCTTCAGCCAATTAACAGGCTGGGGGAAGGGTGAGAGACTATTAGTTATGCCCTTTTTAAAAAATTTTATTAGTGAATCACCGTGAGGTACAGTTACAAACTTATGAACTTTCATGTTTGCATTTTGTTTACATCCCTCCACCAGTGCCCATTCTCCTTCACCAATGTTCCCATTATCCCTCCCACCACCACCACCCCAACCCCACCACCCCACTCTGCCTCTGCGGCAGGGCATTCCCTTTTGTTCTCTCTCCTGTTGGATGTTGTATATTGCAATAGAGGTATTGAGTGGCCTTCATGTTCGGTCTATAGTCTACTTTCAGCACGCAGCTTTCAACCCGAATAGGTCCTAACATTATCTAGTAGGTGTTCCCTTCTCTATCTCAGCTGCCTTTTCCCCCAGCATGTGAGGCCAGTTTCAAAGCTGTGGGGCAGACCTCCTTGTTCTTATCTCTACTACTCTTGGGTATTAGTCTCCCATTCTACTACTTTATATTCCACAGATATGTCGGTCTCTTTCTTTCTGACTCATTTCACTCAACATGATACTTTCCATGTTGATCCACTTTGAGCTGAGATTTCCCCTGGTAAGCCTCTGGCTTCAACTATCCTGGTCAGACTAGTGACAGCATGTACAACTTTGAGATCCTTCATAGGGTAGGCTGCTTTCTTACATTAAGTAAAGCAAGTTTGATCTGGATATTCCAAGGAGGTTATAATTTCAATCAAACCTACTAGAATATATTTATTCAATCGCCTTTGTAAAACTAGAATCTGATTTACACAAAGAGTAAGTTACAGAAACATTGTTTTCTCTCCACTTTCACTTTAAATTTAACCATGTGACATAATGAACTTGGCTTATTCTTTTGCGTAAATACAGCAAGATTTGAGACTCTCCTTTTGGGGCACCCCGTTATTTATTGAGAAGTCCTGGGGATTGACTAAGACAGAGCAGAAGACACACCAGTAACTACATTAATATTTTACCTGTCACGTTAGGGCTACCCCAGGCTCAGCCATTGTGAAAATGTGAAGATCAGCTCCCACAATGAGCCAGAGGTGGCCTCAATTCTGCACGTCAAGTTGGATATGTCCTTTGGATCTCTCAGTTTTTGTAGCAATGTCCTAGCAGAAAGGACTCTGTCCCATCCCTTCTTCAGGTCTGGAGAGATTCTGGTTTCCAGGTTTATTCTTCACTCTGAGAGCAGGGTCCAGGCCCAGTCAGTCATTGAAGACCTGCAGATTCTTCATTTTCCTTGAGAGACCTTTCCAGTCCTTCCTTGAGCTGGCCTGCCTCTAGGGTTCCCCTGAGGTTTGTATGGTACAAGTAACAGAACCTGTTAAATACCTGCTTTTGTCATTTAGACCAATCTCTTGCCTCTGTTTCCCTGGAAGAGGGTTTTGGAGTCCCATAGCTGAATTCCCTGTCTGTATAAGGAGTAGATCCTATTACAGAAAGAAAACATTTTCTATCTGGATTTATGCAAATCAACATAGTTCCATAAAGCATCAAAAAACTATTGAAAATGCAAAAGAGAGAGAAAAGGAAATACTTCATTTTACTCACAATGAGATGCAATATAGCCGTTTGTTGTGGGCCCCAATCAAAAGAAGCACTAAGGTCTATTGAGATAGAATATACAGTTTAACAATATCAAGTCTAACCCATTGAGTTCCATGTTGAAAACCTTGATTTCCAATTATCTATGAGCACTGTAACAGGAGTCCAACATTAATATCTGTGGATATAGAGCATATAGTTTAACATCATATCTAATTCAATTAATCCAGGTTAAAAACCTTGTTTGCCTGTAACTTTTTAAAAGAATCCAATTGTCTCAGAGCACTGTATCAGGAATCCGGATCATCTGTGTAATATCTTTTCTCATAGACCTCACCAGAAGCTACTAGAACAATTCTTCAGATATAACACAGATATTATTTAGAGTTTCTTATAATAATAAAGTTTGATCGTAGTTCTTTACTTAAAACACAACCTCAAACCTACACATTCCTGTACCTTCTCACACCTGAAACCTTTCTGAACATTCTTTTTCCCACTGATTTCCCCATCTTTTATCTTTCTTAAAATATATATCTCTACTCCTCATAGTCACATCTTACAAGTTTAGCCTCCTTATTTTACTGAACTTAGTACAGAATGATCTCCCAAGAAAAATTGAAACAAGTTGTTAATCATTATCTCATTTAGCATGACAACATTGTATTCTGCAGTATATTTCAAAAGCATTAGATGAGTTCTATAGATATTCCAAAGGTTATAAGACGGTCATCATTAAAGCTCTTATAACATATATTCACCTCACAAAAGTTCAGGTCACATTAAGAATTAACCAGACATACTAAAAGGTTCATCTTGGGGCTGGAGTGATAGCACAGCAGGTAGGGAGTGTGCCTCGCATGCGGCCAACTCGAGTTCGAATCCCAGTATCCCATATGGTCCCCTGAGCACCTCCAGGAGTAATTCCTGCATGCAGAGCCAGGAGTAACCCCTGTGCATCTCTGGGTGTGACCCAAGAAAACAATAAATGAATAAATAAATAAAAGATTCATCTTTAGAATTACAATTTCTAGGAAAACAGATAAAAATGATTAAAACACTCACAGATTGCCATGAAACAGTAAGAATCTCACAATTGTGGATAAAGCTCTCTTATGGTCAAGAGTAGGTTAACACTGGTGACAAATCTTTCTTTTTCTTTTTTGGGTCACACCCAGAGATGGTCAGGGGTTACTCCTGGCTTTTCACTCAGAAATTACTCCTGGTGGTGCTTGGGGGACCATATGGATGCCGGGGATAAAACCTGGGTCGGCCTCACGCAAGACTAACGCCCTAGCTGCTGTACTATCTTATCACTTCTGCCCCTGGTGAAAAATCTTGCATGAAATAAAGTTATCTTAATGATAGCATGCATGTTTCATGCAGCGGGCAGGTTAGCTACATAATCTGAAAAAAAGCTTATTACTATCATTTCCCACATTTTTCACCCAATTATATATCTCTGCATAATGAGAATGCCAAAGGAGGATTGGGAAGAGGTTAGTAGGCTGCCTAGAAGTATCGTAGGGACATTCTTAAAGCATCTGTGGCATTTTAGTGGTTTAGAGGAGAGGTGGTTGTGTACATCAAAGCCAGAAAATAAAATATTAATGTCATACCATGGCCCATATTCTAATTCAGTTAATTAAAATACAATTATTGAGGCTGTACAGTATAGTGGGTAGGACGCTGAATTTCTGTGCAGCTGACCTGGGTTCTCCCATCACTATGGACCTGGGATCCTTCTGACACCAGTCCATGAATCTCAGAGCATGATAATCTGGGCACCCTACCTTGGGGCTACCAGGATGCATTCTGAGCTGAGTTTGAGAACCCCTTCCTTGGGACTCCCTCAAGAGTTTTATTCTGAGGCTGAGCAGAAGTGATGACACCCAAGAGCATATGAACACCACCAGAAGTGACTCCAGCGAACAAAGAAATGGTTAATCTCTGAGAAATACTTGGTGTGGCTGAAACCATAACACACAAAATACAGCTGTTTACCAAGAAAGGTCAAGTGGGTTCAGATATAAATTTTGGTTCCTAGATGAGAAGACGCTGACACACTTGGTGGGTTTGGAGATGAAGCACTGAGTGCACATAACTGTTATCAAGTTAATCATGGTAAGGAAATGAAAAACAATTGAGGCCAATGGGATTAGAAATAGAAATGTGTCACCTCTTAGACCTGAGTTACTGCTCCTTAATAAACAGTCCCGTTTCTGAACATGATGCTCTGAGCTGAGAGAGAGTTCATCGGAGCGGGCATTTACCTGGCACATGGCAGACTAGGCTCAATTCCCAGCACCGCAAACGGGTACTGAGCCTAACTAGGAGCAAAGAACAAAGAGAAACCCCTGAGCACCTTCCAGTGTGCACCACATCCCCAAAGGGAACATGATGCCCTAAGTTTGCACTGCCCTGGGGTCTTCTAGAACCCAGACCAGACAGGTGACTGTGGGGGTCCAAGATACTTTTAGAATCCCCGCTTTGAATCATCCTATCACTGTGAACCTGGGGCCCTTCTTACGCTGAACCCATGAACCTCACAGCATGATGATCTTGGAGCCCACCTTGGGGCCACCAGGATGCATTGAGTTGGGTTTGAGAGGCCCTTCCTTGGGACTCCCTCAAGAGCTTTACTCTGATGCTGAGAAGGATCAATGGGTCCCAGAGCCCACACTTCTCAGAAGTCAGCATCTAAGTGAAATGAATCAGAAAGAGAGGGACAGGCATAGAAGGACTGCACCCATTTGTGGAGTATAAAATAACATAACATGAGGCTGACACCAAAAGACAGTTGAAGCAAGGGCCAGAAAGACTGTTCCATAGCTGGAAGCCTGCCTCATGAGCAGAGGGGAGAAGGCAGCTGGAATAGAGAAGGGATCACTAAGAAAACGATGGCTGGAGGAATCGGTTGGGATGGGAGATGTGTGCTGAAAGTAGATAAAGGACCAAACATGATAAACTCTCAGTATCTGTATTGCAAACCACAATGCCCAAAAGTAGAGAGAGAGTATGGGGAATATTGTTTTTCATGGAGGCAGGGGGAGGATGGTAAAAGGGGGTAATCTGGGGATATTGGTGGTGGGGAATGTGCACTGGTGGAGGGATGGGTGTTTGATCATTGTGTGATTGTAACCCAAATATGAAAGCTTTTAACTATCTCAACGTGATTCAATAAAATTTAAAAAAAGAAGTCAGCATCAGAATCCCTGAGTTCTGAGGAGGAGGGAGTGGAATGCGCACCCCACACTCATGTCTGGACTCCCTTGGGGCTGATGGAGTGGAGCTGGGCTGTGTGGGTTCCTCATGTCCTCCCACGGGGTCCGCACCTTGACTCCTGGCTGAACTGTGCCCATCCGGTTCAATCCTGATGCTCCTCCCCACACTGAGCTCCTGGCCTCTGCAGAACTCGCCCTCCAGTGGAAAGTGAGGCAAGGTTATTTCTGGTTGGCACCTTTTGGGACCCCAAGGGTTCCAGGGGAACAGACGTGGGTTCCGAGGAAGGGAATGAAATCTCAGAAGCACCTTGGGACCCTTTCAGGGCACAGCTGGGTCAGCATCTCCCCACTCTGTGCGACAGGTGCCCTTTGCCTTCTCACGCAAGCCACTTCCCTCCAACCCTCGCAGAAAGAGCTCAGTCCCAGGAGAAAATACAGAAAGAGCTGCTGCACCAAGGGAGGTCAGAGAACAACTATCTTGTTTTCAGGGGGTCTCCATATCAGCAAATACAGACTGGACACACTGTATTGTCAGTATCTGAAGAAGGAACAATCTGAGCAGCAGCTGGGGACTGGGCAAGAGTTGGGCTCAGAGTTAACATTCTACTGCGTCATGGAGAGCACTGACTCTACCTTCACCTTTCATCCTAGCCAGAAACTTATCCCACATCTCTACCTTGTGCCCGTATGGATAACATAAGGAGACTATATGTGCAAAAATGCACATGCATGTATATGCCACATAGGTAAATCCAAATATATTAATGCATATCTCTATGCATTTTAAAGATTAAATATGCTTTATATTTTGTATGTACAAAGACTGTGTTGTTGATGTACTTTTAAACACATCTTCTACCCTTAGTCACTTTTTCTTTCTCATTTTTATTCTGAACATTTACTTTTTTTTACTCAAACAATTTTCTATTTGGCTTTTTAGGTCACACCTGGCTATGCACAGGGATTACTCCTGGCTCATGCACTCAGGAATTAACTCCTGGCGGTGTTCAGGGGACCATATGGGATGCTGGGAATCAAACCCGGGTTGGCTACGTGCAAGGCAAAGACCCTACTCGCTGTGCTATCGCTCCAGCCCCAAGACTAGAAGTCTCCCAGTAGAGAGTGTCCAGGTGGTCACTGCCTGACAATCAGAGTAAAATGTGTGAGTGTCCAATTATATTGGAAGCAAGTGTTTTGGTAATTTCTTACAGTGACATTTGATGCAGTCAAATACTTTTGTTTGCCTTACATTCATTATATTTGAGTGTCTTTCCTGTTACTTAATTTCAGTTACTAATGCCTAGAATCACAGACAGCAAAGTTGCCAGACTCAAACTGCAGAGCTCCCAAATGACATTCACAGCATATGTGGTCACTGAAATTTGAACTCATAACCACGTGCTTGCATATTTTGCAAGTCAGTCTATAACACTGATCTATTTCTCTGGGCCCTTGTTGCATTCTTAATGGAGGGGAAAATAGAAAGTTTGGGTAGTACTAAATTGTGCTTTCCTTTGTTGTTCACAGTCCGGGGACATGTGACTGAGTGGGGAGGAGAGAGAGGAATGAAGGCATAAAAGATGTTCTGAGACAGGGACAGTGAGAACCTAGATAATACAGATGAGTTCCCAGCAGTCTGTCTCAGTCCTCACTCTTTAATCTCAAGACATTATGAGCCCATGTGCTTTGGCTTTGTATCTGTGAAGCAGCTTTGTCATCTCTGGGACTGTAGGTCATGTGTTGATAAAGCTGGTACAGTTGCTGGCTAGAAGTGAAATTTTTGATTTGTTTTTCAAGGTCATGCAGGAATACACTCAGGGTTAACTCCAAACTTCTGGGTCACATTTGGTGGGTCTTGGGGACTATGTGATACCAGGGATCAAACCTTGTTGTCCAGTGTGTAAAGTCTAAACTCAGCATAGTGGTATACATTGGGGTTTCTAGTAGCAATTTTTGTTAATTTGTAGATACTCAAATATTTACTTTGGTCCCCAAACCCACCATTCAGTCTTCAGTGCTTTTCTTTCCACGATGCAAAAGAGTTTATGCAATTATGTAGTAAACTGACAAGACCTTCAAGAAATAATTGTTCTGCATATGTCCTCCTATAAGACAGCTTATTCGTTATGTCGGCAAGAGTTTATCAGATGTAGGAACCCTTCAACTTAGAGACCAGTTCCTTAACACCTTCTAAATTTCTCTTGCAGGCAAGACACTATTTTTTCATAGATAAACTAAGCCTCAGAGAGGTTAATTAACTTGACCAAAGTCACACAGCAAGTAAGTGGGAAAGTCAACACCTTTTTCAGGCTGCTGGCTCCAAGTGGAAGAGACTGTTAGTAATATCTTCAAAAAATGTACTTTGCCTTTTACTCTCTTTCAAATGGATTTACTGTATTCAGTGCTCCTCGAAAGCATCATGAAAATCCATGAATGACACACTTTAAAAACAGATTTGTGAAAGGGTTTTGATATAGTAGTTTGCATATTCCTGTATTACAAAGTTTTTTCCTTGTATTACAAAGTTAATGAGGTATAGTAATCCTAGGGAACAATAATTTTCTAAATTTTCTACTTAGAAAAATTAAAACTGAGAATAAATGGAAATTAAATTTTTGTCACCCATGTAGTTGTCATGTGTGATGTTTATATTCTTTACTAAAAATTTTCAAATAAAAATGCACTGCCAGTCTAGTTGCACAAACATGCCTATTCCTTCTAAAACATATGTGGAATTCTGCAAATAATCAACTATAGACTGATAATTCTTTTTCAAATTTGAGCCTTCTGCACTATTCCAATTAAAGTAGATCCTTTTCTCCACCATGAGAATTACACTCTATAAGTGATTACCCAATACACTATTTTCAATGATTCATTAGGAAGAAAAATATAGCCCCTATTTAATAGTTTACCAGGGACAAACTACATCACTTAGTTCATTGCCATTTCTTTGTGATTCTTTGGAGTCTACTAGGCAGGAAAAAAGGCCTTCCGGATGACTGTGGGTTTCAGGTCAAAGAGGAAGTACCGCTTGCAGACTTGGGAGGATATCCTAACTGATGATGGGAAAACACATTATATCTCACCTTGCTTCACAGCTGGGAAAGACATCACATACACTTTCACAGCCGCCCCAGGAGGTTTCTCTCAGGTGCCTCCATCTACCGCCAGGATGCTCAGACCACATATGTATAACAGACCTTTCAGCCTGCTCAGAAACATTAGCTCATGAATCCCCCCCCTCACACCACACAGCTCTGTAACCACTACCTCCAGCGCAAGCCTTGGGCCCAGCATTCAACTATTAATTGCATTTGTTTCTGAGGTACTATGAGGAAGTTTCATTTTTGCGTGTGAAACTTACGGGAATATCAGGAAGACTTAGTGTTCTGTATATGGCTTCCTAGAGGACTGCGTATTCAATGATGTGTCAGTGGGAGTCAAAGAGCTGCAGGAACTCTCCATTGCAGAGACCAGCTACTCTCCCTCTTGCTCCTTGTCTAGCAGGGGAACCACAATTTGCATTCTCAAACAATTCTCGACCCTGCTTAGAGCTGGCCAAGGGATAGACTAGGTAAGCGAGTACTATTTTTCTGTTTTTTTCCCCCTTCTGTTTGGCATAAAACAGGCCTATCTAGAGTCCTGTTTGACATCAAGGTGGAAGAACATATGTGTATGTATATTTTTGTGAGGAAAACCTGGATAATGATGCACAAACACCCGGATCATCCCCTTAAAGCATCACAGGGATAGAGAACCCTCACACTTTCACACCTAGAGGGTTTTCAGGAGATCTATTCAGTTATCTTCGTGGTGCCCAAGGATCCCACTATTAATTAGTTCATTATTATCCCTTTGTGCTTAGTGCCAATCACATATATCTAAATCCTGCTGATTGATTCCACAGCCCAGAGAGTTACCTGATACAGAGAGTCACAATAAATTCCTCTCTCCTGGAGCCCCACTGCCTGTCCCACATCCATTTGATGGGTGTGTCTTACAAAGCCTCACACCTTTGTCATTCAATGAGCAGGGCACAATACTGCACTCTTATTCTATATGGAGGTTCATCCCACTCATCGTCGTCGTGTCCCTGCTAGTAACCCAGCGCCATCAGAAAAACTCAGTGTAGACCTGCAATATGAAGCACAATTATGAATAATACAATAAACACCAGTTCTCAAATTTTATTTTTTACAGAACTTAGAGCAACCAAATAAATAGTTTTTTCCATGGCTATTTTTTCCATGACTGGATTTCACTGATGACTTCTGTCACATTTTCATGGCAATTCCTTTTCCAAGGCTAAGTTATCTTTGACAACTCTTAACAGAAGACAGAAATTTTCCCACTTTCTTAAACTAAATAACAACACTCTCCCTCTTGAACATGGCACAAACACATACTTTAGAGATAAATTCATTCACAAACTCAGACAAAAAACAAGTTTGTTCAGGAAAACACAAAATTTGATAGGATCATTAAGAAAAACAAGATTGATTTACAAATCCTGACAAAGAACAGGGGCCCCAGGATGCTCTCCAATAGGTGTTACACATGCCCTAGTCTCCAACACTTGGAACCCTGATTCCTCTGTGAAATTCCCTATCATCCTGACTCATGCCTGGTCAACATTTTCATTGGCATGAGGCTCTTTATATAAGATTAGGAGGGAGATTTTATCATTACTTTAGATTTTGAGCAAAAACTCCAGGACTTCCACCTCATTGGTTTCTATGTGGGCTCTGGTGCCCCAGAGGAACTCATAGCGGGGTGGGTAACTTCCAGGCTCCCTCCGATACTCTAGATACTGCTCCCGAACCCACACATTGGTGAGAAGCTCCCTGGGCTCCCCATAAATAAAGTGCTTCCTCCCGGGGAAAATCCCCAACAAACTTAATTTTTCCCACATAGCCTGTTCAGAGATACAATCATCCTCCATAAGGATGATCCCCAGGACCATCACTAGCAGGCCGGTATTGGGCATGGTTTGCTGAGGGCTCACCATCCCATTATAAGTGAGACCCAAGGTGGTAACCAAGGCATAGCTGTGGGTTTGGGGATCTACTTTCTTCACATCAATGCCAAAGATCACCCGCATACACTCAGACACCTGGCGTAGGATGAACGAGAAATTCTCCTCATCATTGTTGAGGATGGTTCTCAGCATCTCATCCTTTGTGGTCAGCTGCTTAGTGCGGTACATGAAGAGCAAGAACCCCACCAGATTAGACATCTTTTTTTCCAGTTCCTCCTGGAGGCATGCACCAACTTGTGCTGGCTCCTTCCTACCATCTACCTTTTTCTTTTCTTGTCTCCTAGCACTACCACTTTGGAGATGACAATCTAGCTTTTCAGCCATGGTTACCGGGAATTGACGGGCCATGACACGACTATTTTGAGGACCTCTGACATCATTGAAGACTCTAACAGCTTCTACCTCCCCCAGGGTGTCCTCTAAGTGTACAGTGGCAGTGGTGGAGGAGGGCAATTTAGCCATCCCCATCTCAGCCTGGGAAAGGTGACTGCTCTCCAGGCGCTGGCCATCTTGTCCATCCTCATTTTCTTCCTTAACTTTGAAGGCCAAAAACTCATCACAGTGAGACATGATGGCACGTGTCGCACAGACAACAGATGTGTGCACAGGTGCTGGTTGATGGGTTGCAGACCTGAGGGTGAGAAGGGGTAGAAGTCAAAATAGACATGCTCAATTTTAACTAAGGAAGAAAGTCAAATATTCAATGACCACACTCATATGTGTGTTACAGAGGAGAAAAGGAACAGCAACAGACAAAACCAGTGAAAGCAAACTGGAAAAGGCCATCAGCTATTGTATCTGAGTGGAGTGAGTTAGAGTGAATAATGGGGTGGTCTTCAGTGCACTGCGGTACAGGGATATGCACACTGTGGTGCTGATTTTTGTCGGTTACATTTAACTTTTCAGGCATGTACTGAAGCTTAAAGACACATACTCATGGAATACAATGGTCCTCAGTGAGAAAGTTAAGCATATTAAACATAAGGGGCCTTACCCTGCTCAGACGATAAGGTGCAATCAGTCCCACAGTCTCTGTTCCTCTGGGCAGATATCACTAGACACTGAAAGGAAAGAACAATGTAGCACTCGAGAGCATAGATGGCAAAGCATCAGTTATTTATAACACTGAGTTGAGTGTATGATGGGGTCACTCTAAAATTATCCTCTGTTCTTTGAGGGGAGTTATTTCCTTGCTGATAGTGTGCCCAGGGTCCCCTAGGGTCCTGAATAGAGAGATTTTTAGACCTGCAGCCCCTGGGATACCCTTCAGCTGACCTGTGACAAGATCATGTTCTTCCCATTCTGACACCCATATCCATATGGGAACAGGAAAGTCATTTAATAGGTGTATTTAACATTTCTTTAGGTACTAATTTTTTAAATATTGGGGTGTAATCCATCATCTCTTGGATTCTCGCTGGCTTCAGCAGTACCTGGGATTCTCTGCTGCATCATCGTCAGAGTCAGGGTTCTTTCAACAGTTAGACGTATTCTGAGATTCAGCTGAGTTTCTCTTTGTGACACAAGAGAACCATAGAGATGTTCTATACAGCCTCACTGACTCCCACCCCTGCAGAGCTTGTTCTATACTGACTGGTTCCCTGTATACATGGTTCTGATGATTTTGGATACGTATAGCTATAGCAACATGTACTGAAAATGCAGGTGATTCTTTGACCTACCAACATGTCCTTCCTCTGCCTATAAGAACCATGTCTCATGTCCTATTGTCTCCCCACACTTAACTTTCCGTCTTCTCACAGACAGGTGTCAGTGTCAGTGTGCCATTTTGGGAAACTGTTCCCAATGGCCTTCAGAATTGGCAAACTGATGATATGAAGAATCTAGATTGTCCAGGATTTGTTACATGCAGGAATAATCTGTCCACATCACATCCCTAAATTGTCATTCTGGAGGGCTCAGGCTTTTAGTCCTGTTCAAAAGTGGTGCCCTCTTCTTAACTAATATCACAACTAGAACAAGTTCTCCCAGATATATGCTGTGAAATGAAGATGTAATACCTGTTACTATTCCTGACTATGGATTTTTGTCACACCCTGAGTCAGCCAGGTAGTGTTCTCTGGGACCCAATGTAGGTAGCAGAATTTCCTCAGAGTCTCAGAGGTATCTCTTCTGATCTTATGCAGAGCTCTGTATATCAACTCCAAGTTCTAATACCCACATGTTTGAGATCTGAAAAAACAGTACCATGAGAAATAATTTTTAGCAAGAGGTGTTTGGCAACAGACTAAGTGGTGATTACTCCTGCATTGAGATATCCCAGCATGTCTTCTTCGCTGGTATTTAGTTTCCCTCAGTCCTTTCTCAGGGTTGTTCCCTTGAGTACTACCATGAAGGTGATCTCCCTCTGTCAGCTTCAATCCCCAGTCTTTGACTCCCTTAAGTCTATATTCAGATATCACAACTCTAATTGGCTCTATGTCCTCTATGTGAATACACCAGGTCAGATAGAAGCAATGGGCTTTGGGGGAGCAATTTTTATTCTAGGAGATTAAAGACCCATAGTTCTTAACACAGATCTGCACATTGATCATAGGTGCAGTCTGCATACACTCTCAAAGGACCTGATTCTCATTTCTTATACAATGTCCTCAAACTCTCCTACACAAACATGGGAAAATCAGAAAATCCAAACTTGAGTCTTCTAACTTGAGTCTTGCTAACCCTGCCCTAAGACTGAAAATTAAGCAAGTACTTGATGATCTAATTAGCTATGTTCTGTTTGGGGGTCACACACAGCCTTGTTTAGGGCTTGTACATGGCTCATCATTCAGGAATCCATCCTGGCCAGCTCCCTGGAGCATATATGACAGGGACAGAAATTGGAAGAGTCACGTTCCAGGCAAGTGGCTCACACACTGTACATCTCTATGGACTCAGGTTGTCTTTCTTCTGTTTGTTTGGGTGCCACACTGGCCAGGATCAGTGCTACTCCTACTCATAACATATGGTGGGTTTTAGGACCCTACGGATTGCTGAGGAATGACACCCCCCAGCAGGCTGTATGCAAGGAAAATCCCTCTCTCACTGTGTAATCTCTCTGGCACCAGGTTCAGTCTTTTATGTGGTCAGATACTTCAGTGCTGCCACAAGGTTCACATGTGAATCCTTATGGAAATAGACACCCTTTGAAATCCATAGCTATATCAACTTACAATTGAAAATAATATAAAAATCTGAATAATCACACTCCCAATGACTTGACCATTTCGAAAAGGAACAAAAAAGAATCCCAAACTTAGTAAGGAAACAAAATACTGAAAGGGTAACAATGATGTAGAATGCAAGAAAACAAGAAGGATAACAGTAAAAACAGGATTAGGAGTTTTGAAAAGCTTAGTAAGTGCAACTAAACCTAAGTATGACCCACAGAAAAGAAAGAGTGAAGACCCAAATATATTGGATCTAACTTGAAGATATAGAAACAAAAAATCAGAAAAGTAAAATACCCTTAAATTCATTTTCCATGTGATCATTCCAAATAGTTTACCACATACCTGGTAAAATTGGGAGAAACGAATGTTTTCTTCGACTCATACATCTTCCTAAAATTGAATGAGAAGACAGTTGAAAATCTATGCAGAAAAATAAGGAACAAGGAAATTGAAACAGTAATTTCTAATCTCCACAGGAACAAAAGCCCTGGTCTACATTTCTTCCTTTGGGAGTTGTACTGAGAATGCAGAAAGTCTTAGTATGTATAGTCCTCAAGCACTTCCAAATGTCACATGAACTTGAATTGTACCAAACAACTTCTATGAAGTCAATGATATCCAAATGCCGAAGGCAGATAGAGATGTTAGTCTCAAAGAAAGTACAAGAGGCAAGGAAGTAGCGCCGAATATAATGCTCCTAGCATGTGACAGGAAAGTTTTGAGTAGGCTCACCTCGTATAGACCTGCAACCTAGCCAGAGTTCGCCTTAATTCAGAGCCACCATTAACCCAGGAACTACTCATCTCTGAGCAACCCCCCACCATGCACACGGGAAAGGAAAATCATAGACTGGTCTCCTCGACGAACGTCGGTGAGAAAACTCAATCTCTGACTGAACTAAATTCTATCCCTGCTGTCTGGCCCCGAGACCCCATCGGCATCCCTCAGGAAAGTCTGCTCTGATTCTGAGAAGGAAGATGGTAGCCGGGCCCGCACCCCTCACACCTCGGCGATACCCTGTGTCCTGAGGTCAGTGGAGGGGAACGTGTCCCCCACACTCCTGGGAGCGGAACGCGTTCCCCACACTCCCTCCTGGACTCCCTTGAAGTCCATCAGGTGGGTCACTTCTTATTCACCACCCCCCCGGGATCCACACCTGGCCAAGCTGGGCCCTCCTGCCGCACTCCTGAAGCCGTTCGCTCTCGCTTTCACAGGCTGCTGCCTCCACCGGAAGTGAGGTGAGGTCACATCCGGTTGGCGCCTTTGGTGACCCCAGGGGTTCCAGGGGAAGAGTGGAGAGTTCTGAGCAGCCTCAGTGTCCTCTCTCCCTCTCACCTTGACTCAGGGAGGGCTGCTTCTTCTCACTGCCACCTCACTGCTTCCCTCAGATCCACTGCATTGATTTCACTGTGTTTTATCAGTATGCTTGATTTAGTCATATGCTTCTGTTTGATTTTTTAATAAAAAGAGTAATCATCATTTCTTTCATTGTATCTGCTGCTGCTTAGGATCATAAACAAAGAGCAGGACTTCCAAGCTTAAGTAGCATGTGAGGATTATTGAGTGCATGTGGGATACCAGGGATTTGATTTCATTACCATATACCTGGAGGATGGGGAAGCAGGTTATGTGAACTGCTGCTTTATTCTTATGTGACTTCTATGCGTTTTGAATGGAAAGAATTTCAATAGATATAGTGCTTTATTGTATTTTACTTTGATAAGCATTGTATGCTCATTCATATATTTCACTATTTCCGTGACTACTAAAAATATTTATGTGTGATAAATATTGTTAAAATTCGAATGAGGGTATTGTGGGCAGAGAAATTTGTCTTCCTTCATGACTCCCTCAAATACACCAAAGAATAAGCTGGTGAATTTGAATCTTTAAACGTAGAACAATTAGTGGCAAACTCATTTAATTTTTTTTATCACCGTGATTTACAGAAATTGTAATAAGACTTTAGGCATTCAAAGTTCCAACAATGTATCTGCGACCCAAATGTCATTTTTCCTCCTCCAATGTCTCATTGGTCTCTCAAATCTCACACTCTTGTTCAATTCCATTCTGTAGGCAACTACAGGATTTGACACCATTGATCATGTGGTATTTATTCCCTTCAGTGATGCTTTATATTCCACATGAGAGCAATCTTCTAAGTCAAGTTCCCTCAGAAGAGGAGCAACAAATACTGCAATATCAGTTTGTGTTGTTTGGTCCTATCCTAGCTCTCCAGATCTCAGGGAAATTCTTAGTCTGTGAGTCAACAGTACTTTGTCTGTGGCATGGATTAGTCGACTGTGTGACTGCAAATGGCCATCTTTAGTGAATTTTAATGACTGTGTATACTTCAAATTATTTTGGCATCCAAGACCATCTTTCTCTTTTTATTAGATGTTTTTCCATGATAATTAAGGTTTTTGGCACATATATGGGAAACTGATGGGAACTCACATCAAAATGACACCTAGTGACCACTAGGAGCCCCATTCACTTCCCTTTTTCCATTGTTCTGTGGGTTTTAGAAAATCTCAAATAATGTTTCTTAAACAAGGAACTACACTATTAATAATATCACTCAATGTTGGGGTATATCCTACTCACTGTCAAACCCCATTACTAACATAGGGTCCCCAGAATATCTAGAGATTCAGTAAAAATGTGGAAAATGAGACAGAAAGAGTATTCCTGAGGTATGTTACTGAGCCTAATAGTCCCTTTTGTCAGTACTAAAAGCAAGTCTAGTGTGTACATATACACAACATTTATAGATGAATATGGAAAAACCACAAAACGCTAAATTTCTGACCCATTTCACTTTTGTACATTAATCCATATTGCTGATAAAGTCATTGATATTTCCAAAGAAATTCCCATCTCTGTGTCTTACTACATATCACAACTAATATGGTTAATTTTTCTATGGAACGTTCGCAGAACCATTTCTCTTGAATTAAGTATATAGACATGTGTGACCAGTGTCATTTACAAATCAGAAAATGGAGCTTAGAAAACTTTCTACTCAAATTTCTACTAATTTGAATTCACGTGAACCATGTCTAAAGGAAACAAAGATCAGTTTTATGTCATCACAGAGCATGAGAACCTTCAAATGTTCTCCTCCTGGGTCATAACTCACTCCAGACGTTAGCACTTCAAGTCGAAACTGTGCTCCAAGACTTCCTGTTCTCTATGACTCCCAGACTCAGGCCATATCCTCTCCATTTTTCTGAGACACATTAATGGGTATATGAAAGCCTGGAATCCTGCTATTCACATTAATCCAGAGCTCCAGGACATTCACCTCAGTGGTTTCAGCACAGTTCTGAGGAGCACTAAGTAGCCCAAAATCAGCTTCCTGGATTGTGGTTGGCCACCTCCAATATTCTTTGTACTGCTCCTGTACCTAAATCCATAACCACATCTCATGAAGATCTCCAGGACCTTCCAATAGGGGAAGTGCCCTATACCAGCACAAATTCCCTTCACATTTAGAGCTCCCCACATAGCCCCTAAAGAGACACAGCTATCTGCCAGGCCTATGACTCCCAAGATGATATCCAATACTCCAGTCTTGGGCAAGATCCACTCAGGATTTACCATAAGCCACACCACTCAGAATTCATGAGTGACACCCAGGATGGGGATCCAGACATAGGATTGGACTAGAGTTTCTATTCTATACACCTCCGCCCAACAGATCACCTGCAAACACTCAAAGGCCTTGCAAGCATGAGAGGGAATTGTTCTTCATTATTAGTAAGGGCAGCACCCAGAATTTCTGCCTTGATGTTTGTTTCCTTTACAAGCAAGTTGAGGAGCAAAATTTTCCCTAGTACACTTAGCTGCTCATGGAGTTCATCTTTGACAGAAGAGTGAAAGAACTTTCTCCCACTCCTGCAAGTTGCCTGTTCCTCTGTTCCTCTGCTTTGCTGCTGGAACTCTCATGGAAAGGCTCAGAGGAGTTTCATCTAGAAGAATGGAGAGAGCCTTGGGAGTGTTCTGAGGATCTCTAAGTATCATAGAATCAGCTTCCTCCTTCAGAGTGCCTAAGAATGGGACACAAGGTTAGGAATAGCTAGAGTGAAAATGAGGGGGTGGACATTAAAGAGGAGAAAGATGAGGAGGGAGAATATTTGTCTTTTCCTCTTCAGACAGTGTAAATGTTCATATTCCAGAATCCAGTTCTCCTGGCAACTGATGTTCATATCGAGTAAAAAAGCACACAGTTATTTTACTTTTTTTTAATGATTAGTCTGTTTATATTTAATTTTTTTAAATTTTATTGAATCACCGTGAGATATAGTTGCAAGCTTTCATGTTTGAGTTACAATCACAGAATAATCAAACACCTATCCCTCCACCATTGCACATTCCTACCACCAATATCGCCAGTATATCCCCCCTGTCCCTCCCTCGCACTGCCTCCATGACAGACAATATTCCCCATACTCTCTCTCTACTTTTGGGCATTATGGTTTGCAATACAGATACTGAGAGGTTGTTGTGTTTGGTCCTTTATCTACTTTCAGCACACATCTCCCATCCCAACCAATTCCTCCAACCATCATTTTCTTAGTGATCCCTTCTCTATTCCAGCTGCCTTCTCCCCTCCCCGCCCACACTCATGAGTCAATCTTCCAACTATGAAGCAAACTTTCTGTTCCTTGTATCTACTGTCCTTGGTGTCATTCTCATATTATGTTATTTTATACTCCCCAAATGAGCACAGTCCTTCTATATCTGTTCCTCTCTTTCTGACTCCACTTAACATGATACTCTCCATGTCTATCCACTTATAAGAAAATTTCATGACATCATCTTTCCTAAAAGCTGTACACCCATTATGTAGATGTACCAAAGTTTCATTAACCAGTCGTCTGTTCTCGGGCACTTGGGTTGTTTCCAGATTTTGGCTACCTTAAACAGTGCTGAAATGAGCAAAAAAGTACAGATGCAATTCCTAATGTGCTGAAAAAAACACACAGTTATTATGGATAAGCATGATGACTCAGATCACTCAGGCAGGCATGTGCTCAGGAGGTGGCTGATGAGAGCAACAGGCATGTGGGAGAGAAGGGGTGTGAATGGCCTCAATCCAGAGCAAAACCATTGGTGGCTCTGACGAGAGTGACTTTCTAGGCTTGTCTATCTGGGTGCTCCCAGCTCCATAGACTGCATTTCTCTGGAAACATGTTGTCCAAACCTGAAGAGGTAAGTGAGATGACTCTGCATGATTCAACAGCCATAGACCTAGGTTCTGGTTCTCACAGAATTGTCACTATATCAGTTATGAATCCTCCAGGAACCCCCAAATGGAGGGGCTTCACTTTGTTATACTTAGCACCTTACTCCTCATTGTTTCTGTATTGGAAGAATATTCTTGGATGTGTCCCAGGTAACCATATTCATTGGTATGTGTTTTATCCAAGATGGCTGGGAACAAGTCTAGTTCCATTCCCACTGTACTATCTCTCCGGGCCTTTGACCCTTTTCCATCTGCTTACCCGAGGCTGCATCTTCCAGCCCAAAGATATTATCTAACTGAGACCCACACATAAGGAGGTAAGGAGTTGGCTCTCTCCCTGACATCCTACCGTGCCCAGCACCCCACAAATGACCATCAGAAATGGCCAGTTTCTTGGGAAGCACCAATGTATGTATGGTCTTCTCACAAGGACCTGTGACTCTCTGTTCTGCTGACCTGAGGCCTCAGTGGGCTGGCTGACCCTGTAAAAGTCAGTCAATTCTTCATCTGTTAAATTTTCTCTGTGTCTCTCCACTAAGCACTTGGAAATACGATTTTTGCTTTATGTTACTTTCCTCAGTATTCCATCTTTCTGGTCTCACATCTATTCCGTCTTTCTGGTCTCACATCATCATTCTTTTCTTTCCTTTTCTGGTCAGAACTGTGTGATCTGGGCTTCGTCCTGTCTTGGTCGTCAGGAATCACTCCCAGCAGGTCTCAGGGAACCAAATATGTGTTGGGGATCCAACTTGAGTCAAGCATATGCAGAGCAAGAGCCCACCACTGTGCTCTCATGGCCCGCTGCACCCCAACAGCACCCAACACAGCACTGTATAGGCCAAGAGGGAGCGATGTGTCTCAGGTGAGCATTACTGGGGCCACCTCAGCCATCCTCATATTCTGGGGTAATGGGAACTCCATGTAGTTCTAGGAATCAGTGGGAGACCGGAAAATGACTAGTCATCACCCCTCAAAGCTCTTCATGATCAGGTTTCAGTCATAAAATGTTCCAACACATTTCTCTCCACATTGTACTTTTCCTACCACCAATGTTCCAGTTTCCTCCCACTGAACTTCCCCCACCAAGCCTAACTCGATGGCAGACATTTTCCTTCTCTCTCTTTTTCTTTCATTTTGGAATTTCTGATTTTGCAATTCAGAAACTGAGAGGTTATTACATTTGTTCTTTTATATATTTACTGCATGCAGTTCTTAATCAGAGTGATTATTTCCACCTATCTTTGTCATAGTGGTTCCTTCTCTATCCCAAATGACTTTGCCCCAAGCACTTGAACAAAGCTTTCAACCATGGAACAATCCTCCTGACCCTTCTATCTACTGTTTCACAATATTTGTCTCATATTTTTTACTTACCACAAATGTTCTGGGCACAAAAAAATCACACAGCTGCAGTGTCACCTGTACTATTCTATGTTTATTTCAGCACTATTCACAATAACCAATATCTTTCAACAACCCAAGTGCCCAATAAACAGACGCCTGGCTAAAGAACCTATGTTACATGTACAGAATGGAATACTATACAGCTGTTAGGAAAAATGAAACCATGAAATCACTTATAAATGGATTGAGCGGGAGAGTATCATGTTGAGTGAAATGAGTCTAAAGCAGAGGGAGAGATATAGAATGATAGTGGATTTTCAATAGGAAAATCATATCTTTGTGTTACTTTACAAAAAATATATAGAAGATCCTATTTTTTCCCAGAAAGGTCTTGTTAATTGAGGGTCTATTTTTGTTTTGAAGATAATATTAAAACCCTCAGTATATTTTGGGTGGTTTAGGTTATTAATTCGACCAACTCCCTGGGTATTCTCTATTACCACTTGGTCTTCTGTGATCCCTAGATGTATCACTGTATAACTGTCATCCCGTTGTTCATCGATTTACTTGGGCAGGCACCAGTAACGTCTCTATTACACGCAGCCCTGAGATTTTAGCAGCCTCTCCTTAATCGTCTTTACTAACGATTGGAGGCTCTTACAGGGTCAAGGGAATGAGACCTATTGTTACTGTTTTTGGCATATCAAATATGCCACAGGTAGCTTGCCAGGCATTGCCATGCGGGCGAGATACTCTCAGTAGCTGGCCAGGCTCTCCAAGAGGTATGTATATATCTGTTACTGTATTTTGGATATGAATACGCCAGGCTCTCCAAGAGGTATGTATATATCTGTTACTGTATTTTGGATATGAATACGCCACCGGGAGCTTGCCAGGCTCTCCCAACTGGGCAATAGACTCTCAGTATATTGTCAGGTTCTCTAAGAAGGAGAACTATGTTGTTAGATTCCTAGATGTAGGCCAGAATTTATGATCTTGGGAAAATACAAACTAGTTAGTCTTAGAGACAGAGAGACAGAGAGAGGAAAGAGATGGACAGACAGACAGACAGAAAGTCCAAAATTTTTCAGTGTCAGCTCAAATGGAGCCACAAGCAGCAATGGTTAAGGGAGAAACTGAGGCTTCCTCTTCCAAGAAGATGCCATGTGTGCTTCTCCCAAACTCAGGTCTTCTAAATTTCTAGCAGACACAGCCTTCTGGGTTTCCCACGCTTTCCTGAGGTCAAGGTGTTCAGTTCTCCCTCACAGTCCTCACCTCAACTTGCTGCACTGAAGAAACCTTCTGTGCAGACTTGAGGTCCTGACATTGTACTGAGTCCCCACCCACTCTGAGAGCCAGACAGAATGTCAGGCCACCATGTGAACCCATTCTTCTTGGGACTGACCCTATTCTACATTTGGGGTCGTTATCACTTCAGGCATGCCGTGAACCATCACAGACTGGCCTGAAGCTGCTGCCCAAAAAGGGTATTCACCTCACCTCAAATGCTTTCCCCTCAAGTGCCACACTTGTTTTACTATCAGTCCATGGGAGCCACTTTATCCGTGCTTTTTGGGTTGATTTTCTTCACCTTGGCTTGACTCAAGTCCCACCCCTCAGACTCAAGCTTCTGTATTCTGAGAGACGAGGGGGGATGGTGGACTCCAGAAACCCTGAGGCTTTCTCCGAGGCACTGCTCTTCACCCGATTGGCTCTCTGGGTTCTGGGAGTCCTGGCTCTTCCAGGGCAGGAGGATTCTGAAATCTCAGGGTGCTCCCCATCAACCCTTTGCAGACAAAGAGGCTCCAGTAGCCATGTCATATGGGGGTGTTGCACCACCCTGACCTTGTGCACTTCAAAAGCAGGGCTTCCTGTCAGCGGGGCTTTTTATTAGGGCACTGCACTGTTGAGCACTTTGAGCACTAAAGGCGTTACTGCTGAGTCAGCGGTGTGAGGCAGGTCGAGGACTGCTCACAGGATTCTGCTACTGCATCATGAGTGCAGTGACTTTAACTTCTTCACCTTCCTATATTTCACATTTCCCGAGTCAGTCTTTGTAAAACACAGGATATTGCTCGTGTATGGACACACATTCATGTATGTACCACACATATATATTGTTCATATTCATGTATACATTTTACCTTTATGGTCATATATATATATGCAAACACTTTGTATCATTCGGCTCTATTCTGATGTACAGTAGTCAGGTTATCCTCTCTAGAGGTCTTTGGGGGCAGGCTGTTCCCATCAGTGAATGCTCCATCTCACCTGGGTTCTCCATGTTTTGCTGCTCTGCCCCAAGGATGGGAGCTTGGTTCAGTCCCACTGGCTCTCTAATACCCATATGAGCTTCTGCCCATGCGTCACTTACAAGGGCACATGATATTTCCTGACTGTAGCTCACTGCAAAGTCCAGGGCAAGTAGACTGAACAATGAGCTGCTGTGTGTCCAGCAAGTCGGTGCTCAAACAGAGACGATGGCACATGGAAAGATGACAGCCCTCTTCATGGCTTCAAAAAATGTCTGGCAAGTTCAGCTTTGCCATAAATTCTATGAAGGTTGCGGTGCATTGCCTGCCATGTTTGACAGGTACTTCCAACTGCAGGGTCATAGCTCTCAGAGGAATTGGTCACTATCAGCAGGGTGAATTCAATTTCTTGGCATCTTTGTACATTCCCAGGGGTCCCTTTGTCAAGAACCTGCTATCTCAGGTCCGGATTCTCTGATTTCCGTGTGCCCTGTGAAACTGAATCTCTGCTTTCCTAACTCCCATTGGGCTGTCTTGTGGGAGCACCAGCTCTCCTTCTCTGGAATCACCTCAAGTCAGGCAGACACCCCACAAGAGGAAGAGAGCATATGGCTCTCTTCCTCCCCCTCAAATGTGACCTATGATATCCTGAATACCCCAGATCTCACTTCTGGGAAAACAGGGGGTTTGAAGGAATTGGGCTGAAGTTAATGTCAGTTCTTGAATTTCCAATGATACTGACACTTTTTCTGTCTTCACATCTGTAATTCATGGGCATTTCAGTACCTCTAGAGTCTTGTGGGTATAACACTAAGTCTGAAGAATATGTGTGTGTATTTTTGTGAGAAAAACCTGGCTAAGGGTTGGAGCGATAGCACAACGGGTAGGGCGTTTGCCCTGCACGTGGCGGACAACCCGGGTTCAATTTCCAGCATCCCATAGGGTCCTGTGAGCACCGCCAGACATAATTCCTGTGTGCACAGCTAGAAGTATCCCCTGTGCATCATCTGGTGTGATAAAGAAAAGAAAAGAAAAGAAAAGAAAAGAAAAGAAAAGAAAAGAAAAGAAAAGAAAAGAAAAGAAAAGGAAAGAAAAGGAAAGAAAAGAAAAGAAAAGAAAAGAAAAGAAAAGAAAAGAAAAGAAAAGAAAAGAAAAGAAAAGAAAAGAAAAGAAAAAAGAAAAGAAAAGAAAAGAAAAGAAAAACTGGCTAATTATGGACAAATACTTGGATCATCACCTCAAAGCATAATAGGAATAGAGAACTATCACACTCTCACACCTGGATGGGGCAATCAGTAGAAGTTTCTGTTGTCTCTGTGGTATCCATGGATCTCTGGGAATAGACACATTCAAATGTATTATCACACTAGTAGTTCAGCTAGTCCATTATCATCCCTGAGTGATTAGTGCCAAGCACATATAACTCTAAGTCCTGCAATTTCACAGTCCAGAAAATTACCTGATTCAAGTAGTTATAATAGATTCCTCTCCCCAGAGTCCAACTGTCCATCCCCTCTTTCATTTGGTTGGTATGTCTTACAAAGCGTCACACATTGTTCATTCATTGAGGAGGTCATGACACTGTCACACTTATAACCTGTGAGGGTGCATCTGACTCATCCTTCTGTCCCAGCTAGTTACCCAAGATCTCGCTGAAGTCCTGCCATATGAAACACAATTAATAATAATACAATAAACACCAGTTCTCAAATTTTAAGTTTTAGAGAACTTAGAGCAACCAAATAAAAATGGCTCTCTGCTAGTTTTTGCCATGACTGAATTCGACTGAAGACATCTGTCACATTTTCATGGCAATTCCTTTTCCAAGGCTAGGTTATCTTTGACAACACTCAAGAGAAGACAGAAATTTTCCCACTCGTTGAACTAAGTAACGCCACTCTCTCTCTTGAACATGGCATGCACACATATTTGAAACATCAATTCATTCACAAGCCCAGACAAAAATTAACAGTTTGTTGAAGAAAACACATTTAATAGGATCCTTAAGAAAAACAAGATTGATGTACAAGTCATCACAAAGAACAGGAACACCAGGATGCTCTCCAATAGGTGTCCCACTTGAGCTACTCTCCAACATTTGGAACCTTGATGGCACTGTGCAGTTCTCTGTCACCTTAGCTCAGATTTTGTCAACATTTTCATGGGAATGAGGCTCTATTCTAAGAACCGGAGGGACCTATTAACATTATTTTAGATACTCAGCAAAAACTTCAGGACTTCCAATGCACTGGTTTCTCTGTGGGCTCTGGGGTCCCAGAGGAACTGATAGAGGGCTGGGCAACTTCCAGACTCCTTATGGTAATCTAGGTACTCCTCCTGCACCCAGATATTGGTGAGGAGCTCCCTGGGTTCCCCATAAATGAAGTGCTTCCTCCCCGGATGAACTCCTATCAAACCTAATTGTTCCCAGATAATCTCCTCAGAGGCACAATTGTCCTCCAGAAGGATGACCCCCAAGACTATCACCAGCAGGTCCGTGGCGGGCATGGTTTCTGAGGGTCCATCATCCCATCATAAGTGAGGCCCAAGGTGTTGACCAAGGCATAGATGTGGGATTGGGTATCTACTTCCTTCACATAAATGCCAAAGACCACCCGCATGCACTCAGACACCTGGCTTAGGATGAAAGAGAAGTTCTCCTCATCATTGTTGAGAATAATTCTCAGCATGGCTTCCTTTGTGGTTAACTGCATAGTGCGGTACTTGAGGAGTAGGAACTCCACCAGATTAGACATCTTTCCATGCAATGCCTCTTGGAGGCAGGCCCCAGCTTGTGCTGGCTCCTCCCTACCGTTTAGGCCTTTCTCTTTTTGGCTGCTGGCACTTCCAATTTCGGGATGGCTCTCTATCATTTTAGCCATGGTCACCAAGAAATGCTAGGCCATGTCAGGACTATACTGAGAACCTTTTACATCACTGAAGACTCTAACAGCTGCTACCTCCCCAGGGGATTCCTCAAAGAGGGCAGAGACTGTGGTGGAGGGCAATTCAGCCATCCCCATCTCAGCCTTGGACAGCTGACCGCTCTCCAGGTGCTGCCCTTCTTGTGCATCCTCGTTTTCTTCTTCAACCTTGAAGGCCGAAAACTCAGCAGAGTGAGACATAATGACATGTGTCACACAGACAGCAGGGGTGTACACAGGTGCGGGTTGATGGGATGCAGGCCTGAGGGTAAAAAGGGGTATAAGAAGTCAAATTAGACATGCTCAATTTAACTAAGGTAGATAGTCAAGTAACTTTAGACTTAAAGTTAAAGAGCAGTAAAAAAACCAACATAGAAACACAATGAAAGCAAACTGGGTAAGGGTATCATCTATTGTATCTGAGCGGGATGAGAAGGATTATGGCGAGGTCTTCAGTGCACTGTGGTATAGGAATATTCACACTGCAGTGTTGTTTTTCATTAGTTACATATGGATTTCAGGGCATGTATTGAAGCTTAAAGGCACATACTCCTGGAATACAATATTCCTCAATGAGAAGTTCAGCATATATTGAACATAAGAGGACTTACCTATATCAAAGGATGAAGTGCAATCAGCTCCACAGCTGATTGCACTTCATCGTTTGATATAGGTAAGTTTTGTGGACGGATTCCACTATTGTCTTGTGGACGAATTCCACTAAAGACTGGAAGGTAAGGGAAAATTATCACAGGAGAGCACATATGGCTAAGAATTCAGTTCTTTATGACACTGAGGTGAATGTATGATAGGATCACGGCAAATTATCCTATGTTCTTTGTGGGGAGCTTTTTTTTGCTATTAGTATGCCCAGGGTCACTTAGAATCCTGAATAGAGAGAAAACTAGGCCTGTACCCTCTGGGATATCCTACAGCTGACCTATGACAAGACCCTTAGATCAAGTCCATCCTATCCCATTTTTATGCTAAAATGCATAAATTCATTTTCTGTGTGAACTTTTCTAACCTTGCCAATTCCAAACAAAACTCATAAATACATTTTCTATGTGATCAATCCTAACTTTACCGCGGACCTGGTAAATTTAATAGAATCAGATAACTTTTGTGACTCATATATCCTCCTAAAATTTATTGAGGATGTAAAAGAAAATCCATGCAGAAAATCATAATTAAGAAAATTAAAACTGTAATTTTTCATCTCTACAGCACAAAAGTCCTGGTCTACATGTGTTATGAGTTGTACTCTAGAATGCAAAGAAGCCTTAGTATCTATAGTGTTCTAGTTCTTTCAAATGTCACACAAAATTGAATTGTACCAAACAAATTCTATAAATCCAATGATATCCGAATGCCCAAGGCAGATAGAGATGTTAGTCTCAAAAGAACTACAAGAAGCAAGGAAGCAGCACCGAGAACACTGCTGTCACCTTGCACGCAGCAGGAAAGTTTTGAGTGGGCTCACCTCGTAGACCGGGAACCAAGGCGGGGTTCGCCTTAGCTCAGAGCCACCGTTAACCCAGGAACTACCCAGCTCTGAGCAACCCCCACCCTGCACACCGAAAAGGAAAATAGTAGACTGATCTCCTCCACGACTGTCAGTGAGAAAACTCCTCAACCTCTGACTGAACTGAATTCTATCCCTACTGCAGGGCCCCTGGACCCCATCGGGATCCCTCAGGAGCGTCTCCGGTCCTGAGACGGAAGATGGCGGCCGGGCCAGCACCCCCCTCACACTTCAGTTGATTCCCTGAGTCCTGAGGACGGGGGAGGGGAATGTGTCCCCCACACCCTGCCTGGACTCCCTCGGAGGCGATGGTGGGTCCCGTCGGTCCACTCCTGGTGTCCGCACCTGGCCGAAGTGGCCCCTCCTGCCCCACTTCTGAAGTCAAACTCCTCACTGAGCTTCTAGTTTCCACATGCCGTCCTCTCCACCCAGAAGTGAGGTGAGGTCACATCTGGTTGGCGCCTTTGGGGACCCCAGAGGATCCAGGGAAACAGAGGAGGGTGTCAAGAGGTCTCACTGTACCATGTCACCTTCACAGTGACTCAGAAAATGCTGTTTATGCCCACTACCAACTCACTGCTTCCTGCAGGCCCACTGCTTTACTTCCATTGCGTTTATTTCACTATGCTAGAGTCAGATGTTTCTTTTGTTTGATTTTTTAATTAAAAGAATACTCCTCTCTCTTTGATTATTTTCAGTGATTTCTGGACTCACAGACATGTAGCAGGGCTCTGAGGGCTCAAATAGCATATGTCAGAATCATACTGAGGGCATGTGGCATACCAGGGATTTAAACTCACGACCATATGCCTGCTGGATGACATCAGACTTTCTAAAGAGCTGCTCTTTTTTCTGGGTGTGTTGTGTTAATGAAAGGATTTTCAATGGACTTAATGTTAAATTGTATTTTCCTTTGATAACCACAGTATGCTTGTTCATTTTATTCATTATTGTCTTTAATATTGGAAGGATTAACTTGTGAGAGTTTCAGAGAATGAAAATGAGGTTATTTTGGACAAAGAAATTATGCTTGTCTCATAATCTGCTCAAACACAGCAACAGGTTTAGCTGGTAAGTTTTAATCATTGATATTAAGATGGTAATTCACAAACCCATTTGTTCATTTAATTTATATTGAATCACCATGAGCTGCAGTTACACAGCTTTCATGTTTGAGTTTCAATTATACAATGATCAAACACCTATCCCACCACCAGTGTACATTTTCCACCTTCAATGTCCCCAGTATCTCTCCCCCCACCCCACTCAACCTCTCCCCATGCCTTTAAGGCAGACAATTTCCCTCTTACTCACAAACCATTTAATTTGTTTTTATTGCTGTGATTTAAGCACTGTAGCACTGCAGTCCCATTGTTCATCGATTTGCTTGAGCGGGCACCAGTAATGTCTCCATTGTGAGACTTTTTGTTAATGTTTTTGGCATATCAATACGCAGCGGGTAGCTTGCCAGGCTCTGTCATGCGGGTGGGATACTTTCAGTAGCTTCCTGGGCTCTCTGAGAGGGACAGAGGAATTGAACCCAGGTCAGCCACGTGTAAAGCAAATGCCCTACCCATTGTGCTATTGCTCCAGACTGGAGCTGTGATTTCAAGTACTGGTAATAATACGTCAAGCATTCAAGTTTCTAGCACTGTATCTGTGACTCAAACACCATTTTCTCTCCAACAAGGTCTCATTGGTCTCTTCTCTACCATCCCAAATATCTTGCTCTCGGTCAATTCCATTCTGGAAGCTGACTCTCAGGGTTTGATTCCCTTGACCCTGCGGTATTTATTCCCTAAAAATGTTTCTTTATATTCCATATGAGAGCATCCTCTCATTCATTTTCCATCAGAAGAGAAGCACCAAATCAATATCAGTTTTTGTTGTATGCTCCAATCCTAGCTCTCTGGTCTCAGGAAAATTCTTGGTCTCAGAGTCAATGACTCTCTGTCTATGGCATGGTTTTGTTGATTGTGGGACTAAAAATACTGTACTGCTCATTTTCTGGTAAGTACTGTTCTTTCTGCTTGATTTTGAGGTTTACAAACCTATACTAACCAGTTAATCCCACACTCTGTGCTCAGAAGAAAATATCAGTGCCCATCAAGCACTGGGGAACAAATCTGGCCTTCTTGTATGCAAGCCTTTAAGCATTCTATGATCTAATTCCCTAAGCCCTCAGTGTATTTGATGACTGGTGGATACTTGAAATTAGTTAGGCACCTGGCACTATCATTCTTTTTTTGGTTACATGTCTTTTTATGATATTTAGCGTGTTTTGCACATATATGGGAAACTGATGGGAAGCCACATCAAAAGGACACTTAGTCACCTTTACGAGCCCCATCAGCTCCCTTTTTTCCCTTGTTCTTTGGGTTTTAGGGAACCTCAAATCATCTTCCTTAAACGAACCAGGAGCTACACTTATCATAATCATTCAGTGTTGGGATACATCGTACATCCTGCTTATCCTCATGCCCCATTCCTAACACAGGAACCCCGATATCAAAGGTTCAGTGAAAATCTGAACAAGAGCCCACTGAGCCAAACCATATGTTTAATGAATTCTACAACCATGTCATAATGTGCACATACACACAGGATTTATACATGGGTATGGATTAAAGGACAAAAATGTCAACAATCAGACCCATTTTACTTTTTTCATTTTTATCCATATTGATGATAAATTCATTGACATTTCCAAAGAAATTCTCATCTCATTGCCTCACTCCATGTCACAACTTACATAGCCTTTTCACTATGGAAATAAAAGCCAATTCTTGCTTTTGTATTAAATATGTGCTTAGACATGCATAGCCAGTGCTATTTACAAATCAAAAACTGGAGCTGGGAAAATTTTCTTCTCAAATTTCTACTAAACTGAGTTCCCTTGAACCATGTCTAACGGAAGCAAAGATCCAATTTCTTGCCATCCTAGATCATGGGAAACTACAAATGCTCTCCTCTGGGGTCCTAACTCACTGTGGAATCCACCACATCAAGATTAAAGTGTTCTCTGTGACTTCCTGCAACTCAGGCTCTCTCTTCTCCATTTCTCTAAGTATCATTAGTGGGTGAGAGATATTACTGGCTTGTTGCTATTCATCTTAATCCAGAGGTCCGCACTTTTACCTGAGTAGTTTCAGCATGGGCCGAACATTTTCCAAGATAGACCATGAGCTGGGCCACAAAACACATCCCAATAGAATCAGTAAGATAGAAATTGTATTAACTATCTTTTCAGACCACGATGAACTAAAGATAGAATTTAATCACACATAGACGCGGAGAATCAAACCAAACACCTGGAAATTTAACAACTCAGTGTTGAGGTCAGGGAGGGATTCAAGAAAGAAGTCAAAAGATACCTGGAAACAAATGAGAATGAAGACACGAGTTACCAGAACTTGTGGGACACAGCTGCAGCAGTGTTAAGGGGGAAATTTATAGCTCTGCAAGCATTTTTCAGGAAGAAAGCGTCCATATAGATAACTTCACTTCACAGCTCAAGATCTTAGAAAATGACCAACAATAGGAGCCCAAACCATCCAAGAGTAAATAAATAATAAAATTTAGAGCAGAAATTAATGACATGGAAACCCCCCCAAAAATCCAAAAGATCAATGAAACCAAGAGTTGGTTCTCTGAGAAAATAAACAAGATTAATAAACTACTAGTAAGACTCATAAAGAAAGAGAGAAAACCCTAATAAACCAAATCAGAAATGAAAAGGGGGACATCACAACAGAAAGCAAAGAAATTAAAAAGATCATCAGAGATTACTTTAAAAGTCTGTATACCACAATGCAAGAGAACCTAGAAGAAATGGATAGATTCCTGGATTCCTATAACCTCCCAAGGCTGAGCCAAGAAGATTTAGAATACCTGAATAGACATATTACTATCAAGGAAATTTAAACTGTAATTAAAAGACTTCTCCAAAACAAAAGCCCAGATCCAGATGGATTCACTAGCGAATTCTTCCAAACATTTAAAGAAGACCTATTGCCAGTTCTTTTCCAGCTTTCCAGGAAATTGAAGAAACAGAAACATTCCCAAACACTTCCTACAAGCACATATCACCCTAATTCTAAAAGCAAACAGAGACACTGCAAAAAAGAAAATTACAGGCCAATATCCCTGATGAATTCGTATTCGAAGACCCTCAACAAAATATTAGCAAATAGAATTCAACAACTCATCAAAAAGATCAAACACTATGACCAAGTGGGATTCATCCCAAGGATGCAAGGATGGTTTGACATTTGCAACATAACCCATAATATCAATAAAAGAAAAGATCAAAACCATATGGTCATATCAAAAGATGCAGAGAAAGCATTTACAATATCCAGCACCAGTTTATGATGAAAACTCTTAGCAAAATGGGAATTGAAGGAACTTTCCTCAATAGAGTCAAAGCTATCTACCACAAACCCATGGCAAGCATTATCCTCAATGAGGAAAAACTAAGAGCCTTCCCTCTAAGATCAGGGACAAGAAAAGGATGCCCACTCTCACCACTTCTATTCAATATAGTACTGGAATTACTTGTCATAGCAGTTAGGCAAGAAAAAATTTTAAGGGCATCCAGATAGGAAAGGAAGAAATCAAGATCTCACTATTTGTAGATGACTTGATACTATATTTAGAGAACCTTAAATCCTCTACCAAGAAGCTCCTAGAAACAGGCCTGCAGGTCGTAAGGAGTATGAGTGACCTCAGCAAAGATAGAACCCTTGGTGGCTCTAACCATGGAGATATTCAAGCCTCTCTAATATGATGCTGCCAGCTTCACAGGCTTCTATCCCCCTGGGAAGATGTCTCCTAGAACATGAAATGGAAGTGACATTTCTCCCCAGGGAACAGTAGTCTTCCTCTGGGATTCTGGCCTGACAAGGATGCAGAATGTGATGGGATGAACATGTTTCATGTCCCCTATTCCTGTGCAGGTGGTCTCTCTCACTTTCCTCAGGGTAATTACCTGTCTGCTATAGAGCTCATGCTGGCTGAGGTCAAATTCTCAGAACCAGACCATATTCCCCACACCACACAGAATGAAGTCAGGAAAAAAGTATTCCCTTGCCTGATCTAGCCTTCCAGGGACTAGGAGAGGGTGATGGTTGAATCATCCCCTGACATTAGCTAGCCCCTGGGGTCCCCTAAAATGTATCTGATTCCAGCCACTCAAACCAAGACCCCTCCATTCAACTAGTACCATCTGGAAGCAGGCAAATACCAGGCCTGTGGTCTGCATATGGTTTTCAGGCTGATAATAGGATCAGGCCAGATTTAGGTGGGCTCTGTCCTTGCTCTGGGCTTTGGGGCACACTCCCTCCCCTCACTTAGGTGCTTACCTAAAGTCCTGTCAGGAACGGAGGCAGAGAAGATGAAGTTCCCTTGATGTCTGATGTCCTCTCAGAAGCAGGAGCTCCTCTTTCTGAGACCATGTGAGTCTCATGAGAAGGGTCCACACACTCTGGTCCTCTTATCATCAGAAAAGTCAGGGGGACACTGGTTCCCTTGTGGTCCTCTAGGTTATTCATCACCTCCTGCCAGGCCTTCACTTGGCTGCCAACACAGTGTTAGCTACACTTTCTCTGTAGAGCCAGATCTCCTCACTGAGGCTCCCCGCTTTCTGTCCTGGGTAGGTGTGAGTGTAACACTGAGGACCTGAAGTCTTGGATTTTGTCAGAGCCATGTAAAATGACAGCTGGATTTTTCATCCCAATCCTCTGAGATCGGAGTGCAGGGGTTAATTCCTAGGAAGGGCCTCACCTAGTCCCCTGGAACCTCCTTTTTTCCCATCTACTCTCATATATGACCCCACAGAAATGACTTCCCCTCCCAGGCACCCAGCCTACAGTCAGGTTTCCCTCTCTGTGGCGACCCCTTCCTGAAGGGAGCTCCTTTATGGAGATCAAATTACTCTTATTGTCTTTTTAATACATGCTCTGTTGCATAAATATGAACTTAAATGAATGGAGACCTAAAGAAATAGTTCTTTTATTTGTATTTACTTACAACTGACCCTTTCCATTTTACTCATATTTTATCCCATTTCCAAGGAAATCCCAATTCTATTGTTATATTTACTTCTAGGGCACAAGCTATCACTGTCACTGTCACTTTTTGCTCGAGCGGGCACAAGTAATGTCTCTGTTGTGAGATTTGTTGTTACTGTTTTTGGCATATCGAATACACCATGGGTAGCTTGCCAGGCTCTGCTGTGCGGGAGGAATCCTCTCTGTAGCTTGCCGGGCTCTCCGAGAGGGGTGGAGGAACCTGGGTCGGCCACGTGCAAGGCAAACACCCTACCCGCTGTGCTATTGCTCCAGCCCCTACATTATTTTTTTTAAAGAAGCAGCTTCCTGAGAACCTCCTCTACACACAGCAGGATTTGTTGGTGGTGTTGTTTTTTGCCTGAGCGGCAAAGAGAAGGATAGGGCAGGCCCATTTAGTTTTACCCAATTACACTCAACAAGTCGATAAGATTCATGGGCAAAGGAGAAGGATACCACAAAAATCCCAGTCTGCTGGCCTCTGGTCTCATAATTAATGAGCCAGAGAGGGAGTACACCATCTAAGGGGAGCCTAGGGAGCTCCTCAACGATATGTGGGTGCAGGAGCAATACATGAGTACCAGCAGGTTCCTGGCAGCAACCCTGTCTACTATGTATTTCTGTCGGACCCCAGGACCTATGCTGAAGCCAGCAAGATTAAAACGTTGGACACATGAGTCAAGGTCACTCTCATGGATCCCTGATGCTTCTTTGATCTGTGGGAAATGAATGGAAGTTGCCAAAGAATGACAAGTCCTTGTCCCTGTGTAAGAGAAAATAGAATGCTAGAGGAGAATTGGGAGAGGGTTAGTAGGCTGCCTGGAAGTATCATAGGGGCAATCTTCATGCATACCTGGTATTTTCATTGTATAGACGACAGCTCATTGTATACATCAAAAGAATAAGATAAATCATTTTTGTAAGCACATGACCCAAATTTTTAAAAAGGTAATTAACAAACAACTGTTGAGGCTGCAAGAACAGTACAGCTGATAGGACGCTGACTTTGTGTGTAGCGCTAGGATCAATCCCATATCATCCTCGGAATAGCACAAGAATTAACCCTAAGAATACAGCAATGACTAATCCCTGAGCACTGATGGGTTGGCAGAAACCAAAACAAACAAAAATCTCAACAAACACACAATTGTTAACAAAGAAAGGCTAGGTGGGTAGGGGATATAAATTCTTGGTTCCTGACTGATAAGACACTATTGGTGGCTTTGTAGATGAGGCTCTGAATAACCAGGACTATTAAGTAAATCATGGTTAGTCAGTTTTAAAATAATTGAGACAAAACACCACAAATAGAAATGAGACGCTTTTTCACACCTGAATTGATGCTCTTTAATAACTATTGCCCATTTTCAGAACATGATGTCATGATGCTCATGGCCTGAAATATAGTTCATCCTATGGGCATGATCTGGCATTTGGCAGACCTCATTCAACCCTAGCGCCACAAGTGGGTCCTGAGCAGTGATCCCAGAGCACAAAACTTTAAGAAAGCCCCGAGTAACTTTGGATGTGTCCCACACCCCCTCAAAAAAGTAATAGAAGCCCTATTTGTACCAAAAGGATCACAAGTGATTGTAGAGTCCATGCTACTATTAAGGTCCCCACTTGCTGACCAAAGTCCATGGTCCCCATTGCTGTCAATATGTGACCATTCTCCTGACAATGAGACACAAGCGTCCCCCAGCATGGTGACCTGGGCACCCTACTAGGAGTTAACTAGGAGACATTATGATGTGGGGTAGAGGTCTTTCATAAAGGGGCCCTCTGGAGCTTTACTCTGATTCTGCAAAGAAACTATGACGCCCGGAGTCTGCATCCATGAAATATACACACCCATTAAACATACACTTAAGAACCCATGAGTTCTGAGAAGGTGGCGAGGTGACCGTGCATCCAACACCCCTATCTGGACTCCCCAGGCATGTGATGGGGCTGAGCTAGGCTGTGTAGGTCCCTTCTGTCCCTTCAGCAAGGATCATGCAGTTATGTGGTAAAGTGGAAAGAAAATCAATAAATCTTTCTGAGCATATGTTCTTCTAGTGGGCAGCTTATTCAACGTATCAGTGAGAGCAGCTCCTCAACCCCTTGGAATTTTCTCTTGTAGGTGAGCCACTATTTTTAATGATCTTTTCTGTTGTCTCCATGGTCCCCAAGGATCCCTGGCCACACGTGCTTTCCAGGATATTATCGAACCACTAAGACACCTACTTCATGATTATTTCTAGTAATTAGCGCCAATCACATCCAACTCAAAAATTGATCTATTCCAAGGCCCCAAAATGACCTGATTCAGGCAATCACAATAGATTCCTCCCTCCTGGAGCCCAACTGCCCTCCCCTTCTAGCATTTGCTTGGTGTATTTTACAAAGCCTCACACCTTCTTTCTTAAAGGAGCAGGGACCCAAAATATCACTCTTATTCTGTGTGGCTTGCATCCCACTCATCCTCATTCTTCTGCTAGTAACCCATGGTCATCAGAAGAGCTCAGTGAATACCTGTAATAGGAAGCAAAACTATGAACAATAAACTCCAGATCACAAATTCTATTTATTATAGAACTTAAGAGCAACAAAATAAAAATGTTCTGCTGCTTTTTGCCATGACTGTTAACTTCTGTTAACTTCTGTTCACATTTTCATGGAAATTCCTTTTTATAAGGCTGTTATCTTTGACAACTCGCAATAGGATACAGAAGTTTTCACACTCACTTAATAAAAGCACTCTCTCTCATGAACATGGCATGGGCAAAATTTGAGAGATCTATTTACTCATAAACTCAAACACAATTTTTTTCAAGTAAACAAAACATTTTATAGGATCTTTAAGAAAAACGAGATTGATTTATAAGTCATCATAGAAAACAGGAACACAAGGATGCTCTCCAGTAAGTACCCTACTTGCTCTAGTCTCCAACACTTCAAACCTGGTTGTTCTCTACATTTCCCTGTAATGTTTTCTCAGGCCTCTTCATTCCTATCTTTGTAATGAGGCCCATCAGTTAAGAACAGGAGGGACCTGTTATGACTATTATAGATACTGAACAAAAACTCCATGACTTTCACCTTGCTAATTTCTGCGTGGGCCCTGGGGCCCCAGAGGAACTGATAGCGGGCTGGGTAACTTCCAGGCTCCCTCTGATAATCTAGGTACTGCTCCTGTACCCATACATTGGTGAGGAGCTCCCTGGGCTTCAGATAAATGAAGTGCTCCCTCCCAGGATGAACTCCCATCAAACCTAATTGTTCCCAGATAACCTCCTCAGAGGCACAATTGTCCTCCAGAAGGATGACCCCCAGGACCATCACCAGCAGACCGGTTGTGGGCATGGTTTGCTGAGAGTCCACCATCCCATCATAAGTGAGGCCCAAGGTGGTGACCAAGACATAGCTATGGGCTTGGGGGTCTACTTCCTTCACATCAATGCCAAAGACCACCTGCATGCACTCAGACACCTGGCTTAGGATGAAAGAGAAATTCTCCTCATCATTGTCAAGGATGGTTTTCAGCATTTCATCCTTTGTGGTCAGCTGCTTAGTGCGGTACTTGAGGAGCAGGAACCCCACCAGATCAGACATCTTGTCATATAATGCCTCCAGGAGAGAGGCTCCAACTTGTGCTGGCTCCTCCCTACCATCTAGGTCTTTATCTTCTTGACTGCTTGCACTGCCCTTCTCGGGATGGCTGTCTAACATTTCAGTCATGGTCACTGGGAAGTTACGGGGCAAGACAAAACTATACTGAGGACTATTGGCATCACTAACAGCTGCTACTTCCTCTAGATTATCCTCAAAGTGGATGGTGTCATTGGTGGAGGAGGGCAATTCAGCCATCCCCATCTCAGCCGTGGACAGCTGATTGATCTCTAGATGCTGGCCATCTTGTGCATCCTCATTTTCTTTTTCAGCCTTGAAGGCCAAAATCTCATCATAGTGAGACATGATGACACGTGTCACACAGACAGCCGGTGTGTACACAGGTGCTGGTCGATGGGATGGAGGCCTGAAAGTAAAAGGGGGTATGAGAAGTCAAATTAGACATGCACAATTTAACTAAGAATGAAAGACAAATATGCAATGACCAAACTCATATTTGCATTACAGAGGAGAAAAATAACAGCAACAGCACAACCAGTGAAAGCAAACTGTAAAAAGGCATCAACTATTGTATCTGAGGTTAAAGAGTTAGAGGAATTTTGGAGGTGGTCTTCAGTGCACTATGGCACAGGGATATGCAAACTATGGTGCTGCTTTTTATTGGTTACATATACCTTTCAGGGCATTTATTGAAGCTTAAAGGCACGTACTCATGGAATGCAATGGTCTTCAGCATAATGAATATAAGGGTAAAGTTCAGCATACTGGATATAAGGGGACTTATCCAGCCCAAAATATAAGGTGAGTCAGTCCCAAATACTTGGTTGTTTTTGAGAGATGTCATTTAGAATGAAAGGAAATAATGTAATACTCAAGAAAATAGATGGCAAAGCATCAGTTTGTTATGACACTAAGGTGAGTGTTTCGTGGGGTAACTGTAAAATTATTCTGTTCTTTGCGGGGGAGTTATCTCTTTGCTAGTAGTGTGCCCAGAGTCCCCTATAAACCTGAATAGCGAGATTTGTTTGCCTGCAGCCACTGACCTGTGACAGGACCCTTAGATCAAGTTCTTCCCATCCTCACACCTACATGCATATGTGACAAAAACTGTCATTCAACAGAGGTATTTAAAGTTTCTTTGGGTACCACTTTTTTGTATATTGGGGCACTCTCCATCCTATTTTGGATCCTCATTGGATTCAGCAGTACCTGGCACGCTCTCCTGTGTAGTCTACAGTCAGATGTCTTCTACAGTCAGATGTCTTCTGAGATCCAGCTGTTTCTTCCTGTGACACAAGAGAACCATAGGTATGTTCTACATAGCTTCCCTCCCCCGTGCACATACACCCTCTTCCTACTTGATCAAAAGAGTCTGCAGAGAATTATTTTATCCTGACTGGCTCCCTGTATCCATGGTATTGATATTTTGGGATACATATAGCTACTGTGGCATGAACTGAAACTGTAGTTTGTTCCTTGGCTTACCACACATGTTCTCTATCTGCCTTTTAGAACCACATGTCACATTCTGAGGTTCCCCACACATATCTGGAGGCCTCCTCACAGACAGATGTCAGTGTTTCACTCAGGGACACTGCTTACAATGAGCCTTCCAGGACAAGAAGCCGGATGATATCAAGAATCTAGAGAGCCTGTGGTTTGTTACATGGGGTTACACTCTGTTTAGAGCAAGTTCCTAGATTTTCATTCTGGTACCTTCTAGTGCTCCTTTACTCCTGTTCAAAAGTGGTACCCTTTTCTCAAAGAATATAACACCTCAGACAAGTTCTCCCAGACACAAAGTGTAGAAATGAAGATGTAATACCTATCACTATTCCTGCCTTGGATTTCATTCATGACCTTGGTTTAGCCAGGAAGAGTCTAATATCCAGGTTCTTGAGATATGAAAATGGGTACCATGTGAAATAATTTTCAGGAAGGAATGTTTGGCAACAGACAATGGGTCAATGACTCCTGCCTCGAAGTGTCCCAACATGTCCTTTATGCTGGATTCTAGGTTCTCTCATTCCTCTCTAAGGGTTGTTTCCTGGAGATGTACCACGACTTGACTCTCCTTCTCCTAGCTCCAATCCTCATTCTTTGACTTTCTTAAATATATATTCAGACATCACGACTCTAAGTGATTCTCTGTTATTTCTATGTGAACACCCCAAGTCAGATAGCAGCTATGGGCTTCAAGGGAGTAATTTTTATATTAAGAGATTAAAGACACTTGGGTTTTAGCTCAGACCTTCACACTGATGGTAACCTTCATATACTCTCAAATGGCCTGATTCCCATTTCTTATACAATATCCTCAATCTGTCCTATACAAATGCTATCTTTCACTGTACTATCACGATGGCACCAAGGGTGCTGCAGAAAGTTCACATGTGAATTCTCATGCAAATTAGCATCTTTTGACATTTATAACTGGAGATAATATAAAAACCAGATTAATCAAACTCCCAATGGCTTAACAATCTAGAAAATATACAAAAACGAATCCCAAACTGAGTACATGAAAGGAAATATTAAAGTCCTGAGAAGGTAAGAATAATCTAGAAAGCAAGAAAACAAACAAATCAATAAAAACAGGATTAGGAAGTTTTAAAGGCTTAGTGAGACTAATCCCAAGTATGACCCACAGAAAAAAATCAGGGGACACTCAAATATATAAGATATGATTTGAAAAGATAGAAACAAAAACTCAGAAGTTAAAATACCCTTCAATTCATTTTCTAAGTGATCATTACAAATAATTCTATACCATAGACCTGGTAAACTTAGAAGAAACGGATCAATTCTTCTACTCATATATCCTCTTAAAATTGAATAAAGAGGCAATAAAAAATCTATGCAGAAGTCATGAGCAAGGAAACTGAAACGATAATATTTCATCTCTATAGGAACAAAAGCCCTTGTTCACTTGTATTCCGTTGTGAGTTGTATTGAGAATGCCAAATCTTAGTATGTATAGTCCTCAAGCACTTCTAAATGCCACATAAACATGAATTGTACCTAACAACTTTTATGAAGTCAGGGATTTCCCAATAGCCATGGCAGATAGAGATGTTAATATGAAAGACAGTGACAAGAGGCAAAGAAGTATTGCCGAATCTAAGGGTATATTGCAATATATTGCATGTGACAGAAAAGATGTGAACCAGCTCACCTCATATAGACCTGGAAGCTCCCCAAGGGTGTTGCCTAAGCATAGAGTCAAGAATAACCTAGAAATATACTCAGCTCTGAACACCCACAAATTTCACAGAGTAAAGAAAAATTATAGACTGATATCGTCGATGAGCATCTGTGCAAAAACTCCTGAACCTGTCTTACTGAACTGAATTCTATCCCTACTGTCGGGCTCTGGGATTCCATCGGGATTCCTCAAGAGCTTCCGCCCCGATCCTGAGAAGGAAGATGGCGGCCGGGCCCGCAACCCTCACACCTCAGCCGATTGCCCGAGTACTGAGGATGGGGGAGAGGGGAACACGTACCCCACACCTTGTCCAGACTCCCTCAGAGGCGATGGTGGGTCCTGTCTGTCCACCCCTGGGGTCCGCACCTGGCCGAGCTGGGCCCTCCTGCCGCACTCCTGAAGCCGAACTTGTCCCTGAGCTTCCGGTTTCCATAGGCCGGCCTAGCCAGCCGGAAGTGAGGTGAAGTCACATCCGGTTGGTGCCTTTTGGGACCCCAGTGGATTTGGGGGGAAAGTGGAGAATTCCAAGGGGCTTTACTGTCTTCTCTCGCCCTCACTCTTGACTCAGGCAGGGCTCCTTCTGCCCACTGCCACCTCACTGCTTCCCTCAGACCCATTGCATTGCTTTCACTGCGTTTTCATTCAGTATGCTTGATATAGCAAATCCTTCTTTTGTTTTATTATTTAATTAAAGGAATACTCTTATTTTCTTTCATTTTATTTGGTGATGCCTAGAATCACAGACAAAGTGCAGGGATTCCAAGTTAAAATATCAAAGTGTCAGTATCGTATTGATTCCATGTGGAATTTGAACTCATGACCACATGCTTGCTGGCAAAGCAAGTTCTATGAACTGCTCCTCTATTCTTATGAGACTTCAATGCATTTTGAATCGAAGCAATTTCAACAGATATAATGCCAAATTATTTTTTCTTTGATAACCACATTATGCTCATTCACTTCATTCACTATTGTCTTGAATATTGGAAAGATTTAAGTACGATAATTTTTCTTAGAATGAAAATGAGGTTATTGTGGGCAGAAAAATTTGGAGCGCCCAAAAATACCCTCAAAATCACCAAAAGCATTAGCTGGTGAATTTGAATCTTCAAAATTAAGACCAGTATTAGCACACCCATTAAACATTTTCCCCGTGCTTTGATTTACAGATCTGGTAATAAGTCTTTAACCGTTCAAAGTTCCAGCACTGTATTGTGACCCAAACGTCATTTTTCTCCACCAGTATCTCATTTGTCCCCTCTCTACCATCCCAAACCTTATATTCTTGGTCTTCCATTCTGCAAGCCGACTCTCAATGTTTGACGCCATTGGCCAAGTGGCATTTATACCTTAAAAGTAGTTCATTATATTCCACATGAAAGCAATTATCTCAGTCATTTTCCCTCTGAAGAGGAGCAACTTGTACTGCTATTTCAGTATCAGTGTTTGTTGTACCATGCATGGTCCTAGCCTAGTCTTCTGATTTCACAGTGAGCCTAGGAGTCAATAGTTCTTTGTCTATTGCATGGGTTTGTTGATTGTGGGACTTCAAGTGGTGTATTTGTTCAGTTAATGGGAAGAATTGTTGTTTATGTTTGATTTTTGTATTCACATACTAATCAGGTACTTCCACATTCCGAGGTCACATAACACTTTCAGTGGTTGACAGGGCACATCATATACTGGGGAGCTCAAGTAGCTTTTTTTGCAAGTTTTTGATCATCCTAAACTCTCATTAGTGAATTATGATGACTGGGGTATATTACAAATTAGTTAAGCACCAGACACTACCATTCATTTTATTTTCTGTCTTTCCATTGTGTTTAAGAATGTTTGCACAGATAAGGGAAACTGATAGGACACTACAACCTAATGATAGTTAGTGACCTGTAGGAGTCCCACCAGCATTCCTACTTTCCCTTGTTCTGTGTGTTTTAGGGAACTTTAAATCATCTTCCTTAAATGAAACAGGAGTCACACTTATGATGGGCTGGTGAAAACTAAGCTGACCTTGCCCCCAAACAGGCCTGTTGGTCACTATTTTGGAAATCTATTATTATTATTATTGTTCAGTGTTGATGTAAATCCTGCTCATTGTCATACTCCATTATTAACACAAGCTCTCAATATCAGAGGCTCGGTGAAAATCTGGACAATGAGATAAAACAGGCAACATTTTTAATGAGGGCCACCATTTTATTCTTGAATACTCCAAGCATGTCAGTGTACACATATATGCAAGACTTATACATGAATGCAGAAAAGAAAAATTAGACACATTTTACTTTTGTCATGTTTTTCCATATTGCTATTAAAGACATTGATAGTACCAAAGAAATACTAATATCAATGTCTATATCCATATCACAATAAAAATGGTCTTTTCGCTATGGAAAAATAAATCGACATCCCATGCCTGCATGCCCGCACGGCCCCAGGACCCAATCTTAACCAAGCGTCCAGCGGGCAGTGACCCCTGGCTCCCAGCTGCTGCTGCAGACCCCGCGCTTCCTACTTCTACATCCAGGTGCACCAGTTCCCCTCATACGAGGTCAGAAGGGGGCATGCGTGGCGTCTGCCATATTATGGAACTTTTAAGCAGGTATGAACTTGGTGGCGCTGGAAAGAGAAAAAAAATGTGTTTTGAAATTGAAACAGCAGGACGCTTGAGCAGTCTTGGGCCGGGGCCGATACCGACTCGAGCTCCGCTGAGATTCGACCTGGGTGTCCATGTTTTTGCACAGCCACTTTGCTGCTGAACGACCAAGATCCAGAAGGCAGCTACATGACTTCTGGTACCAGCAAGTGCTTGTAGCCATGTCTCCAGACTGTGAACTAAGCCTTTGCCCCATGCTGCCTCAGGAAGGTAAATTATACAATTTCCAACTTAAATCTCCCTGGGCTTAACTACTAAAATACAGAAATCTTAAACCGCGGTAGTGGCCACGCGACTTCATATCTCTTCATTCTCATCAATGGAAAACTAATTATCAAATGTTTCCTTGTCAGTAAGGCCGCATTTTTGGGGGGTAAACTACAACAACAATAGTGAGTTGTGTGTTGAAACTCCAACAACAATAGTGAGTTTTGTGTTGACATATGGAATGTAATCAAGGTAAAGAGAAAATGAAGTGAAATTTATCAGTTATGCAGATGGGGGTGGGGGTGAGGGGTGGGAGGTATACTGGGTTTTTTTGGTGGTGGAATATGGGCACTGGTGAAACGACGGGTGTTTGAACATTGTATAACTGAGACATAAGCCTGAGAACTTTGTAACTTTCCACATGGTGATTCAATAATATAAATTTAAGAAAAGAAGGGGGCAAGGCCTCAGCGGTAGTGGGCGTGTCCTCTGCTTCGGGGGGCGTGTTCTCTGAGGGCAGTGGCCGCAGTTATTTTCCCCTCTTCCAGTACACTCGACAGATATCTCAATGCCCACTACTTAACTCTGTAGAGAACTCCCCAACTACCTCAAACACAAAAGGCAAATAGGCCACTAGCCTACTCCAATTGTACCACAATATCAGTGAGCACAAATCCTTTCAAATTACACCAAAATACCGATGAACACAAAAAGTTATACAAGCCCAATGTAAAAAAACACATCCTCTGAACCTCCACCAGAAACCTCACAAAGAAAGAATAGCGCTAGTGAACTGGTAGGTCCCACCTCTATACAACCATGAAAACATGAAGAAACAGCGCAAATCCCCACTGCAAGGAGAGGATGAAGAAAAGAGTCCAGAAGCTTCAGTAGGGGTTACCTACAAATATGATCTCTCTGACAAAGAATTCAGAGAAGAAATGCTGAGAATGTTCATCAAACTTAAAGAAATAGTGGAGCAGTCAGCGAAGAAAACACAGGAAGAAATGAGAGCAGAAGTAGGAAAGCTACATTCAGAAATGTCATGAAAAAAAGACTTGATAGACAAAATAAAAAACACAGTGGGTGCCCTCAACAGTATAATGACTACAGCTGGAGATAGAATCAGTGAGCTTGAAGACGAGCAGCAGAAAGCTCACAGGCTACAACAAACAATGGGAAAAACCTTAAAATAGCTCTAGGGTGAATCAGAGACCTATGGGATGATTCCAAGAGGAATAACATTAGAATCATCGGAGTATCAGAAGGACAGGGAGGCAACCCTAATGAAAAAGCCATAGTTAAAGAAATCATTGCTGAAAAGTTGCCAGAGCTGGATAATGCAGACCTCTAGATCATAGGAGCCCGAAGGATGCCAGCTAGAAGAGACCCTAATAAAAAGATTCCAAGACATATCATAGTCAGAATGATGGATGCCACGGATAGGGACACAATACTGCAAACAGCAAAGTCAAAAAAGGAAATCACAAACAAAGAAGCACCCCTCAGATTCACAGCAGACTTATCAGAGGAAACCCTGCAAGCCAGAAGACAATGGTGGGATATAGTGAAAAAACTTAATGACGTGAAAGTCTCACCAAGAATGCTCTATCCGGCTAAGCTCTCACTCAAACTCAAAGGAACCATACACAATTTCATGCATAAACAACAGCTCAGAAACTTTATAGACTCAAAACCAAACTTAAAAGGAGGACTAAAGGGGCTCCTGTAAGACAAGAAAAACCCCTACAGGCACAAGAAACCCCTAAAGAAAAATGGCACAAAACTCCACGACAATAATCTCTCTTAACGTCAATGGTCTAAATGCACCGATCAAGAGACACAGAGTGGCAAAATGGACTCGGAAACTGAACCCTGCATTCTGCTGCCTACAAGAAACACATATGGATGGTCAGGGCAAACAGACTCAAAATCAAAAGGTGGAAAACAATCCTTCCCGCAAACAACTCCCTCAAAAAAGCCGGGGTGGCCATACTAATATCTGACGACATAGATTTCAGGTTGAAAAAGATTAGAAGGGACAGTGAAGGTCATTTTTTACTAATCAAGGAATAAGTACAGCAGAAAGAACTCACACTCCTAAACATATATATGCACCTAATGAGGGACCAGGTAAATACTTAAAAGAACTGCTAACAGATTTTAGGGAGGACATTGCTAGCAACACAATAGTAGTTGGAGACTTCAACACCACCTTATCACCTCTGGATAGATCAACAAGATCAGAACTCAGCAAGGAAAAAACACACAGACCTTGAAGGAAGAAATAGAAGAGAGAGGGCTAATAGATCTATACAGGGCTTTGCATCCACTTAAAAAAGAATACACATTCTTTTCCAGTGCACAGGAAACATTCTCCAAAATAGATCATGCGCTGGGCCATGAAGCATACATCAATAGAATCAGGAAGATAGAAATTGTATCAACTATCTTTTCAGACCATGATGCACGGAAGATAGAAGTTAATCATGCACAGATGCAGAGAACCAAATCATACACCTGGAAATTAAACAACTCAATGTTGAACAATGAGTGGGTCAAGGAGGAAATCAAGGAAGAAATCAAAAGATACCTGTAAGTAAATGAGAATGAAGACACGAGCTGCCAGAGCCTATGGGACTCAGTTAAAGCTATGTTAAGGGGAAAAATTACATAAACATGTATGACCAATGTCACATATAAATCAGAAACTGAAGCTGAGGAAACTTCCTGCTCAAATTTCTACTAATACTAATTCACTTGAACCATATCTGAAGGAAACAAAGATCAGATTTCATGTCATCACAGAGCACAAGAACCTTCAAATGCTTTCCTCTGAATGTCCTAACTCAGGAAGCAATCACTTCAAGTCCAAAATGTCTTCTGTGACTTCCTGCAGCTCACACACAGGCCCTCTCTTCTACATTTCTCTGAGACTCATTAGTGGGTTTGAGAAAGATCTGGGCTCCTGCTATTCGTCTTAGTTCATAGCTCCACCCATCTTCCTCCCAATCTCCAGTATCAGTCTCTGACACACACTCTGACACAGAATCAGGACTGCTTTGACGTCAAGGGGATTGGAGGACTCCAAGGTTTGAGGGATTTTCCCTTGGCCTTCTGTGTCACCCCGTGTCATGCAGTTGTCCTTCCATCACGCCTTTCTTGGAGTCATCATCTTGTGATTCTGCAGGACTGGGTACCTCTTGCATCCTCCCCTGCAATGCTCCTTGTTTCTAGTCCCCAGACTCTAAAAGCTGCAGACATGGAAGTCAGGATGAGGCAGGAATGGTGAATGTGGGTTTCTCTTTTTGTCTACTCCTCCCACATTCTTCAATAAGTTCATGAATGAATATTTTGAGTAACAAGGGTTTACAGACTAAGTGTTAGAAAATATAAAAATTTACTATTTTCAAGACAGTAGATTCCAAAGAACTACCCCAGCAGAAGAAGAATTTAGTATAAGACTAAGTTAAGTATGGCTCCTTTGGGGGTATTTTTATTTGTAAACGTCATCATTGTGTTTCTCCTCAAAGTATGAGAGGATTCTCATTTTTTTACATAGATGTATTGTTACCTTAGGGTCCATCTGTATTGTTAAGACTAACACGCTCTATGAATTAAGGATCAATTAGATGATAAATTTGACGAACTCCCTACATATTGTCCGTTATCTCTTGTTCTTCTGTGATGCCAATAACTAGTAAAGAATTGATGGCCTTGGGAAAGTATAAACTACCTTGTCTCCAAGAACGAGAGTCTGGGAATTTGCAGTGGCAGGTGAAATAAAGACACAAGCAGCAGTAGTCAAGGGAGAAACTGAGGCTTCCTCTTTCAAGGAGATGCCACACATGCTCATTCCAAATGTGGGTCTCTCAGCATTTCTAGGAGGGGCAGGCTTAGGAGTATTTCCCACTTTCCTAAAGCTCAAAAGAATGTTTTTGGCTGTTTTACGATAATATTCAAGAAACACCCGATTCCAGTCTCATAAAGGCTTTCAATCCATAAAAGACTATTGGAATTTGCCCAACACTTGCACAGCCTGTTGTTTCTTGATGGAAATTCCAAATGCAGCTCTCCATGAAACAACTAAGGCAATAGTCAAGCACAAGAGCTATCATCCAAAAGAGAAAAATCCAAGAAAATGGCAAGAATTTAAAAGAGCCAAGACAGTGAGTTACACACAAAGGGTTTCCCTAGAATATAAAATAATAAAATTTAGAAAACTTGCCTAAAAGTCTTATGGGGGAAAAGGAAAAGGAGATGCCAGTTACATGGGGAACCAAGGATGAAATACAAGAAAGTCATAGAAATATAATTTGGAGGCATAATAGGGGAGCTATTACCAAATGTTGTGGTAGGAAACAGACATCTTGTCGAAGGAGCTCCAGATAATCCAGATAATCCGTAGACATGAAATCCCATAGAGGGACTGCACACATTTGTGGAGTATAAAATAACATCACACGAGGCTGATACCCAAGGACAGTAAATATAAGGGCCAGGAGGATTGCTCCGTAGCTGGAAGACTGCTTCATGAGTGGAGGGGAAAAGGCAGATGGAATAGAGAAGGGATCACTAAGAAAATGATGGCTGGAAGAACCAGTTGGGATGGGAGATGCTTGCCGAAAGTAGATAATGGACCAAACATGATGACCTCTCAGTATCTGTGTTGCAAGCTATAATGCCCAAAAGTAGAGAAAGAGTATGGGGAATATTGTATGCCACAGAGGCAGGGGGAAGGTGGGAAAGGGGTGATATACTGGGGATATTGGTGGTGGGGAATGTGCACTGGTGGAGGGATGGGTGATTGATCATTGTGAGATTGTAACACAAACATGACATCTTGTAACTATCTCACGGTGATTCAATAAAATTTAAAAATTTTTAAAAAATAAAAATATTTTTTTAAAAGAAATCCCATCACTCATCGAACCACAGTAAAGCTACAGTGGGAAAAGAAATCATGAGCAGAGATATTCTAAAAGGTTAAATAGAAAAATAATTTTCAAGAAGCTCTGTACAGTACAATTTAGAAATTTCTCAGTGAAATATCTTCAGGTGAGTATGGAGTGACACAATATACAAAAAGTGCTGATGAAGACGATTTTCAAGTGAGGCTTTTTCAAGCTAGCCCTAACAAATAAAAACTTAATAAAGTCCTAGTAATTAAATTGACCTTGCTGTAAATCTAAAGAGAAGCCTAAAATTTAATAATCATGTATAAAAACTATCAGCTAAGAGGCAATTGGACACTCAAAATACACATGCTGGGGACAGGGGCAAAGAATAAAAATTGGCCCAATTGGTAATAAGTATAAAATATTATATTTACTTGTTATAAGAATGACACTTCTTAGAGAAGAAAAATATAAGATATTGGAAAAGCAATTCAAATATCATAGCAAAGTAAGATGTGAAAGCAGGAGAGAAGAGAATCAGCAGTGGACAAATAATAGAGACAAACAATAAATTGCTGCCCTTCTGACTCAAAGAGTTTGAGAGGATTCCTCTCATGCGGATTATAAAAAAAGACGATACTACTATGTGGCCAATGGCATCAGACTTTGAAACGTTTGCCTACAGAACTTAGTCAACCAGAGGATGGGAGAGAGTGACCCTGATACATTTCAGGGTGGGGGGAGCTGACACACTTGTGATGGGTGTGGAGTTAGAACATTGTATCTCTGACATTTTGTTTGGTTTCTGGGATTTTTTATAATCCGCATGAGAGGAATCCTCTCAAACTCTTTGAGTCAGAAGGGCGGCAATTTGTTGTTTGTCCCTATTCTTTGTCCACTGCTGATTCTCTTCTCTCCTGCTTTCACATCTTACTTTGCTATGATATTTGAATTGCTTTTCCAATATCTTATATATTTTTTTGGTTTACAATTTCTGTATTTTAGTAATTAAATCCAGGGAGATTAAAGTTGGAAATTGAATCATTTCCCTTCCTGGAGCAGCATGGAGCAAAAGCTTAGTTCACAGTCTGGATACATGGTTGCAAGCACTCCCCGGAACCCCAAGTCTTATAGCTGCCTCTGGTTCCTGCTCGTTCGGCATTCCCGTGGCTGTGCAGAGGCATGGGCACCCGGATCAAATCTCGGCCAGAGCCTGAGCTCCGGCCCCGGCCCGAGCCTGCCCAGGTGTCCCGGTTTCAAGTTCAAAGCACACAGGTTTTTTTTTTTCCACGCCACAAAGTTCATACCTGCTCAAAGGACCCATAAAAGGTCGGACACCACACCTTCTCCCCCGGGAGGGAGGAGAGACCAAGGGAGAAGGATATTTCCTCCGTTAGCCGGCGTGGGGCAAAAGCTTAGTTCACAGTCCGCATACATGGTTGCAAGCACTCGCCAGAACCCCAAGTCTTATAGCTGCCTCTGGTTCCTGCTCGTTCGGCATTCCCACGGCTGTGCAGAGGCATGGCCACCCGGGTCGAATCTCGGCCGGAGCCCGAGCTCAGACTCATTTTACTCTTATCTTTTGTCCGTTATCACCTTTATCCTCCTTACTAGGATTGGACTGACATTTCAAAAATTATTTGAGTAAAGTTCACATAAAATTTAGATTAAAAATACTGAGCATCAGAGAGGTGGGTAAGTAAAGGGGGAGAATGTGAGGCTGAAGTGGAGCCATGATGGGCTCCACTTTAAGACCAAAACTCAGCAGGCCTAAGTTTCAGTCCCCCCCCCCCATCAGAAAGTCCCAACTTCTCAGAAAACAGTATCACCCTGGGCAGATGAACCAACCCAAGGGAACAGCCTATCAGAATAGGGGTCATGGACAGTGGTGCCCAGCCAAGCAGAGAGGGAATGAAGTCAGAGGACTGGACAGGGACCAAGAATTGGAAACATAATGGGTGCCTGAAATCACAGGACCAGACAGAGATCAGACTGGAAACATATCGCTAGTTCCTAGGGGAAAAAATGCTGCTATGTAACCAAACCCTATATAAACTGCTTAGAATTAGAAGCCAGGATCCTTGTCAAGACTCCACTGCCTTGGGTGGGACTTGGACCCTAGCTCAAGCTAGCAATAAAGGGGCCTTGCATTTGCAGCCTCATGTCTGGTCTGGTCAATGTGTGAGCGAAACTCCCTTCCCAGGACATAATAAGGGGAAGTGTTTTGGTGGTGGGATTGGTGCTGGAATACTAAGTGTGATGAATTACTGTGAACTACTTTATTAAAATTAAATTTAAAAAAAAGTCTTAAGAATTTTCAACTGAGTAGTGTAAAAATTCACTAGCTCAAAAAAAAAAGAAAATGTAATTTGGCATTATATGGTAATTTCCAAGATAGTTCTCCAGTTTAGAATGCCATGAGGATGCAGAGGATTAGAGTAGTGACCTAGAGTGCCAGCCTTGCAAATTTGCAAGTATGTGGCCATGAGTTCACGTCTCCTGGGTCCCTCGTATCTCTAGTTTTCCTGGGAGCACTGCTGTTTGAGCCTAGCATCCCTGCTGTGGGCGATTCAAGGCACCAAAAAATAAATAAAAAATGAAGGAAAACGGAACAAAATATATTCCAAAAGACGAAGACTACAGTGAAAACATCTTATCTGACTTTGGGTGCAGACCAAAAACCTTGAAAAACATTCAAGATAAGATGATAAGATACTTTTTTCAAACAAATTATAAGAAACTCCTAAACATACTAAAAAACCGAAGTGGTATTTTTGTGAGAGACAGTCATAAAAGTATGCTCACATCCATCACCTGTGCTCACACATTATCTATATACGTGTACGGGGCATGCACGTGTATCCGCACACAATGCCCCGTGCTCAGGTGGAGATGTGAGTCCGGTTCTGGCCGGGAAGGAAGGTGGAAAGGGCAGAGCGCTGTGCACCAGGATGCAGCAACAGCTCATCTACGATTGCAGCCAGCAGGTCTGCCCACCCCCAGCTGCGGCCCAGACTCTTCATCCGCAACGTCCTGAGAACACGATGTGCCTGAAGGCTGAGATGCCCCTGATGATAGGCCCCTGGAAACAGTTTCTCTTCTGGCCTCCCATCAGCCACCGGGGCCGCAGCTCTCGTCCGCCCCTTTTTCCTGGGGCTCAGCCATTTCGTCAAGGGCTGGAGAGGAAGCCATTGCCGGAGACCACGAGGGCCTTCTGTCCTACCAGAGGGGACCCGCAGAGGCCGGCGGGGAGCTGACGAGACCCGGGGTCTTGCGGGACTGTGAGTGTCCAGGCTCCACACCTCCCTGAGACCAGGGAGGCAGAGCTCTGGGGGCAGGGGGAGGCTCCGGCGGGCAGGGGGTGGGCACAGCCTCTCCTGAGCAAAGGCAAAGGACCCCGAGGGAGGCGAGAGGGGACCCACAGAATGCAGCTGTGACCTGCTGAGATTGCCAAGGAACCTGGGGCACAGTTTGGGGGTGGGATTTGCGCGCTTCCCTCCCTGCCTCGGTGGAACTCTGGTGGTGAAGCTGGGTCCTACTGGAGGAGGGCAGAGGGTTGCCACAGTCTCTCCTGAGTCAAGGTAAGACCAGGGGGGCACCGAGACGCCCTAGGGAACACAGCCAGTGCCACCTGGTATGTGGGTGATGCCCAAACATACCGACTTGGGACTGCCCAGCACTAAAGACTGGGGTATGAGCGTGACGCGGGCTTTGGGTGCAGGCAGCTACAGGCTGGCAGCAGGAGGGTTCACTCTGGCTGGAATTACAGTGCTGAATCCAGTGAGGACGGGGGGGGGGTGCAGATCCCCTCTCCCCTCTGCAATATCGGGAACACTCACAGGCTTGTGGGATATGCCCTCCTCTCCGCACACCCCGCGTGAGAGTGGGGAATCAAGTCTTAGAACAAGTGGTGTGCTGAGGGCAGATTTTAAGGGAGAACTGAAAGTTCCTGGGCCCTTATCAGAGTTACTCTTGGGAGCCTCAGGTGTGCTGATCCCCCAAAGTGTCCTGCCTTCTGCACCTGGCTCTGAGCTAGGGGCTGAGCATAAGATCAGGGCTCCAGGTTGACCCGGGGAGAGCTCAGCGGCTGGGAACTGCAGGCTTGAGGACTCAGAGGCAGATTAGACGATTCCTGAAGCCCCAGAAAATTACAAAGTACTGAAACCTTCCCCTGCTGGCAGTTGGGATACACCAGTTGAGGATGAGCTCAGGGGACAAGTTTTGTATTCAGAGCTGAGAGTCTGGGGATTCACTACAAGGAACAAGAACTCCGGTGACCGCAGAGTGATGCACAAGCCTCACTGCAGTCAAAGGCAGGGGCTGAGGGAGGAAGGACTGAACCTGACCCCAAGGAAGGAGCAGTATGAGAGCCTACTGATGCTGTGGGACCCAGAAGCAGTTCCACAACATGTGAGGTCCTGGTTTCCAGATTGGGTGTAAGGATGAGGGATCCAGGTCAGCAGAGGGAGGGCAATGCTTGTAGAGGAGCTCAGAAAGGACCCAGAGAGCGCCTGACAGATCTTCAAGCATCTAGGGCCTCAGAACAATGGAGTGACCTTAGAAACACAATGTCCAATGGCGGAATCCCAGAAAGGGATGAGCATGGGTTTCACCCCAGCTCTGTATCTGCCAGAGAAAGGTAACATGCTCCAGAGGCCTGGCTGAGGTCTGCAGAGGCAGGGCCCAGGTCATGCTGGCACACAAGTGAGGCTGTGAGGGAGGGCAGGGGCATTCCAGACCCCAAAACACAGACCTAGAGACAGTGGACAGCAGTTCGCAGGACGCAGGAGACAAGTCATGATGTGGGCCTGGAGAGTCTGGGGAACTGGGATTCCATTTATAATATGGACCCTGTGGTACACAGGGGGGAACTTGGAGCTCTGCAGAAGCCCAACTGAGGTAAGAAGGAGACTGGGATTTTGAGCCCCTCAAGGGTGGGACTCGTGCCACCGTGCTGTGCCTTTGGATCGCCATGCAGGGTGATTTGAAATGTGTCCTGACTTCCGCCCCTGGGGCCATGGAGTGGTGAGGGTCCTGCTGTGAGGAACATTGCTCAGCTCAGTAGAGGGTGAAGTCCAGGGCCATGGAAGGAGACGAAAAAGGCCTTGAGCCCTGACAGAAGCGCTGCCAGAAAATCCCACGCATGAACTCCTGGAGGCCAGGCAGCTGTGAGGAAGGGAGGCCTCCCTGCCCCTAAGATAAGTGCAGGGGTGGCCTTGCTCTGTAGGATCCTCCCTCTGGGGAGTACATAGGCCTGAGAATATTCCGTGCTGGGACTAAGTATGGCGGCTTGAGGTAGGAGGGGACCCCCAGCACACAGTGGGTCTGCATGAAGCCCTGCTCTGCACTGCTGCCACCTGGGGCTGACTGGCGTGGGTCAACACAACCTCGAGGCATCAGCAGTGCAGAGGTGCTTGTGTGCTTTCCTGCTACAGCGGCTCCGGGAACTACATACTCTAAGCCCCATATCAGGTGTCAAGGAGGCCCAGTACGAACCCAGAGGTCAAGGTGAGGGGGCCACCTGAATGCACAGCCAGGAGTCTTCCACCAGAGGACAGAGGGACCCCCACAGCACCAATGGTATCCAGCAGGCTGCTAAGATTCAAATTTGCCCTGTGTGGCTGGTACTTTGACAATTACCTTATTTCCTCCTTCAGGGTTTGGGGGACGGTCTGCCCAGGAGGACAGAGCGTGTGAGAGTAAGAGCACCACTTTCGAGGATCCAGGTGAGTCACCTTGGTCATTGTCCCCAAGGGCATCTCTGTCCACTGGGGCCATTCACACCTCCTCTCTCCCCCAGGCCTGCAGTATCATCTACTCACCTCTTTCCTGTGAACCGTGTCATCATGCCTGGCTGTCAGATCAATGACTTGATGAAGCCTGAGGAAGAACATCAGGCACAAAGAGATGAACCTGTCCTGGAATTGGGACAGCCAAACTGGAGTGATGAAGAAGACTCCAGCTCCTCGTCCTCGTCCTGCTCTTTCTCCCTGTGCTCTTCCTGGTCCTCATCGGACTTCTTGTCTTCCTCCTCCTCTTACCTCTCCTTGTCCTATTCCTCCCTCTCTTCCTCCTCTCTCCCGGATGTGGAAGTTACTGAAGAGGAGGTTTCTGGGGAACTCATCGTTCCCCCAAATATCCCCAGTCCTGTCCCCTCTCCCTGCTCTGGGGACAGCACTGCAGAGATGCAGGCCCAGGGGGAGAGCTCCAGCCACGCTGGAGAGGGGCCGAGTAGCGTGCAGGGGGCAGAAGTCTCTGAGCCATGTGGCCTTGAGGTGTTGTATGGGAAGGTGGCTGAGATGGTGGGGCTCCTGCTGCTCAAGTATATCTCTCAGGAGCTCCTCTCCGAGGCCGACATGCTGAGTGTCGTGTGCCCTGATGAGCCCGAGCTCTTGCCCGTCCTCTTCCCGCAGGCCCGTGAGTGTTTGGAGCTCACCTTTGGCATTGAGGTGGTGGAATTGGATCCCCAGCAGCACACCTATGTCCTGGTCACTTCCCTGGACTTCCGCCACGCCAAGGCCACGTGCCCCGACTCTGGCATGCTGCAGAGCTGCCTGCTGCTCTTTGTCTTGGGCGTCATCAGTCGGGAGGGAGACTGGGCCTCGGAGGAGGCCATCTTGAATGCACTCAGTAGGCTTGGCTTGCAGGCTGGGGAGCAGCACGCCATCTTTGGGGATCCCAGGGAGCTCCTCAGCAATGTGTGGGTACAGGAGCAGTACCTGGAGTGCAGGCAGGTGCTGGGCAGTGATCCCCCACGCTCTGTGTTTCTGTGGGGCCCCAGCGCGCATGCTGCCACCCTCAAGGTGAAAGTCCTGGAGTTCTGGCTCAGTGCCAAGAGCAGGGCTCAGGACTCCTTCCACCTGCTCGATGAGACTGAGAAGGAGGAGCCGGCTGAGCTGGGATTACAGAACATTGAGAAAGCAGGGCGGGATTAGCGGCTGATGCCTGGGGAGCAGTTATCCCATCCAGGGTGTCCTAGGTTTCCTCTTCTCTGTGACACCTTGGCCATTGCTCTTGATTTCCCGGGTTTTGCATTTTTCCCTGTTAGTAGAAGATGAAATGCCATAGCCTCTCAAGTTTTTTCATGATTGTGTCCACACCTGTGTTTGTACTTTTGGAATGCAAGAGGAGATTTTTGGATAAAGTCTATCTTGGCTTAATACATTGTGATACAGTCTGTCTTGGTTTATGACACAGAATTAGATAACATGGTATTTCAATAGAATTTTTCTTGGAAATGTAATGGAAGTGAGCATTACAGTGGATAGAGTCACAAGTGAAAAAATAGAAGTAATCTGTCATAATTTTCACTTCTTATGCCCTTTAATAAAAGTACTGTGTATGTACACTCCTGGTCATGCTTGTATTATTTCATTGCATCACTGTCATCCCTTTGCTCACTGATTTGCTCCAGCAGGCATCAGTAATGTCTCCATTTGTCCCCGTCACATTCAGGGTCGGGAATAAGGCACATTATTGTTACTGTTTTGACATATAAAATACACCATGGGTAGCTTGCCAGGCTCTGCCATGCAAGATTGGTAGCTTGCCAGGCTTTGCCATTCAAGATTCTGCATTGGTCTCTTCCGGGAGCTTTGTTTTATAGTCTCTGGATCTTGGCAGTTGGTGAGATTACATAGCGCTGGGGGCAGTTTGTGAGTGTGACTGCCAATCTACTGGAAAACTAGGGATCTGGGTGGAGGAGATCCAGTCCCAATATGAGCAGGCTTGGAGATCAAAGCCACGGGTCCCGCATACCTGGGTTCCTCTGCCAGTTCCTTCATGCATGGGGCTCGTCCCAGCATGTGGAGAGTGGCCTTGAGCATGGCTGTGACTGGATTCTGTAGGCTTTTGGCTCCCGGAGCTCTGCTTGGGGCCTGGAGGGAAACTCAACATGCCCTCCTCCGAGGGGGACCTGATGAAAACAGCCAGGCATGGGAACAGGAGATTCTCTGCATCATTATCTTATCTTCCGGGAGCTTTGTTTTATAGCCTCTGGATCTTGGCTGTTGATGAGATTACATGGCACTGGGGGAAGTTTGTGGGTGTGACTGCCAAGCTACTGGAGGAGGCCAGTTCCGATCAGAGCAGGCTTGGAAATCTCAGCCATGGGTCCCACATACCTGGGTTCCTCTGTCAATTCCTTCATAGGTGAGGCTTGTCTGCATGTGTGGAGAGTGGCCTTGAGCATGGCTTTGACTGGTTTCTGAAGGTTTTTGGCTGCCAGGACTCTGCTTGGGGCGGGGAGGGAAACTCACCCCGGCCCCCTCCAAGGAGGCCCCGTGAATATAACCTGGTGAGGGGTCAGGAGATTCTACGTATATTATTTAAGAAGGATAAATTTATTTATCCTTCTTTTATAAAAAATTATTTTTCTTTTAAATGATTTCTTTTAAATGATTGTCTGAGACGCTTCAGTTTACAATGCTATTAATATTGGTTTCTCATGTACATGAGGAAGGAACAATTCAATCTCAATGAATAAGCCTCCAATGAAGAGCTCATTTAACAGACATCATTGATGCTGTGTTTTTGGAAGGCCCTGAGCTATTTGCGGTAGTATTAGGATAGATATGATGCACCCCAGCACACACAGTAGCAGTACAGAGGCCTATCATTTCAACGAGATGATTAGCAGTTCCCATTAGACCCACACAACAAATGAAAGAAGTAGAAAAAAGCTGGGGCTCCATGGCCAAAATGGATTTAAATGCATATGTCAGGCTAGTTTGGGGATCTGGACACTTCCACAATTTCAGTGATTGATGAGTATCATTGACTGGGAGGATGTGGGGTCAGTCATGAGTGTTTCTGAGGGGAAAGTTCTATAATAGGCATTTACTTTGAGCATGCTGTGGAATCATGAATCCACCAGAGAGAAAGCTGGGGCAGGTCAAAATTCAACAATAAAAAAACTATTTGACATTTGTGAGTAGATACTAAAGAGATCCAACTTTTTGTTGTCCTCAGAAACCTCATTTTAATTCCACCATCAATTATCTTAAGTAAATGACAAAATTTCTACAGCATACTGAATAAAATGAGCAGGGTGTGATGAGCACAAGGAAATACAACTTAGCATTATAGAACAGTTAAAAAATTGGGGGCCACACTCCTGGCTCTGCACCCAGAAATTACTCCTAGTCCTACTTGGAAGACCGTGTGTGGTGCTAGAACCAGGGTTGGCAATATGCAAGGCAAACACTCAGTGGGCTATACTATTGCTCCAGCACCCCATATAACTTTTTGTTGCAATGACCTCATTAAGGATCCCCTGGGGACCCAGAATTGCAGGTCTAGAGTTCCTGTAATCTTGCAACTTTCTAAGCATAAGATCGTAAATTTAAATCCCCCGTGTATGTATACACCAAGTGTGATCCTGGAAGATTATGGTTGGTTATGTTTGAGGTGCAGAAAATTGTGTGCAGCAAAAGTATTATTAATTCCGGAACCTCAATCATTTTTTAAAAATATGGAACATCAACAAGTATCAGAAAATAATCAAGAAGTTTGACAAACGAAGCCAAAATCTTGAAATTAATCTATTTCTCTAAATAAGAAAGTCAGAATGTTAATGTAGTAGAAACAGAACAAACTCTACAAGATCCTCAGGAATTCAACTCATGGAGTTCACTCTTTCCTGGATCACCTAGTGATGTTGAAACCTGGATTTTCAGCCTTCCACTGCTATACATTCAACAATATAAAATTAGAAAATTGGAAGCAAATTAAATGCAAACACACATAACAACTCCCTTAGGTAAAAGGTCAAAGTCAGGTCCAGTGACAACACCAGAGGCTGGCATGGAACTCTAGAAATCTCCCTCACTTTTGGTGGCAGGGCCTGGAAGTATGGCCACCTGCAGAGCAGTTTTCCAGTTTCCCATAAAACTGAACATACTCTTACTGCAAGATCATGAAATCATAGGAGTATTAAAGGCTAAGAAGATGTTCAGTGTCTGGCAGGTAATTACGGGCAGAGAGAAGATAGGTAAAAGACAGGATTCTTACTGCAATGAAAATAGCAGTAAGAAAAACCATACAATTTACAGGGATGGCTTCATGTCTCACTACACTAGTCAAAACTAATAAAATGTACACCATTGAGTGTGATCCCTAAAAAGCCATTATAGACTTGGGGACCCAACAATTGATAAAAATGCATTCATTTGTATATTTGTATTAATACATTAATGTAGGATAACATTGTGTTTGTCCTTTTAGCCTTGATGCAGGAAACTTAGTTTACCTTAAAGCAATGTCCTTTCTGTATGGACACAGGAAGACAGTTAATATTATGCTTTGAAACTTGGGAGCTGATTGACTCCAATATATTGACTCTGGGGCATCTACTTTCTAAACTCAGTTGCCCTTAGTTCCTAGCACCCCAAAAGCAAGGTGCTGACAAGGGACAGAATGGACCCAGGGCGAACTATGAGCTACCCTGGCATCGAAATGGGCCAGGCCAAAGCGTCACAATACTCAACTATAAGTTGAGAGCATGGTCATCGAGAAATGCTGTCATTATCCAAAAGTGATGACGACGAGACAAGACCCTGCTGAGGTCATAAAGACTAACCTCGTCTGAGGATTAGAAAATATAGTGAGATGTCCTCAGGAAGAACCAAACTTTAAGTCTGATATATCTATTACTGTGCTCATACATAATGACATTGCTAGAAATATTAGAACAAAATTTACTACAACTATTTAAGTGGATTACTAGCTGAGGAAGGAAGAAAGCAGCACACCCTTGTTTGGATCCTAACCTTGAGTGGATCTCCTAGTAATCTGGAGTAATCTCCTTAGATGAGATTTTGTTATTCTCCTGGAGAATTGGTCTTATCCCTCTTTGTTGACTTGTTAATGTTCAACCCACCTTTGTTTCACCACCCTATGTAATTGCTATATAAACTAATACTGTAAGGGGAGAAGGGGCACAGGTAAGACAGAAGCAAGGAGAAGAGACAGAAGTACAGAGGCAAGACAGAAAGCAGCAGAGAAGACACAGAGGAGAGAAGACACAGAAGTGGAGGAGAGAGAAGACATGGAAGCAGAGAGAAGACACAGAAGCAGGAGAAGACAAAGAAGCAAGAGGGAAGACACAGAACCAGAGAGAAGACACAGAAGCAGAGACAAAGAGAGACAGAAGAGACCAGAGGAGAGACTACAGAAACAGAGATTGAGAGACAGAAGAGAGCATAGCGGAACATACAGAAGCAGAGAACAAGGAGGAGCCATCCTGATCCAGTCCATAGACAAGAGCTCGAGAGTACTGAAAGTGAGCAGTGAGAGAGAGCGCAGCCCCAAGAGCCTGCAAATAACACAACACATCATTACACATACAAGGAAGTGATCATTGATGTAAAGAGAGGGGTGCAGCATTTCACCGAAACTCTTCAGTGCCACCCTTGAGAATATCATGCGACAACTGGAATGGGAAGGAATGGGAGTGAAGATAGACAGTCGGCAATTACACCACCTCTGCTTCGCTGATGATATCATTCTCATAACACCAAACATTAGCCAAACAGCACAAATGCTTGTCGACTTCGACCGTGAGTGTGGGAAAGTCGGATTGCAGCTGAATCTCAACAAGACGATGTTCATGAAAAATGAACTGGTCCCTGAAGCTCCATTTGCTCTCAATGGAATGAACATCTCCGAATGCAGCAGCTATGTGTACCTGGGTCAAGAAATCAACATGAGGAATGACTTGGTGCCAGAATTGCGCAGGAGGAAGAGAGCAGCGTGGAATGCCTTCAAGAGCGTCGAAGAGGTGGTTAAGAGAACGAAGAACCTCCGACTCCAGGCACATCTTTTCGATTCCACCATTCTTCCTGCACTAACATATGCCTCAGAGACCTGGGCCCTATGCAAGCAGGATGAGAATGCTATTAGGGTATCCTAAAGAGGAATCAAAAGAGCTATGCTGGGAATATCATGTCTCACTCAAGTGAGAGAAGGAACCCGGAGTTCTGACCTCCGTCGATGGTCAAAAATCAGGGATGCTGTCTCGTTTGCCAAGGCATCAAAAATCAGATGGGCTGGTCATGTAATGTGATTCAGAGACGACCGGTGGACTAGAGCTGTTGCAGACTGGATTCCACGGGACATCAGAAGACCTCGTGGCCGCCCACCAACTAGATTGTCAGATTTCTTCATCAAATCTCTGAGTGAACGATTTGAGGCTCTTTCTGTTCCTGGAGCAAGCAGGTATCATTGGGCTACACTAGCTTGCGACAGGGACAAATGGAGATGTTACTGGCGCCCGCTCGAGCATTTTGAAGATCAATGGGACTAACAAGTGATACAAGTGATCATCACACATCATTGCACCCTCCTGCGTGTTTTTGTAATTTTTTACACATTAATACATCTGCATAGATTCATTAATACATATTGTGGGCCATAGAACTAACATAAATGTTAAGGCACTTGCTTTCATGTGGCCCACCCTGTCTTGAGGCCCATAAAATCATAGGGTTCACTGTGCATCAGCACAGCGATCCTTGAAGCAGGGCCAGGACTCAGGCAAGAACACCACTAACTGTGGCCCAAAATACAAAACCAGAAACAAAAGCAAGACCCAGATCAAAATAGACTATGACATTTTGAAAGTGCATTATGCTGCAATGTAGAGTCATCAATTATAAACAAAGTACTACTATGACAGAGGTTGTTTATAATGGGTGACAGTAATAGGTGGGAGCAGGAGTTAGATGGGCATCCTGTGGACCAACTACAATGTTCTGGGAAACAAATAATTTCTCTCAGATACAAAACACACAGCAAATTCAATAAACACCAATAACTAAAAATGCGAAGATGAGATACTGGCAGAGTGGAGTGTGTTTGATCTGGTAATACTGTTGGCAACAGTAGTAAAAAATAACAGAAGAGACGATATTGATATACATATACATATATATGTTTCACCATTAAAGTGCAGGGGAAATAAATTGAGGAGGAATACTTTATGCCGCCTATCTTTTCTGTAAAATGTGTGGCAGTTCATCAGTTCATCAGACCAACGTGTCAGGAGTCTTGGAGTAACACAGGGACATAGTGAAAGAGATGGAGATTGTGAGGGGTTTGTCTTCAAAAAATTGTTGCACTTGGTAGTTTCATACTGTGGAATCTCCTTACTGAGAGAGATCTGGAGTTTCAAAAAAATATTTGAGGGGCTGAAATGAAGTGGCTCAATGCACCTATCAAGAGACACAGAGTGGCAAAATGGATCCGGAAATTAAACCCAACATTCTGCTGCCTGCAAGAAACACACCTGAAAAGTCAGAGCAAACACAGACTCAAAGTCAAAGGATGGAAAACTGTCCTGCAGGCAAACAACTCCCTCAATAAAGCTGGAGTGGCCATACTAGTATCCGACAACATAGATTTCAGGTTGAAAAAGATTCGAAGGGACAGTGAAGTCATTTTCTATTTATCAAGGGATATGTACAACAGGAGGAAATCACACTCTTAAACGTATACGCACCTAATGAACGACCGACTAAATACTTAAAACAACTCCTATTAGACTTTAAAGAGGACATCACTAACAGCACAATAGTAGTCGGAGACTTCAATACCGCCTTATCACCTGTGGATAGATCAACAAGAACAAAACTCAGCAAGGAAACACTGACTCTGAAAGAAGAAATTGAAAAGAGAGGCCTAATATACCTATACAGGGCTTGACATGCCAAAAAGAAAGAATACACATTCTTTTCCAGTGCACACAAAACATTTTCCAAAATAAACCATGTACTGGGCCCCAAAACATACCTCAATAGAATCGGAAAAATAGAAATTGTATCAACTATCTTTTCAGACCACAATGCACTGAAGATAGAAGCTAACCATACACAGACACGGAGAACAAAATCAAACACGTGGAAATTTAACAACTCCATGTTGAACAATGAGTGGGTCAGGAAGGAAATCAAGGAAGAAATCAAAAGATACCTAGAAACAAATGAGAATGAAGACACGAGCTACCAGAACCTGTGGGATGCAGCTAAAGCCGTGTTAAGGGGAAAATTTATAGCAAGCATTCCTCAGGAAATAAGAAAGGGCTTACATAGATAGTTTGACTTCACAGCTCAAGATCTTAGAAAAGGACCAGAAAAAGGAACCCAAACCAGATCGAAGGAAAGAAATAATAAAAATTAGAGCATAAATTAAAGACATGGAAACTCAGAAAACAGTCCAAAAGGTCAATGAAACCAAGAGCTGGTTCTTTGAGAAAATAAACAAGATTGATAAACTGCTAGCAAGACTCGCAAAGAAAGAGAGAGAGAGAGAACCCTAATAAACCGAATCAGAAATGAAAAGGGGGACATCACAACAGAAACCAACGAGATTCAAAAGATCATCAGAGACTACTTTGAAGGTATGTTTGCCACGAAAAACTGAGAACCTAAAAGAAATAGATGTATTCCTTGATTCCTACAATTTCCCAATACTGAACCAAGAAGACCTGGACTACTTGAATAGACACATTAATATCAAGGAAATTGAAACTGGAATTAAAAGTCTCCCCAAAAACAAAAACCCAGGTCCAGATGAATTCACTGGCAAATTCTTCCAAACATTTAAAGACGACCTGCTTCTAGTTTTCCTCATGATTTTCCAGGAAATTTAAATAACAGGAATTCTCCCAAACAGTTTTTATGAGGCACATATCTCCCTAATACCAAAAGCAAACAAACACACCACTAAAAAAGAAAATTACAGACCAATATCCCTGATGAAAACCGATGCTAAGATTCTCAACAAAATATTAGCAAATAGAATACAACAACTCATCAAAAAGATCATACACCATGATCAAGTGGGATTCATCCCAGGGATGCAAGGATGGTTTAACATTCAGAAATCAATCAACATAATCCATCATATCAACATAAATAAAGATAAAAACCATATGATCATATCAATAGATGCAGAGAAAGCATTTGACAATATCCAACATCCATTCATGATTTAAACTCTCACCAAAATGGGTTTTGGAGGAACTTTCCTCAAGATATCCAAAGCCATCTACCACAAACCCATGGCAAGCATGATCCTCAATGGGGAAAAACTAAGGACCTTTCCTCTAAGATCACGGACAAGACAAGGATGCCCACTCTCCCACTTCTATTCAACATAGTACTGGAAGTACTTGAAATAGCTGTCAGACAAGAAAAAGACATTAAGGGCATCCAGATAGGAAAGGAAGAAATCAAACTCTCACCATTCGCAGACGATATGATAATAAATGTAGAGAAACCTAAAAACTCTACTAAGAAACTCTTAGAAACAATAGGCTTGTACAGTAAAGTCGCAGGCTATAAAATCAATACCCTAAAATCCATGGCTTTCCTATACGTAAACAATGAGTCAGTAGAAAGGGACATGAAAAAAGCAAACCCATTCACAATTGTGCCCCAGAAAATCAAGTACCTCGGAATCAGCTTAACCAAGGAAGTAAAGAACCTCTACAAAGAAAAATATAAAACGCTACTCCATGAAATAAAAGAGGACATGAGGAAATGGAAACATCCCCTGCTCATGGATAGGGAGAATCAACATTGTCAAAATGGCAATAGTTCCCAAAGCATTATGCAGATTCAATGCGATCCCTGTAAAGATATCCATGAAATTCTTCAAAGAAAAGGATCAAGCTATCCTGAAATTCATATGGAACAAAAATGCCGACGGATAGCTAAAACAATTCTTGGGAAAAAGATGATGGGAGGCATCACCCTCCCCAACCTTAAACTTTACTACAAAGCAGTAAAAATTTAAACAGCATGGTACTGGAAATAAAGGCAGAGTTGCAGACCAATGGAACATGGTGCAATATCCCTACACACAACCACAAATGTATGATCATCTAATCTTTGATAAGGGGGCAAGAAATGTGAAGTGCAGCAAGGAAAGTCTCTTTAACAAATGGTGCTGGCACAACTGGACAGCTACATACAAAAGAATGGGCTTAGATCTCGACCTGACACCATCCATAAAAGTCAGATAAAAATGGATTAAAGACCTCAACATCAGACCACAAACCATAAGGTACATTGAAGACAAGGTCGGCAAAACCCTCCACAATATAGAAGCTAACGGTATCTTCAGAGATGACATGCAACAGATCGACCAAATGGAAACAGAGATAAACAAATGGGACTATAAAGAACAAAAGCAACCGCTGTTGGGGGGGGTGGTTGTGGGGAGAAAGAAACCCTTCTACATTGTTTGTGGGAATGCCGACTTGTTCAGCCCTTCTGGAAAACTATATGGGCGCTTGTCAAAAAATTAGAAATTGAGCTCCCATTTGACCCAGCCATACCACTTCTGGGAATACATCCTGGAAAAGCAAAAAAGTATAGTCAAAATGACATTTGCACTTATATGTTCATCACAGCACTGTTTACAATAGCCAGAACTTGGAAGAAACCCGAGTGCCTGAGAACATATAACTGGTTAAAGAAACTTTGGTACTTGTATATAATGGAATACTATGCAGCTGTTAGAAAAGATGAAGTCATGAATTTTGCATATAAGTGGATCAACATGGAAAGTATCATGCTAAGTGAAATGAGTCAGGAAGAGAGAGACAGACATAGAAATATTGCGCTCATCTGTGGAATACAAAATAACAGAGTAGGAGACTAACACACAAGAATAGTAGAAATAAGCACCAGGAGGTTGGCTCTATGGCTTGGAATCTGGCATCACATGCTGGAGGAAAAGGTAGTTCAGATAGAGAAGAGAACACCAAGTAAGCTCTGGTTGGAGGATCCTCTCAAGAGGGGAGATGTATGCTGAAAGTAGACTATAGATTGAACACGATGGCCACTCAATACCCCTATTACAGATCACAACACCCAAAAGGAGAGAGAGAGAGAGATCAAAAGGGAATGTCCTGCCACAGAGATGGAGGAGATGGGATTGGGAGGTGGGAGAGATACTGGGTTCACTGGTGGTGGAGAATGGACACTGGTAGTGGGAGGGGTGCTCGAACATTGTATGAGGGAAACACAAGTATGATAATGGGTAAATCTGTTACTGTACCCTCATGGTTAATCACTAATTAAATTTTTTTTTAAAAAATAAAAAAATAAATACATCAGCATGACAGTGAGAACAAAAAAAAGAAAAGAATTTCAAGTTAAGTGGGGCATAAAAATCTGATTTCCATGATTTTCATTTTTAGATAAAAAAATTTGTTATGTGTACTATATTGTTATCTTATCTTTTTGGTCTTTAATTCATGTTGTTATATCTTTAGAGGTCCAGGGAGATAGCCCAAATAGTAGAGCACATGCCTAGAATGTTCAAGGCTGTAAGCTGGATCTTGGTACTAGGCTCCTAAGCACATCTAGGTGTAGTTTTTTGCCTACTTGCATCACATGAAGTGTCTCTCTGTCACTGAACACCTCTGGCAATGGGTTCTAGAAGAAAAACTGTTACATTATCACAAAGATAAAACGTTTCTGTTATCTCAATAAACAATCAAGAATGATTCAACTGGTCTCAGAGACATGCTGCAGCTGAACCAAACTAGGTAGGCCTCTCTGGGCCCTAACCTCTGGAGCCTACTAGCGATGGGCCCAGGCCAATTTCATGACCTGTTGAAATGTCAAGTTCTCCACCCATACCCACTGCCTCTGGCATGTAAATGGCACAGCTGTCACACCATGCTGCTGAACCATTCCAATTCCATATTTCCTGGAGTGCACAGCCACATAAGCGGATGTATGACATCTCACAAAATTTCACAGTACTGACAAGCACATTAGGAGCACAGAAAATAGATCAGAAAGCTGTGTAAAATCCTACTAAGATTGATGAGAGAAAACAATAGCACCAAAGCTTCAACTAGTAACAAATAGCACCAAAAGAATATGCCCAGACAATGACTTTAGCAACACTATTATGAGGTATTTGTTGCAACAAGCAATATAAATTGTTTTGTGCCCGCTAATGGAGCAAACTGGGGGTAGTGGGTAACTGGGGACTTTGGTGGAGGGAAGGTCACACTGATGGCAGAATTTGTCTTAAATTATTAAATACCTGAAATTATTATGGTATGAACAACTTTGTAATTCATGGTGTTTAAATAAAGTTCCAAATACATTGTTTTTAAAATAAAAAAGGAATACCCCAGCCTCTGCTCTTCATGTACCTATTGTATGTTAATGTCTCTGTCAACTTAAACAATGTCAGCTGGGAAGGTGAGCAGTATGGTCTTGTATAAAAGGCTGTTCTGTGAGATCACTCATGAATGCACAGACAACTGAAAGCTTGGATAGCCCATGTGTGTTTGCCTGTCTCTTTATGATGCGTCTCATTCTCTGTGACCAGTCCCCACTGGATGGGAGTTCATGGCTCCAATCCGAAGGGCTTTAGACAGAATAGAAGAGAAATGAAGTGAGGTATCAGTGGAGGGAAGCTGGCACTGTGCAAGGGGGTGCAGTGCTGGAACACTGTAGCCTAAAAGCTTATTGAAAGTTTTGCAAATATTGGTGCTGAAATAACAAACTTTTAAAAAGTGGATATTTCAATAGTGGTCCTAAATTGTAATGATCCAAATTCACAAGTTTAAGGATTTGGTGTGTTTTTGTGATTATGAAGGGATAAAATTTCTCTGCCCATAGAACCCTCATTTTAAGCTGGAAATTATCACGTTGAAAGGAACTGCTGAGTATTGACAGTAGGTAAAGGGCAATACCTGATAACCTTTCAATATCTCTCTTGCAAAACATAATGCCCAAAAGGAGACAGAGAGGAAAGTGCCTGCCACTGAGGCAGCGGGAATGGGGGTCCTGGGGTGGGAGGGAGTCCGGGGAAAGTGGTGGTGGAAAATGAACACTGGTGAAGGGATGGGTGTTGGAACATTATATGACTGAAACCCAGCAATGAAAACTTTTATAACTGTGTATGTCACTGTAATTCAATTAAAAACTAAATTTAAAATTTTAAGTAAATAAAAATAAAATAAAACTAATTATCTGAAAAAAATCTCATTTTAATTCTAGCAATATATACCCTCAAAATATCACTATCACTGTCATCACGTTGCTCATCGATTTGCTCGAGCAGGTACCAGAAACGTCTCCATTGTGAGACTTGTCGTTACTCTTTTTGGCATATCAAATATGCCACGGGTAGCTTGTCAGGCTCTGCCATGTGGGCGGGATACTCTCTGTAGCTTGCTGGGCTCTCCGAGAGGGGCGGAGGAATTGAACCCAAGTCGGTCGCATGCAAGACAAACGCCCTACCCACTGTGCTATCGCTCCAACCCACCCTCAATATATAGTTTTGAATATACAAAAGTTGTGAATAAAATGCACACAGGGGAGTACAAAAAAGTACAGTTTGATTGTTAAACACTTTGCCTTGAAATTTCATTAAGAATTCAATATGGGCCCAAAGAAGCAGAGCAGTGGCATACATAGCCGGCCTTGCTACCCTGCAGACTTATAGTCCTGAATTCAAACTGCTGGGCTCACATGTGCACAGAATGTGATTCTGTCAGTTCTGTTGTTTGAGCTTGACAGCCTTGATATCTGTGATTCTAGATCCCATCAAATACAATTAAGCACAATAAAATCTTTTGAGTTTTACCATTTTCATGGATTGTCATTTGCTATATTGTTAGTGATGATTTCCCACATACATAATTCCAACAGCATACCCATAAAAAAGCATGGTATATATGATGAAGTTCTAAGAATAATATCATGAAATTTGCTGGAACATGCATGGAACAAGAAGATATAAGGCTTAAGAGGTTAGACTGTCTCCTGTGTGGGAAGGCGACTGGCACCTGTTCCACAGAGATGGGAGACACTGAGCCCATCTGCTCCCGAAGGGCCCAGGTATGATTCTGGGGTTTCACATTCCCTTCCCTAACCTCCTCTGAACTCAGGGGTTCGGAGCCTGGGTCCGAGAGGAGCAGGCTAAGTGGCAGTGGGCAGGAGTATCCCTGCCGGAGTCAAGGTGAGGGCAAGAGAGGGCAGGGAGGCCCCTCGGAAATCATCTCAATTTGCCCGGAAGCCCTGGGGTCCCAACCGGAAATGACCTTGCCTGACTTCCGGCTGGAGGGGGCGGACTGCAGAGGCCAAGAGCTCCGTAAGCGCTATCAGGAGTGCAGCAGGACGGCCCAGCTCAGCCAGGAGTCACTGTGCCGACCCCGGGGAACAACTGAAGGTAACCACCATCTCCGAGGGTGTCCAGGCGGGGTGTGGGGTGCAGTTCTCCTCCCCTGTCCTCGGACTCAGGGAGTCGGCTGAAGTGTGAAGGGTTCCGGCTCTGGGCGTCGTCCTTCCTTCTCAGAATCAGAGCAGAAACTCCTGAGAATCTCGGAGAAATGCACTCTTGACCCCACCTCAGAACGTGCCCTGATGTCCCCACGGGAGGACTCCCAAGTCATTTCATCAGACTGTGTGGCTCGTGGGCTCGGTGTCAAGAGAAGAGCCTCAGGTCCACCACGATGGGGGCTGGCACTATGAGATCAGGCTGGGGCCTAAAGACTGATCCCACACGCCCACCCACTGTCGGTTCTGGGAACCCCTGAGGTTGTACAAACCCGGGGCATCATGCTCTGCGTCCATGCACTAGGAACTAAGGAGAAACGTCTCGTGTCTGCCAGAAGGAGGCTCATTTCTATTTCCTTGGGTTGGTCTTAGTGAATTTTATTTATTTCTCCGCCTTGATTTACACAACCTTTCATCAAAGTTTTGGGCATTCAATGTTCCATTTCCAAACTCACCAGCCGCATCAGTGTGGTTTTTGCCAATAACTCAATATGCTCTGCCTCTCTCCATACCCCCTCCTTCCGTTTTTTTTAAACAGCTTTAATTAGCTTACTAGAGTTGGGGGCTACATGCCTATGGTCGTAATGCCTGCAGTTACCTCTGAACTACTAAAGACTGGGAGCGACTAACATTGATCTTACGATGCTATAATAAAATATATTATTTTAAAATTAAATTATTGTTATCATGGAAAAATATTTATTATAAGAATTCATATTATTAGTCTTCCTCATCAACCTTCCCCAATTCTCCTTGTTTGGCTTTCTCATGTCTGTTACCTATGGGCAAGGGTTTCCAGTTATTTGATACCTTCCATTCACTTGCTCCTGTTTATACTGCAAATATGTGAAAATTCTGGTATTTGCCATTCTTCCTCTGCCTTTCTTCACTTACCAGCCTAGCATCCTGTCCAGGTTGGATTTAATTGCATGAGTTCATTTTTGCTTAAGAATGCATGGCATCCCTTTTTTATGACACTACTCTGTCAGCTGCTCTTTGGATTGATTCTAAAACTTGGCCACTATACTAACTGCTGCAGTGAACAAGGTTGTTCACTTATCTTTTCAAAGTTTGGGTTTTGGTGTTTGAATACTGTGGAATTAAGTATACCTTAACTCCTCTACTATGTCCCTGTGCCCCTGTCTTAGTGTTTGGAGAACTGACCACACAGTTTTCGACAGGGGCTGAACCAAATAATATGCCTGGGGGAGTGAGTGATTTTTCTTTTGATTTTCTGTATGTTTTTGCTATGTCACACATCCCCACTGGCACTGTTTTTTTATGTTCTTGATATATGCCATTCTCACAGTGTGAATGATGCATCATCATCATTTTGCTTTGGTTTCGGGTGACAGCAAGCCCTTTTTCTTATATTTGTGTTACTTGTCTGTCTTTGTGGTAGTATCAGTTCATCTCTCCAAATTTCCTGTCTGTTTTTAAAAGTTGTGTCATGGGGCTACACGTGACTCTGTGCTCAGCACAAAATCCTAGCACTGTGCTGAGGGATCACTGCTGGCTGTGCTTCTGGAACCATGAATGATGCTGGGGATCAAACCGAAATTGGCCACATAAAGGCATGATCCTGGACCATTTCTATGTGCTCCTATGTGCTTATTTCTCCTTGGGGTTACTCGCTTATTTGTTGCTGAGTGTTCTGAGTGCTCTATATTTCCAGTGTTTAGTCCTTTTTTCCATGACTTCTGTGTAACTCTCCTCTACTAATCACTAGGCTGTCTTTTCTTTTTAACTGGAGTTTCGCTGGCCAGGGAAAACTTATTTTGTCCTTCTCTTTGTTGTTTTAGGGCCACATGCAGTGGTGCGCAGGGCTTACTCTGAGCTCTGCATTCAGGGATCACTCCTGGACAGGCTCAAGGGACCACTGGGATACTGGGGGTTCCACCCTGTATTAGCCAGGTGCAAAGAAAACACATTCCCCACTGTACGATGTATCTGTAACCAAAACAATTTGTTTTCCTATTGTCGCATCTGCTTACTTAGTTACTTTTATTTTTGCCAGTGGGAACACATTGAAAAGAACGTGGACATCTATGCCCTGATTATTCTACCGATTTTGCCCAATCTGTAAGTTCTGTACTCTGCTCTAATAGTTTGTTAAAACACTATTAATGAACTGTTGTGTACAGGTTGAGATACATATCCACTTTCAATTTTTGCGTATGGTTGCCCATTTTTCTTGCTCGTTTACTGAAGAGGCGTTGGCTGCTCCATGTCATGCACCTAGCTTCTTTAACTGTTCAGGAAAATGAGGGTTTATCTCTGGGATCTCAGTTCAAACCACAGGCTAGATCGTTTAGCCTTATTGCAGCACTATGATTTCTTTGGTTACAATTGCTTCAGAGTATTACATAAATTATATATAAACCCTATAAATTCAGTATCATATAAAAATACCTATATTTTTTTCATAATGGCTTTTTCTACTCGGGGAGTTTCATGCTTCCATCCACATTCTTTTCCTGTTCACTCTAAGACCTTGATAAATTTCACAGGGATTTTTCTTGGGACAGCATTGAGTCAGTATAATTCTTAGAGCACGATGGTCATCTCAGCAACGCTGTCTCCCAACCCATGCCCATGTCTCCCAACCCATGTTTCTTGACTTCCTTGTGTATTCTTACATGTCTTACATCTAAATGGCTCATCTTTTGTCAGGTCTTTCATAGTTATTATTAAATGAATTCGCAGGTACTTGCTCTTTTTGAACGGGGTAGTCTTTTGATTTTTGTATTTTTAATTTTTGCTTTTTGGGTCACACCCAGTGATGCCTAGTGGTTACTCCTGTCTCTGTATTCGGGAATCACTCCTAGTGGTGCTTGGGGGATCATTTGGGATGCCTCGGATCAAACCCAGGTCAGACACATGCAAGGCAAGTGCCCTAACTTCTGTACTATTGCTCTGGCCCTGGGGTAGTCTTTTTAATCTCTTTGGCATCCAGTTAATGATTTGAATATAGAAATGCATCATACTTCTGTGTCTTGGTTGTGTAGTCTGTTTTTTCTGCACCAGTTTGTTGTTTCTTTTCTTTTTTCTTTTTTTCTTTTTTTGCTTTGGGTCACATAAGGTGATGTACAGGGGTTACTCCTGGCTTTGAACTCAGGAATTACTCCTGGCATATGTTAGGGGACCATATGTGATGCTGGAAATTTAACCCAGGTTGGCCGTGTTCAAGGTACACTTCCTACCCACTGTACTTTTGCTCCAAGAGTGTTCCTAAGAGTGGATAAACTTCCGGAAAGGTTTGCTGTTCCTAAGAGTGGTCTGTTTTCAAGCCATCTTCAAATAGTGATAATTTAACTTCTTTTCCAGTTTGCATCTGTTTGACTTATTTTTCTTGCATACTTTCTATGAGATATATATCTACGATATATACATACCTCTTGGAGAGCCTGGGAAGCTATCGAGTGTATCCCGCCCACATGGGCAGAGCCTGGCAAGCTACCTGTAGCGTATTCGAAAATATCGTTAGTGCCAAAAACAGTAACAATGGGTCTCATTTCCCTGACACTGAAAGAGCCCCCAGTCATTGGGAAAGATGAGTAAATAGAGGCTGCTAAAATCTCAGGTCTGAGAGGAATAGAGACGTTACTGGGGTCCACTCGAGTAAATCGACGAACAATAGGATGACAGTGATACAGGGATACAGGGATAGTTCCTGTGATGAGGACTTCAGGGATTATAGAGAATAATAGTGGAGAAAGTGGACATCCTTATCTCTTCCTACTCTTAAAGGGAAGACTATCATATTTTCGCCCTCGTGTATAATCCTGGCTATTAGTTTGTTACTGACGACCTTGACTATGTTGATGCTGGTTCCTCCTATTCATTTCATGGTGAAATGTTCATCTTGAATAGGTGCTGGATTTTTCAAAATCTCTGTCTGTATTGACTGATATGATCTTTTGAGTTTGGGGGTGTCACACTCCTAGAAGTTTTCAGGTCTTACTCCTATCTCTGTACTCAGGAACCCCTCCTGGCAGAGTTAGGTGATCCATAAGCAGTGCCCGGATTGAATGTAGGTTGGCAACAGTTAAGACAAAACCCATAGGTGCTGCACTAACTCTATGGCCAAATCATGTAGATGATTTCATCCCATTTGTTGATGTGCTGGATAACATCAGTTATTTGCCTACGTAGAATCACCCTTAGATGCTGATTGAATGTTACTTGATCATGTCGCATGATTCCTTTGATATGTTGTAGGATTCAATTTTTAGGCTTGGTGATTCTTCCGTTGAATTTTCTCAGAGACCTTGGTCTTTGATTACCCCCTTTTCTAATATCCAGCTATGTCCCTGACTTACTCCTGACTCTATACTCAGGGACAACTCCTGTCAGTGCAAGGGGCCACATGAGGTGTGGCAGATTAAAGCAAGCTTGGCCACATGTAAAACAAAACGCCTTAACCCCTGGACTATCTCTGTGACCTCTGATATTTTCCTTGGAAGATACTTCCAAAGAAGCAAGATGTCTTCCTGCTTTTTGTACTGGGAAGATACTAGCTTCAATGAAACTGTTAGGAATGAGTCCTGTTTCTTTTACTTCAGACGATGCTTGAAGATTATAGATGCTAAGTCTCCTTTGAATGCCTTATAGAATTCAATTGTGAGCCCATGTGGATCAGAGCATTTTCCCATGGAGATACTGTTAATTACTGTTTTAATTTTTACTCATGATTTATCTGCTTTTTAAATTTCCTTGCCATTCAGTTGTGAGAAGGTTGTGAGAAGTGTTAAAATTCATTCATTTCTTCTGTGTTCACTAGGTCTGTGCACTAGATCTATTTGTAAAACCACTTATAGTTTTATAGTTTTGAGGTTTGAATCTTGTCCCTCACCCAGAGGACCAAGCCTTAAGTAAGCTCCATTGGGTGGGACCCCATATTCCCTCCCCTCTGATATTTCCTGTGACATCTTTACTACAGTAGTAGCCCTGTATCTTGTTCTAAGAGAGGCCAGGAATTGTGATAAACTGTTGGTCAGTTTATTGGTTAAAACGTTGAATCATCAGGATTCACAGAGAATTCATTGTGGGATACAGAAGGGACACCAATGCTGACACAGGGGTCCTTAGCATTCTGGCTGGATGCCACCTATGAAGTCATGTCTGAAAGCCCCAGGCAGGTATGGCCAGTGGTAGAAGATTGGTACTGGAACCCTAGTTTTTGGAAGAAGTTGCCTAAGGAATGATATTCATTCAGCAGAGGACAGGTTAGGAGTGAATGGTGAGGAGTGAATGGTGCATGAGAATCTGTCAATATGACAGTTTAGGGACTTCCTGTGGATGGAATGTCCTACCACATAAGAAAGTAGGACTTCAGAGTGTCAGATATTCTGCGTTCTCAGCCAAATCAAGCCCCAGACTGAAGTGACTCTGAGTGACACACTTACATATATCTGTGAGGCATTCTAGAAATGGACCTGTGGAATTCTCAGGGTTTGGATTCTAATTCTCACATTTGGAGGAACGGATGAGTGGTGGGAGTGAAGATGAGAACTTACAGGGGACTTTAGGGAATCCACCTAGAGATAGAAGACCCCACAGCCTTGTTATTCACAAAAAGTACAACATGTGTGCTTGTGTACATGTATGTGTGTTAGGGGATTGCTGTGAAACATCCTTTTGTTTCACTCTCTGGGACATAGGTAGAACATAAACTGGTACTCAGAGATCAAACACTTCCACTCAGCAGAGTCTATGCCAACTCTAGGTGAAGAAATGAGAGAGTAGTGAGTCGAATTCAATACTCAGGAGAAATAGGGACCCCATGGAAACCTAATCTGCCCTTGCTGTCAGGTTGATGTCAGATGTGGGTCTTAGGATAGGAGAGCTTTCTTCTGGGCATCTAGATTCAGGTCAGCTTTTGGGGACTCCTGAAGCTAGCAGAATACAAAGGTGGAGTCACCAGTTTCCCATCCAGGACACTGGAAAATCCTGGACAGACTATGAGCATAGAGATAAACCTTAAAACAACAGAAGACACCTGGTCAGTACACCCAAAACACACCCACCCCAATGACCGTGGTTTTGAAACCTGTGCCTCAGAATATGATTATTATGTATTTCTTTCCTTCCCGTCTTAGGTGACATCTTCTCAGAAAGACAGAGCCTGTGAGGGGATTGCACCTCTTCATTTGACCCAGGTAAGTACCGTCAAGAATAAGAAATTGTCTCTGAGTTCTCACCTAGATAAGAAAACTGTTAGTTTTCCTGCCCCCTTCATTTTAAAAAATTTAATTTCATTTATATAAAATTGGTCACAATGATTCATTACATTCAATATTCCAGCACTGATCCCAACAGCATTACAGCTTCTTACCACCATTATTTCCAATTTTCCAAACCACCACCCAAGCCAGCCCCAATAGCAGACCCTAAATCATTTATTCGTATTGCTTGCTATGAATAATATGTGAAAAATGATCAAAAATATTTCCTTAGAGTAAATAATGTGAATATTGTTGTATCTCACACTGTAGCCATTAGCTCTTGTATAAGAGGTTACTAAAATATTGTTACAGGTGAGGCCTTGTGTGCTGATATTTTCTACAGTGAGATTGGTTGCCTTCCACTTTATATCCCATCCCATGTGGTTTGCTACTCCTGGAATATCAGTGATGTAAAGTATGATATATCACTCCAGGTCTAAAATTTTGATGGGACTGGTACAGGTGGAATTAAATTTTTAACTGGATGATCACCTTTAGGGTCCAGAAGCATCTCAGCAGCTTGTTGATCTCTTCTGAGTTTCATTTAAGAGTCTCTGTGTCATGACTGCTTAATGCGCTTACATAGCACGAGAGGCAGTTCATGGACATACTGCCAGGATGCTGGAAGAATAGGGGCATCAGGGGAGGTCGCCCATTGCAGACTCCATGAGAGCCTGGAGCTTTTGGTCACAAAACCCACATATCTGAGTTTTTCCAAAAGATTGATTCCTGGATGAAGCTCATCTGAGTCTGTGGATTTCTGGCCATGAGCCATGAGCATGGCGACGATTGGTTTATGGAGGCTTTCGGCTACCAGGGCTCTGTTTCAATGGGTGTTGAGCTCACCCGCCCTCAGTCCAGGGTCCTATATGAGAATCCGACTAGTACGGGGTCTTGAGGCATCTCTCTCCTGTCTCCTTCTGATGTATGATTCATACCTCAAACTGTTTGTGGTGCCAACCAAATTCAACACCAGAGCCTGATAACCTGCACAGGAGAGCACTGACCACCCCACCCCACTCCACTCCCTCTTGATATCTGCTGAATCCCCCTCTGGGAACCACAGCTGTGTGTTTGTTTGCTTTGGTTATTTTTCCTGTTTTGTTTTGTGGCCACACCCGATGGTACTCAGGAGTTATTCCTGGCTCTACACTCAGGAATTATTCCTGGTAGTGTTCAAGGGACCATATATCCTGCTGGGAATCGAACTCAGGACAACCATATGCAAGACAACCTGCCCACCCACTGTAGTCTTTATGGCCCCAGCTCTGTGTTTTTGTATCCACTGTATTTGCAGTTACCTTTGTCTGTTGCTGAGCTTTTCTCTTCTGAAGCCCACATGTGAGTGTGATCAACTGAGACTTTTTTTTCTCTTTGATATAAGAAATCTTTGTGAGAACTACAAAGTTGCCCATCGCAGCATGGCCTCTCAAACTCCCTCTCTCCCTCAGACCTGAAGCCCCTCAACCACCAGCTCTGGACACACTTGCTGGCTGTGTGACAGTGTCATGATGTCTCTCTGTGATAAGTTTATGGCTTTCACGCTTGAGGATGAAAATCAGGACCCGCAAGATGACCAGCATCTGAAGAATGGTCAGGAGTCCCAGGTGGAGGGGAGGAAGAAAAAAGTTCCCTCGTCCAGCACTGCCTCTGTCCTCCTTGAGGACACCACAGGAGAGGTAGCAGCTGCTGGAGTGTTTAGTGTTCCCAAGGGTCCCCACCAGAGTTCACTCAGGGCCAGTCATTTCCAGGGGACCATGGCTGCCACTCCAGAGAACCATCCCTTGAAGGGCAGTGCCAGCAGCAGGCAAGAGAAAAGGCTCTATGGTAGGGAGGAGCCAGCCCAAGCTGGGGCCTGCCTCCAGAAGGCATTGGATGACAAGATATCTGATCTGGTGGGGTTCCTGCTCCTCAAGTACCGCACTAAGCAGCTGACCACGAAGGAAGCGATGCTGAGAACCATCCCCAACAATGATGAGGAGGACTTCTCTGTCATCCTAAGCCAGGTTTCTGAGTGCATGCATTTGGTCTATGGCATTGATGTGAAGGAAGTAGACCCACAATCGCACAGCTATGCCTTGGTCACTACCTTGGGCCTCACTTATGATGGCATGGTGGGCCCTCAGCAAACCATGCCCAATACCGGCCTGCTGGTGATGGTCCTGGGGGTCATCCTTCTCGAGGAAGATTGTGCCTCTGAGCAGGCTGTCTGGGAGCAATTAAGTTTGATGGGGGTTTATCCAGGCAGGAAGCACTTTATCTACGGGGAGCCCAGGAAACTCCTCACCAATGTGTGGGTGCAGGAGCAGTATCTGGAGTACCAGCAGGTACCCGGAAGTATCCCTGCCCGCTTCCAGTTTCTCTGGGGCCCCAGGGCCCATGCCGAAACCAGCAAGATGGATGTCCTGGATTTTTTGATCAATGTCTATATTAGCGAACAAAAGTCCCTCCAGTGTGTAAGTCAAGAGCCATGTTGGAAGAAGAGAAGGAATGGGCCTGATCAGGTGTAACAGAATTTGCTGAGAGTAGTCAGGGTTCCAAGGGGTGGACACCGGCACAAACAGGGCACCTAGGAAAGCAGCTTCCGGTATAGTTCTCTGTGGTGACTTGTCAAATGATTTTGGTTTTCTTTAATGTCATTGTAAATGCTTTTCTGTTTTCTAGAAGAAAATGTTGAGGTTTTTTTTTGTTTTGTTTTGTTGTTGGGTTTTTTTGTGTGTGAATGACTGATCTCTCAATTATATGCACTTGGCAACGAGAAGGGGAATTCTGTTATCTTTTTTCTTAAACCCTGGGAGAAAGTCCCTGTCAGGATATTACCTGTAACAGATAACTTAGCATTGCAACATAAGGTACCATGGAAATGTGACAGAAACTAAGTCAAACCCAGTCGATGGATAACAGCAGAAGAAAGCAAATTTGTTCTGTTGATCTGAAGTTCTCTAACAAGTAAAATGTGTGTGTTACCTGGAATTTAACAGTGTTCACTATCCTTCCTCATTTTCTAGATACTCACTGATTCTCTGCTCTTTTGAGAGCTATGGGTTACTGTCGGGAACACAAGAGTGAGTTGGATGCACCCACACTCATAACTAATCTAGATCCATGTCCATTTAAGGTAAACGATGAGAAATTTTGACTATATTCTAATTTAAATTTCAGTGAAATACCATGATTTACAAAGATATTCATGCTGCAGTTTTAGACTTACTAGTTCCGGCACAAAACACAGCACCTCCTTCATTGTCCCTCCACCACCTTCCTCATGTTCCCTCCCACCCCGAGCTTGCCCCGTTGGTAGGTAAATTTTCGGTGTGTTAGTTGTAGTTTGGGTCCCATGTTTCCAATGATGTTGCTTTTGTGTTTTGTGTATATAGTTATACCACTTCTCTATATCCATGAAGTATCCAAGGCCCTTGACTCCTATTCCCCTACACCTTCCCTTCAGTTTCTTTTTTCGATCCTAAATTTTTATCCTTTGTCCTTCTCCTTGGTATATTCTGGGTCATGAGTGATATAAGCAACCCCCTTCTATACAATGAATTTCTTTGTTCATTTATTCTATTCTGTAGGTAGGTGAGATTATCCTGTGTTTCTCCTTCTTCTGAATTACTTCATTTAGCATGGCATCGTCCAGTTCTATCCATTTTGCTGTGAATTTCATGATATCACTAATCCTTACAGCTGCACAGTATTCTGTTGTTTATATATCTATATCACATCATCATATTAAATTAAACTATTCTTAGACACCTAGGTTGATTCCAAATGTTAGCTACTGTACTAGGTACTACACTGAATAATGGCATGCATATATTCTTTTGAATGGATGTTTTGGGGGGCTGGGGATAGATACTCAGAAGTGGGGTTTCTGGATCATACATTAACTCAGTACTTAGTAAGTATCTCAATAGTGTTATCCATAGCGGTTGAACCAGACAGCATTCCCACCAAGCAATGGTGGAGTGTCTCTTTTGTACCACATCCCCGCCAGCACAGTTTGTTCCCTGTAGCTGTGCCATTTTCACAGGTGTGAGATGATATCTCCCTGTCATCTTGATTAGTGTTTCCCTAATCATAAGTGCTGATGAACATTTTATTTTCATTTTTCTCTTGGCCATCTGTCAGTCCTCCTCAGGGAAGGAAGTTGAGCGGTCTCTGAGAGCCATGCAAGAAATGACAGAGTGGATGGGCAGTTGGAATCCAGGAGAGAGGAATTGAGTGTGACTGCCTGAATTTACTAGTTATTAATTATTAGCTTGACATCCTAGATTCCCATGTCTGAACTCTGGCACCCTCAAGTCCCCATGAGTTTGGAGTAGCCCCTTAGAGAAACCGTGTGTGTCCCCCAGAAACAAACTATTTCACCCTTGAAATGTGCCACCTTTGTCCATACATCACCTACAGTTCCATAATCATCAAAGCTGTTCACAGATGAAGAACCTGAGGCTCATGGACTAGCAGGAGTCCTGAGATTAGAGCATGAGGTTTAGACAGACTGCTGGGGGCTCATCTGCACTATCTATGTTCTCACCTTCCCTGTCTTAGAACATCTTCTCCGCTTTCATTCTTCTATCTCCTCCCACTCAATCATGCTCTCTTGAGTCAAATAGTGCGACTCTTTCCAAAGAAATAAAATGGAGGGAAACACAAGGTGACAAGAAAATCAAACCAGTTGTGCTCATGCATGTGGTTTGTTCACCGGGGGCCCGCCTGAGCCATAGCTTCATGGCAACTGACTGCCCTATGTCAGCATTTCTTTTTTTTTTTCTAATTTATTTTTTATTGATTCACCATGTGGAATGTTACAAAGCTTTCAGGCTTAAGTCTCAGTTACATAATGCTCGAACACCCATCCCTTCACCAGTGCATATATTCCACCACCAAGAACCACGGTAAACCTGTCCCCCACTCCCCTGCCCCCCAGCCCCCCACCCATCTGTGTAGATGATAAATTTCACTTTACTTTCCCTTTACTTTGATTACATACAAACAAAAAAACTCACTATTATTGTTTGGAGTTCCCCCACACACAGGGTCGGACCTGCTGGAAAAGAAGCATTTGACAATGTTTTCCATTGCTGAGAATGAAGAGATATGAGGTCGTGTGGCCACAGTAGTGGCCACGAGGTTCTAGATTTCTGTATTTTATATTTTAGTGATTAAGTCCAGAGGACTTTCTGCCAAAAACTTTCCCCAAGTCTCTCACCCTGTACTATTCTGAAACGAAGCTCTCTGGCCTGCAGGCCACTGCTGTTTCCTTGAGGGGAGCCCTGATTATGTGCTTCCCCTGTTTCCCAGGTAGACACAGATGCCCCCGACTTGGGATCCACCATGTGCTGACCATTCTTGCTCACACAATTTTTTTTAAAAAATTATTAATGAATCACCATGAGGTACAGTTACAGACTTACAAACTTTCATGCTTGCATTTCAGTTATACAGTGATAGAGTGCCAATCCCTCCATCAGTGCCCATTTTCCACCACCAAGTGTCCCAACATTCCTCCCTCCACCCCACCCCGCCTCTGTGGCAGGGCATTCCCTCTCTCTCTCTCTCTCTCTCTCTCTCTCTCTCTCTCCTTTTGGGTGTTGTGGTTTGCAGTAGAGGTATCACATAAAATTTTAACGTGTGGGATAGCATAGGGTTTCACTTTCCCCTACAGGAAAACTTGTCCATTGAAATTTCTGCTCATGCATTTTGGAAAGTGACCACCAGAGGGACTATTCCAGAATAGATGCTTCCAGTCAAAACTCAATAGGAGTTGATTTCTTGGCTTAAATCAAGCTCTATGAAGGAAATCAACTGCTTTGTTTTCAAGAATTGTGAAACTGAATTCCCAAAAGAGATATAGTTATGGAAACTATTGTAATAAAAAATTACCCAACTATCCTCTTCCCAGCTTAGCCCTGCTGGTATCTAGGCATCATGCTGTCTCTTGATAATATCACAGGAGATACCTACCAACCCTCAGATCTGGGAATGGGGAGATAGTGCAGCGGGTAAGGCACTAACCTTGAATATGGGCGATCAAGATTCGATCCTTGACATTCCCTGAGATCGCCAGGAGTGATTCCTGAGTGAAGAACCAAAAGTAACCTCTGAGCATTGGCAGGATAGCCCCCAAAACAAACAAACAAAAGCCTCAGATCAGAGTTTTGGCTGAGAAAGTGGTAGGAAAAATCATAAGAGTTTTTTTTTTCAAAAGATGATGTCAGGTGTGCGGAGTGTGTCTCTGAGTCCCTGGTGCACGGCACTAATAAAAGCTCAGAGTTATATTTGCTGGGACTGGAGCGATAGCACAGCAGGTACGGGGGGTGCCTTGCATGTGGCCTGCCCGGGTTTGACTTCTCTGTCCTTTTCGGAGACCCCGGCAAGCTACCGAGAGTATCCAGCCCGCACAGGAAAGCCAAGGAAGCTACCTGTGGCGTATTCGATATGCCAAAAACAGTAAAAACAAGTCTCATAGTGAGATGTTACTGATGACTGCTCGAGCAAATCAATGAACAACGGGATGACAGTACTACAGTGTTACAGTGCTACAATTATATTTGCTGTAATAAGTAAACCTTATTATTCATAATTGAAAGGATAGGTGGCTAGAAATAAAAATCTATTATTGTCCATTAAACTAATAAGTATATGTGTGTGTTTGTCTATGTGTTTGTGGGGGGGGGACGGCAGAGATAGAACAGTAGCTACCCATGTTATAACCTGGCATCTATGTTGTATGCTGGCATGTACGTTGTATCCATATTCCATCCTGACCAATCTATGTTATATCCTGACATCACGTATTGTTCCCTGTGAATCATCAAGTCTAATCTCTGTGCACCAAACAGAAGCAGGAGTAAACCCCGAGAATTTTCATGTGAATTTCCCTAAATAAAAACTAAAAAAAAACTGAAACTGTGGGTCAATTAATTCCCTATGCATAGATTTGCATAAAAGTAATTTTGGAGTCTAGTTGCAACTAAAATTGAAGGAGAACTTGACTCCATTTCTATAAACACTTTCAAATCATAAAAACCTATTGGAATTTTTCAACACATTTTCCCAAGCTTATAGTTTCCTCATGGAAATTCTAAATGAGTCTCCACCATGAAACAAACTATTAAGTCAGTAAGTACACAGAGGTTATCATCCAAACGAGTAGAGTCAGCAAAATAGCAAGCATTTAAAGACCCAGGGAAGCCACGAACACACAAAGAGTGCATCGAGAATATAAAATCACTAAAGTTTAGAAAACTCCCTTACAAACCTTATGCATTACAATTAAGAGCAGAAACAGCTTTATAGGGGTCCCATAAGGTAAAGAAAGAGAAATTCATAGAGATGTTATTTCTATAAATAATAAATATGTTTTTAACAAAGCTGTGAGAGGCAACAATCATCACATCCAGGAAGCTCCAAAGATGTCCACACAACTTCAATCTAGTCACAGGTTAAGCCACAGTACGATTACAGCGTAAAAAGCAAAAGTAAAGAGGCTCTTTATTTTGCAGATTATTTTAAAATAATCTTTATTTTAAAGTCTCTAATATTTCAAAAATTCTATAAAACAAAACATGTGACCTCGGGTATTCCGGTGGTGTGGGAGAGTCTTATAGCTGTACATTCAAAGCACAGATTGAACCACACTGAACACTTGAGTTCTAAAGTACAACCACTGCACTTTGGAATGTGCCTATCAAGGTGGCAGGCAGGGTTCGGGGGTAGGTGAAGAGGGAGTGTGTGAACACTGGTGGAGGGAAGTTGGTTCTGGTGGTGGAACTAGTGTTGGAATATTGCATGCCTATCGGATATTTAGGAATATCATCAGACTCAACTATCAATAACTTTGTAAATCATGGTTCTTTAATTACCTAAAACAAAGAAACAAATCCTATGTAATGAGTCCCTAACAGTATAATCCAGCGATTTTCGTGAAAGCTTTGCAAGCCAGAGGGAAGGACAAAATTAACATGCTGATGAAAAGGATTTTCAAGTGAGACACTTTATCCTCCCATGTTACAACTCAAAATAGAAGAGATAAAGCCCTTAAGAAATAAAAATTAAAGACAATCATAACCATTAAGTTGACTGCAAGAAATATTAAGAGATGCCTATAGAATAAAAAAATAATAAAAACTTTGGACTGAGATGTAATCTGTCCCCTTACATACACGAGCATGGATGGGAAAAAGAGCAAAAATCTCCCCAAAGCGTAATAACTATAACATATTAATTTAATGGTCACAGGTTATAAGAACATAATTACAAGTACCCAGGAAAAAACATAACACACTGCCACAGCAATTCAAAGAGAATGTCAAAGAAATATGTGAACGCAGAAAGAAGAGATGCAGGTGGACACAAAAGAGAGACAAACCACCAACTCTGTCTCTTTCTGACTGAAAGAGGTTGAGAGGATTCCTCTCATGTGCTGTATAAAGAAAAACAGTAAGACACTACCAAATGGCCAATGGCATCAGGCTGTGAGAGGTGGCCTACAGAATAGAGTTAACCAAGAATGTGGGGTGGGGGATGGGAGAGAAGAGCATGAGAAATTGGGGGCAGAGAGTGGACACTCTTGTGATAGGTGTGGAGTAAGGATTTGTGCTCTTGAAACTTTGTAATTTATAACGTTGTAAATTATGTTGGGTAAGAAAAGTCTTTTAAAAACTGCTAAATGAAATCATCCAAGTACGCCAATGAAAAGCTTTGGCATATGTAACTGGATCAAGAAGTGGCCTGGAAACCTCATTTTATTTCCAGCAACAAATATACCAATAAATCTTTAAAATAATTAACAGAGTAGTGAGGGAAATGAACTAGAGACCCCAGTCAAGAAAGGAAAACTGCAATTCAGCATTATCCAATTCTTTCCATTGTAATTCACTTCACACTGGGGGCAACAAAGGAAAATACAAGTTGCATTATTAACGCTTTGTATTGAAATCCCCAGGAAAAATGCGCTGAGGGTGCAGATAACAGCAGTGGCACAAAAGACCTGCCTTGCTACCCCGCAGGCATATGGGCACAAGTTCAAACCCTTGGTGCTATGTGCACAGAATGTGACTCTGGCAGATCTACTATTTGAGCCTGGCAGCTTTTATATCTGTGATTCTAGCATCCATCTAATACAATTAAGCAAAATAAAGGAATACTTAGAATTTATGCAAGTTTTGTTGAGATACTTTCATTTACAACATTATTGTCACTGTCACTGTTAATGTTCATAATTCCAACATCACACCTGAAGGTATATGGTATTTATTATGCAGCCCTAACAAAGAAGAAACTCATGAAATTTTCGGGAACATGGATGGTACTAGAGGAGGTCAGGCTGAGTGAGTTCACACTGTTCATTCTTCAGATCCTTAGAACACATTGTGTCCAAAATCTGTTCACTGCTAAGGAGACCCCCTGGAAACAGGATGATTTGTTCTCTGATCTTCTTTGGTGCAGCAGCAACTTCAGCCCCTACTCCTGGGACTCAATCTTTTCTGGGAAGGTTGAATGGGAGTCTCCTGTGTGAGAAAATGGCGGGCACCTGTCCCACAGAGACACTGAGCTCAGCTGCTTTCCCAGGGGGTCCAGGTGTGTTTCTGGGGTTTCATATTCACTAACCTCAACACCTCTGATGTCATGGATTCAGAGCCTGGGTTTCAGTGGAACAGGCTCAGGTGTTGGGAGCGGGAGCAACCCTGCCTGAGTCAAGGTGAAGACAAGACAGGACAGTAAGTCCCCTGCTACCTGCCTCTGATCCCGTGGAACTCCTGGGTCCTAGAAAGTGCCAACCAGATGTGACCTCACTTCACTTCCACCTGGAGGGAACTGCCTGAAGAGAGCAGGAGTGCAGTGTGGGGAGGAGCTTCAGGAGTGTGGTGGATGGGCCCAGCTCCTCCAGGAGTCAGGGTGTGGTCCTCAAGGAAGGCCAGAAGGGACCCACAAGGCCGAGCTCCATCACAACCCTTAGGGAGTCCAGGTGTGGTTGCAGGGTTCACACTCTCCACCTCTGAACTCAGGGTATCTGCTGAAGTCTGAAGGGAGTGGGCCCCAGTTAACCTGAATCTCACAGAGGCCCATCCAACTTTATTCCTGGAAGACCTGAGGTGGTATGAACTCAGGACATCATAGTCAGAGACTGGGAATTAGTTATCTGGAAGCAGAGCCTCAGATATGCTGAGAGGAAGCCCACGTTTGTTTGTGGGGGTGGTCACAAGTTTGTTTGTTTGTTGTTTGGGGGCAACACCTGGAGATGCTCAAGGCTTACTCCTGGCTCTGTGCTCAGGAATCAGTCCTGTCGGTGCTCTGGGAAACATATGGGATGACAGGATCCAACCAGACTGTTGCCTTCAAGGCAAGGGTCCTACCTGTTGTGGGCCCTCAATTAAGGTATTTATGTGCCCACCAATTTCCTTAATTATGGTGTATTAGTGTATGAGTCACGTGCTTATAATAATGTTCTCTCATGGTTTTGATATACACAGTTATCTCCCGTCTAAACCACTAAAAGCAGTGTGCTCTTGAGCAAGTTCCTTATGGCATTTCCAGCCTGCCTCCTCACAGATTCCCAATTCTTCTTTCATAGTCTAATTTCTGTAATCCCTGGCAAGGGCTGTCGCCTTGTGATACCTTCCATTCCCTTTTATATCTATATACCACAGATAATGAGAACATCTGGTATTTTAGTCTCCCTCTGAAATTCTTCACTCACTGTGGTACCCACCAGTGTTTTTTTTTCATAAAGCAGCCAGGGTTCTAAGCAGTGGAGGTGAGGGCAAGTGTGATACCCTATGGAGATTTTGGGTTTTTATTTTTATTGATAGGACTTGTAAATCAATCTTGGTTTTCTTTGGGATCATTTCAGATATTGTTATGTTTTCTAGAAGATAATGTTGAGTTTTATCTGAGTTTCTGAATGACTCTCAAGTATGAACTCTCAAGGATGCACATTTGCCAAGTTCAGGAGGGAGATTTCTGTTGTTTACTTAAAGAGACTGGGAATGCTTCCCTGTCAGGATGTGACTTGTAAAAGATAACTTAGCACTGTTGTGGAATTTGCCACGGAAATATGACAGAAGTTCAATGTTAAATCCAGTCGATGCCAAAATGCAGGAGAGCAAGTTTTTCCTCTGTTGCTCTTAGCTACTCTAAAAAGTTAACTGTGTGTATTAACTGATGTACACTGGCTTATTCATGTCCCAGATTTTCACTGAGCCTCTGCTCTTCTGAGGGCCATGGGTTCCTAGTGGAACCCGAGGATGAGTGGACTGAACCCGCACACAGAATAAGAGTGATAGTGTGTGACTTTGTTCCTTGAAGGAAGGAGGTGAGAAGTTTTTAATGATCCACCCAACAACTAAAAGAGGCTGTGGCAGTTGGGCTTCAGGAGAGAGGTTGTGCTGGCCTGAATCAGATTAGCTCAGGACCCTGAAACCTGCATGACTTCCAATGTGCAGTGCTGGTTGTTAAGTTGGGGGTGACCAGGGCCAGTCATGAGCAGGTGTTTCTGAGGGGGTGAGGATAAGCAAGTGCACTGAGCATACCTGAGGATCATGCAGAAGCTTGAGCGAAATCTCCTGCGGCGAGGCTGAAACTGTGGGTGTTTTCAAGCCCACGCAGAACTAACAGTGAGGAATACAAAGAACACAGGCTCTTCCTCCTTGATCTGAAAGCCACAAGTCACTGGGCAGGCTCATTTGCCTATCCCAGCAAAACCAGAAAGGCCCCAGAGAAATGACAATGAACTAGGTGACCTACTGTGTCCCTTGACCTATCGTAAGCAGTGGCTTATTTGTCCTGGGAAAGAAAAGACTTATTCTGGTTCCCTTGAAAGAGAATCTGTCAAGGTGGAGAGATGATCTCTGTCTTGGGGATCTTCTGGATGGTAAACTCCCTCTGACACACAATAAGAAGCAATCCCTTAGGAAGAGAAATGCAGAGCAACAAGTTGTGCTGTTTTTCCTCTCTATTTTCCGTATAACTGCAAAGCCCTGGAAACCAAAGCAAAGCCAACAGAGTGCTGGGTTTGGGGACCTATTCATATTAGAGTATTTTCTGGCCACCAATGTTGTCTAATAGGTTCCAGGCGGAGAGCTCTGGACTGAGCTGAGACTCTGCAGGCAGGAGCGCGATTTTAGGTTAGATCCCTAGCACTGCATAATCCCGGAGAGCTGCTGGCAGTCACCCGGAGGACACAGCCTGAAGTACACCTTGAGTGCAGCTGTTGGTGCTCTGCCCCCAGATAAATTCCACCGCTACCCACTTTCACCAGTGCATCGCCTACGGTCTCAGAGCGAAGAGCCAGTTTGACCAGGGCATCACCTACATCCCCACGAACAGCAAAGCTTCTTCACAGATGAAGAACTTGAGGCTCATATGTTGGTATGAGTCCCTAGATCACAGGGCTAAGACAAGACCAGAGTGCTGTAATTTCATTTGCATTATCTAGGTTCTCACTGTCTCTGCCTCAGACCTCCTTCTGCGCCTTCGGTCTCTCCTCCCCACTCAATCACGTCTGCCCCAGGGCCAAAAAGCCAGACTCTTTCCAAAGTTCTGAAAACAGAACCAAGTAGGAAAAGTGACCAAAGGATTCCGAGCCATCTCGGCCCTGCCCGTGGGTTCCTTCATCTGTCATCTTCCTGCTTGAGTGCCCGAACTGACTGACAGATGCCTGCCCCGTGTGGACATTGCTATACAGTCTAAGAAGTCTCTCAAAGTCTGTCACCCTCCACTCGCTTGCCCTCCTGTCCATTTGTGGAATGTGGCCAGCTGACCGGTGGCCACTGTTGCTTCCCAGAGGGTGATCCCAGCTGTGATCTCACCTCCTCCCATCTGGACAGATAACAAGTCTCCAATGGCAAATGTTCCCTGGATGTCACATAAGTTACCCTGGGTAGTCTGGTGACACTAACCATTAACCAAAAGGTTCATCTGGGCCATGACCTTGGGCATCTGCTCACCTGCCCACTCACACAGTCCACTCCCTGTTTACAGCTGGGTGCAGAGTGGAGTCTGTTTGGCAATGTACACTTTTCACTTTCCCCTGGCGGTGGTATATGGAGGGTGCCCTGACCTGCCGCTCTCCCTGTGCATAGACACAGACAATACAGCCATGTCCTGGATTCTCCTAGGACATGCTTAGTCAGCATACAGGAGGCCTAGGTGTGATCCTGGTACCTCATGGTCCTCTGCACATTTCCTAGAAGGACTCCTAAGTAGAGTTGAATAAGTAGCCCCCACACCTTCACTCTGGCCTGCAAACCAAAGCGAATTTAAAGAATAAGAGGTCAAAACCACCGTCCTTCCAAAGTGCACTTCCTATCTGTCCCCCTGCTTTGCTGTATCATTGCTGACCTCTTGTCCTCACATTCAGTGCATTCAGACATGGGGACAGTAACAGAGACCCAGGATGATTCAAGATGACCTTTAGTGAAGGAGAGAAGTCAATTTCTTGAGATTTTGTTGGTTTCTTAATTAATCGATTAATTATGCAGTGTTGGCAATCAAACCCAGAGCCTCACTCATGCTCATGCAAGGTAAGTTCTCTACCATTGGGCCACATTCTCTGAGCTGGCACTGAGAGTTTAGAGGTGCATCTGCAAGGAGGGGCAGAAAGGTTGTGGAGTGAAAGGCATGTGTCCTGAGGCTTGGGGAACAGTGTCAGATTGAGCTGTGATCCGGCTTGCAGCCTGGCCACCTATCGGGGGCACTGGAAAGGGAGAGAATATCAAGGCCCATTTGACATCGTGACAAGCTGCTACTCGATGTGACTTTGCCATAACTGCTGGGAACCTCTGCTCTGGTTACCATGTCTCCTAGTCAGCAGTGACTTGGGAATTCCAAATCTGGCACAGCGGTCCCCTCTCCTCCCTCAACCCCGGTGACAGCATCAAGCTATCCTGACCTCCCTTCTCCTGATTAGCTGCAAAAGCAATGTTGTCATGGGCATTTCTACGGGCCCCAAGCTTCCATATTGTGAAGATTATGACCCGGGAGAGGAAGGACGCATGGATGCAGGAGTTGGTAGTGAGATGGACGCAACCTGATGGTAGAGACTTCGGGTGACTACATGGCATGTTGCCTTCAGTTCCCCGAGCCACTGTAACAAATATTCTCTGTCAGTTCTGGAGTGTGTGGGCTGTGGAAAGTCTGTTTACAGCCAAGTTGGGCAGAAATTGGGTAGCTTTTTATGAGGACATGCTACTTGGGTTTGGCATCAAACACAGAACATTGTTACGGGAGTGAGCCTTTAACCGGTGGAAGCCAGTGTAGAATATCTGGGTGAGAGCCTCAGAGTTGAGTGTGATTGTAGGACACCTAGTGGTGCCACAGAAGACTTGGTGTAGGGTAAAACTACATGTTTTGTGCTAGAAGTGTGAGCACAGGCTGACTGTGTATAGATGAGGCGTAGGGATAGGAGAGTGTGAGACCTATTTTGTTAGAGACCTCTTGTCCCAGTATTAGAATCTTCTATCTATCCTCAACCCCTGGTTTTTAATATAGATACCTGCATTTAATTCATTCACCCATTCACTCACCTGGGAGCCTCCCAAACAGTGCTCAGGGACCCAGGCACATTCCCAGTGAGGATCCACCAAGAGGGCAGATTGTCAATTGAGGTCACAGGGAATGCACAGTATTTGGCTAGCGAAGTACGTGGTCCAAACACAGTGGGGTGTGGGTGTGTGTATGTGTGTGTGTTTCTGAGGGGAGGCCTTCAAGGGTACTACTGGGGCCCAAGGGGTTACTCGATGCATTGCAGGGCATCACCAGACCACACCTAAATAAGTGTGCTAGGGACCACCAGGGCCAATCCTAACTAGTTTTGGGGAACACCATGGTTATATCTGGCCAGACTCTTGGGCAGAGGGGTACATCCTCCATTGCTGGGGGCCACCACAAAGAATTCTCACGGGTCATGTTGGCATTCTCTATTGGGACTCTGGGTACATTAGGAGGAGCCTAGCACTGTTGGGATTCATTAAGTCCATATTAAATAGGATCTGATAGGGGCCACTCGTGGAGTCAAGCTGTACTGGAGGCCACCAGTCCCGTGCTTGCTGGTTCTTGGGTGTGTCCAATGCACCACTGCGCTGGGGTCACTAAGGCCTCGCCTTACATTGGACGGAACCTGTCAGGGTTCTTACCAATGTGTTTGAGGCCACCAGGGCCACCCCAATAGTTCTCAGGGGCCTTCAAGACCACCCACTACAGCCACTCTCCCCTTGGTGCTAGCAGTCTTCCCCATGTGGTTGAGGATGGGTCACTGTGGTCAGCAGGGCCACATGTGGCAGTGGTGCTGCTACTACCACCAGGATGGAACCTGTGGTGTTTGGGGAGGGCATCAGCAGTCCTGTGGTCCTGAGCATCAGAGTCCGGCCATCCTGCATGCAAAACATGTCTTCACCCTTTTGAGTGAAGAGGAGGTGAGGAGGAGAGGGGAGCAGAGAGGAGAAAGAGGGTGGGCAGAGGAAGAGAGAGGGACAGGAAGGATGAGACCTGAGGGAAGAGGAAGGGAAGGGAGGGAGGGAACCTGGGACTGGGTGTGGAAGGTAAGTGGTGAAGGCCTAAGCTGCTGGAGAGAGAGGCCGAGGGAATGGCTGTTGCAGAAAGAAACAGAAACCTTGTCATGAGCAGCAACAAAGAAGTCCTTTATTTGCACTGTCTCCCAGGGACCCTCCCCGCTGGGCCAGTAGGGCAGAGTGGGCCTTGCCCAGGCATTGGTGGGCGGGGGCTGCCGCTGCAGGAAGAAGGTGCAGGTGCAGCGGTAGTGAGCAACCATATGGCAGCGGCCGGGCACGGGGTTGGAGCAGCTACAGGGGCCTGGGGTCTGCTTGGGGAGGCAGCAGGTGCACACGAAGCTGCAGGACGGGCAGCACCACGGGGACAGGCACCAGGACGGTGACGTTCTGCTCAGGCCTGTTAGCCGGGCTCTGCATGGAAATCACGGGGCCGACGGCCCACAGGGGGTCCTGGCCAGGCCTCACTATCACAGGGTGGGGGACCACCACAGTGAAGGCCTGGCCCCTGGGCGAGGAGGCCTCAGTGGCTTCGGGGTGGGCACCGCCGAGGGGTCGGCTGGACTCGTGTGCAGTGTCCAGCTGGGCGGCACCTGGAGCTGGCAGTCCCGAGTTGGGCTCCTGCAGGCCGGCAGCTGGGCCACCTTGGGGGTGTATGGGAGGCGCCGGCGGCCCCTGCGGGGCAGATGGCAGATGCTGCTGCCAGTAGAGTGTGGGTCCCTGTGCAGGGGGCGCCGCTGTGGAACTGCTCTGGTAGTTCCAAGCTGAGTCCAAGCACAGCCTCCGGCTTCTCCTCACCCTCCTCCGCATCTGCTTCAGGAGGTTCGGGTTGTCCCTCTTGAATGAGGGGTTAATATAGTAGTGTATCTGCGGGGGGGACAGCGGTCTGTGAATGCCCCCCCCCCTCAGAGCAGGAGGCATCCAGGGAGAGCCCGGCCCCCAGAGCAGGAGCCGCCCGGGGTGAGGTCAAACCCTCCAGAGCAGTAAGCGCTGAGGGCGAGCCCTCCACTACAGCAAGAGGCTCCCGGGGGCCGCCCTCCCCAGCAGGAGGCCTCCGGGGCCAACTCCACAGAAGCAACTCCTGGTGACCCTCTCCCACTCCCGCAGTGAAGGGCACTGGTTTCCGGGGGCCATCCCGACCCCCACCTGCATAGGTCCTCCACCCCCCACCCCCACCTCCCTGCCACCTCCCGCCGGCCCAGCCCACCTTCCCCCGCCGCCCCCCGCTCCTCCCTTACTCCCCCACCCTCCCGCCAACGCGGCCTGGGGCCCGGGTCCTGTGGCCTGACCTTGGAGAAGTTGTAGCGCCCGTTGGCCTCGGGCGTGAGGAGGCAGGTGTAGGACTGCGTCTGGGGGCGCACCCTGGTGAAGCCGTACAGGTTGAGCTGGCGCTCGAAGCTCTTCATGCTGCTCGTGTGGAAGATGCGGTCGGGGCCCTGCTTGTCCAGGACCTCGCGCTGGAAGAGCTGCTTGTCGATGCAGATGCACGTGCCGTCTTCGGCCCAGCGGATGGACTGGAACCTGTCGCTGCTGACCATCCTCCAAAGCTTCTTGGGGAAGTGGCAGTACAGGAATTGGTTTTGTGCGTGTTTGCGCATCCGCCGCCGCCGCCGCCGCCGCCTGGCCTGGGACTCGGGGTACGGGAAGACGCTGGGGGTCTCGAGCGAACCCTCTTTCCCCGGGGAGCCCTGGGCGGCCGCCGCTGCTGGCGGCGGCGCCACGGACGCGCCTTCGGGGCGCTGCCCTGGGCTGGCGGGGCTGGTCGGCAGCGGCTCGGACCCCCGAGGGGAGGCCGTGCCCTGCCTGGACGGCTCAGCGCGGGCTGCGGGCGCTGAAGGGCCCTGTTCTGCGCACCCCGGAGGGGGCTCGCCTGGGGTCTGGGCCCGAGCTGGGCTGGCCATCCCCGCGGCTTCCTCCGGGGACGGACGCGACCTCGGCTCTGCGCACTGTGGCCGCTGGCCACGGCCTCGCTCGGACACGTGGCGGGCACCGGGCAAAATGGCGCCGGAAGCCAGGCCCGGGCTGACGTCATCAATGGGCAAGGGGTCCCCTTTGAACCCAGCCCTGGACATTCTCAGCTTAAAGGCGCCGGACCCTCGGGGATTGAAAGCCACACACGCCCTGCAGTGTCCCCCAGCCACCCTCCATTGTCCACCCCCACGACGCCCGCATCAGGCACTGCTCCGTCCCTTGGGGGAACAAGCCCCATGCAGGTGAGCACCGTGCCAGGCCACGTCCACTGAGTCCACCCGACTCCCCATGACCGGCACGGCCCGTTGCCGCTGTCCTGCCAGGGGACTTGGGCCAAGGCCTTGCTCCTGGGAACCAGCCCTGCCCCCGCTCCCAGCGCCCTTCCCGCGGGCTGCTGGCCCCTCTCCTTGGCTTTCTCTGCTCGGGCTGCCTCCCCACCATGGTTGCCACGTGAGCTCCCGGTTGTGGGTGGAACCCTGGGGTTCGTGGGTAAATACTCGCCACCCCACGTGCCGGCCTTGGTATTCAACACCGCCGAGGTCCCGTCAAAGGTCTTTGCTTTGTGTGTCCCAAGCTCGACAGCACCCGCTATCCTGGGGTGGTGATGAGTGAAGCCCAGGGGCTCGGAGGGGTGTGGTGAGAGCCCCAAGTGCAGGACAGGGATGCCCCTCGTGCGGCAGGCCTGCCGACTGCGAGCCACCGCCTACTCTCAACCTGCTTCCTTTTCTGGCCAGGCGGCCTGGGGCGGGAGCAGCAACATGGTCTTTCATGGGCTGTTGTTGCCAGGGCAGTGTGTTTGTCCCTGCTACACTTTCTCGGTGCCGTTGGGTCTTGCTCCATCTGTCTGGCACATGAATCCCTCTTTCTGCAGGAATGGACCCTGCTGGGCCCGCGGGTGCTGGGTAGGTGCCGCACACAAAGCCCTATTACTAACAGCATTGTAAACTGCGGTGCTTCGGCTTCAGAACTAAGAATGTCATGAAATGAAATATTCCTTTCTGGATGGCAACTTGGATCAGAACTGTAGCTGTCCGATAGACATAAGGCAAGAAGCAGCCGAGAAGCACTTCAGCTCCCTTTTCCCAATCTGCCTTCCTCTACAGGCCTGACTCCAATTGCCTGTGCTTTCATCCTCTCTCTTCTTTTCCTCTTGTGGCCATTCCTGGTGGCAATCAGAGGCTATTCCTGGCTCCATGCTCCTGGGTCTCCCCGGTGGTGCTCCGAGAACTTCGGGAGACAGGCCAACAAGGTCGCTGGGCCCTGGAACAGGGGGATTACATAGGTCCATGCTTGGACTGTCACTGCCAACTGACAATCACAGCAGCTGCTCTTACAGCTGGGTTTCCCCATTCTGAACCCCCTCTTTTTCTAATTTGTGGTTTTGTGGCCACACCCAAGCATGCTCAAGATTTGCTTCTAACTCTGTGCTCAGAGATTTGTCCTGAAGCTGACAGGCTGTGAGGCAATTGCCTTAGTTGCGATGCTGTTTCTCTACATCCTAAATACTGACCTAGAGGGGTAAATGTGCTCTCGTGTGCCCCACAACTGTCAAGTGACTTTCTCAGGGAAATGTGCTCTCGTGTGCCCCACAACTGTCATGTGACTCTCCCAGGATGATGGACCCATAAGTTGGGAAATTGCTAAATCTCAGGGAAATGATGGCCTAGCATCTGTTTTGGGACATTACATGGGAGAATTATCTTGGATAATTTGTAGAAATAAAGCATAGTTTGGCCATCTAATTTAAAAACAAACATGTGTTTGGAGCTTTTATGAAGATATAATACTTGGATCTGCCTTGGTTTGTTTAGTAATCCAAGTAAACTTTGTCATCCAAGGAAAAAATTTCTACTTGCTCAGGGGTGGGGGTGGGAACTGCCTCAATAGAGATCTGGAACTTTTAGTGCTTGAGCCTACATGGTGCCAAGCCCATGTCACCAAAGCCAAGAGAGAATGCAGGACCTCATTTCAACCCAGGAATGTCACGCTGGAATTCTTGGAGCAATCCCAGAACCAAATTGTACCTAGTGACTTGAAATAAATAGTATCCAGTGACCCAAGAAAGGTAAGATCTCCAGGTGAAATTTTCAGCTAGAGTTTTATGCATGTCTCCAGAAATTGATGGCTTTACATTACAGCACTTAGTAAAATAGGCAATACATAGAAAAAATGTAAAATGACAGATGTAGTCACAAGAAAAAACAAAATTATGCAGTTCACAGCAATTTGGATATAATTATAGTGTGCTACATTCAGGAAAATAAGACAGAGGCAAAAGGAAAAGTGTGTCAAATGTTGTCAAGGACAACTCACTCATATGTGGTTTATAGAGAAACAAGCCAATACTATGGGCAATGTATCGCTTGTCACTAGTCATTCCCTTGATCTTCTATTTGCTCTAGAAGATTCCTCTTTGGGATAGTTGAATAGCGTTCTCATCCTGTTTGCATAGGGCCCAGGTCTCTGAGGCATATGTTAGTGCAGGAAGAACAGTGGAATCGAAAAGATGTGCCTGGAGTTGGAGGTTCGTCATCCTCTTAACCACTTCTTCAACGCTCCTGAAGGCATTCCACGCTGCTCTCTTCCTCCTGCGCAGTTCGGGCGCCAAGCCATTCCTCATGTTGAGTTCTTGACCCAGGTACACATAGTTGCTGCATTTGGAGATGTTTGTTCCACTGAGAGCAAATGGAATGTCAAGGACTAGTTTGTTATTCATGAGCATCGTTTTGTTGAGGTTCAGCTGCAGTCAGACGTTTCCATACTTGAGGTCGAATTCGGCCAGCATTTTTGTAGCTTGGCTGTTGTTTGGCCTTATGAGAATGAAGTCTTCAGCGACTCGGAGGTGGTGTAGTTGCTGGCCGTCTACCTTCACTCCCATTCCTTCCCATTCCAGTTGTTGCATGACATTCTCAAGGGTGGCACTGAAGAGTTTCGGTGAACTGAAGGGTTCGGTATTGCCCTGCCGAACCCCTCCCTTTACGTCAATGATCACTTCCTTGTAGAATGGTGAGATCCTGGTGGTGAATCCATAATACAGCTGGAGGAGGATCTTGATGTACTGAGTTTGAACGCCCTGTTTGGCTAGGGCTTTGATGACCACTTCAGTCTCAACAGAATCGGAGGCCTTCTTTAAGTCGATGAACGTTAGACAGAGTTGCATCTTGAACTCTCGCGAAACTTCGATGAATTTGGTCACTGTGGGGATATGGTTGATCGTGCTGAATCCTTTTCAAAACACAACATTAAACAATCTATTGAACACTTACAACAAAACTAAGGTTTCTGAAAGGTGAGGACTGAAAGAAGATGTAGGGATTGTGAGAATAGCTTATGTATTTTATTTTTGAAACAAAAGTTAAAGCCACAGAGTCAAAGGACCTCATGAAAGGAAGAAGGTGACACGATATGAAATGTCAAAAAAGCAGTGACAAAGCAAGTTTCATGGGCAAACTTCCTAAGTTGAAGAAGGATGTGTCAGCATTTCCGCTAGAGCTATGGTTGTACATCCCATATGATTATATTTGTGTGGACAGTAGTCAATTTCAAAGGAGAAAATGGAAAAAAACATGGTGACACATGAATATATTTTCCTTTCAAAACAAGTTCATAACAAGGTAAAAGGAACCTGGAGTTTTCATTGTTTGGAATCTTTGATCACTCTAAATATCAGGTTGAAAGTATGAATGGTTCATGAGGGAAAAGGAACACTTAGAAAGAAAGTTATGAAATTACAGAGAACGCTCGAGGAAAGTACAGAGGGCCATGTCTAAGGGTCCAGATGCTAGGAGTATGCAGAAAACAGGAGAAAATTCAGTTATCCATCATGCACAGAAAACAGATTTTGCAAACTGTATCTGGAGTAATGAGGATGCTGCTCATGTATCCAGGACCATTAACGAGATTTATGTCCTGCTTTCAGGACATATTTTAGGCAAAATATCATTTTTAAATTTTGTCTCAATTCCCTTCCATCCAAAATAATTAGTCTGCTGCTTTGGCTGCCCTGTGTCAGCTCGTCTTTGTCCCCACAAACAAATTATATTTGGAACATACAGGACAGTACCACACAATTACCTCAATACAGAAAATAACATCTGATCAAATCCAACCCCTTGTTATGAAATAGAAGGAAATTTTCTCAGTCTGATAAAGGAAATCTTAGAGTCATATTCTTCTCAAAACTATAAAGCACTGAATTATACACTTCAAATAGTGGATGGAATAGTTTTTCTGTTAAAAAATAAAAGCAAACTGCAAATAAAAAAATCTTGGCTTTGAGTGTGGTATTTCTGACTGCGAAGCGAGGAAAAAGAACAGATGCCAGAGGATGATCTCTTGCTTATTTGGAGAGCAACTGAACTGAGTATCAAGTAGAAGATTAAATATCTAATCACCAGTTATCTGGTCCTCCAGCTTATGTCTGCCTTGACTTTCAAAAAGCTTTAGAAATCAAAAGAATGAGGAGTTACTCTCCCCTTGTCCCCATCCACTATGTGTTATTCAACATACCACTTCTGCTGAGCACTGTGTGTCTCTGGGAGGGTCAGGTCAAGGAAAAGCAAAAGGAATCTGGGTGGAGAACAGGGTTTAAGGCTTAATCTTTTGAAAAAGTGGTAAAGGACCAGAGAAGTAGCTCTGCAGCTGTGCACTTTCTTTCTTTTTTAAAAAAGTTTATTTTAATGAATCACTTTGAGTTCCGACCTCCATCAATGGTCAAGAATCAGGGACACTGTCTCGTTTGCCAAGACATCAAAAATCAGATGGGCTGGACATGTAATGCTATTCAGGAATGACCGCTGGACTAGAGCTGTTACCAACTGGGTTCCATGGGATGTCAAAAGACCACGTGGCCGTTCACCAATGAGATGGTCAGACTTCGTCAAAACCCTGAATGAAGGGCTGGAGAGATAGCACAGCGGGTAGGGCGTTTGCCTTGCACGCGGCCGACCAGGGTTTGAAACCCAGCATCCCATATGTTCCCCTGATCACCGCCAGTAGTAATTCCTGAGTGAAGAGCCAGGAGTAACCCCTGTGCATCGCCGGGTGTGAACCAAAAATCAAAATAAAAAAACCTGAATGAATGATTGGAGGCTCTTCATGTTCCTGGAGCGAGCAGATATCATTGGGCTACACTAGCATGCGACAGGAACAAATGGAGACATTACTGGTGCCCGCTCAAGCAAATTGAAGATCAACTAGATGACAAGTGATACGAGTGAATCACTGTGAGATATAGTTACAGACTTACAAACTTTCATGATTGCATTTCAGTCAAACAATGTTCAAGTACCCATCCCTCCACCAGTGCCCATTCTCCACCACCAATGTTCCCAGATATTAACCCAATACCCCTCCGATAAAGGGTTAATATCAAGGATATACAAGACACTGGCTGAACTCTACAAAAAGAGAAAAACCAATCCCATGAGAAAATGGAGCTATGAAATGAACGGAAAATTTCTCAAAGAAATCCAAATGGCCAAAAGGCACATGAAAAAAGCATTTTTTTCATGTGTGAGACCCTGAGTTGGATTCCCAGTATCTCAAAATAATATTGTAAATATCACAATAAAGAAAATTGGGATCACTGAGTCTTGATCCCTACATTAGTTTAATACCTACCACTTAGATGTTAGTTTCTATCATCATATGGCCCCTGTTGGCGTCTGCTTTTCTTTTCCTCCCCTGCACTGTGTCTACACAACTTTGATTCCTGCTACAAAATGACTCTATCAAGACTTCTGATATAAGTGACCCTTCAGGCATTTCTGATTTTTCCCTGACATTTCCTGAGCTCTTAGTGAACTTCGCTTCTATCTTCTGTTGCTACCTCTTGCAATAGGAGCCTCCTCCCATCTGCCATTAAAAATTAGAAATTGAGCTCCCATTTGACCCAGCAATACCACTTCTGGGAATATATCCCTAAGAGGTAAAACGATATATTAGAAATGACATCTGCACTTGTATGTTCATTGCAGCACTGTTTACAATAGACAAAATCTGGAAAAAAACGGAGTGCCCCAAAACAGATGACTGGTTAAAGAAACTTTGGTACATCTACACAATGGAATGCTATGTGGCTGTTAGAAAAAAATGAAGTCATGAAATTTGCATATAAGTGGATCAACATGGAAAGTATCATGTTGAGCAAAATGAGTCAGAAAGAAAGAGACAGACAGGGGCTGGAGCACAGTGGGTAGGGCGTTTGCCTTGCACCCGGCCGACCCAAGTTTGATTTCCAGCATTCCATATGAACCCCTGAGCACCGCCAAAAGTAATTCCTGAGTGCAAAGCCAGGAGTGACCCCTGTGCATCTCCAGGTTCGACCCAAAAAGAAAAAAATAAGAGAGAGACATAGAAATATCGCACTCATCTGTGGACTATAAAGTAGCAGAATGGGTGACTAACACCCAAGAGTAGTGGAGATAAGGACCAACCAGGAGGTCTGCCCCACAGCTTGGAAACTGGCCTCACATGCTGAAGGAAAAGGTAGCTGTGATAGGGAAGGGAACACCTAGTAGAGAATGTTGGAAGGACCCACTCGGGTTGAAAGCTGTGTGCCGAAAGTAGACTATAGACCAAATATGATGGCCACTCAATACCTCTATTGCAAACTACAACATCCAGCAGGAGAGAGAACAAAAGGGAATGCCCTGCCACAGAGGCAGGGTGCGGTGGTGTGGGTCGGGGTGGTTGGAGAGATAATGGGAACATTGGTGGAAGAGAATTGGCGCTGGTGGAGGGATGTAAACGAAATGCAAACATGAAAGTTCATAAGTTTGTAACTGTACCTCACGGTGATTCACTAACAAAAATTCACTGTCACTGTCACTGCCATACCGTTGCTCATTGACTTTTTCAAGTGCACCAGTAATGTCTCTCATTGAGAAACTTACTGTGGAGCGATAGCACAGTAGTAGTTGGGCGTTCGCCTTTCACGCGGCCAACCCGAGTTCGATTCCTCCGCCCCTCTCGGAGAGCCCGGCAAGCTACCGAAAGTATCGAGTTCGTGCGGCAGAGCCTGGCAAGCTACCTGTGCATATTGGATATGCAAAAATAAAAATTAAAATAATAAAATAAAATAAAATATAATCCTTCAGTCTCTTCCTATTTGAATCCCACCCTTTCCTCTGGCTAGGGTTTTAAATGCGTTTTTGCAGGATTCCAGTGACTCTGACCCTACTTTTGCCTTACCTGTTGCTGTATCACACACCACAAATTACACCAGTCCTTAATATCCTGTACACATATTATAGGACAAATTATATTGCTCTACTATCTGACAAGCATCATGGATGAAGGAACCAGCAGAGGAAACCAGGTGTGCAGGACCTGGGGCTGAGATCTCCAAGCCTGCTCGGATCGGGACTGGGCCTCTTCCGTCCAGATCCCCCATTTTCCAGTAGCTAGACGGTCACATCCAGAAACTGCCCCCAGGTGCCGTGTAATCCCATCAACGGGCAACAGCCAAAGACTATAAAACCAAGCTCCCGGAAGCACCCAGCCAAAACATCTTATAGCCTAGTTCTCCCTCTCAGATAACCTGGCAAGCTATGGAGAGTTTCCTTCCCATATGGGAGAGCCTGGCAAGCTCCCTGTGGTGTATTCATATGCCAAAACCAGTAACAATGATGGTTCTCATTCCCTGACCCTGAAAGAGCCTCCAATGCGGCACCGTTAGCAAGGACAAGTAAAGAGAGGCTTCTAAAATCTCAGGGCTAGGACAAAGGGAGATGTTACTGAGACCGCTCGAGAAAATTGACGATCAACGGGATGATAATGACCTGACACTGAGGAAGGGACGTTGTTATCGCAATAGGGAAAGATTCACTACAGAAAATGATGGTAAATTGATTAACAGCAGCCAGGAGAGATGGGGGAAACTTGGCAACAGCGATAGGAAACACACTCCTTGCTCATACTGAATGGTTCAGCATATTTATTTCCACCTTTTGGAAATGGTGTAGGACAGATGTCAATGTGAACCTGACATCTAAAGAACCTAAAGACATACCTCCTGAAAGTCCCTGGTAAACCTGATTAGTAACTGTGGTGGTGAAAGTTGCTCTTGCCTGTGTACCCATAGTTTTATAGCTGATAATTACATTTGTAGAGTTCCACTTTTCTTTCCCACTAGCGTGGCTTTTAGGCCACAGTGTGAAAGTACAGAGCAGAGTAGAATGCAAAGTCGAGAAACCATTTGCTCACCTAAAGCCACCTGGGAAACTGCCTAACGAGTTGTAAGATGAGCCTCCCGCTTTCAGACAGTCTAGCAGTGGCTTTTCAATAGGTTTAACCTGAGCACGTGCACCTAAGGTTGCTGGAGACTTCTTGAGCTTAGGAGAACTACTGATTCCTTGTACAATATTAGTTATCCAGATTTTCATATCCAGAAAGAGCCTTTTATATCAGAAAAGCTTACTTTAATGCAGGGCAGACCTTGTCCTATAACGGCAACCCTTCCTATCATGTGAGATCTTTCATATCTCCTTCATGCCCCCATGTCTCTGGCCCATTCCTTAATCACAATATAAACCCTATTTTTCTTCCATTTACCTAGAATTTACAGGCATGTATATTCTCCATTGATATGTAAGTAAATTGGGTGATTCATGCTATGAATCTGATTGCTATGCATTTTTCTCCTCTAGGCCCAGAAGAAACATGAGGGTAGTTGTGGTGGGGAGCGTCCCTCTGTGGTGGGGTAGTATCCCTCTGTGCACTACAGAGCTTTCAGTAGGGAGAGGAGAATCAGATTTTAACTCAGTTTTCCCTTTAAACTGGTAGGAACAGCTTTTCTTTGTGGTGTTTGTATAGTCATGATACGTTTCTCCTTCATAGGAAAAGTTCTGTTCACTAAGAACTGAAAACAGCTCTAGCGGGGTGGTATGTGATGAGTAATGGAATCTTCTAGAAAGTATTCATTTGGAAAATTAGTGAGACAATACCTTGAGTCTCATAAATTCCATATTAGAGAAGGCAGAGGAGCCAAGCACCTGCAAGTCCCATGAACACATGCTCAGGGACCCCCCACAACCAGCTTCTGGGGATAGGGTGAGTTTGCAGGTTATGTTCCATAGAGCTGAGAGGAGCCTGAGTGCCTGCCTTCCTCAACTGCCTGCAGCCGCTGCTGCAGAACTAGGGACCACAGAGTGGAGGGAATAAGCCACAGTGGTCACCACTCACCCCAGAACCAGCAACTGTGGGTCCTTGAAGAGGAAAGAGGTACAGCTGACAAAGAACAGGCAGAAAGAACACAGTTTCTTCCAGGCAGATATGGGGTGTCCCCATGGACCTTCTGTATTACTGTATCACTGTCATCCCATTATTCATCGATTTACTCGAGCGGGCACCAGTAACGTCTCTATTACACTCAGCCCTGAGATTTTAGCAGTTTCTCCTTACTCATATTTCCCTATGATTGGAGGCTCTTTCAGGGTCATGGGAATGGGACCTATTGTTACTGTTTTTGGCATATTGAATATGCCACAAGTAGCTTGCCCGGCTCTACCGTGCGGGCGGGATACTCTAGGTAGCTTGCCGGGCTCTCCGAGAGGTATGTATATATCTTTTACTGTATTGAGGATATGAATACGCCATGGGGAGCTTGCAAGGCTCTCACATGCAGGCAATAGACTATTGGTAGCTTGTCAGGTTCTCCAAGAGGGAGAACTAGGCTATTACATGTCATGCTGGCTGCTTTGTGGCCTTCTGGGAGCTTGGTCTTATAGTCTCTGGATGTTGGCCGTTGGTGGGATTACACAGCTCCGGGGGCAGTTTGTGGGTGTGGCTGCCAAGCTACTGGAAAATGGGGGTTTGGGTGGAGAAGGCCCAGTCCCAATCCGAGAAGGGTTGGAGATCTCAGCCCCGGGTCCCGCACACCTGGGTTCCTCTGCCAGTCCCTTCATGCGTGAGGCTCATCCGAACGTGTGGAGAGTGGCCTTGAGTATGGCTGTGGCTGGGTTCCAGAGGTTTTCAACTGTCAAGGTTCTGCTTGGGGTGGGGAGGGAAAGGTAACCCATCCCCTCTGAGGGGTGCTCAGGAAAGACAGCCAGGCGTGAGGGGCAAGAGACTCTGCGTCACTCTCTTCCAGGAGCTTAGACCTTCTGAAGGACATAATCCAACGTTGGATCTTCCTCCTTTTCAAATAATTTCCATAAGAGAGAGTGACAACCATTGTGGAAGCAGAAGTGGTCACTGTGTGCCAGCAGCATTTGTGTTTAAGGGTACTGGCCTCTGCCTCTTCCTGCAATGGGCTTTCCCCAGCTGCCCCAGAAAAGAGTAGTGTCGTACCTCAGGGATGCCTGGGGGCAAAACGAAGACACTGCCCTAAGTCTCCTCTGTGTAGGATGCAGGAGATCCAGTCAGACCTATTCTGGAGATGTAAGGTGAATTCCTCTGCAGCACTAACTGTCTTTGATTCCCACTAATCAAGGGCAGAGCCACAGAGCTGCATCCTGCCCCTCTTGAGAAGAGTCTGAAGCCCATAGTGACAGGGGCTAACCTGGGCACCCAGAGCCTAGTTAGCGCAGAAGAGAAAGCCACAAGATGCAAGGGGTAAGTTTCCTTGGTTGGGCACCTTTGCAAGTATGCAGGTGTCTATCCAACTTCATTTGCGGCAGGCCCATGCAGTCTGTGGTAGCCCCTATAGCCAAGGTCATATTCGTGAGTCTCTTCCCCTTCACTATTTTGCTTGTCCTCCATGTATTTCTGATGTGGACAACCACTGCATCTGTAGACAGTCAAGGTACTACCCTGTCTCCGTGTTGCTGGCATCCCTCCAGGACCACACTCTTCTCTGCATGGTGCACTTTCCCCATAGCCTAAGCCCCTCTGGTTTCCCATCCTTCCCACACTGTGTATTTTTCTTGCTTTTGGAATCACACCTGGTGATACTCAGGGCTTACTCCTGGTTATGCACTCAGGAATTACTCCTGGTGGTTCCTGGGGGCCATATCGGATGCAGGGTCCCAACCCGGACCAGCCACATGCAAGGCCTTACTTGCTGTACTATTATTGCTCCCACCCCTTCCCCCATTCTTAATACTCCTTTCTCTTCTGTTCCTGTTGTTCTCACCATCTCTTCTATTACTGCTGTTCTCTCTGCTTCCTCCCAACATTCCTTGTCCAGCTCCTGGACCCTGAATTTCTGGCCTGTATCAGGTACCCCTCTCCAGATTCCATGCCCTTGTGTCAATACCAAGTGCTGTCTTCATCGTTGCCTGTTCTCCCTCTGATCAGGGTTCCTGCTCAGGACCCCGTGCCCTTCCCTTTTCCCTTCTCAAGTTGGCCTAACTCTCCCTAAAGCTTGATCTTTTTTGTAGGACTGTGAGCTCTTCCTAAGACTCTGCGGCTCTCTTCTGAGCCTTTACCTTTTCAGATATCACTTCCTCACTTCAGAGTACCCTTCTCTCCCCAGACCCCAGACTCCTCACTTTCTCCTTTATTCCCAGGAATCTGCTCATAGTCCATGTTCCCCCACCAAGACCCTAAAGCTGCAGCCTCTTCTGATATTGGGCCCAAAATATTTTACCAGTCCCCAAACCCATTCTCCAGGAATTTATTCTCCACCACACTAACCTGTCCCAGTCCCTGAGCCCCTTCTCCCATGGTCCTTCTCCACTTCATAACAATTTGCTCCTTCCAGGACCCTTCAGCATCTTCTCATCTTGACTGTCCTCCTTTCCTCTGTCTGTCTCTCACTCAGTACGGTCCTTTCCCTGAGTTCCTCCACATCTAAGTAGCACCGCCAGACTCACTGAAATGCTTCCTTCCCTGATCTGCTCTTGAGGTGCCAGGTTCTCTGTCTGAGCAGCAGGTGTCTGAAGGGCAAGTGGGATTTTGGCTGTGAGAGACTCAGCCCACTTTTACCTAGTGTTGATATCTGGGCATGTTTCTCCTTCCCAGAGGCAGGATCCCCTGAGCCCTACAAACCTGCAAGCACATAAAACTTGTCATGTGACCACAGATTCTTGAGTTTTCTTGGATTAAATTTGATCCCACAAAGAGACCCCTGACATCAGATCATTCCCTGCCCTGGGGGAAAAAGCCCCCCAACATATCAGGAGTCTAAGTATGAAATAATAGACACATAAGGCAGTTCCAACCACTTCTGACCTTTTCACTTTGATCCAGTTGGTCCATCTGCAGGGAGATAGTGATTCTGAGTCAGAGTTGGGTCCAGAGAACACCTCTGCCAGTAGACACCAACTATATTAGTAGCAGGGAGGAAAAGGAAGCTAACTACATTGGTAGGCCATGAAATTTATGGAACATTAAGTTGCACCCTGGAGTTATGGTCGAGCATGGACCAGCTGAGTATGGACCTATTCTCCCCCACAGAGACCAAGAGCATCCAGCAGAGAAAGCAGTCTTCATATGGACAGAAACCTCTCAAGTAGACAATATCTAAAGGCTTTCATGGGGTGGTGCAGTTTCAGAGTTTAAGAGCTGGAGTCTTAGAGTCACATAAACTAGGTTTAAATTCCAGTCTATTGCTTACTAGTTGTGAGAGTGGGCAAGTTACATCTCTGGGCATCTTTCATATAATTTCTAAAATAGGATTGATGACAGTAAACTTCCTTGAGAAGATTGCATAAAAGGCTGTTTTCAAGCTGATATAGTAGTACATACAATAAACCCTTAATTAGAGGAGTTAGTTACTTGTAGATAATCACCTTGGAATGATAGCCTATTATTTATTTATTCAGACATACTTTTATAGAAATAGTTATATTTTTAAGCATATGAGCTTTGACAAATATATTGAGCAGTATAAGTACCAATGCGATAAAGACATAAGTGTGAATTTTCTATTAATAATATATTGCTAAAATATTTCCCTTTTGAATCTTTAAGTCTGAGAGAAGCAGCACATCTAAAATTTGTTTTACAAAACCAAAAGAAACTTTAAATTCTTACTACAGAATAAGTTTAACATAGGGAAAGAAGGATGGAAAAGGTGCAACGGAGAAGGTCAAATATGTGGTGTTGTTTGGAATTAGAGACAAAATAAAAAGAAACAACACCAACAAAACACAACAAATTCACTCAGACTATGAGAACCAAATGGTGGCCATCAGAGGACAAGAGGAATAGGAGATGGACAAATCAACTAGATGGGTTCAATAATATGGTGGTGGGTGGAAACTGAAATTGTGTTGATCCCACATATGTCAAATATAATTCTATGTAGTTGAAACCTATATAATTTTACAAATCTTTTTAAAAAACTATTTTTTATTGGATCACCATGTGGAAAGTTACAAAGCTTTCAGGTTTAAGTCCCAATTATACAATGCTCAAACACCCATCCCTTCACCAGTGCACATATTCCACCACCAAGAATCACAGTATATATCTCCCCACCCCCACCTCCCCAGCCCCCTGCTCCGCCAGTGTAGCTGATAAATTTCACTTTTCTTTCACTTTACTTTGATTACATTCAATATTTCAACAAAAAAACCTCACTATTATTATTTGGAGTTCATTTTTAACTCAATTGAAACATTAAAATAACTTGTTTTAAACAAGCAAATGCAGTATTTCTTTATATTTATATTAATTTAATCCACAAAAATTACTTAGCATCTTAGTACTTTGAAATTTGTATGCTATTACTGGTGTATTTGACTACCAAAACATGTCATTACTTTCTATCATATCAATGTACATAAAAAATCTTATATAACTATTTTTAGATTACCCAAACAAAATATGCATTGTTTATGAGAAAAATCATATAATCCAGTGGACATAGAAATAGTAAGGGGATAAGGCACTTGCCTTACATGTGACTGACATGTGACTGATCCCCAGCACTGAATATCGTCCCCTGAGTATCACTAGGTGTGATCATGGCACTAAACTCTAAGCATGGATAGTTGTGACCCACAAAACAAAAATAATAGTAACAATAGAAATGATATAATCTTAAATTGAATAGAATGATAATTCTACCTCCAACCTCAGAAGGAAAAAAATAATACTGTGAAACATTTGGTGCTTATACTTCCTGCCAGTCCCCACCTATCATACACACATGCACAAGCACAAGAATATTCATTTCCTTCATACTCAATGGAATTATGTGTCAGAATCGGTAATTTAGAAGTGGAATAAAAACCCTATCTCCACTCTTCTTATATGCTCTGAGTTACTACTGGGAAAGGATGTTTGGTCTGTGAGTAGACTGTTCTAAATTTCTGTGAAATCCTCTGATTAAAAGTGCTACATGAAGTGCAAAAATTATTTTAAGACTTAAGTGGGAAAGCACTGGGCATCAACATGGAGGTTAGAGGAAGTAAAACGCCCACATTTCTGGTTCTCTCAGTTCTTACCTACTTATCTCCTCCAAGGGGGGTAGTTTGAAAATTCCTCTTTATTCTTACCCTTAGGTTGCTACAGTCACCACCTGGAACCCCAGGACTAATCCTGAACTGAATACTCAATACTTCCTCTCTTTACCTATAGAGAGCTCAGAGCCTATCACAATAATCCTGTCAGTGCTACTAGAAAGTTCCCTATCAGTAGTTTAGAGGTTAGGTTGATAATGTTTGAGAGTAGGGAACACCTAGAATTCAAGAAAGAATGAAGATCTAAATTTAGGCAATGGCCATGAAGAATAGGGGTAGAGATAGATCTGAGTTACAATTGGTGGGCATTGGTAACTGGATAAGTGTGGGATCACAGGCACTGGGGTCAGGAGGAAAGAGGGGTAACAAATAGGATATTGTTCTGTCTATCCTACTGAAGAGACTCATTTATGTTACTGAATTATCAGTGATAGAGGATTCATTGGGATGTTATCCCAGATTCTTTATGGCCTAGATCCTGATAACTTTGTCACCTTGATTGTCTCTTCGTCTCTATTAGACTAAATTGAGAAGATGCCTAATTAAGGACCTGGCTCAGAGAAGAAAGCCAAAATCATGGTCTCCTATAAATAACTCATGAGGCTTCACTTGTAGGTTTAGTCTGTAGAGTTTACTTTGTTAGCATTTGTTGAGGTCACTTGTACCCACTGATGGGGTAGATACAAAGTTCATGTCCTAATTACTAGAATATTTGTGAAAGCTTGTATATATGAGCAGAACCTTACATAGATATACAGATCACAATTCTCTTCCTATCTGTTGTCCCTAATGCAGCATAAAGAATAGTGCCCAAAAAAACAAACCACAAGTCTTGTAGTTTGGGATGGATTTTTTTCTTCTTATAATTCTTCCCACAGTGTCTCATGTAAGAACTTCAATCTACCTGCACAAATATTGCTTACCACAGTGTTGATCCAAGACTGGGCTCTCTTACTATTTGTTTAGGAAGAGAAACAAAACTAATGGCTGATAGGAACCCATGTCTTTAAGATGTTGACATTACTCTAGACATTACAACTGATTAATGCCCAGCAGATGCCTTGAGCTGGCCGTTAGAATATCTGATACATCCCTTCAACCTGCATAGCATTAACTTCACATAGAAAAGCTATTTCAGGGACCATAGTGATAGTACAGTGGATAGGATATTTGCCTTACCGATAGCTGAGCTGGGTTCACTCCCAAGCACCGCTTATGGTCCCAAGAACTTGCCAGAAGTGATCCCTAAGCATAGAGTCCAGAATAAACCCTGAGCACTGCCAGGTGTGGCCCAAAGACCAAAAAGGCTATATTACTGAGACTTCTTGTGCCTATCATACATTGGAAAGCCTAGAAGAACTACAACTGTATCAAAATAGTTAAGCATAGAGAATTTAAGTTAAACAGAGAAGGTTTCTGAAAGAAGTCTGTCTATCATATTGTTCAAATTCTCAGCCATCATGCTTTATTCTTCCTTAGTAATTTGTAGACCTGCTGTGAAACAAAATATAGACTTTTGTGCTGGAATGTAGAAACGTGTGCAAGTTGCTCATATCTCTAAATATTTTACAGTTTCCTCAAGACAATAAATAAGGAGAGTGAGGGTTGGAGAAAGGAAGAAAATAAGAGAAATATAGAGAGGAGGTAAAAATACAAAGACAGAGGAGGCAAGAGAGGAGGAGGTGAAGGAGATGAAGAAAAATACAAAGCTCTTTCAACCATTGCAGGAACCTTCCTAAAGAAGTTTGTGGTCTTGTGTTTTGAGTCTCCTCTGTATTTTTCCCAACTTCTTAATAAAGTACACTGGTGCTTTGAAATTAATTCCTGTATTCTCAAACTTAGTTCTGCAAAAGTTTCTCACAAGTTTTGGGGTTTCTGATCCTGCCAACAGGGTACATTGAGTAGGCTTCTATGAAGATGACAACCTTGTAAGCAAGCTGTCAGACTAGTTTCTCTTAATTAACTCATATCAATTTTAATTCCTGAAGCAGTGTGGTCTATTATATCATGTTCAAAATCTTAGCAATAAAAATAGTTTCCAAGTCATTTACCACACACAGAGCAAACATTTCTTCCAGGATTTTTGAAAACAAACACATTGCCACAAAAATGAGAATACTAATTAAAATTTTTCACATTCTATCTATGTTAGGGAGGGAAAAGGTCATGTTACTCACCAAGGATGTAATATTCTAATTGTTGCAGATCATAGCTCAAAAGACACATTTCTTGAGTTTGACAAAAGTAAAAGTCAAATTAATTTTCACGAGTTCATTCTCATGCAGGAAATGTCAGTCTGCTGTTAGTAATTCTTAAGGTTTCAGTTTTCCATCAGTTTTCATTATTATTTTTATATTCATGATAAATTTGTTTTCTAGAATATTTGCCCAAATCTTACCTGTGTATTACTTTAAACATGAAGTATTAGAGCAAAGCACCTGACTCAAAGACTCGGTGTTTATCAAGGGTTGGTGAAAGAAGCAAACAAACTCAAAAACAGCGGCTAGGGAAGAGGGTTCCAGTCAGGCAGTGTCCTCCAGATCGATGCTACTTTCACTAGTTTCACACCTGCTGATGCTGATTCACTGGAGCAAATCAATGCATTCTTGTATCAAGGTAATGCCACTCTGAAATATTGGCCTTTGGGAGTTTATGTCATCTTGTCAGAGATAAGACAGTAATTTGTTCTTTTCCTCTCATTTGTGATTGCCTCCTAATTTAACACTAAATACATAGTTTATTGAAACATGTCCCTGGGCTGAGAGATAATACACGGTTTTAGGCACTTGCCCTGCATTTGGCCAACTCGGTTTCAAACCCTAGTACTGCATATGGCCCTGCACGAACCACCAGGAGTCATTCATTCCTGAGCACAGAGACATGAATAAACCTTGAGTATGCCTACAACCCTGGTATGCCTAACAAAAGAGAAATATTAACTAACACTAGTGGAAAGACAGAAAAACGGTGTGAAAGGACCATGCAGAAAGAGCATTTCTAGTACCTACTCACTTACATGTTGACAGATTTTACATAGTTTTAGTCTGAGAGATTTTCTGCTCCTTGAGAAATTACCTTCTTCAGTAAGCAGTTCTCCTTCACTCCCTTTTCTAGAGACACATCAAAGCATCACATACAAGTACTCAAGGCCACATAGATGCACCATTTTCAATCTCTGCTTTGAAGTGACTAAGATTCTTGTCTTTAATTCTACATTCAGAAATACTTTGTAAACACCCTTTACAGGATGAGCTCTGGTTTTGATCCTGTTCCTCAGTGATCATTGAAAGAAAGGGATGAACTTTTCTAATTTTTCTCTTATGCTTTTGTCATTAATGACATTTTGTCATTAATGGAACAATTACAAGTTGACAGTAAATAAACAAGTGTACACTGCTAGATTGTGTGCAATTGCCACACAAAAAAAATTAAAAACAAATTAATGAACTTTAAGGGAGTTAGTATGATCTGCTGGGGGAATCAGACAATATGCCATTTCAGTGGAATTAACATTTTTGTGTTTGGGGGAAGATGTGAAGAAGTAGAGTTACTGAATCAGATGTTAGTTCTATTCTTACCTTTCTTTTCCTCTTTCGTTTTCGGCCCACCTCTGACAGTGCATAGGGTTTACCCCTGACTCTGCACTCAGAGATCAGTCCCAGTGGGGTTTGAAGAATAATACAGGTACCAGGGATAGAACCTGGGGCTGGTGCATGCAAGGCAAATGCCTTACCTGCTGTATTATCTCTACAGCCCCCATTTTATTGGTTTTTGAGGAATCTCCAACTGTTTTCCATAAAGGTTAAACCAGCCAACAATCCCATTGACAGTGAATGATGGGTTCTTTTCAACCAATATGTGTTGTTTCTAGAATTTTTGCTTTTGGTCTTTGGGTCACACTATCTGTGTTCAAGGATCACTTCTAGGAGGGCTTGGGGAATCATATGTGGTGCTAGAGATCAAACCTGGGTCAACTACATACAAGACAACCACTTCACCTGCCATACTATCTCTCAGGCCCCAATTCTACACTTTTTATATACCATTTTTACTGGTGTAGGATGGTATCTGTCATTTTTATTTCCATTTCCCTGATAATACATAACAATGAACACTTTTTTACATGCCAACTGGCCATCTATGTCTTCTTAAAGGAAGTATTTGTCCATAATTTTCCCCATTTTTATTAGATTATTTTGTTGGTAAGGTTTTTTAGTGCTTTATATACCCTGGGTATTGTTCTTTATTTAATGTATCATGTGAAATATTTTTCTCCCATTTAAAAGGGTGTCTTGGAGCTGGAGCAATAGCATAGTGGGTAGGGCGTTTGCCTTGCACGCAGCCAAGCCAGGTTTAATTCCCAGCATCCGATATGGTCCCCTGAGCACCGCCAGGAGTAATTCCTGAGTGCAGAGCCAGAAGTAATCCCTGTGCATTGCTGGGTGGGACCCAAAAGCAAAAAATTAAAAATAAAAAAATAAAAAAGTGTCTTGTGAGGTCAGAGAGATAGTACAGTGGGAAGACTACTTGTCTTGCATGAAGCTGACCTGGGCTTGATCCTTGGAACCCCATATGTTCTCCTGAGCCCACCAGGTGTGATTTCTGAGCACAGAGCCAAGAGTAAGCCCTGAGCACAGCCTGGTGTGGTCCAAAAAGAAAACAAACAAAAATAAAAATATACTTAGGAAAATATTTATCTATTACAAAAATATTCCATGATTGTTATTGCAAATTAACTTGGTAGGGATGGATAAATATATAACTTATTTAAAATATTTGTGTGGTAACACTCACCAGTATTATTAAATTTAAGGCAAATTAAGGACCAAGTTAAAAGAATAAAACTTACCAAGCTCAAAACAGAGAAAAGTTACCTCATACAAAAGCTTGCACATTTATTCACAATTGCAGATTTATTCACAGTTTCTAAAATTTAGAAGAAACTAACAAGTTCTTCTGAAACAAATGGGTAAGTAAAGGTACATAAACTAGTCCATCCCGATAATGAAATATTCTTCAGCACTAAAAAGAAATGGGCTCTCAAGCTATGAAAAGATGGAAAAAATATTAAGGCATATTACTAAGTAAAGAAGCCAGAGAGAAAAGACTATATAATTCCAATTGCATGACATCCTGAAAAAAAGAAAAACTATAGAGACAATGAAATGATCAGTGTTAGCTAGGGGATGAGGGAGGAAAATGAACTGGCATGGAGAATTTTAGGTCATTTTAATACTGTGTATGACTTTATAAATATGACTATGTGTCATTTTACTTTTGTCCAACCCTATAAAATGTATACAAAAGCAAGAGTGAACTGTAAGCTGAATTTGGGGAGATTATGACATATATATGTATATATATATTTTTTTGTTCTTTGTAAAATATGTACCACTCTGCTGAGTGATATTGATAGTGGGAGAAGTTATGCATGTATGGGACAGGAGCTGGTTTTGAAAAGACATACATTCTCAATTTTGCTGTAAACCTACATCTCTTTTCAAAATTAAGCTTTTTAAAAAAAGTCGTTCCTAGGTTTGTTCCCAGCCACTCAACTCTCCTACCTCAAGACAAATAGGTCTTTGTGTATTCTTATGAAGATTTAATCTAAATATAGAATCTCTTGCCCAAGTGCCTGGCTGTCTTCCCCAGGGCCCCTTGGAGGGGATGGGCTCCAGCTTCCCTCCCTGCCCCGAGCAGAGCTCCCGGCAGCCGAAGACCTCGGAACCTGGCCACAGCCATGCTCAAGGCCACTCTCCACACATTCAGAAAAGCCTCATGCATGAAGGTACCAGCAGAGGAACCAAGGCATGTGTAATCCCATCAACGGCCAACATCCAGAGACTTAAAAAAGCAAGCTCCCAGAAGCATGCTGCTGCAAAGTTGCCGTGTGATATCTTATAACCTACTTCTCCCCCTGGGAGAAACTGGCAAGCTACTAAGAGCTTCCTGCCCACATGGGAGAACCTCGCAAGCTTCCCATGGTGTATTCATATGCCAAAGCCAGTAACAAGCTGGGTCTCATTCCCCTGATCCTGAAAGAGCCTCCAATGTGGCATCGTTGGGAAGGCCGAGTAGAGAGAGGCTTCTAAAATCTCAGGGCTAGGTCTAATGGAGAGGTTACTGAGACTGTTGGAGAAATTCGACAGTCAATAGGATGATGATGATGATGATGATGATGATGATGATGATGATGATGATGATGATGATGATGATGATAGGTGCTTATAAGGATTTATATGTGGCTTGTGCAAACTATAGTATCATGGTCAGTAACTTGTTCACCTTATAGTGTATCTTAAAGCCAATATAGCAGAGCTTCTGTGTTCTTTAATGTATCACTGTATCACTGTCATCCCCGTTGCTCATCGATTTCCTCGAGCGGGCACCAGTAACATCTTTATTGTGAGACTTCTTGTTACTGTTTTTGATATATCTCGGTAGCTGGCCAGGCTCTCCGAGAAGGGCAGAGGAATCAAACCCGGGTTGGCTGTGTGCAAGGCAAACACCCTATCCGCTGTGTTATCGCTCCTGCCCTCTTTAATGTATGGCTTTCATTAATTAGAATAAATTTTTCTTCATTTGTTTGTTTAATTTATTTGTTGGGCCTCCCAAGTAGTGTTCAGGAAGAAAAATAAAGCAGGCCAGGAGCCATGCCTGGCAATACATAGCCCTTCTCTGAGAATCCAAAGGGCCTGTGCTTGGGCAGGAACAATGCAGTGTAGCTGGAGCCCAGCAGGGGGCAATCAAGCTACACTCTTTGGTGCTTTGGGGCCATGGGGTGCTGGGGTTTGAGTTTGTGGTCTTTACAGGCAAAGAATGCAGTTCAGCTCCTTTGAGCTATCTTCCAGGGAAATACTTAAGCATGGCTATAATATAATATTTTTTGCAGAGATATGTGGATCAAATCAGGGTTGACCATGTGTAAGGCAAGCACTCTACCTCCTATACTACCCTAAATTTCATCCTATCCTGCATAGTAAAGTGAGTCATTACTTATCCTATTCTGCATAGTAAAGTGAGTCATTTCTTAAAGGAGAATCTCTATGTCCACACATTTGTGGTATTTTTCCTTTTCTTTGAGTGGGTTCAAGCTCTCTTATAATTAACATTATAAAAATGTTAATATTATTACAGGTTTTCCCTAGTAATGTGTGTAAAATTTTCTTTTTTAGTTGTTTCTTGGCATCTATTGTAGTTAGCAAGAGATATTTCCTAAATTTCTCAATTTAAAATTTCATCCCCACTTTTGTTGAAACTGTTGTATTTTCCTTTGTCTTTCCAGTTTGGGTCCATTTTGTACCAGAATCAATCAGCTTATAGACACACAGAGGTTTAGGGTTTCTCTCTTCATCTAGCATGTTGTTTATTTGTTGATTCACACTCACCCACCTCCCCTGTGATGTAAACCCTCAGTTCTGAGACCCCAATTGAAACCTTGCACTCTGACTTCTCTCAAATTCTGTTTATAGATGTTCTCCCAAACATTTGGAACTTAATTTACTCTACAGGTCCCAGCTTTGTTATCATAAGTGTGGGGTCCTTTAATGCTTTCAGCATGTTCTCCTTGTCACTAGAATGCCTGGGGAGTATCCTGCCCCTGTTGCTTTTGCTCAGTCGCAGCCTACCAAGACTTACCCTAAATCCCTGACTGGGGAAGGTATCTAACTTTTTCTTTCTCTTGAACTAGGGTGCAGAAATGAAAGATCCGGTACTTCCATCATTTCCTAACTAACCAATCCAGGTATCAGTGTTAATTGTGTCTACCTTGTCACAGTTTAAAACCCAATCTAAAATCAACACCTACTTCCTTCAGTGTAATAGATGTCTTCCTAGAAGAAACAGTAGAAAGGAGAATATTATACAGAGAGAAGTGGGTAAGGGAGTTGGGTTCAGATTAGAGAGGCTCTGATTTTCTGAGTTAAGTCTTATGTATGTTCAGCGTGCAATTAAATCATGAGTGACATGATTACATCTGGGCTTCTTGTCTCTCCCTTCCAGGTCCCTTTGGAAGTGGGAGTTGAGTCTATTTTCCCTTGTACTGTCTATCTTCCCACCTGTGTTACTGGGTAATAGGAAGACTTCAAAGTTTTCTATTTAAACATACTTATGAGTTGCTGGAGCAATAACACAGCAGGTAGGGCGTTTACCCTGCACTCGGCCGACCCGGATTCGATTCCCAGCATCTCATATGGTCCCTTGAGCACCACCAGGAGTAATTCCTGAGTGCAGAGCCAGAAGTAACCCCAGTGCATCTCCAGGTGTGACCCAAAAAGCAAAAAAAAGAAACATACTTATGAATACTTCAGAAGAAGAGTACTATGTAAACTCCTACATGAGAACATTATTTAGTTCATTTTGAGATCAAGGTTTTTGAATGAGAAAAACATTCACTGACCTCTTTGATATATGAGAAACAAAGTAGGGAATAGCAAGTGGATAAAGTGGGGAAAGCCTGAGAACTAGTCTACAAAACTGAGCTTACCAATGTGGGGGATTGTGAGGGTGTTAGGTTGAGGAGGAGACACTCTTAAAAAGGATAGTATTGGAACTTTAAATGTATGAAACCCAATCATTAACAGTATGTAAATCATGATACCAAAAATTCAAAAAGGAAAGGGAAAAAAATCACATTTACTTCATCTTTGTTCTTTTTATTCTTTCAGATCCAGATTGAACCATTAGCTATGCAGCTTCATGGCTTCCAAACCAGGAAAGAATGAGGTTTTGATGGACTGAAGACACAAGTCACTCTTCCTCATTGTGTATCATAAATTCCCTAACATATAATCAAGTACCCATTCACATTTCTCTCTGGTTTTGGTCACTTGCATTTTTTACTTATGGATCACCTGACTGGTATAATATCTCAACAGAATGGTGGAGTTGCTAATCAAATGCTGAGTTGGAAGCCATTTGACATTATTAAATTTGAAAATAAATCACACAGTATTTGTCTCATGCATTAATTGACAGGAATATGTACTGGTATTTAGCATATATATTAGCTGATAGGAGCTGGAATATTTTTCCTGATAGGATGAAAGATAATGGTCTCTCTCTTGAATATGCCTTGCGATATTTTAGGAAAGGAAACAGCTATATACTTGTTTAATCCATCAACATATTGCAACTTCCTCAAGTCTAATTTGCCCTCACATTGTGCCTTTATTCCTAATTATCATTTCTCCTTAAATTCTACCATTGTCCTTCCAGAACTTTGACTCTGGCCCATCTTGCTCACTCTGTGAGGAGTGCACTCTTGCCCTCCATTAGTCCTTTTACAACATAATGCTGATTTCCATTAAGAGGTGACATTTCTTTGAATCTAGCAATATAATGATCACATTTTATGGCTAAATATAATTTATTTGTTGTCCCATTGCTCATCGATTTGTTCGAGTGGGCAGCAGTAACATCTCTCATTGAGAGACTTATTGTACTGTTTTGGCATATCCAATACACACAGGTAGCTTGCCAGGCTCTGCCGCGCGGGCTCGATACTCTCGGTAGCTTGCCGGGCTCTCCGAGAGGGGTGGAGGAATCGAACTCAGGTTGGCTGAGTGAAAGGCGAAATCCCAACCGCTGTGCTATCGCTCCAGCCCATAATTTATCTAGAAACACAAAATTTATATGAACTATAAGTTAATAATAACATGATCATTTCAACAGATGAAAAGTATTTTATACAATCTAATATCTACTCATAAAATATCTCAGCAAACTAGTAATTGAAAAGATATTTCTCAGTCCAATAAAGGTAATATGTGTGAAATTTACAACTAAAATTGTACTTATGGGAAATTAAACACTTTCTCCTAAATTAGGGAGAGGATGAGTTAAAATTGTCTTCGAGAGAACTTAAAAATATGCCTGCTACGAAGGCTTGTAGTGAGAAGATGGGGTGGGAGGGAATCTGGGGGCACTGGTGGAGGGAAGTTGATGCTGGTGATGGGATCAGTTCTGGATTATTGTGTATCTAAAACCTAACTATGAATAACTTTGTAAATCACGGTGTCCTAATAAAAAAGGTAAATTCTTTTTTTTATTTATTGAGTCACTGTGAGAACAGTTACAAAGCTTTCCAGTTTAAGTCTCGGTCATACAATGATCAAACACCCATCCCTTCACCAGTACACATTTTTCACCACCAAGAACCCCAGTATACCCCCTGTCCCACCCCTCCCCTGCCTATTCGGCAGTCGGTTTCCACTTTACTGTCTCTCCACTTTGATCACATTCAGTATTTCGACTAAAGAACCACCATTATTATTTGGAATTTTCCCCAACAATCAGACCTGCCGAAAAGGCATCATTAGATAATTTGTTTTCCACTAAGTGTATTAATGGCACATAAGAGAGTTTTGAGTTATTCTCCTGCTGGAAGTTCTGGAAGATGCTTTTCATTAATATACAGTTGATTGATCAATATGACCATTCAAGAATGACAGGGAGAAAACTGATGGACTAAGAAAGGAAAGGGCAGTCCCCAGGGCAAAATTAGCCCTGTCAGCCAATTGGAAAGCTTGCCCACATTTCCCAGCCTGACCAGCCTCCATTCCCTGCTTGTTTGAAAATGGGTCTATAAAGCATTTTTGTTAATATAAAGCCAGCAAACTAAATTATGATGGTCATGTACACCTCAGACAGTGAGACATTACCCTTCTTAGCTTCCCTAGTTCTGATGTAGACAATTAACATTTTCTTACCAGACAAAAAGCCTATATAAGACAACTAGGTAGAGATTCCAATAATGAAAAGCTCTGAGGACTTCCCTTCCCTGCTGCACTTGAGAGAGTGGCATCTAAGGAGGTCCTCTCAGAGGGGTGCTGGGCACAGGGAGAGAGGCTGCCTGTGGAGAAGTCTTCTCAGGACATGATGGTGACTGGTTGAATGTGCCCACCCATCAGGATGTCTTTCAATGTTGGTGGGAATGCCGACTGCTTCAGCCTTTTGGAAAACAATATGGACATTCCTTACAAAACTAGAAATTGAGCTCCATATGACCCCACAACACCACTTCTGGGAATATATCCCGTGGGTGCAAAAAAGCATAGTAGAAATGACATCTGCCCCTGTATGTTCATTACAGCACTGTTCACAATAGCCAGAATCTGAAAACAACCTGAATGTCCGAGAACAGATGACTGCTTAAAGAAACTTTAGTACATCTACACAATGAAATACTATGAAGCTATTAGGAAAGATGAAGTCATGAAATTTGCTTATAAGTGGATGTTCATGGAGAGTATCATGCTAAGTGAAATAAGTCAGAAAGAGAGGGGCAGACATAGAATGACTGCGCTCATTTCTGGAATATAAAATAGCATAATATGAGACTGATACCCAAGGACAGTAGACACAAGGGCCAGGAATGTCTCATGAGGTGGGGGAGAAGGCAGCCAGAATAGAGAGGAGATCACTATGTCAATGATGGTTGGAGGAATCGTTTGGGATGGGGGGTATGTGTTGAAAGCAGATAAAGGATCAAACATTATAGCCTCTCAGTATTTATATTGCAAACCATAATGCCCCAAAGTATAGAGAATGTATAGAGGAAATTGTGTTCCATAGAGGCAGTGGGAGGATTGGAAAGGGAGGGGTAATACTGGGGACATTGGTGATAGAGAACATACTCTGGTGGAGGAATGGGTGTTCGATTATTATATGACTGAAACTCAAACATGAAAGTTTTGTAACTATATCTCACAGTGATTCAATCAAAAAAATGAATGGCCACACAGTGCTAGTCACCTTCTAACTAGCGGTTGGATGAACATTTTTTCCAGTAGGGCTATGGGGCTAAGTTTCCAAAAACAAAGAAACAGGTAACAGAGACCTGGAGTCTGGCTTTCTTATCATTCTTGTGCAAGTGCTATCTAGGACGAGCTCCCAAATGATGCAGGTGAGGCAGAAGTGGAGGCGAACAGGTCTCTGTGTTTCTTTGTGATTCCGGGGTTCTTTAATATTTTCAAAAAATATATATTGAATAATAAAGTTGCTCAGAGTTGGAAAGTAAAAATGTTTGCTGAAAAGTAAGAGAGAAAATAAAAGAAGCTGCCAAGTGGTGAGGGAGGAACTTTCCATAGGACTAGTTAAAAGGGAGTTCTGTGTGTGCCCTTTTAAAGGCTCCTTGCATTCCTTAGGTTGACCAAATCACATGGATGTCTAGCTGGTCTAATTCTTTCTGGGCATTTCACTCCCTTATCTTAGTCTCCCTGTTGGCGAAGGCTCCAAGACAGAGTTTTATGGTCCTGGAAATCTCTCATCACTGGGCAGGAACTTGGGATTAAAATGTGTCAGGTCAATGGGGAAAAGTAACAAGGGGAAACTGTGGCTTCCTTCCTCACTTGCAAGGGGAAACAAATCTTCCAGGCCTAATTGTCAATGAACCCAGTTTTCCCGTCAACCTAGACTCAAGGATTTCCTGTTATCTTAGTTTCCCTGTCAGCCTAAAGTCCAAGAGAGAGTTTTATATTCGTGGAAAGGCCCAGGAATTCTAAGACAGAACCTTGAGGGTGGAATGTGTGTCAGGTTGATGGGGGAGAGATGGAACATCTGGAGAGAGAAAACTGTCTCCCCCTCCTACTGGCAAGAGAAAACCCAGGCTTCCTCTTTCATTCCCACCTCTCAGAGATTAAACCCTGACCACCATTGATGTAGGCAGCCAGGTAGATAGGGAAGGCCGCCTCCCAAGGCAATGACACTGAATTTCCTGGGAAATATATCAATAGCCCAGAAATGGCAAAAAGCCAACCTTGCAGAAAACAGGAAAACACCCCTGATAAGACTTTCGCCTGGCACCAATAGACTCAGAGAAGGCTGGACCCCACCCCCAATCTAATAGAAGCTCCAACAGGAACAAAAGGCCAGGAAAGGAATTTCAAAAGTCATTGAAGACCACCATTGTAACCTCAGCAGGTTGGGAAAACCCTATAAAGGCCACCTTGAACAAGTGAAGGGCACGGATAGGCTGCCTGGCCCGTGTGCTGCTTGTGCCCATGTGGCTGAGCACATGCAATGCCCAATCACATGTGGCGCCCACATCTCTCCTTGAGATGTGCACTTTCCTATCTAATTCTGGGATGTGTGTAGGGGCTCTCTCTGCCCTTGAAGAAGCCAGTGTTCTCTCTGAGCACGTTACTCTCTACTCTCATGCTTTCTCTCCCCCCTCCCCTTCATAAACCTTAAAATAAAATCTGTTTTTACGTCAGTGCTCGGCTACTCCTGAAATTCTTTTCTGTGATGCAAGACAAGACCCAGTAACACTGGGTCCTGGGTGGCAGAGGTAGATGGGGAGAAAATGGCCATCTCTCTCTCCCCACCTCACATAAGCCACCCATGGGGCACATCAACATCACAGTCAGGAAATAGGACATCAAGTCTGTCTTCTAGATGCTGATTTGGGGGCATAAGCTAGAGCCAAATGTAGTCAAGGTATAGCAGGATGGAGATGCCTGTAGGTCTGCAACAGCAAGCATCAACACCAGTTACCTTCATCCATGGTTTTGCATTAATAACCATGTGCAGTGTGATGGACTCATGCCTGGAGGAAACAAACCTGGATTCCTAAGTGCAGAGCCAGCAGTAACCCCTGTACATCGATGGATGTGACCCAGAAAGCAAAAAAAAAATTCCTTTCCTGACCTTCTGTTCCTGTTGGAGCTTCTCTGGTGGTGCTGGGTAGGTGGTGGTAAGCGGGTCCATCTGTCTCTGGCTCTGTTACTGGTTCCCAGTAAAAGTCTTAACAGGCCTTAGTTCCTGTTTTCTGCAAAGCTGGCTTTGGCAACTACAGGGCTATTGATGTTATTTTGCAGGAAATTCATTTCATTGCCTGGGGTGGAGGTCTTCCCTATCTATACACTTGCCTGCATCAATGTCTTCTTAAGCTTCACTTGACAGTGACAGTTTCTTAAACATTCTTTGAGTGTATGTGGTGCTGAGAATCCAACCCTGAAACTCACATAGGCAAGGCAAGTGATTAGTCACTGAGCTACATCCAAAGCCCTTCAAGCTTCCCTTTTTTGAGAACATTGACAAGTCTGGGAGTACAGGTGTTACATTGTGTAATATCCCACTGTTGTGGTTTTTGGTTTTCTCATAATCAGACTGATGTAGTAAAATTGTGAGAGAAAAATCAGAAAGGCAAAGTGCCCTCCTCAACATATGGCATTAATGACAAAACAAGGAACTAGATGTAGGTAGAGACCATTCGTCTTCCTATAGATCCCAGGTAGATGCTTCAAAATTTGCCCTCCTCCCAACCCCTATAATTTATAACTGCTTTGGCAGGAGAAATATGGAGAATATACATAATCCATTTTAATTGTAGAGATTTTTGTTTGTTTGTTTGTTTGTTTGTTTGTTTGGGGAGTCACATCTGGCAATGCTCAGGGGTTAGTCCTTACTCTGCACTCAGGAATTACTCCTGGTAGTTCTGAAAGGCCATATGGGATGCAGTGAAATTAAACTGTCATAGCCATATGCAAGGCAAATGTCCTACCCGCTGTAATGTCACTCTGACCCTTTTAGAGCACTTTAATTTAATATAATTACTATTGAAATGGTAGTTTAATTATACAAATGGCTTGTTTCCATCTGTCCATCTGATATTTTCTTTCTTTTGTCCCCTTTACAGCATTTTTCTGATAATTGAGTATTTTTATGTTTTTATTTTATGCCACTCTAGGCAGATACTTTTTATTATTGAATCACCATGAGATAGTTACAAAGCTTTCATATTTGAGTTTCAGTCATACAATGTTAAAACACCCATCCCTCCACCAGTGCACATTTTCCACCACCAGTGTCACCAGTATACTCCCTGCCATTCCAAACTTCCACCTGCCTCAATGGCAGGCAATTTCCCCCATACTTTCTCTCTACTCTTGTGCTTTACAGTTTGCAATATAGATTCTGAAAGGGTATCACATTTGGTCCTTTATCGACTTTCAGCTCACATCTCCCATCTTGAAAGATCTCTCAACCATCATTGATTTAGTGATCCTTTCTCTATTCCAGATGCCTTTTCCCCAGCTCATGAGACAGGTTTCCAACTATGGGGCAATATTCCTGGCCCTTGTGTCAGCTGTCCTTGGCTGTAAGCCTCATATTATGTTATTTTATATTCCACAAATGAGTGTAGTCATTCTATGTCTGTCCCTCTCTTTCTGACTTATTTCACTTAGCATGATACTCTTCATGATCATCCACTTATATGCAAATTTCATCTTTCCTAACAGCTGCATAACATTCCATTGTGTAGATGTTTCTTTAAACAGTCATCTGTTCTTGGGCATTCAGGTTGTTTTCAGTTTCTGGCTATTGTGAACAGTGCTGTAATGAACATACAGGTGCAGACGTCATTTCTACTGTGCTTTTTTGCACCCACATTTCCCAGAAGTGGTATTGTAAAACCATATGGAAGCTCAATTTCTAGTTTTTTAGGAATTCCCATACTGTTTTGTAGGTGGATACTTTTATAAATTTTATGATTTTAGTTGCTAAACTTTTCAAGTAATATTATAACAATTCAGTAAAATATAAGATCCCAAATAGAGTGAACTTACATTTTTTCCCACTTACCATTTGGACTGTTATTATCAGTCTTTTTTCACATGTTTTTAATAAATTTTTCAATATACTGTTACATTTACTGTATACTTTCCCCATAAAAGGCCAGATAGTAAGTATTTGAAGATCTGCAGGTCATAAAGCCCATAATTATACAAGCTTTTAAAACTATATTTATATAGGCTTTTAAAACTATACTTAATTCAAAGACTAAACCCAAGCATGCCTAGATTTTGCAGGCCAGCAGCAGTTTGCTATTCTTTGCTTCAGACAGACTTTAAAAAAATTGAGGCATGCTGCTTTACAATACTATTCATGATAGGGTTTCATGCATCAATGTTCCAACACAACTCACTCCACCAGTTAAACAGGAAAGGTTTCCCCATGGTAATGGAATTTCTGGGAAATAATAAAACCAATAGTCCTGAGGCCGCAAAAAGCCCACTTTGCAGAAACAGAAACTAAAGCCTGGTAAGGCTTCACCTGGTGCCAAGAGACCCAGAGAAGACTGAACCCCCATCCAAGAGTAACTCCAGCAGGAGCAAAATACCAGGAAAGAAATTTCTTTTTTAAAATTTAATTAATTAATTAATTAATTTAATTTATTTTTTGATTAGTGAGTCACAGTGAGGGTACAGATACAGATTCACACATTTTTGTTCTTGTTTTTCCCTCATGCAATGCTTAAGAGCCCATCCCTCCACCAGTGTCCATTCTCCACCACCAATGAACCCAATATCCCTCCCACCCCCCCAGTCCCACCCCCCCACCCAACCCCACCTTTGTGGTGGGGTATTCCAATTTGATATCTCTCTTACCTTTTGGGTGTTGTGGTTTGAAATAGGGGTATTGAGTGGTCATCCTGTTCAGCCTCTAGTCTACTTTCAGCATGTATCTCCCTTCCCGCGCAGGATCTCTAATCACATATTACTTGGTTTCCCCCTCTCTATCTGGGATGACATTCCCCCAGCGTGTGAGGCCAACTTCCAAGCTATGTAGCCAACCTCCTCATATTATATACTACCATTCTTAGGTATTAGTCTCGTACTCTGTTGTTCTATATTCCACAGATGAGTGCAATCTTTCTATGCCTGTCCCTCTCTTTCTGGCTCATTTCACTTAGCATGATACTTTCCATGTTCATCCACTTATATGCAAAGTTCATGACTTCATCCTTTCTAACCGCTGCATAGTATTCCATTGTATAGATGTACCAAAGTTTCTTTAACCAGTTGTCTGTTCTCAGGCACTCGGGATTTTTCCAGATTCTGGTTATTGTAAACAGTGCCGCGATGAACATATAAGTGCAAATGTCATTTCGACTATACTTTTTTGTTTCTCCAGGATATATTCCCAGAAGTGGTATTGCTGGATCCAATGGAAGCTCAATTTCTAATTTTTTGAGAATCGTCCATATTGTTTTCCAAAGGGGCTGGACCAGTCGGCATTCCCATCAGCAGTGTAGAAGGGTCCCTTTCTCTCCACATCCTCTCCAACAGCGGTTGCTTTTGCTCTTTCGGATGTGTGCCATTCTCTGTGGTGTGAGGTGGTATCTCATGGTTGTTTTGAGTTGCATCTCCCTGATGATTAGTGATGAAGACCAGGAAAGAAATTCCAAAGAAGACCATTGACCACTCCCATCTCTACCCCCTTTGCAATCACCCTAGCAATGAACTTTTATCTAGCAGAAGCCCCACGTGGTGGCACGTTGGAGAAATCCTGTGAAAACCACCTTGAATAAAGGAAGAGCAAGCATACACTGCCTGAGCCCATGTGCTACTTGCACCCATATGACCAAGAATATTCAATATCTGAGCACATGTATTGCCCACATCTCCCCTCTTGAGATGTGTAATGGGTTCTATCCACCTTTGGAGAAGTCTACATTCTCCCTTAAGCAAGTTACTCTCTCTCTCCCTTTGATCTCCCTCCTTCCCCTTCCCTAGAAGCCTCCAAATAAAATCCGTTTTTATTTCAGTGCTCACCTACTCCTGAAATTCCTTTCTGTTTGATAGGACAAGAACCTGTAGGGCCTGGGTAAGGCTTAGGATTGACTTTCTTTTACTCCAGGCGAAGTCCGGGTGATGGGGATCAACTCCCATACCAAGAAGACCAAGTAAATGTCATGTGAGGCTTGACAGTCACCTGGTGGGGCTGGTGGGACTCTGCCTCATGCCATGAAGGGGCTCATCAGCAGACTTTATCAGTCCTAACCTACCTAACCAGTCCCAGGGTTGCAGAGTTCAATCGGGAGAAAATGACAGTCTCTCCTCTACACATCACATAAGACACCTGTGGTGGCCCACCTGCTTCACTTCCACTATTGTATAATGGTTCCCTCCTATATATTTCCTGCCCCCTACCCTTGGTAAGCTCAATTCTGTACTTCTGTTCTCAGGTTATAGCCTTTGGCCATTATATAGTTCCTTATTATGTTTCTTTATATCTTACCTATGAGAGCGATCATTCTGTCTCTTTCCTTCTGACTAATTTCTCTCAGCATGATACCTTCCAATTCCATCCGTGTAGTGGACAGTTACATGACTTCATGGTTTTCTTAGATACTCAGTTCTTTCCAGATTTTAATTATTATGAATAGTGATAAAGTGAACATAGAAGCACAAAGGTCTTTCCAAAGCAGTATTTGGGGCCCCTGAGGTAGATTCTTGTAAGAAATCGGCCTTTAGTAAGACACCCAAGGTCTGGACTGTTGTCTGGGTAAAACAAGTTTAGCTTAGTTTAGATAATGAGGTCTACAAAAGTGTGACCCTCAAGCAGGAAAAATCCTGCTAGACCAGAAGATAACAGTGATTTCAATGGCATATATTAAAGGTTCTTGCCGATTTTTTAACGTGCTATGGTCATGACTATGCAAATATCTAAGTCATTATACCTAAAATGTATGTTAATTTGTAAAAAAAAATTATCCTGGTGGGGAGAGCCAGGGGAAGGATATACTGAAACTAAATAAATAAACCAAAATTGTTCCTTTTGGGAGCGTATCTTGGCTAGTTTGTTAGATAATCACTATGTCTCTCATTCTCTGTGACAAACTCCTGTCATCTCTAATGGCTGAAGAACAGATTTGGTGTTGGATATGATCAAAGAACACGGAACAAGAAGAAAACATGGCAGAAGGATGACCTGTGAAGCCTCTGAGAAGGGTGAAATTTGAGGTGTGCCAACTCATAGAAGACACCCCTTGGTTAGAAAGTGAAACTATATACTATAAACTGTATACTATAAGATTCATAACCACAGAAGAAAGGAACTAGATAAATAGCAGAAATGGGAGACTCGTGTCTAGAGCTAAAACAAAAGTGAACTATATTCATGTCCTCCAGACCCTTGGCATAGCTGCTATTGCCCATATCCAGATAAAAGTTTTGTTAAAATAGCTTTGCCCTTGGTCTCCAGATCATGGCTGTTTTAATCTACAAAGATTAAATAGAATAGGGTGAACTTTAAAATCAAGATGTAGCCAAATGGGAGAGGTTCCCCAAAAGTTATACTAACTTGGTCTGTAGTAAGAACGACTTTGTTGACAATAGATATCGCAATCTATGGTGAAATTAATGGAGCCCCAAAGAGAATGAAAGGTCCATGAGAATGAATATAGTTGCCTAATGGGTCACGACTCTGATGCTGGAAGATCAGAGTGAGGTATGCAGGCAGATAGTCAAGGAAGGACCCCTTATGGCAATGAATTCTTGGGATGTACAAAACCAGCAGACTGCCCAAAACCCACACTGTGGAAACATGAACTAATAACTAATAAGACCTTTACCTGGTGCCCACATGATCCCAGAGAAAGTTGGACCCACCTTTAAGAGAAGCACCAGCAGAAACAGGCCAGTAAAGGAATATCAAAGACTATCAACTACTCCTAACTCTATCCCTTGGCAATAACCCTCACAACTGACACTTACCTAAGTAGAAAACCCCTGAGGGGCAGCTTGGTAAAAGTCCTATAGAAGCCAACTTGAACAAAGGAAGCATGCACATATGCTGCCTGAGCCATGAGAGGCAGTTACAGAACTGCTCATGATTAGGTTTCAGTCATACTATGTTCCAACATCCATCCCTCCAGCACTGTGCATTTTCCACCCCAGTTTCCCTCCAGCCACCCCAAAAACTATCTTTATGGCAGCACTTTGATTCTTTCTCTCTTCTTTTGGGTATTATGGTTTGCAATAAAGATACTGAGAGATTATTTTTCACAGAAAGCTTTTGACAAAATTCAACACTCATTCATTTCTTAAACCCCTGATCAAAATAGCTGTGGAAGCAAACTTCCTCCAGTGAATATCAGCCATTTATAACACACAAACAGCCAGTACTCAACAGTGAAAAACTAAAAGTCTTCCTTATGAGATGAGGCACAAGACAAGGATGTCCATTTTCTACACTATCATACAATGTAGTATTGAAAGTCCTAGCTTCAGCAAATAGGACCTCCAAAAAGAAATTAAAGGAATCTGAAATAGGAAAAGAAGAAGTCAAATTATCACAATTTGTCTTTTTAAGAAAATTGTTTACATGCAATACTATTTTACAGCCTTTGATTTTGAGCCCATCTTAACCATGACTGTTAAAATTTGGTTTTTAGTAGACAACAAAAAGTTGCGTTCAATTTTCTGATCCATCCTACTACTATTTGTCTCTTGACTGGGACATTCAGACCACTGATGTTGAGTAAGATTATTGACATAAAGGAATACAACAATTTATTTTATGAATGATCATATAAATATCAGCAGGAAGGATACTGTACTAACTCTATAGCACTTTCCTATACTTCACTATGTGTCAACCTATTATCCTAGTACTTTGGGAATCTGTCCTTCCTTCTGATTCTTAGGTACAGTGCTGACCTGTGAGTCTTTGCTTCCCTCTGTCTACGTGGCTGCACTACCTGAAAGCCAGAACTGGTGTCATGAAGCTCACGAAGAGCCAGGGCTTTGCTTTGGGGCACAAACCAACAACAGGCAGTGAAGTGATAATTAACGATTTATCTTTCAGAATCATGAAGGGCCATGCTCAATTTTCTGGAATAATTCAGAGTGTAGGGATCCAGATGCAGTAAACTTTTTCTCCAAAGAATAATTACTCATCTACAAGTCATAAAGGTGTTTCCCATCGTGACCATCTAGATGAGTTAATTCCTCTTTGTATATGTTCAATCCCCCATTTTCCAGTAGCTTGGCAGCCACACCCACAAACTTCCCCGTGTATTCCCATCAATGGCCAAGATCCAGAGACTATAAAACAAAGCTCCCGGAAGACCTCTTATTGTCTAGTTCTCCCTCTCAGAGAACCCAGCTAAATACAGGGAGTATCTTGCCTGCACGGCAGAGCCTGGCAAACTCTCCGTGGCATATTCGATATGCCAAATACAGTAACAATGATGGGTCTAATTCCCCTTTCCCTGAAAGAGCGTCTAATGTGGCACCACTGGGAAGAACGGGTAAAGAGAGGCTGCTAAAATCTCAGGACTATGACAAATGGAGATGTTACTGGTGCCCACTCGAGGAAATCGATGATCAACAGGATGACAGTGATACAGTGATATGTTCAATGGCCAGTTTCAAATTAGCACTATGTGAACATGTAACTGCAATACTGAATCAAAACCTTCTCTACTATTTCCATGAATTAGAATATTGTGAGCCAAATTAACTCCACTCACCAAACATTTAGAAGCTAGGCTAAGGTGACAGTAGCCTGAAAGGAACTGTTCAAAGTGTGATTCTATGCCCAGAATGTCTAACAAAGGGATTTCAGGATGAGCAACAGTATAGTGAAGGGATTTCTTATATAGGGTATGCTCTATGAAAAAGAAAAGATAAATGACTCTTGACTGTTTCATGGAATGTGGGGGCAACTTTCAGAGCAACACTAGTGAACAAATGATCATACTGCCACATTCCAGAACGAGTGGAAAAGCATACTTGGACCTATACCAGGAGAAGGGTGATAGAAGTTGAGAGTTCTGAGCCTATATTGAAATTCCTGTACCCAAGAAGTCAGCTCTTAGAGTCCTTGATTTGTGTAGAAGGATCCCAAGAGAATAAAACCTCAGGCACAACCCAAGTCAGCTTGATTCCCTTGTCATCTTCGTGCCTCGTTGTGCTTTTAGTACTTTGGAAATAGTCATTTTTGTCCCTAGAGAGACACAATGAAGTGAGTAGTAGAGAGGAAAATGAACACACAGAATAGGCAGTATACACCAGTTTTGGGGGTGAAAACTGGGGTCTTGTCAGAGTGAGACTGAGAACCCTCTTATACCCCCACACCACCATACTTCCAGAAGCCTTGGAAGCCACATCCACATCCCACAGCTTTTACCATGTAAACTCATCCATTGCCCAGCTTTAGATACACGACTAAATATTGGAAAATATGCAAGCCAAGCTGCTAAAATGCACAGGTACACTGGTCACCCAGCTGAAAATTCTGGGGCACCTTCTGTTGGAAGGTGGGCCAAGTCTCTGCTCTGATGAAGTCAAAGCACCTGTACACACACCCCATAGCCGACACCATGCCAATGACTCAACTTCACTGCTTCACGAGTAATCTCTGGAGAGATGCCAAAGCAAGGAAAATTGCAGGTACACTAGTTTTCAGGATAAAAATTTTGGGACCTTCTTGGAGTGGGGATAGCCTCCCCTATTCCCCCTTATTGCAGAAACCCTGGCAACAGTACCCACAATCACAGCTTCTGCCTTGTGAACTCATCAGCCCAATTCTAGAGATCCTGGAGTTTCTGGAGTATGCAACCATATATTCCATAATACTGACATCCCAGTAGGAGCAAAAGAAATTGTATTGTAAACTAACATAGAAGCCAACTTAAGTCATTAAATAAAAATAATAGCATAGAAGGCTCAACTAGCAACAAACAGCACAGTGAATCCTCACATAAGGATTTAATGACCCCATTGTGAGATATAACAATTTTCACAAATTTTATTTTACTGAATTATTTTTATCATTCCATTATCCGTTTAGTTGTATCAAGCAATATAAAATAAATTATTTTTGCCTGCTAAGGGACAGGTTTGGGGGGGTGGGAAAATGGGCACAATGGTGGAGAAGGAAGGGCACAATGGTAGTGGGATTGGTGTTGGAACACTGAATGCCCAGAATGACTATATTATAAACAACTTTGTAAACAAAGGTGTTGAAATAAAGTAAAAACACAGCCACATAAGATAAGTGCCATGATTATCCCCATGTCATGATTATGTCTACAGAAGGCAGATGAAGATATAAGGTTTAGTTAGTATTCAAGATAATTAGCCTGGCACACAGTATGTTCCTTAACCACAGTCCTTCTGTGTCTTATGGAAGAACAGAGCTCTGCAATTCAAGTTAAAACACATGTATAAAAAGAACCAAACAAGAATATGGTACAATACTTGTTACTTGTGTTTCTCGGTCAAAAGTAGAGAAAAATCCAGCACTAAGGTGGCCACTTTTGTCATTCACCCATCATTCCAAGAATTCAGATGTAACTATTATCTATTGAGCACACAATATAGAAGTGGCACACTGTTATACATCATAGCTAAAATACATAAATCTAGTTGAATGATGAAATCATTAATATTGCAGAATGTCTTATGATAGTTTTATCATATTATTTCTACTATTACTTCTACAACTAATAGTACTTACATAGCGTTCATATTTTGCTATGTTATTCTCATCAATTAACTTTTTTCCTCTTAATAATCCTCTGAAGTAAATATTAGTACTAGGTTCAATTTACAAATGAAGAAATTAAGACCCAGATAAATGATGTGAATAGTAATCTAGGATTACAGCCCAAGCAATGTTGTTCCACAGAGAAAAATACTTTGAGAAAATGTGCTAGGTCCTTGCCTTAAAGCCATGAAACTAGCAATGAGAGTTCTAAAACTCTGAGCTTGAGTCCTATTTGCCAGAGTAAATTGTTGAATGCTTTATAAAATTACTGTATCAAAATTTATTTAATAATTTCAAATAATCACTGGCTCCAAGTGGTTTTAATTAAAATGAAATAAGAATAGAATATTAAGTAGCTGATTCTGGTCATCCTTGGATTAAAGAGAAAAAGGGTGGGTCCTTGGGTGGGAACATGAGAACTAAGAGACTGCAAAATAATTCACTCCCTTAACTATTATTCTATGAAATGCAGTGCATCTTGTTCATCCTTGTATTTCACTAGTAACACAGATCTTCAAACTAAAGCAAAGGCTTCTCTGAGAAATGGGTTAACTTTTAAAAATAATCCAAGCAGTCTTATAACATACTTTATTTTCTTTAAATAAAAAAGAACATGTGATTTGGAGTCAACAATTGACTATCTGCTGTATGAGAGATCTGCTCCACAAATTACAGGCTGCTTACAGTTATTCTCACTGTTATTTGGTTAAGACAGAGAAGAAATGGAGATCCCTGACTAATCTCTCAGCATCTTCCAGAGAATCTAACTACAAAGACTCACCCCTCACAGTGAAAACATTAGAAAAACAATGGGGAAACACATCAAATTTCAATGAATGAAAATAGTTCCACCTAAGGTATAAACAACACCAGTAAATGCTCAGACAATGTCTTTAGTGACATCATGAGCATGTTCAATGAGCTCAAAGAAACCATGACATAAACTGACAACAGTGCACAAGAAAGTATAAAAGTCAAAATGAAAAAAAAGTACCACAATCATATATGAAGAACATGGTAAGTTATATAAAAACCTAATAGAATCTCTGAATAGCAGAGTAACAAAAGCTGAGCAAAAGATCAAGGGTCTCCAAGATGAGAAGGAGACCACTAAAAAATAGCAAAAGGTGGAAAGCAGTCTGAATAGAAATGAGCAGCATACCAGAGAACTATGGAATGAGTTCTAGACAAACAATTTGACTCCCTGAAAAACAGGAAGGCAAATATGATGAAGAAATAATGATGAAAGAAATCATCTATAGGAATTTTCCAGAGTTTAGGATTACAGACTCCCAAACCCAAGAGGTCCAAATGATTCCAGCAAAAAGTATAGTCAGCTAGGAAAACTCCAGGACATATTGACTCAAAATGACAAAAGTCAAAGATAGAGACAGAGTATTGAAAGCAGCAAGTTCAGTAAGGGAACTTACATATAAAGCAAAACACATAAGATGTACATCAGCGGTTCTATTAAACAAAACAGCAAACCAGATGAGTATGGAGGGATATGCTACAAAAATTCAATGAAATTAACATCTCACCAAGAATACTCAATCCAACTAGATTATCATCCAGATTTTAAGTAACAATACAGAGTTTTGTGGTCAGACAACAGTTTAAGATGTACATAGCCTTGAAACAAGTTTTTCAAGAGCATTAAGAAAGCTTCTTTAAAGGACAGGCACACTTCCCAACATGTGGCATTGAGTTTGATACTCACTAATTTGCTTTCTACTATATTAAGAACATTTATCTACTCATAGTTTGCTAAGGGAACTTCCACATTTTAAGTAATGAATTAACATTTTATTTATATTGTTAAAATCACTTAGCGATCAAGCATCACAAATTGATTTCTATTTTTATTGATTTATTTTCTAATAGTTTCATTTGCCATTCCTTTAAGCTTTGCTGGAGCAAGTAATAGGAAATAAATGTCATATGCCTGACAAAGAGGAAAGCTGCTGTATTGAGGGAACCTGAGGACATTGAAAATGAGAGGCCACTGGTTGTAGGATTAGTATTGGAAAACTGTGTTCCTGAAACAACTATATTTTGAAAAACTTTGTTATTAATGGTGCTTTAATAAAATTTTAAAGAAAAACAGCCACAATAATTGAAAAATGGCTTTTTCATTTGTTTTATTTTATGTGTTGAGTCCCTTTACAAAGAGCATTCCTATTTGAAGATGTCAAGTTATGAGTTACACATCACAAAATGATGTGGAAATATTCCCAATTTGTTTCACAAAGTGATAAAACTCTTCTCTTAAAATGGAAAATGGTGCAAATATATGTGTGGCCAATCTCATTTACAAATTCAAGTCCTGATGCTAATTCAAACATTTACTGAAAGAAAAAGCATTAAAAAATTCCTAAAGAAAATCAAGATTAAGTTACAAGTCATAATAAATAAAGTGAACCCCAAGATGCACTTCAGTGGTTCCCCACTTGCCCTAATCTTCAACACTTGGAACCCTGACTGCTCTCTGCAATTCCCTGCTTCCCTTGATTAGTCCTCTTCCTTTTCATTTTACAATGTGGCACTTCAGTTAAGAACAGGAAGAATCTGGGGCTGGAGTGATAGCACAGCGGGTAGGGCGTTTGCCTTGCACGCGGCCGACCCGGGTTCAAATCCCAGCATCCCATATGGTCCCCTGAGCACCGCCAGGGGTGATTCCTGAGTGCATGAGCCAGGAGTGACCCCTGTGCATTGCTGGGTGTGACCCAAAAAGCAAAAAAAAAAAAAAGAACAGGAAGAATCTGTTATCATTATTATAGACATTGAGCAAAAACATAACATCCACGTTGCTGGCTTCTGCGTGGGCTCTGGGGCCACAGAAGAACTGATAGCAGTCTGGGTAACTTCTAGACTCCTGCCGGTAATCTAGATACTGCTCCTACACCCACACATTGGTGAGGAGCTCCCTGGCTCCCCATAAATTAAGTGTTTCTTCCCCAGATGAACCTCTATCAAACCTAATTGTTTTGATAGTCTGCTCACAGCGGGTAGGGTGTTTGCCTTGCACGTGGCCGACCCGGGTTCGATTCCTCCATCCCTCTCAGAAAGCCCAGCAAGCTACCAAAAGTATCCCGCCTGCACAGCAGAGCCTGGCAAGCTACCCGTGGTGTATTCGTTATGCCAAAAACAGTAACAACAAGTCTCACAATGGAGACATTACTGGTGCCCGTTTGAGCAAATCGATGAACAACGGGACAGTGCTACAGACAGCCTGCTCAGAGGCACAATCATCCTCCAGAAGGATGACCCCCAGGACCATAACTAGCAGGCCAGTCATGGGCATGGTTTGCTGAGGGCCCGCCACGCCATTATAAGTGAGGCCCAAGGTGGTGACCAAGCCATAGCTGTGGACTTGGGGTTCTACGTCCTTCACATAAATGGCAAAAACCAGCTGAATGCACTCAGACGCCTGGCTTAGGATGACAGAGAAGTTCTCCTCATCTTTGTTGAGGATGGTTCTCAGAATCACTTTCTTCATGGTCAGCTGCTTAGTGCGGTACTTGAGGAGCAGGAGCCCCACCAGACCTATCATTTTGTCATTCAATGCCTCCTGAGGCAGGGCCCAGCTTGTGCTGGCTCCTCCCTACCATCTAGCCCTTTCTCTTCTTGGCTGCTGGCACTGCCCTTCTCGGGATGGTTGTCTAGTGTCAGCTCTGGCCCCCAGGAAGTGACAGGTCCCAAAAAGATTACTGGAAGGACTCTTGAGAGACGAAGGCTCTGATTCCCTCAAACCCAAAGAATTTTACTAGTTAGACATACCATGACAATCCAGTCCATTGTTTTTAAGGTATTTTATGAGAACAGATATCTATGGTTCACAGTGCTTGCTCCATGGGTCTTGATTTATTTATTTAGTGTTTGTAACCACATATGGCAGTGCTCAGGGCCTACTCCTGACTCTGTGTTCAAGGACCACTCTTAGTGTTCTAATGCTACTTGGGGGATCATATGCAGTGCCAGATAATCGAACCAGAGTTGGCTGAGTACAAGTGAAGTGCCTAAACTCCTGTACTATCTCTCAATCCCAGTGTTCCAGACTTTATTTTTATTAAAATTTTAGTTGTGATTCTCTCGTTTGCTATACTATTGAAATGTTTTCTCATGCACATAATTCTATCACCAGTGTATCCACCTCCTTCTCCTAAGGACCCTAATATCCCTACCTCTCAAAAACTTTCCCACTCCATATCAGTTGTATCCTTTCTCCCATTATGTTGCCTTTTCATCTTTCCTGCTACCTTACTGTTTATATTTAAGTCCCACATATGAGAAATGAATAAATCAGCATCCTAGATTTTTTAGCTTTTTAAAAATTATGCATTTTCAAGTCCACCATTTAAGGCATGAAAATTAAGGCATTACTTAGAATTTTGGGTGTTGGGAAGTGGGATGAGCTCTGGGCCACACCTGTTGATGCTCAGGTCTTACAACCGACTCTGTGATCAGGAATCACTCTGCCCGGGCTCTAAGTAGGGTTGACCACATGCAAAACAAGGACTTTAACCTCTATATTATCTCCCAGGTTCAGTCCCTGGTATCCCATATAGTGCCCTGAGAAACCCCATGAGTAACCCCTGAGCATAGAGCCAGGGTAGAGCTCAAAAACAAACAAGCAAACAAACAAAAACTTCTTTTCCTGATACTCATAATTAACTCTCGAAAGTGATCAACTAGCAGCAAAAATTTCTTGGATACCCAATCCCGGCTGAAACTTCCGGGACAATTTCAGGAGGGGGTATAGTCTAAATTCCTGCCCTGCCAAAGCCCCATCAGCCAAACTCACACCACAAAAGAGGTCGCCATGCCTCCAACCAGAGTGCCCAGTTAAATATTGTGTATTTTCTAGAAAGTGCTGCTGCAAATGCGGTTGTGGGACATCTCCAAACTCTACAATATAAACACTCCAGTAGGGACACACCAGATTTCATAGGAATATAATATAGAAGCCAACTAATCTTGACTAACAAAAGCATTAACACAGAAGGCTTAATTTGAAACAATGGCTTAGTAAACCCTCAGACAAGTACTTAATGTTCCCATGAGATAAAAGAATTTTCACACATTTTCTTTCACTAAACTATATTTTTTATCATCCTATTACCCACTTAGTGGTTACAAGCAATATAAAATAAATTATTGTGGGCCCACTATGGGGGCAAGTTTGAAGAGTGGTATGGATAATGGAGACAATGGTGAAGGAAAGGTGACAGTGGTGGTGAAACTGGTGTTGGAATATTGAATGCCTAGAACAAATCGTCATGAAGAACTTTGTATACCATGGTATTTAAATAAAGTGGCGAAAGTTTTCCTGTACTGCCTTGGGGTCCTAACCTTGGCTCTCAGAAGAGGGCCCTCCTGGCTGCCCATCTGAAGCAGTCTGCTAGAACAATGGCTTTCACCTTTCTCATCATCATCATCATCATCATCATCATAATCATCATCATCATATCATCATCCCCTTGATCATCGAATTTCTCGAGTGGTCTCAGTAACCTCTCTATTCGTCTTAGCCTTGAGATTTTAGAAGCCTCTCTTTACTTGTCTTTCCCAACAATGCCGCATTGGAGGCACTTTCAAGGTCAGGGGAATGAGACCCAACATTGTTACTGGTCTTGTCATATGAATATACCATGGGCAGTTTGCGAGGCTCTCCCATGTGGGCAGGAAACTCTCGGTAGCTAGCCAGGTTCTCCTAGAGGGAGAACTAGGCTATAAGATTTCTATAAGCTTTCGGGAGCTTGGTTTTAAGTCTCTGGGTGTGGGCCATTGGTGGGATTACACAGCGCTGGGGGCAGTCCCTGGGTGTGACCGCCTAGCTACTGGAAAATGGGAAATCTGGGCGGAAGAGGCCCAGTCCCTATCCGAGCATGCTTGGAGGTCTCAGCCCCTGGTCCCACACACCTGGGTTCCTCTGCCTGTACCTTCATGCATGAGGCTATTCCGAACATGTGGAGAGTGGCCTTGAGCATGGCTGTGGCTGAGCTCCAGAGTTCTTCAGCAGTGGGAGTGCTGCTCGGGGTGGGGAGGGAAGCTGGAGCCCACCCCCTTCGAGGGGCTCCAGGGAAGACAGCCAGGGATCAGTCTCTTCCAGAAGCTTGGTTTTAAGTCTCTGGGTGTGGGCCATTGGTGGGATTACACGGCGCCGGCACCTTTCTCAATCAGCCTAGTCAGAAGTGAGAGAACATTGCCTGGCATCACACGCCTGCGTTCCTCCCAGAATTTTGAGGAGGAACTGAGATGAATTCTGTGGAATCTTCTCATTCTCCCTCTGGCCCTCAACTTGAGTCACACCGGGGCTCACTGACACCATCAAGAGGTTGGCCTCTCATATCTTGCCTCTGATTCCCTGAGTTTGAAGGTGAGGAGCATTATCTGCCTTTCCACAATCTGATCTGGGGTGCCTCAGGATTTTCATCAGGACATAAATGGATTTTGTGGGCATTGTCTAATCTCCCTGAGTATCCTCACCTCGAAGCCCAGCAGAGCTGGGCCCTTATACCACCAACCTGAAGCCACAGCATGAGACAAGGCTTTCATGTCCTTAAGAGTGCCAGGAGAAAGAGAGAGGACTTCACGTCTGTTTTGCAGGTGTGATGTTTAAGAAGGAACAGAAATGGGTGCTGAGGGACTGTGCTGTCCTCTCTCTGGCCCTCACCATGACTCAAACAGGGATGCTACTGTATTCTGTCCACCCGAACCTAAATCCCTGTGACCCTCCTCCCCAAGTTCGGAGGAGGCAGGGGGACAAAATGTGCAACATCATAATCCTATCTGGAGTCTTTCAGGGTAGAGTTGGATTTGTGGCTCCATACCTGTGGGCCAGGTGCACTTCATGGTCTCAAGCAAGAGGATCCCCTCAAACCCTTGCAGAAAGGGCTGAGGCCCAGGAGAAGTAAATATTATTAGTTCTAGAAGCTTTATTCAGTTTGATAAAGCATTGTCTCTTGTGGTCTGTGAATAAAGTTAATCATTTTTTCTCTTCATTCACCCCCGACCCCACCACCACTGCAATGGACTACAGGTACAAATTTCAACACCCTGAAGACAGAAGGATTAAGCTCTTACCAAATTGTAAGAGCTAAGGAAGCAAATTGTCATTTTTCTTTTCTTTTCTTTTTTGATCACACTCAGTGATGCTCAGGATTTACTCCTGGCTCTGCACTCATGAATTACTCATGGCGGTGCATGGGGGACTACGTGGGATGCTGGGGATCAAACCCTGGTCAGCCATGTGCAAGGCAAATGCCCTATTCACTGTACTATCACTCAGGCCCCTGTCATATTTCTCTTTTTTCCCCTGTCATTTTTCTTAAGAGTCATTATTAGACTCTGCCTGAATTATCTGGTTTATTTATTTGTTTTGGTTAAATAAATCCTTTTAAAATGATCTGGGTTTCTGAGCCTGCCAAGGTACTACCTTCCTTTTCCTCTGAATAACATGGAACTTTGTAGAAAAGGTGTTCTGCTGTTTTTATTTCTTTGACTATGAAGTCAATATTAATTCCCGAAGCAGGCTGCTGTCTAACATTTTAGTGAAAGCATCAGTAATACAACAATATTTCAAAGCAGTTATTATACATAGAAAAAATAATTTGCCTGAATATGTAGGAAAGAATTGCCAAAAGGAGAAAAGATATTTGTTAAAAGTGTTTATAATTAGATGGTATAGAGGACAGACAAAAGTAAATATCTTCATTGTATTCACAAAAAAATGAAGTCTATTAGGTTGTAGCAGGTTATAGTTTAAAAATTAAGTTCAAAATCTGAAAAAGCAAAACATATTGTTCTGAACAAAAATTATTAAAATTATATTTATTCTCTCTGGTTGCTTTTTCCTTATATAGAAATTTAAATATATAGTTAGTAATTTATAAGAATTTGTTTGAAAGTATTTCTATAATTTTTTATTCTCAGTTTCATGAAATATACAGTATAGTGCATTTGTACAAGTTCTTTCCTGTCACTCTTCTGAACACAAAGTAGTAGAGAAAATAGCAATTCAAAATGACATGTTTTCCCTGACAAGAGCCTGTGCCCAACTTTATATCACTCAACATTCCAAAACAATATTCAGAATTCACCAGAACATACCACACTCTTTGGCAGTCATACATATTTTTAGACATCTATATTAATGTTCAAAAATATGTTAAAGGGATCGAAAAGTTTTCCTATGTGATGCTTCCCAGAAAGTGCATTTGGCAGTGGTAAAGTTTGGGCCATATCTGGCATGCTCAGAGGGTATACCCAGCTCTGTGATCACAGGTTGCCTCTAACAATATTCATGGGACTATGCAGTACCTGGAATCAAACCAAAGTCTCCATCCAGCATGCAAAGTGTATGTTTAACTCATCGAGCTATTTCTTGGACCTCTTCAAATAAATTTTAATTGGTAAATTTGGTCTAATTATTTTTTTCTTCGCATAAATAAAAAAGGTGGAGTTCCTTGAGAGCTCTCCTAAGACTTTTCATACTTTATTTAATCAATTAAGATTACTTTTTCTTAGAATTTTGATTTTCAGAAAATTCAGTCATAGAAATATTTGCAAGACTTAAATTTTAGACTTAGTACTTTGAAATATTACCCATTTAATAAAATGACAATTTTTAAAGCAACATAAATATTTCCATGAATGGAGCAAAGGTATAGAATAGCAGTTAAGCAAAAGCAAACAGAGGCATCACAAAACCAAAAAAAGAAAATCATAGGCCAATATCCCTGATGAACACAGATGCAAAGGTCCTGAACAAAATTTTAGCAAATAGAGTTTAACAAGTCAAGAAAAATATCATGTACCATGACGAAGTAGGATTTATCCCAGAGATGCAAGGGTGGTTTAACATTCACAAATCAATCAACATAATATACCATATCAATAAAAACATAATCTTATCAACAGACACATAAAAAACATTTAACAAGCTCCATCACCCATTCATGACAAAACTCTCAATAAAATGTGAGTTGAAGTGATGTTCCTCAATATAGTCAAAGCCATCTACCACGAGCCCACAGCAAGCACTATTCCCAAAGGGAAAAAGTGAAAAACCTTTCCTCTAATATCAGACACAAGACAAGGGTGACCACTGTCACCACTCCTATTCAATTTAGTGCTGGAAGTACTTTTCATAGCAGTTAGGCAAGAAAAATATATCAAGGGCATCCAGATAGGGAAGGAAGATTTCAAACTTTCACTATTTGCAGATGACATGATGCTTTTCTTAGAAAACCCTAAAGACTACCAAAAAAGTTCCTAGAAACAATAGATTTGTACAATGAAGTGGCTGGATACAAAACCAATACCCAAACATCCATGGCTTTTCTATATACAAATAATGAAAGAGAAGAAAAAATACCATTCACAATTGTGCCACTGAAAATCAAGTACCTCAGAATCAGCTTAAGTGAAGAGGTTAAGGACCTATATAAAGAAAATTACAAAACTTTACTTCAAGAAATAAGAGGACATGAGGAAATGGAAACATATTCCCTGCTCGTCAATTGGGAGGATTAACATTGTAAAAATGGCAATACTCCACAAAGCATTTTATAGGTTCAATGCAGTTCCTATAATAATACCCATGATATTTTTCAAAGAAATAAATCAAACCCTCCTGAAATTCATATGGACCAATAAACTCCTATGAATAGGTAAAGCAATTCTTGAGAAAAATAAAATGGGGGGTGCATCACCTTCCCCAACTTCAAACTATTTGTGGTAGTAATTAAACAGCACGGTATTGGAATAAAAACAGAACTACAGATCAATGGAATAGAGTTGAATATCTTTACACAGACCCTGAAATATGCAATCATTTAGTCTTTTTGCTTTTTTGGGTAACAGTTGGCGATGCTCAGGAGTTACTCCTGGCTCTGCTCTCAGGAATTACTCCTTGCAATGCTCAGAGTACCATATGGGATGCCAGAGACTGAACCCAGGTGGGCAGCATGCAAGGCAAACACTCTACCCACTGTACTATTGCTCCATCCTGATCATTTAATCTTTGGTAAAGGAGCAAGAAATATGAAGTGGAACAAGGAAATCCTCTTCAACAAGTGGTGTTGGAAAAACTAGGAAGCTACATGTAAAGCACCATCAGACCTCTATCTAACACCATGCAGAAAAGTCAGATCAAAATGGATTAAAGACCTCAGTATCAGAAATGAACCCATAAGATACATGGAGGAAAATGTAGGCCAAACCCTCCATCACATTGAATCCAAAGGCATCTTCAAAGGTGTAATACCACTGACCAGGCAAGTGGAAGCAAAGATAAACACATGGGACTACATTAAATGATGAAACTTTTGCACCTCTAAAGAAATGGGTATAAGATACAAAGACAGCCCAATGAATGGGAAAAAATTATTTACTCAATACCCAACTGATAAGGGATTAATATCCAAGATATATAAGGCATTGATACAACTTTACAAAAAAAGAAAAACCAACCCCATCAAAAATGGGAAGAAATGAACAGAATTTCTCAAGGAAGAAATTCAAAATAACCAATAGACACATGAAAAAATGCTCTACATCACTAATCATAAGGGATATGAAAATCAAAACAGTGAGATAGCATCTCACACCACAGAGACTGGCACAGATCCAAAAGAACAAGAACAACCTGTGCTGGTTCAGATGCAGAGAGAAAGGGACTCTCATTCACTGTTGATGGGAATGCCGCCTGGTCCAATCCTTTGGTAAACAACATGTACAATTCCTCAAATACCTAGAAATTGAGCCCCTTTTGATCGATCCACCAATGTCACTTCTGGGTATATAACCTGGGAACCCAAAATCACACAGCAGAAATGCCATCTTCAATTCTGTGTTCATTGCAGCACTATTCACAACAGAAAGAATTTGAAAACAACCCAATGGCCCTAGAACAGATGACTGGATAAAGAAAATATAGTATATCTACACAATGAAATGCTATGCAACCACAAGGAAAACCGCAGTTGTGAAATGCGTTTATAAATGAATAGACATGAAAAGTATCATGCAGAATGAAATTAATCAAAAAGAGAGATACAGACATAGAATGGTCACACTCATTTTTTGGGATTAAAACATAAACATAATATGAGACTAATATCCAAGGACAGAAGAAATAAGGGGCCAGGAGGACTGGTCCTTGGCTGGAAACTTGACACAAGTGTGGTGCTGGAGAACAACTGAATGTTGAAAGTAGGTAAAGGGAAACATGCAAACATTTCAGGATCTCAGTTGCAAACCATAATTCCAAAAAGAAAATAAATAGAGTGAGAGAAGAAAAGTGGAAGAAAGTTTCGGCATAGAGGCAGGTGGAGGAGAGGGTGGCAGGAGGGAAACTGGAGACATTGGTGGTGGGAAATGTACACTGGTGAAAGGACGGGTTTTGGAACATAATATGACTGAAACCCAATCGTGAACAACTTTGCAACTGTGTATCTCACTGTGGTTCAATTAAAAAAATAGCAGTTAGGGCACATTTCCGGTATGTGCGCAATCTGGGTTTGATTTCTGGCACAAGATGGTCTCCTAAGCATTGGAAGGTGCAGCACTGAAGACTCCCAAGCACCACCAGGTGTGATCCGAGATGACCCCTCACTACTGAGGTGACCCAGATTATTCTGGTATCATAGAGCTTGAGAAGCATCACATCTTTGGTCCTTGCATTGAACCACAATCCTGGTTGACAAAGAATCACAGGTGGGACCCAGGCCTCCTATGTACCATTTGAGTGGGTGTCCAAAAATATTCCATGATTATAAATTTTAGCTTTTAAAAATTAGACTAGATTTACTCTGTCACTGTCATCCCGTTGCTCATCAATTTGCTCTAGCGGGCACCAGTAACATCTCCATTGTGAGACTTGCTTTTGGCATATTGAATATGCCATGGGTAGCTTGCCAGGCTCTGCCATGCAGGTGAGATACTCTCAGTAGCTTGCCGTGCTCTCCGAGAGGAACGGAGGAATCAAACCCAAGTCTGCTACGTGCAAGGCAAACGCCCTACCCACTGTGCTATCGCTCCATCCCTCCTCCTCATATGGGCTAGGCTGGAGATTTACTCAAGCCCATTAAATTGTCCTAACAATATCTTTTCTTCTAGATTACTTTAATACTTTAAAGTCTCTAAAAAAGTATTTAAAAAATACTTTATAGTCTGTCATTAAATCCTATGCACACTTCTAAGACTACTTTTACCTTTTGTTACATGAAAGATGCCAAAGTCAGTTTTACATAGTATGTTGCTGACTTAAGATTTAACTTAAAATGTTTATAACAATTCATTTAATCTGATTTAGTATGACAATGAGAGTTCCTTTCTTATTATTACTTTCTCATATACCTCCTATTTAGTTTTCTCCTTTTAGAAAACTATCTCATTTTTATTCACTGAAATGAAACTATGCTGTTTATACTTCATTATTCAGAACACATCTCTTTTACTTTATATTCTCCTCACATAGTTTCCAGATACATTCATATTATTTTATTACTTAAAACCCTTTATTCCCAAAGAAACTTAAATCTGAGGGAGATATTCCTAATATTTCTGTATTTTAAAATTACTCCTAATTTGCCCCTTTTGTTTCTTGCAGAAAATTTGTTTTCCTGAGTGTTCTACAGTTTTAAAGAACTTATTTTGCATTTCTAAGGAACATAGGAAAAGTTCAAGTTCTTTTCTTGGTAGTCACACAGTGGTCCTCTCCAGGAAATTCAGCGTCTAATTATCCAGCCATGATCAGTCAAATTTTTCACAGTCAAGATCAATTCTTTGTGGCAGTCAGGAAAATTACAGATCAATATTTTTTAAATTTTTTATTAGAGAATCACTGTGATGTACAGTTACAAACTTATGAACTTTTGTGTTTGCATTTCACTCATACAGTGATCATTTACCCATCCCTCCACCAGTGGCCATTCACCTCCACCAATGATCCCAGTATCCCTCTCACCACAACAGATCAATATTTAAACTGGGCATCTGTAAAATAAAAAAAAAATTTTGTATCTTCCATCAAATATGAAGTTCATTACAGGTTTTTGTTATGTTACAAACACAGTTCAGCTACTCAAAAGAAAGTAATATTCTATTTTTTAACTGTACTTTTATTCATTTATTCTTTTCAATTTCTCTTTGATTTTTTTCTTTTTTTCAATGTGAGTATTGAACCCAGATTCCATACATGTAAGACATGCACATTACCACTGACCACATGCTTATTAAGTTTGTATTTTTTAATTTACACTATTATGAAGGAAATAGAGTCAAAACAGAATTTAATTTTATGGTATTGATGTACAAAGTTACTGTACACCACTAACAACAAAGTACCCATGATACTCCAATCTGTCCTTGTGTCACACCTGTCGATGCACAGGGGTTTTATTCCTGGCTTTAGTACTCAAGATGAGTGAACATGTTCCTGGACCATGTGGCTGCTTTGTGGCCATGCGACACATAATCATAGAGGGAAATAAATATATATGCCTCTAAGAGAGCCCATAAAGCTACTGAGAGTATCCCGCCCACACGGCAGAGGTACTGAGAGTATCCTGACTGCATGGCAGAGCCTGTCAAGCTCCCTGTGGCATATTCGATATGTCAAAAACAGTAACAATGACAGTCCTCATTCTCCTGACCCTGAAAGAAGCCTCCAATCATTGGGAAAGATGAGTAAGGAGAGGCTTCTAAAATCTCAGAGCTGGGATGGAGACGTTACTGGCACCTGCTAGAGTAAATCAATGAACAATAGGATGACACTGATGATACAGTGATACTACCCCCTAATTAAGTAGGTGCCACATTATACAGCACTTAAGTCTCCCCCCTCTATTCCTCATTTTCATCTCCATAATCATTTTTATTTAAGTTCTCATCGCTACTTATCACATTTCTTTCTCTAATCAGTGATACATGACATTTCTTGGTGGTCTGTGGTCCATGTCCAGGTCCCATGATTAATTCCGCCATTCAGTTCATCAAAAGTTCCATCAATAATACCTATCTGTTTGCTAGATGAGTAGTAATTTTTATTGTGCATAATCCTTTACAGTGTGCCTTGGGAGTGTTGATTTAGTATCACCGGTACCAGAGCTCACAAAAACCCAATAATATCTATGACCATGGATAATGGAAGGTGAACGTAAAATATCCTTTCTCAACAAAAGCAAAGTACTTACAGGAAGTTGCATGAGGGTACAAGACATAAGAGTCCCCTAAAAAGAGCTCCCTATAACAAAAAGTGTCAGTTTAACAAATAAGTGTGATTCTGGCATATGTAATTATAACCCAAATAATAAAAGTCTATGACTCAATGAGTACATTATCTGTACAATAGTTTAATGAAAGAAGAATGGCATAGCTTCCTCACAAAAGGGTTTCAGTAATAAAGCAGAAAGAATGAGGACAAGGAAGTGGAGAGAAATCCTTTGAATCTTCCTCTCTTTCCTGGGTTTCCTTTTTCTCTTTCTGAATCTGCCAGCTTAATAGGTTACCACTATGCCTTGTTGGCAGAGAATGCTAGCTCATCCCCAATATTGTGTTGTTGCTTTCTTCCTAGGAATGAAGAGAGGCTCCATTTCTCTGTTTTCCTTACAGTCTACTGTGAACACCTGATTGAGCAGTGGCCAAAGGGACTGAGTGGTAGTTATCAGTGCCAGGCCCTGACCAAGGCTCACCAAGTGTTTGAACTTCTGCTCTCCTTCTGCCCTTTTTGATATTCAGATATAGATGGTAAACAGTTGGGGTCTGGGCCCTAGATAGATAAGAAGACAGATCATGAAGAGAATGTATCTATCTACTGTGCAGAACCACTCAACTGTGACTGTTACTGGAATGAGTATTAAACCTCTCTATATTTGAGCCATTTTAACTGTCATGGTATTTTTGTTGCCTTGGCTTCACTTATCCTAAACAAGGTTATCCCCAACATTTTTCCAGGACAAGTTTCAGTTTCTCCATCACCTCGCCCTAACATACATCAGAGTGTGAGTGTAGTCTGGCTTTCTTTCTTCTTACTACATCTTCCATATGGCTTCTCTGTTTTCTTTATGTATGTGCCATATTCTATCTTAATTTATTTTTAAATTAAATTTTTATTATATAAAAATACCGTGATTTACAAAGCTGTTCCTACTACTTGAGTTTTAGTGTTCCGGCACAGATCCCATTACCAGTGCAACTTACCTCTACTAGTGTTCCCCGGGACTGCATCAAATTAAAGTGTTTCTCAATGGCAAAATAAATGCAGGCTAAAACTAAACAACAGCTAAGTAAATGAAAAAAAACTTTTCATTTGACACATCAGATAAAGGGTTGATATCCAGTACATATAAAGTACTCACAAAGATAAAACAAAAATAAATATTAAATACTCCATCAAAAATGGAGAAAGAAAATGAACAGAGACTTCTTTGAGGAAGATCAACGGAGGGCCAAAAGGTGCATGGAAGAATGCTCACTATCACTTATTGTTAGGAAAATCCAAATCAAGATGACAATGAGACACCATCTCACACCAGAAAGAATTGCACAAATCGAAAGTACTGGAAACAATCTGTGTCGTTGGGTATATAGTGAAAAAGGAACTGTCATCCACTGCTGGTGGGAATGTTGTCCACATTTTCTTAAAAAAGCAGCACTGCTGGGAATATATCCCAGAGAGACAAAAAAGTATAATCGAAACAACATCTGCACATGTATGTTCATCGCAGCACTGTTTACAATAGCCAGAATCTGGAAAAAACTTGAATGCCCTAGAACGGATGACTGGTTGAGGAAACTTTGGTACATCTATACAATGGAATACTATGCAGCTGTCAGAAAAAAGGAGGTCATGAATTTTTTATTTAAGTGGATCGGCATGAAAAGTTTCATGCTGAGTGAAATGAGTCAGAAAGAGAGAGACAGACATAGAAAGACTGCATTCATCTATGGTATATAGAATAACAGAGTGGGAGACTAACACCCAAGAATTGTAGAAATAAGTACCAGGAGGTTGACTCCATGGTTTGGAGGCTGGCCTCACATTCTGGGGAAAGGGCAACTCAGAGAAGGGATCACCAACTATAATGTAGTGGAAGGCCATGTGGGGGAAGGGAGTTGCGGGCTGAATGAGGGCTAGAGACTGAGCACAGTTGCCACTCAACACCTTTATTGCAAACCACAACAGCTAATTAGAGAGAGAGAGAACAGAAGGGAATGCCCTGCCACAGTGGCAGGGTGGGGTGGGGGGGAGATGGGATTGGGGAGGGTGGGAGGGATGCTGGGTTTACTGGTGGTGGAGAATGGGCACTGGTGAAGGGATGGGTTCCCGAACTTTGTATGAGGGAAGCATAAGCACAAAAGTGTGTAAATCTGTAAATGTGCCCTCACGGTGATTCACTAATTAAAAATAAATTAATTAAAAAAAACAGCTATCTGGTTGTACTAATTCCTACTGTCACTCATTAGCTCCCCTGAGTCAACATTATGTTGGGTATCTAGTTTGTTGTCTTCTTCACCACATGACTACTGTCTAGTATCTGGGCAAAAGCATCCAAAAAAAAAAGAGATCACTCAATTGCAAATACCTTTGCAAATGTCATCTTCCTTTGCAAAGAGCCAAACATTTGTAACACCTAATTAACAACTCTGTCCATCTTGGCAACTGATCAGATGGAAGCCCCCAGGTTTCTTTGTAAAGCATACACAGTGGGACTGGAGAGGTAATGCTGTGGGTAAGGCCTTACCTTGCATGCAACTGACCCTGGTTCAATTCTCAGCACCACAATAAATGGTCCTCTAAGCACTTCAAGGACTGATCTCTCAGCACAAGCCAGAAGTAAGTAAGCCCTCAGCATGACCAGTTGAGGCACCAAAAAAATGCACTTCTAAGTTGGGAACCATTTTCTCTATATGAACAGAAATTCCATTAACTCAATCTCTTTACTCCTCTATGTAATACATTCCCTACTTCTGTGAGAAAATCACTTCAAACATGGTCTTTTTTTTGGATTCGACAAGGTACATCACCTTATAGCTGTATCCAATGACTTTGGCACTTATTTCATAAGTAATATGGAATTTCTTAAGGAATTTGGAGAGCCCATGATTCCTGCCTCCTCAGTCATTAGTTTTCTTACAAGGTAACAAGTTTACTGGTACTCACTTAAGAGCCTAATATGTATTTCTCCAGTACTTTTCTCTGAAAAGACTCTCATTTTCCCCTGTTCCGTACTATTGATCATTCCCTATGGCATCTTTAATAGCATCCTTATGGCATACTATTATATTTATTATCATCTTTATGGCATCCTTAATATCATCTTTCAAAATCAAAACACACTGGTGATATGTGTGTTGTTTGAATTATGTGACAAGAAACCATTATTAATAGTATTGTAAACCACAGAATCTTAATCAATAAAATTTAAATAATAAAAATAAAATGCATTTTATCAATAAAAAAAACAAAATCAAAACACACTTCACTGGAGACTTTGGATTCTGGTACATCAAGTAAGGGACATGGAGTGACATTATCATAGTCACCATAGAAAAATAGTAGCACTGTAGCATTGTCGTCCCCTTGCTCATTGATTTGTTCGAGCGGGAACCAGTAATGTCTCCATTGTGAGACTTGTTGATACTGTTTTGGGCATATCGAATATGCCACGGGAAGCTTGCCAGGCTCTGCCATGCAGGCAGGATACTCTCAGTACCTTGCCGGGCTCTCCGAGAGGGACGGGGGAATCTGGGCAAAAGCATCCAAAAAAAAGAGATTACTCAATTGCAAATACCTTTGCAAATGTCATATTCCTTTGCAAAGAGCCAAACATTTGTAACACCTAATTAACAACTTTGTCCATCTTGGCAACTGATCAGATGGAAGCCCCCGGGTCGGCCGCATGCAAGGCAAACTCCCTACCCACTGTGCTATAAAATTAGTAAGGGATAAAATTCTTCTTATTTATAAGACACTGAGTTCAACTGCTGGCACCAAAAGAAAACTGAAAAAACTGAAAATCAATAGCTCTTGTTACATCTAGCAGAGAATATAGGGCACATGCAAATCAATTGTCCACTAATGGGAAAGAAGGATGCAACAACAGTACAGTGAATAGGGCATTTGCCTTGTATGCAGCTAACCTGAGTTTGATCCCTGAACTTCCATATGGCCCCCTGAACACCAGCAGGAGTAACCCCTGAGCAATGCTGAGTGTAGCCAATACACAAAAAAAAATCAATGCAACAATTCCCAAATATACAGTGTGCAAATCAGGGTGAGGAAGGTCTGAGACAGCAAAAGCAGAATGATCACCTAAAAACCAGAGCCACTGGAACAGGTGATACTCCATGGGGAGATTAACTTCTCCCTGGTTGGAAAGGGGAAAATCTAAATGTTCATTTTTATGTCATGAAACCATATCACAATCCAATTTTATTTGTGCATTTTAATTAAATTTCAACATATAAAATTAACAAAAATGTAAATGAAGATTTAGGATCATTTATATCAATCATGAGAAAAACAATGAAAAAAAGAACTAGCTTGAAATGTCTGTTAAAGGTGAATGTTATTGGTAATATGTTGCCAAATGAGGAACAGAACAAGGTATGATATGAGAGTTAGGTATGAACCAAATAATAATATGTGTTATTTTAAGGGAATTGGGCTAGAGAATAGCACAAAGGGAAGGGCGTTTGCCTTGCATGAAGCCAACCTGCATTGGATTCCTCCGTCTCTCTTGGAGAGCCAGGCAAGCTACCAAGAGTATCCTGCCTGCACAACAGAGCCTGTCAAGATACCTATGACATATTCGATATGCTAAAAACAGTAACAACAAGTCTCACAATGAAGACGTTACTGGTGCCTGCTTGAGCAAATCAATGAACAACGGGATGACAGTGCTACAGCGCTAATTTTAACGGAGTTGTATTTTAATCTAGAGTGCCCCTTCTATGGTTAAATAAAGTCATGTTTCATTACCGTTCTTGCAAAACAAATATAACCGTAGAAAATATTAACCTACAACGATCTGAAGTATTGTACTGTATTGTAAAAACTTAGAAGACTGTGGTACAGAATGGTCCTTCCATTTTATAGTTTCTGACCTGAGGGAAGGAATCTCAGCAAATAAAGTGTCTAAGCCTCTAATTGAAAATTGGCATATTGATGGACCTGAAAAATCAGAATAGAGTTGAGACAGTCAGAAAAATATAAGGTTGTGCTTTAGTAATTAGAAAGTTAGGAGACAATTACACATGTACAGGTTTGAATAAAGCATGAGAATGAGAGATTTAAAAACTGAGTAGAAATTTCAGGTGTCACTTAAGACAGGCTTTGTAGAAGTAAAAAGCAACGTTTTTCAGAGTAATAAGATCAAATTCAGAGATTCATTATGGAATATTTTGGATACTGTCTAAAATTATTCATCAGGAGAAAAATTAACACAATACCGATTCTCAAAAGAAAGGAAGTATACACATTCTAACTAGAGAAACACGTTGGCTGGTACAAATTATATCAAACATGTACTATAATGTTATTCAATAATAAATTGAAAATGGCCAATAATAAGTGACAATATATTAATTCTCAACAGAGAAGTAAATCCTTTTAACAAAAATCAGTTATAAAGTTTGTAACTTAAAATCCATACAATTTCACTTGTATCACTTGTCATCCCATTGTTCGTCGATTTCTTTCAGCAGGCACCAGTAACATCTCCATTAGTCCCTGTTGCGTGCAAGTGTAGCCCAATGGCATCTGCTCACTCCAGGAATATGAAGAGCCTCAAACCGTTCATTCAGGGTCTTGACAAAGAAGTCTGACCTTCTCGTAGGTGGGCGGCCACACGGTATTTTAACATCCCATGCAATCCTGTCGATAACAGCTCTAGTCCAATGGTCATATCTAAATCGTATTACGTGTCCAACACATATGATTTTTGATGCCTTGGCAAATGAGACAGCATCCCTGATTCTTCATCGTCGACAGTGGCCAGAACTTCGGATTCCTTCTCTCACTTGAGTTAAATGTGATACTCCAAGCATAGCTCTTTCGATTCCTCTTTGGGATACCCGAATAACATTCTTATCCTGTTTTTGTAGGGTCCAAGTCTCTGAGGGGTATGTTAATGCAGGAAGAATGGTGAAGTTGAAAAGATACACAGAGCTGGATGTTCTTCAACCTCTTAGCCACTTCCTCAAATGCTCTTGAAGGGGTTCCACGCTGCTCTCTTCCTCCTGCGCAGTTGAGGTGCCAGGTCCTTTGTCACGTTGAGCTCTCAACCTAGGTACACATAACTGCTGCATTAGATGTTCGTTCCATTGATAGCAAATGGAATGTCAGGAAGTACTTCATTTCTCATTAACATAGTGTTTGTGAGATTGAGCTGCAGTTCATCCTTTCCACACTCACGGTGGAAGTCGGCCAGCATTCATGTTGCTTGGTTGATATTTGGTGTAATTAGAACGATGTCATCAGCGAAGCAGAGGTGGTGTAGTTGCTGACCATCTATCTTCACTCCCATTCCTTCCCATTCTAGTCATCACATGATGTTCTCGAGGGTGGCACTGAAAAGTTTCAGTGAAATGGTTTCACCCTGCCGAACTCCTCTCTTTATGTCAATGATCACTTCCTTATAGAATGGTGAGTTCCTGGTGGTGAATCCATAATACAGCTCGAGGAGGATCTTGATGTACCTAGTTTGAACGTCCTGTTTGGCTAGGGCTTCGATGACCACTTCAGTCTCAACAGAATTGAAGGCCTTCTTTAAATCCATGAACGTTAGACATAGCAGCATCTTGAACTCTAGTGAAACCTCAATGACTTTAGTCACCATGTGGATATGGTCAATACTGCTGTATCCTTTTCAGAACCCAGCTTGTTCGCATGATTGTCTTTTGTCTAGTGTTCTGCCAATCCTATTCAAGATAACTTGAGTGAATAACTTATAGGAGACAGACAATAGGCAGATAGGGCAATAGTTGCCAATGTCTTGGATGTCTCACTTCTTGTACAACAGGACGATCCTGCTGGTTTTCCATTGGGACGAAACCTTGCATTCAGACAGGTAGCATGTGAAGAGCCGAGCCAGTGTATTGATGAGTACTGGTGGCAGATTCTTCAGGTGTTCAGGTCTGACCTTGTCTGGACCGGGTGCTGTACTCTTCTTTACCAATGAAACGGTGTGTCGGATTTCGGAAGGGAGAACTCTGGGAACGACATATCTATCCTGCGGAATTTGGTATGTGGGCAGGTGGTCATGGTTATCAAAGAGATCCGAGTAGAAGTTGTGGATAACCTTTTCCATTGCCCTTCTGGAAGATGTGATGGATCCATCAGGACATCGGAGGGCAGTCATCTTGGTCTTATAGTTGATGAAGGATAGGCAGGTGTTGCAAATACTTTTCCCAGCTTCTGTCGCATCAGCCATCACTGCTGCTTTTCTGTCTTTGAGGTCTTCCGTTATCGCTTCTCTGCACAGCTTTGCAATCTCAGACATTAGCTTATGATTGCCTGAGGCTCGCGCCAGACCATGCTGGAGAATGAGCTCAAGAGTTTCTGAAGACAGGAGACTTTTTGTGGCTTTCTCTCTCTCTGCATTCCTCGCACAATCACGGAGGCGCTGAACCAGTTGATCGTATTCCTCATCAATGTTGTCAATGAAGGCATCTTCCCATATTGCTGCAGTAGTGCCAAAGAGCTCCCAGTTGGTGGTCATTCTGGGAGCTCTCTTCTTAAACTTTGCAACCCTTTCTCCCCCTCTATGAAGTAGAATTTCGCATGAAGGAGACGATGGTCTGATCCCATTTGGAATTTTGGGACAACAGTAACATCAGTCAGGCAAAACCATCAATTAGATATGATGTGGTCAATTTTGTTGTGGAACTGTCCAACAGGAGACTCCCATGCCCAGCGTTTAGATTAGGCCTGCTGGAACTGCGAATTACCATGGATGGTCTCGGTCAACATGATGAACTCAGCGAGTCTCTCATCCTGTTCGTTCCATTCTAGGCTGTGGGTCCTGATGTGGAGTTCTTTGGGCGACCTTCTAGGTCCTATTTTGGCATTAAAATCACTGACAATGACATTGTAGAAGGCGTGGTCTTCTTTATAGAACTTCTCCAGCTCCATGTAGAATTTCTCAATTTCTTTTTCATTGTAGTTGGATATTGGTGCGTTGGCGATGAAGATAGAAACTGCCAGCAATGAGCCACATCTATTCAAGCATAAGCATCTGATTCTAGTTGTTAGGCATGCGAACAAATCAATGCTCATGGCCAAGTTCGTGTTAAAAGGACACCGACACCACGGATGCCTCTACTGTCACATGTTCCGAGTAACAGTCCTTTTCCAGTGTTGAAAACACCATGAAGTGTTCAATGCCTCCTCGTTTCAGTTAATCCAATGACTTCGTACTTGATCTTCCACCCATCAGGTCCTCAATGGATGCTTCCGATGCCAGCATACGTGCGTTTAAAGTGCAAACAGTCACTTTAGTTCTTTTTCGTTTTGGCAGCCTAGTTCGGCCCTGAGATTTTATCAGCCCTTCCTTGTTCTCCCTTTTTAATGCTGCCATATTGGGGGCTCTTCCAGGGTCAGGGGAATGAGGCCCATTGTTTTTACTGTTTTTGACATATTGAATATGCCGTGGGTAGCTTACCAGGCTCTGCTTTGTGAGGGGAATACTCTCGGTAGCTTGTCGGACTCTCCGAGAGGGATGGAGGCTTTAAGGTGGCCTCCAATCGCCATTATAGTTGTTCCGATGGTTCATACCATATTTGAACCCCATCAAGGATGGTGCGGTAATGATGGAAAATGGGTAGGAATTGTTTATGATGTGTCCGGAAAGCCGCCTGCAGCATCATGTATATTTAATAGAACAGTTATAACAAGGAAGAATGATGAAATTTAACCAATAAATTTAACAAATAAAGATGCCCTATTATTATCATCCACTCCCGCATTTTATGGCTTTCAGGTACCTTAGTTCTTCCAAGTGTGTCGGAGTTCTCCCTGGCACAGCCCTTTGACCGCTAGAGGTAGCTGGGTCAGGTGGAATGCCCCAGGTTCCGACTTCTCTGAGAACTGGGCTGTTGCTGGGAAAACCTGGGATTTTCAGAAAATAACAGATTAAATGGCCTTGTTATTTCTGGTGGCCGATAACTTGGGATGTGGGAAGCAGAGATCTTTGGATGTCAGCAATACTTCAACCTTACCTCTGCCTTAGAGCATCAAGGACAGTAGTCCAGTGGCTTCTTTCTAGTCATACCTTCAACATACCTTCCATGACCTGCTCACTAGTGTACTTAGGTACAGTCCCGCAGTCTCTATTTAACCGTTGCCCTTCCTAATAAACTTTGTCATATGACTACAAGTCTATAGCATGTGTGGCTGGCTTTGTCTTAGCCAAGTCGCAGCTTGTGTCCTTGAGCACCCATTAACCTCAACTGGGAAATCATCTCCACATTCCTGGGGTCTAAATAGGTGGGGACAAATGCAAAACTGGCACCCAAATTAGGAACCCTGAATGGCAGAAGACTAACGTGGAGATCCCACATAAACATGGTATATGGGGTAACAAAGTGACAAAATCAGTGCAGAATTAGGTCCTTTATTAGTAATCAGTCATTCATGGATTAAGAAACTCTATGAGATTTGGCATAGGGCAAGAGATAATGTGTTTCAGGCATTGAAACAGGAAAAGAAAATAGGAGACCCTGGAGAAGGTACTTTCATAGCCTCCATATGGCTACATAGTCAGGGTCCAAGTCCCTGTCTGTAGCCATTGGATGGCTACAAAATGGGTCCTGGAAGCAACAGTTATGGAAAAAGAAATAAGGAATAAAACGAAGTTCTCTCTACATGACTATGACTTGATAAGGAGACTTTCCAGAGGGTCTCCATGGCCACTATATGGTCAGCCACAAAGGATTAATAAAGAAACTGAAAATATTTTTGCATCTGAAAACTTAAAAGTTGCTGCACCTCATTCTGATTTTTATTAAATTAAAAAAGACTTTATCCAGTCATATCTAAATTTCCTGTAAAATTCTAATGGGGAGGAAGAAAAACTAAATCTCAGTAATGGATTAAAGTCTGAACAATCTACTTTTGCTCCTGTGAGCCTCCTCTTTCAAAAGATCCAGTATATTTGTATGATGAGCCAGCTGAAACTGATATTTTCACTTCAGATCCAAGTTTAGACTCACATTCAGACACTCTCGAAGGAGCCTCTAAGGCCTGAGAAAACCCCCTTTAAGATGCACAGCTTCCAGGGGTGGGATAGGGTGGGGGGGGTGGGAGGGATATTGGGATCATTGGTGGTTGAGAATGGGCACTGGTGGAGGGATGGGTACTCAATCATTTTATAACTGAAATGCAAGCACGGAAGTTTGTAAGTTTAGAACTGTACCTTATGGTGATTCACTAATAAAAAAAAATTAAAGATGCACAGCTGCGCCTTTGGCTGGCGCATCAGTAGCTTCTTCCCCTACATCTTGTTCCTTTTCATTGCATTTATTCCCAGGCTTGAAGGACTAATGATTTGATAAGAAAATGTTAACTCTCTAACTCTCTAACTTAGAATCAGGAAAGCTGGAAACAGCAATGTCTTACTGTCTTTGGTTTAGAATGATTTGGCTATAATTTGACTTGTCGTCTTAATACCAGGTGAACTGCTGTCTGCTCTCTTGAGAAACAGACTGGGAGTGAGCAGAGTGCAAGGGTGAAAAAAAAACACGGGATAATCTAGATCAGCTGACAGAGCCAAATTCGCTCCAGAGATGCCCTGTCCTTCTTGACCCACCTCAGTTGCCCACCTTGTCATTCTTAGATGATCAGAAAAACAGCAAATTGATAGCTCAAACATGTGTGCATGTTTGTATGTGCTGATAATCACTATGTTTGTTTGTGTTCAGTTTGTTTGCTTGTGTGTGAAAACTATAAAAGTCCAGATGCTTCTGTACTGTGCTGGGCCATGAGTTAGCTGAAAAGTCTCTAAACTGAGTGTTGACTACAAAGAGAAATTGGGGAATTAAAGCCAAAAACCAGAAGTGAGATAAGAGCTCTGTGACATAGTGCAGTTTTACTTTTCAATTATTATTTTCTTAGCTAAATTTAATGAAAAATTAGGCTGTTTTGCAAATAGTACAGGTACAGAAGATATCTAAACTAAATTAGGGAATGTTTTCTTGTATTTTCATAGGTCACACATTTTCTTATACTGGCATCTAAAAGTTTAGTGAAAAACAAGGACTTTTTATGTCTGAAAGCATATGTTTGTTTTTTGTTTCTTTATGGAATTGTTAGATTATTTGGTCTGAAAAATAAATGAATTGAAGTAAATATAGTAAAATCAAAAACTGGTTTAAAGAGCAATAATTTAGTTAAATACATAATTTCTAGGATTATGAAATTGGACATAAAACATTTTTATTGGGGCTAGAGCAATAGTAAAGCGGGTAGGGTGTTTGCCTTGCACGTGGCTGACTCAGGTTCAATCCCCAGCATCCCATCTGGTCCCCGGGCACTGCCAGGAGTAATTCCTGAGTGCATAGCCAGGAGTAACGCATGAGCATTGCTGAGTGTGACCCAAAAAACAAAAAAACAAAACAAAACAAATTTTTCTCTATCAATGTTAAGAGACTGGAATTAATTCTAGATATTTAAAAGGCGAATTGATATTGTCTTTCAGGTTTGGTTAGCTTTGTTGGAAGTTTAGTATGAATAAGCCAAATGGCTAGGAACAATTGATCATTAAAATGTTTTATAACTTAAAATTGTAGTTACTTTAAAAAGTATGTTTGTACTCACACTAATTAGCTGTCTCAGAGATTAAACATCATTTATTGGTCCCTCTAGAAGGAGCGCTCAGTCTCATAATATTTATTGTGTGCTTATTAAGGAGTTTAGTTTCCTGATAACAGACTACAGAGAAAAAAGTGGCTGTTTTAAAATCCAGCTGCAAAATGCTGCTTCAGCTTCAGTGGTTTTAAAAATGGAGAATTGGCAAAATATGTGATAAATAACTCTAACCAGATTTTCCAGAATATAGTCTTAATTAGTCAGCCTAGTACAAGAATATGCAGGATATTATTAAGATGTTTCATGAAAATTTGTGTTTTAACCCTGTAATATCTCTGCAGTTCTCTGGAGACCAATGTTTTAAAACAAATATGTTCTGGCTAAATAATAACGTGAAGCAAACTTTCTTGCTGAGTATAGTATGTGTTTAAGATCCGTAAGTTTAAAGTGTTTTGGACATCTATAAAGCTGATGTAATACTTTTATTCATAAATATCTTCAACTTTTCAGAACCTGGAGCTGTTGATGTCCAATTCATAAGTCCCTTGCAGCCTGCTACAGCAGATAGCATGGCTTTAGATATTCCTTGCCCTGAAACGATTACTGTGTGGATGTTTAAAAATCAGCACATTGAGGCTTGAGCAATAACACAGCGGGTAGGGGATTTGCATTGCATGCGGCCCACCCTGGTTTGATTCCCGGCATCTCATTTGGTCCCCTGAGCACTGCCAGGGGTAATTCCTGAATGCAGAGTCAGAAGTGACCCCTGTGCATTGCCAGGTGTGACCCAAAAAGAAAAAAAAATCAGCACATTACTCAATTACTGCATCTCTCCTATAACACAGCAGGACCCCAGATTTGGACTAATGACTCTAGTTATTTGTCTTTCCCTTGAGATTGTGGGTTACCTCAGTTTCCTGATGAAGAAGGCATACCCTTAAATTTTACTCTAGGATACTCCCTTTATGCTATTTGCATAGGTGAACCCTCCTGCCTGAGACTACATCGACAATAATGGCGGTATATGCTTCAGCCTGTCCAGACCCCCTCTTCCTTTCAACATGTTGCCTGTGTTCTGATTCATATGCTCTCTATTGACGTTTCTCATACTAGGCACAAAGATACAGGGCATCCTGATTTTCCTGTTTGTAATGTCATATCCAATGTATGTTGGAAACCTAAACCCCCTCATGAGAAGGAGTGTTGCACCTCCTGAGGAAAACATTTTTCTAATTCATAGCTTAGCATAGTTCATTGGAATCCTCATGGAAGATTTATTACTGGCTGTTCTGATGAAGACCATTTATTCTGTGCCATTTTATTCTGTGTTTGGAACCTTCTGAGTCTACACTTCTAAGGATTATGTCATTAGAGGAGGACAAAAGATTTTGGACTGGCATGATGGGAAACTGGCCCCTCCACAGCTCATCATCATCACTGTCACTATCATCCAGTTGCTCATCGATTTGCTCGAGCGGACACCAGTAACACCTCTATTGTGAGACTTCTTGTTATTGTTTTTGGCATGTGGTATACGCCACAGGTATCTTGCCAGGCTCTGCAATGCAGGCGGGATACACTCAGTAGCTTGCTGTGCTCTCCAAGAGGGATGGAGGAATCGAACCCAGGTTGGCCATGTGCAAGGCAAATGCCCTACCTGCCATGTCTTCTCTTTAGTCCACAACTCAGGGACATTAAAAATAAAACTCTTTTTTTTAATTTTTTATTGAGTCACCATGTGGAAAGTTACAAAGTTTTCAGGTTTAAATCTCAGTTATACAATGCTCGAATACCCATCCCTTCACCAGTGCTCATATTCCACCACCAAGAATCCCAGTATAGCTCCACCCCGCCCCCTCACACCCCAAACCCCCCACACCCCTAGCCCACCCCCTAAGCCCCCCCCTGCCTGTGTAACTAATAAATTTCACTTTACTTTCATTTTGATTGCATACAATATTTCAACAAAACTCACTATTATTGTTTGGAGAGTCTCTCCCCTAAAGTCAGACCTGCTGAAAAGGAAGCATTAGATAATTTGTTTTCCATTGCTGAGGATGAAGAGATATGAGGTTGAGTGACCACACTTAGCGGCCTCTCAGTTAAACTCAGTAAAACTCTTTACCCTGAGCATAAGATTTATGGAAGATGGCTGTGGCTTAAGCATGACTAACATTTGTGTAGGAAATGTCCCTGCTGACAAATATAGTGAAGTTATTCATCACATTCAACATCACTTGTATCACTGTCATCCCGTTGATCTTCAATTTGCTTGAGCGGGCACCAATAACATCTCCATTTGTTCCTGTCGCATGCTAGTGTAGCCCAATGATATCTGCTCGCTCCAGGATCAGAAAGAGCCTCAAGTCATTCATTCAGGGTTTTGAAGAAGAAGTCTGACCATCTCCTTGGTGGGCGGCCATGAGGTCTTTTGATGTCCGTGGGATCCAGTCGGTAACAGCTCTATTCCAGTGGTCATCTCTGAATCGCATTATGTGCCTGGCCCATCTGACTTTTTACACCTTGGCAAATGAGACAGCATCCCGGATTCTTGACTGTCAATGGAAGTCAGAACTCCGGATTCCTTCTCTCACTTGAGTGAAACGTGACACTCCTAGGATTGCTCTTTCAATTCCTCTTTGGGATACCTAAATAACGTTCTTATCCTTTTTCATAGGTCCCAGGTCTCTGAGGTATATATTAGTGCAGGAAGAGTGGTGGAATCAAAAAGATGTGCCCAGAGTCAGAGGTCATTCATCCTCTTAATCACATCTTCGATGCTCTTGAAAGCATTCCATGCTGCTCTCTTCCTCCTATGCAGTTCTGGTGCCAAGTCGTTTGTCATATTGAGTTCTTGACCCAGGTACACATAACTGCTGCATTCAGAGATGTTTGTTCTATTGAGAGCAAATGGAACGTCAGGGACTAGTTCGTTTTTCATAAACATTGTTTTGCTGAGATTCAGCTGCAATTTGACCTTTACACACTCGTGGTCAAAGTCGAAGTCGCCAGCATTTGTGCCACTTGGCTAATGTTTAGCTTTATCAGAAGGCTTTACAAGAAGGGAGACATTCATGACATTGGCAACTATAACCCAATCTGCCTGTTATCCATCATCTACAAGTTGTTCACTCGAGTCATCCTGAATAGAATAGGCAGAACACTAGAGGAAGGACAAGCATGCGAGCAAGCCAGGTTCCGAAAGGATTCAACATGATCGACCATATTCACACAGTGACCAAACTCATTGAAGTTTTGCGAGAGTTCAAGATGCTGCTCTGTCTAACGTTCATTGATTTAAATAAGGTCTTCAATTCTGTTGATACTGAAGCGGTCATTGAAGCCCTAGCCAAACAGGGTATTCAAACTCAGTACATCAAGATCCTCCGTGAGCTATATTACAGATTCACCACCAGGATCTCACCATTCTACAAGGAAGTGATCATTGATGTAAAGAGAGGGGTTCGGCAGGGTGATACCATTTCACCGAAACTCTTCAGTGCCACCCTCGAGAATGTCATGTGATGATTGGAATGGGAAGGAACAGGAGTGAAGATAGACGTTGGCAACTACACCACCTCCACTTCGATGATATCATCATTCTGATAACGCATTCAACATAAGCATTCTTTTTAGATTCAATCTTGTGTAAAATCTCCCTATGCTTTTGCTTGTGGGACCATTTCCTTGGATGTCAAGCTTAAAACTATTAGTTTTAATGATTGTGCCTTGTTCACTTGTATTAAGTGCTTCCTTATTTCTATATGATGTAAAACACCATATTGTACTGCTGAAAGCATGATCTCACTTTTGCATACCTGTAAACCTGAATAGGGAATGACAACATTCCCCCCAGGGAAGGAATTTTAATTAATGTTGCATTTGGGGAGGGTAGACGGAAGGATTGGATTTGCTGGTTCTTATTGGAGCCCTATTCTTTTTTTTATTGAATCACCATGATAAACAGTTGCAAAGCTTTTATGACTGAATTTCAGTCGTACAATGATCGAACACCCATCCTCCACCAGTGTACATTTCCCACCACCAGTGTGTGTGCACAGTATCCCTCCCATCACCCCACCCACCCCACCCCCTGCCTTTATGGGAGGCGCTTTCCTTTTTACTCTTTCTCTCTACTTTGGGGGAGCCCTATTCTTGCTTATTTTAAGGAACCTACACACTGTTTCCATAGAGGCTGAACCAGATGGCATATCCATAATCTGTGGATGAGGGTTCCTTTTTCACCACATCCCTGCCAATACTGTTTTCAGCCTTTTGTTATATGCTATTATCACTCATGTGAGATCATATCTGACTGTTGTTTTTATTTTCATTCCCTTGATATTAAATGACAAAGAGCACTGTTTTTCCCTATGCATACTGGCCATCTATAGGTCTTCTTTGGAGAAGTATCTGCTCATATCCTCTCCTACTTTTTGATAGGATTATTGTGTTGCTGTGGAGCTTTGTGAGTGAATTGTGTATCTTGAATATTAGTCCTTTTTCTGATGTATTGTATGAAAATAATTTCCCCAACTAGTAAGATGACTTTATGTTAGCCTGGATCTCTCTTGCCATGTGATAAAATTTTAATTTGATATAGTCTCAATTACTTACTTTTGGTTTTGCTGTCTTTGCCAATGTAGTCAAATCACTGAAGAGACCTTTGAATTATACAACTGTGGCAATTTTCTCATTTCAGTGAATATTGAAAGAATTGTCACTCTAACATCATTCTCCAGCAGCATTAAAAGTTTTGACATGCTTGAGAACTTTCCTAGACTTCTGTTATTATGTTTTGCTCTGGTTTTGGACCATGCCCAGTTGTGCTCAGGTCATACTCCTGGTTTTATGCTCAAGAATGATTCCTGGTGTGGCTCTAGGGTGTTTTGTTGGCCACATGTAAGGCAAATTTCTTCCCAGATGCTTCTGTCTCTCTAGCACTATAAAGCCTGATTATTATATTTTAATCTTTTTATTTTAGGGGCCAAATCCAGGGGTTCTTATGGATTATTTCTGGATCTGCTCTCAAAGATCATTCCTGGCAGTGCTTGGGTGAACCAAATGTGGTGCCAGGGATTGAGCAGAGGTCAGCCCCATTCAAGACAAGTGCCCTAACCCCTGTACCATCTTCCTGGCTCCATTACTCGGGATTCGATCCTCAACTGCTGGTGCAGCTGAATTATTTCATTTTTTTTTCATTATTCCTGGTTCTTCATGGTGAGTCTAAAGTGTTCTAAACAGCAATCCAATGCTTACATTCGAAGTATCAGGATAATGTGTGTGATTCTACTAGTTTCTGGCAGCCATACATGTCATGTGAGGATTTCTTAAATGCTTGCAAGATAATGCTAGTAACTAGATTTATGTGTGCACCTGGAGGACAACAGAGCATTGGTCACATCTATGCCCTGTAGTTGCTACAGCACCAAGGTCTACTTAACCTTGACTTTGGCCTAGAGTTTACAGTTGCTGGTCTCTGGCAGTTGAGGGGATAATACAGTCTAACTGACTTGTGCAATGATTGGAGATTGTGTTCTATTGTACCCAATCATGGCTTTTCGTCAAGCTGATCTTCACAGCCAGAGAATGATTTTTTTCACCTTCCAGGACCAATTTCATGATGGTTGCTCTTAATAATGGCCTGATGGGTATGGCTCGCCTTCAGGGTGCTTGCTGTTTGTGTGTGTAGTGGGGGGATGGAGGGAAGGAGGTGGCAGCTCCTGATTGCTTTCTCGGGAATGACAGCTCTAAATTGTGGCCTAGGGACAACTGTATCCTGTCTGTGCTTTATACTGCCAGCATTTAGTCTCTCTAACACAATGTGTATGGGAACAAAACAGAACTTTTTTTTTTGGCTTTTTGAGTCACACCCGGCAATGCACAGGGTTTACTCCTGGCTCATGCACTCAGGAATTACTCCTAACAGTGCTCAGGGGACTATATGGGATGCCGGGAATCGAACCCGGGTCGGCTGCGTGCAAGACAAAAGCCCTACCCGCTGTGCTATCACTCCAGCCCCCAAACCGAACATTTTTTTAATTCTTTGTGCTAGATGTTTTAGGTAGGAGACAATCTGACTTAGGTAGGAGATTGTCCAGTGTACTCACTTTACAGGAACTTTCTTTGGTTTTAAGATGGTTGTACTACAAGTCTGTCAATTGTCTGATAGCTGGAACCTGAAGGGTGGGGTCTTTGAGGACAGAGCTCAAGTTATGAGCATTTTGGGGTGGGGCCAAGATCTAAGCTTATAGCAGTGTAAATCTGAATGCTACCCCCAACTGAGACCCTGCTGGGTGGTCCTTACTTCCAGGTCAGCTTCTCTCAGCAATGGCTGGCCAGTGGATGTTGTGGGACTGTGTGCCCTTCATTGAGTTTAAGAAATTCTGAGACTCAGAAACTCTTGAGACCCAGTACAAATTAAATTCTGTAAAAATCCTAGTTGCTTAGCAGGAATCTATCTGGTGGTGGGATGAGACAAGGCCATTTCAGTTCAGGAGACAATTTTGTTAAGGCTGGGTTGGAATGAGGGTTCCCTTCTCATTCCAGGAGCTGCACTCTAAGTGCTGTATTGAGAAGACCCTAGTCCATTTGCTTTATTTTTTGAATCAAGATATTTTCCCCATTACGTCTTCTTTTAGAGTGTTGTGGTCTGCAATGCAGGTATTAAGTGGTAATCATGTTCAGTCTATAGTCTACTTTCTGTACACATCTCCCATCCCGAGTGGGTCCTCCAAGCATCCTTTACTTGGTGCTCCCTACTCTATCTGAATTTCCTTGTCCCCCAGCATGCGAAGCGGGCTTCCAAGCCCTGGAGCAGGTATGCGGGACCCATGGCTGAGATCTCCAAGCCTGCTAGGTTTGGGACAGGGCCTCCTCCACTCAGATTCCCAGTTTTACAATAGCTTGGCAGTAACACCCACAAACTCCCTCCGGCGCCATGTAATCTCATCAACGGCCAGGATGCAGAGACTATAAAACAAAGCTCCCAGAAGAGAGTGATACAGAATCTCCTACTGGGACCCCTTCTTGGGGAGTGGGTTGAATTTCCCTCCCCAGCCCAAGCAGAACCCCAGCAGACGAAAACGTCCAGAACCCACTCCCAGCCATGCTCAAAGCCACTCTCCACATGCTCAGACCAGCCTCACCCATGAAGGCACCGACAGAGGAACCCAGGTATGCAGGACCTGTAGCTGAGATCTCCAAGCCTGCTCCGATCGGGACTGGACCTCCACCATCGAGATCCCCAGTTTCCAGTAGCTTGGCAATCACACCTACAAACTGTCCCAGTGCCATGTAATCTCATCTACGGCCAACATCCAAAAACTATGAAACAAAGCTCCCAGAAGAGAGGAATGCAATTTTTCCTGGAGCTTGTGCCTGCATTTGCAGCCGCATGACCTCTTTATTTTAATTTTATTTAATTTTATTTATTTATTTTTATTTATTTATGTTTTCCCACATGGCAGAGCCTGGCAAGCTACCAGTGACCTACTTGATATGCCAAAAACACTAACAACAACGTGCTCTTCATGTCCCTGGAGTGAGCAGATGCTATTGGGCTACACTAGCATGTGACAGGGACTGTCTGGCGCCCGCACATGCACATTGATTAACAACAGTATGACAGTGATATTCCACAAATGAGTGCAATATTCCTATGTCTGTCCCTTTCTTTCTGACTCATTTCACTTAGCATGATACTTTCCATGTTAATCCACTTATATGCAAAGGTCAGACCTTATCTTTTCTAACAGCTTCATAGTATTCCATTGTGTAGATGTACCAAAGTTTCTTTAACCAGTCATCTGTTCTCGGGCATTTCGGTTTTTTCCAGATTCTGGCTATTGTAAACAGTGCTGCAATGAACATATGAGTGCAGATGTCATTTCTACTATCCTTTTTTGCATTTCCGGGGTATATTCCCAGAAGTGGTATTGCTGGGTCAAATGGGAGCTCAATTTCTAATTTTTTGAGAATCATCCATACTGTTTTCCAAAAGGGCTGAACCAGTTGGCATTCCCACCAGCAGTGAAGGAGAGTTCCTTTCTTCCCACATCCATGCTAGCACCGGTCGCTTTTGTTCTTTCGGATGTGTGTCAGTCTCTGTGGTGTGAGATGATACCTCATTGTTGTTTTGATCTGCATCTCTAGGGGCACATTTTTAATATATACGTTTTTTCACTGTGGTTTACAGTACTGTTGCTGATGAGTTTCAATAACACTTTATCACCTTTCAGCATCACATACTTCCCCCAATTGAATGCTTCCCTCCACCATAGTCATTGCCTTCTCTCTGTCTATTCCCAGTCCCTTTAGGTGGCATGTTTCCTACAGAATATGTTCAGAATTTTAATATAACTATTTAACAAAGGAATCAGCAGAGGAACCCAAATGTGCAGGACCCGGGGCTGAGATCTCCAAGCCTGCTCCGATCGGGACTAGGCCTATTCCGCCCAGACCCCCCATTTTCCAGTAGCTAAGTGGTCACACCCAGAAACTGCTCCCGGTGCCGCCATGTAATCCCATTTACAGCAAACATACGGAGACTATAAGACCAAGCTCCTGGAAGCATGCTTTGCAGCTGCATGACATTTTATAGCCTAGTTCTCCCTCTCAGAGAACCTGGCAAGCTACCGAGAGCTTCCTGCCTGCACAGGAGAGCCTGGCAAGCTCCCCGTGGCGTATTTATATGCCAAATACAGTAAAAATGATGGGTCTCATTCCCTTGACCCTGTAAGAGCCTCTAATGCAGCACCGTTGGGAAGGACGAGTAAAGAGAGGCTATTAAAATCTCAGGGCCAGGATGAATAGAGACATTACTGGGCCTGCTCGAGCAAATTGATGAACAATGGGATGATAGTGAGAGTGAGAGTGATAGTGACAGTGATTTAGCAGTCACTAGACTCACTCACTTCATGATATGGGCTGTCTGTGTTATTGAAGACCTGATTTCATATACTAGAATTCCCACAATCACCTCATGTGTGTTCAGCAATAGTATTGCAGTGAAATAGACCTTTGGCCCTCAAGTTCAGATCCTAGAAAGACAGAGACCGGGCACAGTACCCTCAGTAGCATTTATGGCAACTACATGCACATTAAGCCTACAGAGTATCTATTTCTTGCAATTAAACTAGAAATCTGGAAGTTTGGTGTCACTTGTTTCTTCAATTCAGGAGATGCTGCTTAAATATAAAAGTATGGTTCCAAAACCTCGAAAGAGATTAAGCTGCAGAGCTGCTTCTGGACCACCTGTGCCAAACTGAGCCTCATGGGTGGTATCCCGGAGAAGGACAAGTGAGTGTATCACCTGCCCAAACATCCCCAGCAGCTGAAAACCTCCAAACTCCATAATCATCGCCACGCTCAAGGCCCTACTCCACCTCTACTCAGGATGGGCCTCATCCAGAAATTGAGTGTTGAAAAACTCAGTTATGTGGGTCTTGTGACCGAAATCTCCAGGATGGACTACCTCCTGCCATCTCTCTGTTTTTCCAGGAGCCTGGCAGTCATGCCCACGAACTGCTTCTCATTAGAACCACATAAGCTCACTACCACCCATAATTCAGAGACTCATAAATAAATCCTGAAAGAGATCAACAAGCTGCAGAGATGCTTCTGGATCCCAAAGTCACCATCCAGTTAAAAAAAATTAAGACCAGTTTTATCACCCCATTCAAAACTTTTGAATTCCTGTAGCATTCATGGCCATGTGACATCTCAAACTACACCACTGACATACCAGGAGTAGCATACCACATTGGATGGGATGTAAAGTATAAGGCAACTAATCTCAATTAAGAAAATATTGACACACAAGGCTTAACCCGTAACAACATGTTATTAATATCTTATACAGGGGCTTAATAGTTCCATGGTGAGATACATCAATTTTCATACCCTTTCATTTAAGGAAAACTTTTTGTTATCATTTTTAGCAAATTATTATAACAAGCAATAAAATATAAATTATTTAAGGCCTGCTATTTGGGCAAGCTTGAGTAGTAGTTGGGAAAATGGGAAATAATGGTTGTGGGAAGGTGTAATTGTGGTGTAATTGGTGTTAGAATATTAAATGTAACAAATCATCATGAACAACTTTATAAAAATAAAAAAAAATAGTTTTTAAAGTGAAAAATAATAGTATGGTTGCCACCATCATTGTAAGTATGAGCAGAATTGAAGCAGTGTCAACAGAATCTTCCAGCAGTGGAGTTCAGATATTATTAAATGAAGACCATGTTTTTATGGCCAAGAAAGATGAATACTCAATAAATAGCCCGATCACTTTTCACAAGCAAAAGAAATCAAGAATGAGTGAGCAGTTGGCCATGGAGCAGGAGCAGGAAAGTAAAGAGTTCCAATAAAATACCCCAAGCACTGCTTAGTGTTCCCCCCCAAAAAACCCCCATATATCATGGATATTTTCCCAATTTCCAGATCTGAGACAGTTTTGAGATCCAGAATACAATAACTGAAGGAAAGATGGGGTCCCTGTGAAGAAGTTCCCTATGAGAAACACTGTTCAAAAGGTCATCCAAATTTACACAGCAGCAATACTTCCAAAGATACCTATCACCATTCACACTGGTGACTGGGGAAAGGAGAAATTCCCAAACATTTATAAAACATAGAACTGTTGGAAACAGATTAGTTTATTACCTGGAGTTTTATCACTTCCCTGTTGCATTGGGAGTCTATGAGGAACAGGTATACATGGAATTCTGCATTAGGCCTCATTTCTCCATGCTCCTAATGTATCACTAAAATGGACATGTTTGATAATGTGCATAAATTCCAGATACATTCATGATAATGTAAGAGCTATCAGAATAGGAAATAACAATTGCATTCCCTTTACTGTGATTATAATAGTAAATAAAATGCATTATTGCCTCATTTGTGCAAATATTAATAGTACTCTTAAGACCTAAGGGATTCAGTTGTAGTGATCCCCATCATATCTTCTTTACTTCTCTAGCTCCTACTATTTTTAAGAGATATAAAATCATTTATTGATCACACTTGATAATGGATTATACACAAACTTCATTACCATCCATAATTTTATCTGGTACCATAATTCAATTTGATGTCTTGCATATAATGTGTCATTAATAACAAAATTAATTCTGTTTAGGTGGTCCTTTCAATGGTTAACTCCAGGTCACAATACAGTAATTGTAAGTTCAACCAAGATTTCTACACTACTAGGGTAAGTTTAACAAAATGACTACAGAGTAGACTAACTTGACACAAGTCATTTTTTTAAAAAGACATTTATTCAGAATCATAATCTAATGGAGTCCTACGATAACCAGGAACTGCAATATCAACTGTATCTACATAATTAATTTTTATTTTTTCTGTAACAAATCATTATGGTTTTAGTCATATATCATGCAGCCCTTTATCATATGAAAGATTTTCTTAGACATACAAGGTGAGGTTATTCTGACAGAAAGAATGTATTGATGTATTCAGGATTAGATACAGAGTCATAGATTACAAGGAGGTAGTGTAACCCCTCATAGTGTTGCACCAGCATCTCCCCTCAACTTTTACTTGTAAAAATTTCACTTAGCCAATAGTAACTAGCAATATAAGTTTCAGGTGTTTAACATTGTAAGTTGGTATGTGTTTATTATACATTAAGATCACTACCAAAATGCCTATCCCACACCAATTAGTATGCAACTAACCCCCATTTCTCGGTTTACCCAGCCCTCTGCCTTCTCTCCCTCAGTATCCACAATACAAATGTAGTGGAACATGAACTGTTAGAAGCATTCCTATCACAAGTATTCATATATACTTTTTCAAAGTTGTGCTAGAAGATAAGTCATAGAAATGAATATCTAAACATAAGATAGATTTGAATAATGAAAATAAAGATGTAATATCTGGTGCCACAATATACTCATAGTTCTATAAAGTTCAATAGACTAGTTAATCCAATTTTTCAGATTAAAATTAAACTAAGAAAATAAATTTAAGACCATTATCATAAGATCAAAAGCCTTGACAAATAAAACCCAAACTATTTAGAATACACAGTATGAAATATATTCACAAATGTAAGAAAACCTAAATTTTAGCAAAGTAGAAGCATAACAGGCATAGAAGATCTTCATGAATGTAAAACTAGATACCAAATCAGGGCCAAGAGTTCCCCCAAATGAGAGATGGGATGCAGTAGGGCATTCATTGGGAATCTATAGTGGACTATTGCGGAAGACAAATTGTAAGGAGTACCATTCTAAACTCTCCCCTTACTGTCCACTTAAATGTATTTATAAGGAGTTAGAGATGTTGCAAAGATAGATGCCTAATGTCCTTCCATCGTATGCAGGGATCAAGGTATCTTTGGCCCGTAAATGCCAGTAATAGTCAAGTGATATTCAAGATAAGACCTCTGTCTTATGTTACCAAATCATCCCTGGAAAAATATATGCTACAGAGTAAAATTAAACACACACACAAACATCACTTCCAACACCACCACATCACACTACATACTACATGCTACTAGCAGAATGCCCTAAATCTGATCCAGTGACAACATAAAATATGGACAGGGTGTGGAGCATGGGAAATCTCACTCATTACTAATGAGAATATAAAAGCCTATAGTAGTTTCTTCGTAACAACACAACTAAGTAAACAATTAAGATGTCCTTTAGTAGATGAATGAATATATAAATGACAGTTAATCCCCGTAATGAATATTACTCAGTGCCGAAAGAAATGTGGAAACAAGTGACAAAAAATACAAGGAAGAATCTTAAATGCATATTATCTAGTGAAAAGACCTATGTGAAATGCTGCTTGCTTCAAATTTCTATAATAAGGCAAAAATAATGAGATAATGACAAGATCAGTAGTTAAAAGTAGTTACAAGTTATAGGGCCAGGAATTAAAATACACAAAGCAGGGATTGGAAACAGTTGTGAGGTGTCAAATTTTTTGTGGGAAAGAGAAGGGAGGAAAATGGGAAGAGGGCTTTCAGGCTTCATAGATGCAGAAAATAAGTTGGGAAGAGAAGCCCTGGAGTAGCTCTGGGACATGGGTCCATTGAGGTATTCAGTGGACCATCTGAAGCCTCCTTTCAGAGAGAAGACGGTCATTCAAAGACATAATAAAATAAAAATCATAATAAATTAAATCATAATAAAATAAATATAATAATAAAATAAAACTATACTAAAATATATAGAAGAGACAAAACACAAAATACCATGATTCAGTGTACATCCAAGAGTAGCAATTTTAAATAAGACTATATGCAATCTGAAATATGCACATGGCCATATGTAAATATATATATACAAGTTTATATATATACATATATATTTGCAGTATGTGTGTATGCATGCACAATATCCCTGTGTTATAGACACCGGGAGAGGTGTGGAATGTGTTTCTTACTGTGCAGGACGGTGAAGAAATGAGATACATTGCACTCCATGATGCAACAGCAGCTCACTTCCATACCTAGTCCTTGCCACTGCTCAGACTCTTCAGTAATAACACTCTTAGAACACAACTTGTCCAAATCTGAACTCCCAGATTGACGCCTGGGACTTAGTCCTTTCTGCAAGGGTTGGAGAGTAAGTTGGATATCATGAGGTGCACCTGTCCCACAAGAGACGGGAGACACAGAACCCAACTCCAGGCTAACGAGATACTGTCATTCAAGTTTGTGAATGTATGTATTACGCCCTCCCTTACCTTGCCAGAACCAACACAATCAAAGCCTATTCCGAGAGTTGAAGTCTCCGGCGGGGAGATGGCAGGCACATCCTTTCATATAAAGGAAGGGCAGACAGAACATTTTGTCCATTCTAAATATAATCCAGAGCGAACTAGGTAAGGGGTGTGGGACTGCACACTTCCCTCCCCACCTCTTTGGGTAGAAAAGGCAAGCCTGGGTTTGAGGGATGCAATCTAGGGTGAGCAGCGGGCATAGCCATGCCTGCTCGACTAAAGGCAAAGAACCGAAGGCAACCGGAACTCATTGGCACCCCCCACCATATTATAGGACGGCCCCCATATGTGTTGCACCAACATCCCCACCTTTTACTTCCGCCTGAATAAGAGCTAGACGATTGCCGCCAACCGCCTCCAGAAGAGCTAGTGCTAGTGGGGACTCCCCACAGTTCCTTGGAGTCGGAAGTGAGGTCCCCTAGGTAAGACAAACAAGGACTAAACTTCCAGGGAATTTACGAAGTCAAAGAAAAAACTCAGGATCACTCAGGTTAGAAGACCTTGCCAGAGTCACGGAAAGGGACCTAAGGCAGGACGGAGGGCCCCTGAAACCCAGATCAAAGTCAGTTATGATGGCCCCAGCGCACTATGGCAAGGTCGCTTCCCGAAGTCTGGTCTGAGAAAGGTTCGAAACTCTGGACCGTGGAGATAGGACTCCTATCACGTGAGGAACCCGTAAAAGGATAGATGGATCCTGAACCCCAAAGAAAACTTCCCCCACCTTTCTGTCTGGGGGGATCAAGTTTGGGATAAGTGAGGGATATCCTGACTTCCGCATTCGGGGCTGAATGTCTGAGGATTCCGTACAAGGAGCAGGAACTCGGGTGAACAAAGAGGGGTGCACAAGCCTCACTGCAGTCAAAGGGAGGGGGTGAGAGAGAAAGGACTGAGCCTGACCCCCCAGAAGCCCGCTGATGCTTCGGGACCTAGAGGCAGTGCCAGACCACGTACGTCATGTTTTCTATTTACATCCGGGTTAGTGCAGAAATGCAGTGGGTGTAAAAATTAGGACCCCAGGTCAGCAGAGGGAGGACGCTATTCTCCCAGGAGCCCCAGGAAGGACTCAGAGAGGGAACCGAGAAAACTTCAGGAGCCTAGGTCCTCAGACCAATGGAGAGCCCTTAAAAACATACACAAGCCGGGGCTGGAATATAGCACAGCGGGGAGGGTGTTTGCCTTGCACGCCGCCGACCCAGGTTAGATTACCAGCATCCTTTATGGTCCCCCAGCACTGCCAGAAGTAATTCCTGAATGTAGAGCCAGGAGTAACCCCTGTGCATCACCAGGTGCAACCCAAAAAGCAAAAAAAAAAAAAAGTGGGGGGAGGGGGGAGGTATACTGTGATTCTTGTTGGTGGAATATGTGCACTGGTGAAGGGATGGGTGTTCGAGCATTGTATGACTGCGACTTAAACCTGAAAGCTGGTGATTCAGTAAAAGAATAAATTAATTAAAAAAAAAACATACACAGGCTGTCACAAGTAAGAGGCTCCAGAAAGGGATGAGCACAGGTTGCACCCCAGATCTGTATCTGACGTAGGAGCTGGGCTGAGGTCCACAGAGGCAGGGTCCAGGTCATGCTGGCACACAAATGAGATGCAGGAGGGCAGGGTTATCCCGGACCCCATGATACAGACCTATAAGCAGCAGACAGCAGTTCTCATAAGGAGATGAGTCATGATCTGTGCCTAGAGATTCTTGGGGTGCTATGGGTTCATTTATATCATGAGTCCTGAGGCAGATAGGGAAGCATTCAAAGCCCTTGGTGGAAGCCCATCTGAGGTACAAGAAGGAGACTGAGATATTAAGCCCACAAGAGAGGGACCTGAAGCCATTATGTTGTGTCTTTGAGGCTCCATGCAAGATGAGGTGAAATGTATCCCAACTTCTACCTCTTGAGCCACAGAGCTGTTAGGGTCCTGCTGTGAGGAATGCATGGTTCAGCAGAGGGTGAAGCTTTGGGCCACTGAAGGACTAAAAATCCTCAACCCCAGACATAGGTTCCCAGGGAAACCCATGACTGCCTCCTAGGTCAAAGTGTAGTGGTGACCTTGACCTATAGAATTCTCCCTCTTGTGAGTAGAGAGGCAAGAGAATATTCCCTGCTCAGAATAAGTATAGCCGCCTTAAGGATAAAGGAGGGGACCCCAGTGCACACAGAGTGGGTCTGCATTGCTGTTACCTGGGGGTGACTGGAATGGCTCAGCATAGCTCTGCGTCCCTCACAAAGGAGAGGTTCTTGGTGTGGGGCAGAAGATTTGGGTTTTTAGACCGGGAGCGATAGCTTATACTATAAACCCCAAGTGAGGCATGAGAGGACCCCAATGCCCAGAGATACAAAATGGGACCCTTGGAATATGATCTACCCCTGATGTCAGGCCTGGGAGCCCTGGGCTGGGCTGTGAGCCTGAATCCTTGTGAATTCCATAGCCCTGGTCTCAGGAGCTCAGGACCTTGGTCTTAGTGTCTGAACCCAGGTCTTTAGGGGGGACTCTGGCTGTAGCAGGACTGCGGCAGAGTCTCAGCACTGTCCACTGTTCAGGACCCTGGGATGCCCTAAGGTAGTGTGGTCACATGTGGATTCCTGATCTCCTTCTGTAGCATCTGTTATGTGGGATCCTGTTAGGTGTTTTACAATAGGATAGTTGAAGGGTGGCCACCAGGTCCTGGCAATGACAAATAGTCCAGCGAGCATAAGGTACTTTCCACCACAGAAGTAAGGAATTCCCAGAGACTTTCCCATCCCTTCTGCTGGCATTGGGTCTCATAAAAGTGCTTACTGCCTGTACCCTGAGGGTTTCTCTTCTTTCCTAGCACAGCAGCTCTGGGAACTGCATGGTGACAGCTACTCTAGCCCCATATCAGGTGACAGTATAGAAGGCCCAGTACAAAGCAGAAGGTCAAGGTGAGGGGGGGTCATCCTGAATGCACAGCCAGGAGTCTTCCACCAGAGGACAGAGGGACCCCCACAGCACCAATGATATCCAACAGGTCTCTGACACTGAAGCCTTGGGCTATGGTGGCTATTAATTTGTCAATCATCTTACTTCCTCCTCTAGGTTTTTGGAGACATCTGTCCAGGAGAATAGAGAGAGTGAGAGTAAGAGGAATGCTTTAGAGGATTCAGGTCAGTCATCTTGATCATCACCACCAAGGGTGTGCCTAGCTCTGCAAAGTTTTCTTATACTCCCTCTCTCCCCAGGCCTGTGGGTCTCATCAGCACACTCCCGTTTCCTGCCTGAAGCTTTTTTCATGCTCTTCAGTCATAACAGCTTCAACATGTTTGATGAAGACCAACACAACCTATTAGAGATTCCCCCACAATTAGAGCTGATGTTATGGGGTGAGGAGGGTAAGATGATGGTCTCCTTTTCCTCTTCCTCCTCCTGGTCTTCCTCTTCCTCCTCCTCCTCCACCTCTTTCTTCATCTCTTCCTCCCTTTACCTCCTCCTCCTCTTTCGCCTCCTCCTCCTCCTCCTCTATCATCTATTCCTCCAAAAACCCCACCCCACCCTCTACTACCTCTTCCTCCAGATCCTCTTCCCCTTTTATTCTCTCCTCAGACACCGCTGGAGGTGAGGATAGTCCTGTGATTCCCAGTGCTCCCCCAAACTCTCCTACTTCCGTTACCTCTTCTGAGAGCAGTGCTGAAATTCCAGAGAAGCTTTCTGAGGAGAGCTGCAGCATCAAAGCTGAGGGTGGACAGGAGGTAGCAGGAATAGAGTCTTCCCTCCAAGATGCAGCATTTCAGAAGATGATCGACCTAGTGGCATTCCTCAACCTCAAGTACCACACTAGCAAGACAACCACCAAGGAAGAAATTCTGCGTACCATCTTTAGTAACGACCAACACCTCTTCCCTATAGTCTTCACCCAGGCTTGTGAATACATGCTGCTGGTGTTTGGCATTGAGGTGCAGGAAGTAGATCCCCAAATCCTCTCTTACATCCTTGTCCCTGCTCTTGGCCTCACCTATGATGGGATGGTGGATGCTGAGCAGAGCGTACCCAAGACCGGCCTGCTGGTCATGGTCCTGGGGATCATTATTCGGGATGGTAACCACTCCTTAGAGAATGATATGTGGAATGCATTAAGTAGGCTTGGGGTGTATCCTGATATGGAACACTTCATCTATGGGAATCCCAGGGATCTCCTTACCAATGTGTGGGTGCAGGAGCAGTACCTGGAATACAGGGAGATACCCGGCAGTGACCCTGCCTGCTATGAGTTCCTATGGGGTCCCAGGGCCCATGCTGAAACCAGCAGAAAGAAAGTCATTGAGTTATGGCTCAAAATCCATACCAGGGATCCAAGATCCTTTGGCTTACTGATGGCAGAGGTTCAGAGCCAAGAAGAGGAGGATCCAGGAGATGAGATTGCAGAACAATTCTCAGAGTAGTCTGGGTTCTATGTGGAAGAGGCCAGAGTGAGTTGGGAAACTATGGAGAGCATCCTAGATGATGCTCTCACTCTTTGTGGTGAATTGTAAATTAACCTTGGTTTCCCATTTGGGAAACTTAAAATATTCATTTTGTGAATAACCTTGACAACACAGTATTTGTACTTACCATGGATGGAAGAAGTTTGATGTTTGCTTAAATTAACTGGCCAAATCTTATCTTGTTTTGTAACCTGAAACTGGATGACATTGCAATAGGAATTTTCTTGAAAGTGTGAATGAACTTAGCAACAAAATGGATGGAGTCAGAAATTGAGAAATAAAAGTAACATATTCTCTTAATATCTTGTTTCATTTCTTATATATTTCTAATAAACACACATATATACAAACATATTTCTATATATGCATACTTGGATATAACTATATTATTCAAGCAATGGGGGGTATCTCAGTGAATGAGGTTCCTACTCACTGATTCATTTTATATACACAAGACTCTGTGCTTAAAAGGTACCACCAAGTATGGGGTGCTTGGAGGGCCCGCTTGGGATGGAAGTTGTGTGCTGAAAGTAGACTACAGACCTAATGATGGTCATTTAATACCTCTATTGCAAACCACAACACCCATAACGAGAGAGAGCAAAAGAGAATGCCCTGCCAATAGAGGCGGGGCGGGGTGGAGGGGGTGAAATGGGGGTGGTGAGAGGGATACCGGGATCATTGGTGGTGGAGAATAGGCACTGGTGAAGGGATGGGTACTCGATCATTGTGTGATTGAAACGTAAGCACAAAAGTTTGTAGGTCTGTAACTGTACCCCACGGTGATTCATTTAAAATATATATCACTGTATCATTAAAAATATATATATCACTGTATAACTGTCATTGTTCATCAATTTGCTCGAGTAGGAGCCAGTAACATCTTCATTTGTCCCTGTTGCATGCTAGTGTATCCTAATGGCGTCTGCTCGCTACAGGAACACGAAGAGCATGTTGTTGTTATTGTTTTTGGCATATCAAATACATCATGGGTAGCTTGCCAGGCTCTGCCGTGTGAAAAACAAAAAAAAAGAAAAATAGTTCACGCAGCTGCAAATGGGGCCACGCACTCCACGAAAAATTGTGTCACTTTCTTCTGGGAGCTTTGTTTTATAGTCTCTGGATCTTGGCCATTGATGAGATTACATGGCGCCGGGGGGGGGGGGGAGTTTGTGGGTGTGACTGCCAAGCTATTGGAAAACTGGGGATCTGGTTGGAGGAGCCCAGTCCTGATTCGAGCAGGCTATGAGATCTCAGCCACAGGTCCTGAATATCTGGGATTCTCTGTCAGTTTCTTCATGGGTGAGGCTCATCTGAGCATGTGGAGAGTAGCCTTGAGCATGGTTGCAGCTGGGTTCTGGAGGTTTTCAGCTGCCGGGGCTCTGCTTGGGGCAGGGAGCTAAACTGAACCCACCCCCCTCCAAGAGGGGCTCAGCGAAGACAGCCTGGTGTAGGGGCAGGAGATTCTGCATCTGTCTCTTCCGGGAGATTTGTTTTAGAGTCTATGGATATTGGCTGTTAATGAGATTACATGGCGCTGGGGATAATTTATGGGTGTGACTGCCAAGCTACTGGATAATTGGGCATCTGGGTGGAGGAGGCCCAGTCCCAATCTGAGCAGGCTTGGAGATCTCATCCACAGGTCCTGCATACCTGGGTTCTTCTAAACATATAGATATAGATATAGATATAGATATAGATATAGATATAGATATAGATATAGATATAGATATAGATATAGATATAGATATAGATATAGATAGATGTAAATTTTTAAAAGGACTCTGTTCTTACGAAGGTTCTTTGTTATTAATAAGGATACGAGGATGGGTAGAATGCACCCCCAATTCATAGAGCAATAGAGTAATTTAAGGGAGATGGAGAGATGTCCTCTAAGATCCACAAAACAAGTGAAAGAAGGGAGAGCCAATGGGTTCCAGGAGAGAAAGCACCCACATTAGAGCAATTTGAAGATTGGGAAACTGTAGGATTTTTAGTGGGAGGTAGTTGTCACTGAGCTGTGTGGTGTCAGGAAATTGTCACGAGCAGGGATCTCTTAGGTAAGAGAAAGGTCTGGTATAGGCAGATTCTATGAGCATTCTGTGGGATCATGGTGAAACAGGAGAGAAAGCTCCTAAGGCAGATCTGAAAGTTTGTGGGCTCTCTCATGGCGAGGAACAGATTGTTGTCCCCACTTTGAGCCAGAAGGTATTCATGTGCAGGGTCTTGCTTCTTGAAGTGAAAACCACTGGGCAGGCGTGTACTCTCTGCTCAGCAGAGCCAAAAGGACTCCAGAGAAATGGTAATGAACTCAGTGACCAAGAATTTCCCTTGCCAATCGTATGTAGCTTCTAGTTTTCCCTGAGGATGAAATGAATAAAAAAGTCGCTCACTTGTCAGAAGTACCAAGGAGTACAGGAGATAATCCCAAATTCACAGAGCTCCCACCAGGAGCACCCACCGGGAAACCCCTCCACAGGTAATGAGTAATAAAGCCTGTAGGGAGGAATAAGCAAATATTTCCTTATTTTCAGTTTCAGTTTCCTATGTAATGGTGAATTCTCTGAGATGTCATAAAAACAAACAAAAAGGCCCACAGAGAATTGTGGTAGGTTCGAGGTCAAATAATTTCTTGGACTATCTAACAGCCATTAAAATTCTCTAATAAAGAAGGACTTTGCTGCTGGGTGTTTAATATATTACCTACATTATGCAGTACCAAAGTCTTTCAAACTCATTTTATATATAGCAATTGAGGCTCAGAGGCAAATAAGTTATCAGAGAGCTCAGACAGAACCAAATTGCTGTGAATTCATCTTCAGTACCTAGGTTCCCACTATGGCTATATCAGGATCCTTTCTGTGTCTTCATTATTCTTTCCCCACCCCCCATTTCATTATATTTCCCCATGGATGAAAGTGAGACTGTTTACAAATTACTAAAAATAGAACTAAGGAAGGTGACAGGGAAATCAAACTGATTTCAGCTGCACCTGTGAGTACCTGAGGTCGTCCTGCCTGAGTACCAGAGCTTCTTGACAGCTGATTTCCCTGTGTGGGCATTTAGATAGAGTTCAAGAACTTTCCCAAAGTCTGTCACCCTTCGCCCAGTGTTGCCTCTTGTCCATTTCTAAAACATGGCCATATAACAATCTGGTCACTGCTACTCCCCCGAGGATGGAGGGAGTAATAAAAATCCAACACAAAGTGTCCTTTAACTGCGTTGTCTCTCTGGTGTCACATCACTCACCCTGGACTCACTAGTATAAAAGCAGTTGACCAACGACTTTAATCTGGGCAGTGAGGATATCTCGTCATCTGTGAAAACACAACATCTAATCATTTTATATACCCCTTCATGTCCCTAGAACATAGGTCAGGGAACACCCTGCCCTTTGTGGAGGTTTGTGAAAGGGCACATATCTGACCCTGGCCACTGAGAATTTATCAGCCCTGCCCTTAATTTTCCCAGAGAGTGGAACATTTGTGGCCTGGTGGACCTGCTGCTGCTCTGACAAAAAAAGATGAAAGTCACCATTCTTCCACACTTTCCTGTCTGTATGTCCCCACTGAATGCCCTGATTTCCCTGTGCCTACCTGATCCTGTCTACATCTTAAACACTCATAGAGGTGTGGACAATAGCAGACACTCAGGAGGATTTACCAGCATTGAGAAGAAGGAGAGAAGTCAATGTCCTGATCTTAGAGGTAATTTCATGGGGCCAGAGAGACGGTACGGTGGCTAGGGCATTTGTTATGTATGAAGCTGACCTGGGTTTGGTCTTTGGCATCCCATATGGTATCCTGAACACCACCAGGAGTAATTCCTCTAAGCACAGAGCCAGGAGTAATCCCTAAGCATTCCCAAATATGGCCCAAAAGCAAAAAATAATTTAGAGGTGATTTCTATGAGAGGTACAGAAAAGTATGTGAAGAGAAAAGCAGTCTGTCCTGAAATTTAGAGAACAGTATCCAAATTAGCAGTGAAACTGTTAGAGGGCACTTGAAGAAAACATTGGGGCCCTCTTACCCAATATTTTCTGGCAGGAGAAGCTCCTTCCAGAAATGAATTGGACTTTGTCATAACTAATGAAATCCTCTGCTCATTGTGATATATCTTTCAGGCAGTAAGTTAATTGGGGACATCAAGTCTCATCCACATCTTGTCCCCTCACTTTCTGAACAATGTGGCCAGAATTGCTTGTCCATGTGTGCTCAGGGAGGGTTTTATGATAAACTGTTATCCCTGGATTAGGAGAAGAGCAACTATGGCTACAGGAATTTCTACAGAAGATTGTATAGAAGCTCATAGATTAACAATTCTTACCCAGTATATGTTTTCTGATCCCTGGGATAGGAGGGCTGGTGTGAATTTCACTCAATGATGAATTATTCCTTTTCCTGACACGTTCTATGCTTTATGGCATAGTCTCCAACTATAAAAACTCTATCATCTTGGACTGAATGGTGTGAGTCAGAGACGTCTTTTGGGCATGAATACCTCACCAGGTAATGGGAGTTGTTTCTTGGGGAAGCAAGAAAACATAAGAGGATCTCCCCTCATACCTCCCAGCCCTAACACAAGTGGTATGGAGGGATCTCTCAATAATACACTGAACATCAAGTAAAATGGCCAGGTCTATGCCCACCTAGGGTTCTCAGGTCCTTGGAGCTTTGTTGCCACCTTCCAAATTCTTCCCACCACAGACTGGAGTAGCCAAGTGGACCTTCACAGGATTATTTTAAAGGCATTCTTGCTTATTTGGCCATTATAAACTTTAGAATTGCCCTAAACTTACCCATTGCCCATCCGGAATCTCTTTTTGCCTGTATTATTTCCAGTTTCTTTTTACATTTTTTTTTTGCTTTTTGGGTCACACCCAGCAATGCTCAGGGGTTACTCCTGGCTTTGCACTCAGGAATTACTCCTGGCGGTGCTTGGGGGACCATATGGGATGCCGGGGATCGAACCCGGGTCGGCCGCGTGCAAGGCAAACGCCCTACCCGCTGTGCTATCGCTCCGGCCCCCTACATTTCTTTTTTTTCCTTTTTTTGTTGCTTTTTGGGTCACACTCGGCGATGCACAGGGGTTACTCTGGCTTTGCACTCAGCAATTACTCCTGGTGGTGCTTGGGCAATGGAATGCTGGAAATCGAACCTGGGTCGGCTGCATGCAAGGCAAACGCCCTACCTGCTGTGCTATCGCTCCAGCCCCTCTTTTTACATTTCTTCCAGAATTTCTGATGAGGAATTTTGTGCCTAGGGTGAACTCCACTAGGTTTTGAAAACACACCCCCACTTGGTCTACACTGAGGTCAAGATGGGAGGAGTGTGCTGGTACTTGGGTTAGAGAAAACAATCCATTTAGAAGGTCATATGATCCCAGGGCATCTCGAGACTAGGCCTCAGTTTTCTGCCTATGTCCCAAATATATGGAGTTTCTTTGCTGACACACTATTTTGCATTACCATACTGTGTGTGAGAGAGTGTGCACATACATGCATGTGCATGCATGCACACAAAGTATCTCAGTAAAGTCTAGGCTGAATCTTGCTGTGAAATGGAGAATTTTGCTTGGAGCTCAGAACTAAAGATTGGAGGACCTGTGTATAAGAAGAAGTCTTCAAAAACTCCCAAGAGAATATATGCCTATACAATTTTCTCCTGAAAGAGCCACCCAGCTAAACTTGGTGGCTTACTTCTGCCCCCCTGTGAGTGGCATGGCTTCTTCCTGGAAGCCCCTTTCCTCTTTCTCAGGATGAAACTTTGAGGTAGAGGGATCCAGAAATTAACTGAGGACCTCCCTCATGTGAGACATGTGCTGTACCACTGAGCCACATCCCTGGCCCCTGAATTCCAATTCAGTTTAGTTCCAACATCCTGGAAGATGGCTACATACTTCACTGAGTTTTGATGACTCATGTCTATGTGCCCTACAGTGCCTGGCACTGAGGAGATGCCTCTTAAGACATGCGTAGAATAAAGGTGATGGGTTCATTGAAGATGACAGGCCAGCCTAACCACACAGATACATTAGAAGGCTTGGGAAACCTGAGGGCTGATGTGAACTCTAATGTAGAAATGATAAGTGAAAAATGTAAGCAATGAGTGGAGAGTCAGGACACAGACAAGAGAAGAGGAGACTCGCAGGCAACTGGCTGTGATCTCTGGCAGACACCTATCTTCCTGTCTGCTCCATAGGACCTCACCACATAACCTTGACCTGGACTTTGCAAAAAACTCCTTATCCACCTGAAAACCCCTCAGTAGGGGGCCATGTAAGGACACCCTGGAGGCTCTGGAGGACTGTTCCAGCTGGAGACCATCCCTGCTCCTTTCAGTGGGAATCTTGATCCAGGAGGAGTACTTTCAGGCTCACCCTAAGTGACAAGTGGGCCAGAGCTACTTGGTACTACCCTCCTTCTTGTGTTTCAGCAGCATCACCTTGCTAGTTTAGAGGATAATCGTCCTGGGAATGGTGGTTCCTTTTGAACTTTGGAAAAAGACAAAGGGCAAAGGTAATAGATTACCTCTTTTGTTCCTGCCAGAATTCCCCAGCCTCCAACCTAGATCTCTCAAGACCCTTTCCCCAACCCAGCCGGGATTCCACTGCATTCTTGTCCAGGCCCCAGCCTCTCTCAGGGAGATAGCAGGAATAGAGTGATTTCAGGTCTACTCGGGTGACCCTAGAGTTTCCAGAAACACAGGGCGCTTTTAGGAAGGCAGATGGCATTTTATAAGAGCACAATGCTCCAGGGACCCCAGTGGGTGGTATGCAGGGCACGAACTTTCAGAAATTTAGGGTGAAAGATTTCAGATGGAAGTCATGCTTTTCTTTTAAAAATTGTTTTTATAGAATCACTGTGAGATAGATCGTTACAAAGCTGCTCATGATTGGGTTTCAGTAATACAGTGTCTGATACCCATCCCTCCATCAGTGTAAATTTCCTAGCACCCATATTCCCAGTTCCCTCCGCCCAACTCCCCTTCTCCTCATCCTGCCTCAATGGTAGGAAGTTTTCTTCTCTGTCCCTCTCTCTCTCCCTCCCTCTCTCTCCTTTTGGGCATTGTGGTTTCTAATACAGATACAGAAAGGTTATCAGGTATATATTTTACCTATTTTCAACACTCAGTCTTGTCCAGTGTGATCATTTCCAGCTACTATTGTCATACTGATCCCTTCTCTATCTTCCCTCTGTCCCTCACATACTTGTGGTAGATTTCAACCATTGATGAGTACTCTTGGTCCCTGTTTCTAAGTTGGTGCCTTTCCTGCCTTCATATGAAGAACGTGGGAGCCTCTAGTGATAGCCCCCAAAACTAGAAGAAATGGTGGGGACTTAATCTATCAATGACTTAAAGTCTTTCTTCATTGTCTGGGTAACTTATAGATCATTCATGGTCCTTCATGGTTATGGTCCTTCATGACTATGGTCATTCTTGATCATTCATGGTCATTCACAGATGAGTAAATTTTGGGGTCTTGACACTAAATGAGGGGGTTGAGATGACAGCATGTGGGCAGCAGGTCTGTTGCACTTGCTGGTGAGAGAACAAGAGGTACATCTGGAGAAACTGATTTTGGGCTGGCTGGGACAGCAGTGAAGTTGAGACTGTCTAGGTCTATCTCCAAGATTGGGAATGGAGGCCTTTGGAATACCCAATTTTTCCCAAGTTCCCTCATGAACAAATTTGTGTTCCTTGGGAGCTAGTTGCCTTATCAGAGCAATTGAACCCATTGATGATTGGTTCATACACTCTGTCATACTCCCCTACTAGGCAGCTTCCAAAGATTGGTACTTTCTTAGAGGACTATGGGTATGTAGGGCTGAGTTGAGCTCTGGGACTCTCTGGGATCTCCCCAGATACCTTTGGCCATTCCTTTTCAAGGCACAATGTTTCCCAAAGTGGGCAATACCTCCCCTGGGGGACAGGCACTGGACTTTTGGGAGGGTGGCAATAGCACCTCTGCTGCAATTGTGAGGCACTGCTTTCTGTTTGTTTAAAAATGCTAGATTGTTAGGGGGCTCTGAGTGATACTCTTTCTAAAACAGGACGGTAGGTCAAGTAAGTTTAGGAATCTTTGCATTGGTCCCTGAGCCCTCTGCCTGCTGTCTGTCTAGGAAGCTCTTGAAAGGGCAACAGTTCTGTGAGTCAAGCGTCTTAACTGACAATCTAACTCTTAATGGCTGTTTGGAATGAAGCCACCTATAATTAAGATGGTGTCGACTTGTCTGGTCACTGGTCACTGGAAGTATCTCTCTTTTGTTTTTGTTTTTGCAGTACTTAGCCAGACCACAAGTAGTACGTTTGCTGCTACACCCTTCCTAGCTGGATAGTTCCGAGTAGGCAGCCTCATCTTTCTTTACCTATCTCTTCTGTATGTTAACACCAGCTGGCACCTACTCAGACAATGGACTCTATTCGGAGGTCACACAGGAGGCTTGAACCGAAATGTCTGGGACAGGGTCCTAGTGCTTCACCAGCTAACAAACTTGCTTAGGTTACTCATCCTTAAAACCAGCTCCTGTAATAATAGCCATTTTCAAGTTGGCTTGGGAAGAATAATTACCACTTGTGAAATGTTTTCAGGTTCTCAGAAGAAAGGTGATACATCCTGGCAGAGTATGACTGTCATATTGTGAGATTCTCATGCTGCCTCGGGGCTAACCTCTATAAAATTGCTGTTCATGAAACTCCACTATTGTAACTAAGCACAGCTATTACCCATAATGACATTAGACTAATGTCTAAGGAATTGCTGTGCTCATGGTAAATTCTTAAATCAGCTGGAAGCGAAGGTGGACCAGGTCATCTGCTGTGAGCCTGGCCTTTCCGCCAACTCTAAAATCAAATTGACTCCTTGGGAAGGTGGGCTCCTGGAAAAGCACCAGGTAGCAACAACGCGTCCTTAGGACACCTAAGGAGAACCAGGCAGCACGATTCCCATGCACTCTCACTGAATCTTCCTGAGATTAGGAAAGATGTGTGCTAATTTCCATTCCACAGAGGGGAAAAGCAGTGGTAGAAAGATGTTAACTTGCCCAGGGAAGTAGAAGCTGGCAGTCAAGAGTACAATTGCCCAGAGTGGAGGAAGACATCAGGTGTGAGCTGGTCATCAGGCTGTCGCTCCCTCCACTCATTCCTCTCACCCCGAGGAAACAACGTTCAGTTGGCAAGAGAGAAAGGCAAGGCAGGAGAGGAAGAATTTGGGAGGGCGGACGACTATTGTGCAGGGGGCCCTGACTTTGGGACAGTTTGGGTGGGCCGGCCCTGGTCTTTGGAAAGGAAGTGGAGACAGAGACTTGGAAGGCACGGGCAGATGCTCAGGCCACGCCCGGGATGCGGGAGCGCAAGTGGCACCCGTCCACTGCCGCATCCCCGCCGAGCTCCGGCCTGGGGTGGGGGGTGTCTCGGCAGTTTTGCCATCAGAGCGCGGCAGCCAGAGCGACAGGTGTCTGCCGACCCCGCCCCTTGGCCCCGCACCGGCTCGGATCCCCGCGGGCCGCGCGACCCTCCCCCTTCCCCTCCCCCTCCGCCCGCGGCGGCCCCCCGCTGCGGCTTCGCGGGCACTCGGGGCGGCCCGGCGCGGGCGGGCGCGGGGCGCATGCGCAGGTGCCCTACGGAAGCCCGGGAGGCGGGGCGGGCGGCGCGCGCACGCGGGGCCGCGGAGACAGACGCGGGGCCGCGACGGGCGCGGGCACCATGACCCCGCGCTAAGGCTCAGGCGGCCTCGGGGGGGGGGGCGGGCGCGGGGGACGCCGCCGCCGCTGGGAAGTTCTCCGCCATGAACCTGAGGGGCCTCTTTCAGGATTTCAACCCGAGGTGAGGCGCCCGCGGCGGGGACGCGCGCGGGACCCTCCCCGCGGCCCCCGGTCCCTGCCCGAGCCTCCGCGCCGCGCCCGCGGCCACCGGCACCCGCGCCCCGCGCCGCGCCCCCCGCGCCCCGCTTCCGGGCCGGCGCGCCCCGTGGCCTCTTCACCCATGAGCGCCACCGGCCACGGTCCCGCTGCCGGGGCCGCCGCGGGTGCCCCCGGGCCCCTGCCCGCCCGCGGCCGCTGCCCCCCGGCGGCCCTCCGGCGTGCGCCCGCTCTCCCGCCCCGTCTGCCGCTGCGTGGTCCTGGCAGCCGGGATTCCGCTCCATCCCCCGAGCCCGGGGCCGGCAGCGCCTTACATAATTGCCTCCCGGGGTGAACCTGACCGCTTGCCCGCTGCCCGCCCCCCTCCCCGTGTGCGGGCGAAGTTTCTGTGCGGGAAGTCGCGCCTCGCGTTCATTTCCCAGACGCCGAGTGGCTACTGGACGTTGGAATATGTTGGACCTTGGACAGTGCGGCGAGACCCGGGTCCCCGTTCCAACCCCCAGGCTCTGAGTTCCCTGAAACAGAGACCGTCTCTTGCTCCCCTGACTCCCCCCCCCCTGCCCCGTCTGTCACTTGGGACAGCCCAGGGAACAGTTGGGTATCCAGGGAATTCTCTGCCCACCTGCAACTCAAGGAGTTGGTCTGAGCCCTTTTGGGCAATGTATTATGATGTCAGAACGCCCGTGCCCTTCTTTGAGGGTGGGAAAGTGCTTCCACTAAACCTTTTGTTAAATGACTCTAGGTATTCTGGATACTGAGAAGTCCTAGATTGGGACTGGAGAGGGGGAACGTAAATAAAGGCTTTTCAGTACTGGGCGGTGGGAGTCTATTGGAGACCAGTCAGGGCTGCTTGTGAGAAGTTTAAGGAATTCTTCAGGGGCTGAGGGGAGTACCCATATGGGAATTGGTGCTTAGATATCTCGGAGATCTGTCAAGTTTATATTCTAGAGTGCCATTCCCCCCTCACTGGACTCACTGTTCATGGGCTTGGTCTGGCAGCGTTCAGTATTGGATTCTTGGTTGAGATGAGGTAAAGGAGAACTTTACAGGACCTTTATCTGCTGCCTGAGGATAGGATGAATCTGCTGGGTGCCTGCATTGTTTGGCGAGAGTGATAAGAAAGTGATGTAAAAGCTGACTTGTTTTGTGTCTTTGGGCCACTTATCTGTTTTATCTGTAGAATCACTTGCAGGATAGTAAGGCACATTGATGTCTGTTTGCTCCTTGTTTTACAAATGTAAAGTTGCTAGGTGACAGATAATTCAGAAGCCACTAGCAGTTGCCTCAAGCAGTCTTAACAGGGTGCAAAATAGTGCTGCCCATGCTTAACTTTTTCTCCTGTTTAGAATCAGCTCCCCTCAAGTAATCAGGAGGTAAAAGTGCCGATGAAATATTAGATCATCACTGTATCATTGTCATCCCTTTGCTCATCGATTTGCTCCAGCAGGCACCAGTAACATCTCCATTGTGAGACTTTATTAGATAGCTAACCAGATTTATACCAGTCTCCAACATGAATCTATCAACACCTTAATTTTACCAGGATTAAATGCTTCTGTGCCACAAAAGTTGAAAGCTCTGTTATAGGGCACAGTCGTTCTGTCTTGTCATTGAGTCTGTGGGAGTGAGCACTGCGGCCTCAGTACTGACTTCTAAGACAGTGGCCAGACTTGGTAAGTTCAGAGTTTTACCCAGTGGGGTTGCCTGTGTCATGGGGACACTGAGTTTTTGACATCATTCTGTATTCTTGTTCCTGTGTTGAGGGTCACGTCCCACATAGTTGGAGAGAAAACAAAGGGGGATAGAGAGGATAGCTTCTTGCATCGTGTCATCAGAACTTTCTATGTCACCTCACTCCCTGCCACATCAATATTGGCCTCCCGTTCCAGGACCTTGGCACTTTTCTTTTGCCGGGTCTTTTTCCTCTCCTCTTGACCCAATTAATTCTAATTTCTCCTGGAGTGCCCATCTTGTTATTTGCTGCAGCTCCACTTGACACTTGAACATTCGCTGTCCAACACTGTTCTCCTTCCTCAGCACTTCTTTGTACCCTTCTGCTTATATACTGATTTGGCTAATGCTTATTTCCCTTTTAACTAAACTTGTCAGCTCTATGGCACCAGGGCCATGACTGTTCTACATTATTGTATCCTGTGAACCTGGAATAACACCAGGGATTACGATAGCCTCTCGGTGAAATGAATGAACAAAGGTGCCTATAGGAAACATTTAGATTACTATTTCTTGACCTTTTGCCAACCGTGTCCCCCTTCCATGATTTTTTTCCATGCCCCTACCCCATTGTAGCAGTTAGTTCCATAGTCTTATGCCATGACCTTTCACTTACGTATTTTTTACCTTGTGGCCCCCCTTTGAATATCCTAGGCATATGACACCCAGTTGAGAAAGGCTGCTCTGTAGCTTAAGCTTTCCACTCAGTGTTTTCTTTCCTGGTAGTGTGCTCCCTGGCTGTGTTTACACTCATCTTCCTCCTTCGGAATGCATTCATTGCTTTGAAGAGATGGGAAAGAGCATGGTGCTCAGGATGTGGCTGCCTTTATTTTATGGATTAAGGTAATGTCACAGAAACAGTCACTTGCATGATTTATGACTTCCAAGGTATGGGCTCTGTTGCCAGATGGCCTTCCGAATCTTTCAATCCTGGTGAGTCTGAACCTGCTGCTGTATTGCCAAGGCTCTGGAAAACTGCTGTGACAGAGGATGAATCACAGGTTTCAACACTTTGATACACAGGGCTGACAGCCGACCCTCTGCCTATTTCCATCTGGCACAGAATTAGTTGATCATGAACTTCCTAGTTACTCAATTTAAGATGTGCTGAAACAGACACTGGATCCACCATGTCCTTCCCTGAATACCAGAAACTTCCTAACATCTAGGGAGCCCTGTTTATTGACTAGGCAAACTATTAGAACCAGACATAATTGACAAACCTCTGAGTAGCTCCTAAGGTAAGGATCTGGGAGTGAGTAGCCTTGACCTAGCACTCCACCCACACTGTGGAGTCTTGGGATTTTCTGTGACTTTAGTAGAGTTGCTGGCCCAGAGTAGCAGGCTCTTCTGCTCTAGTGGCCAGGTAATGCTATGAAAACTACCCAGGCTTCCTGAGTCAACGTCCTCTGCCAGTGTGCTGAACTGGACAGAGTCTTAGTAATGCCGCTGGGAGGCCAGGTAGAGGGGGTTCCATCTGTGGGCCTGGTATCCCATGGAGATAGGACATATTTAGAAACGTCCTCATGTTGCAAATTCTAAAGTTGTTTTGGAGTCTATATAAGTCACCTTGTCTCTTACTTTAAGTCAGGGATGGGGGGGGGGTGGGAAATGAATGAGATTTCTGGCAGTTAAAGTGAAGACAGCTCCCTGGCCATTAATAGTTGTTTGCACAGTGTTTATATTTAAGAGTGTTCATTTGCCAAGCAGCATCTACTGAGTTTTGAACTGTGTTGCAAGAGATGCTGTCCTGTGTTTCAGGTGGTGTGAGCCTAACAAATGGGGATGCAGTCCCATTACATGCCCAAGTGCAATGGAAGGAAAGCTAACTGACATCAGCACAGAATGAGACATCCCAGAGACAGGGATGCATGCTGGGAGGGAGGGAGTGCACAAAAGTGAGAGCCAAGGATGCTCTCTAGGGTAGGCAGACAGCTAAGGTTCCAGAGCTTGATCTTGAAGGAGAACTGTGGGGATTTGTCAGACCAGAGGGCAATAAAGACCTCCTAGAAGCACAAAGTAGTTCAAAGTCCGGCTTCATGGGAGGACCTGGAATGTCCAGACAATGGTGAAGATTCAGTGTTTGGGGAGCAGTGTAACCAAAATGAATCACACAGTTGGCAAATATCACACACGGTGTTAGTAAAGATTGCCTACTGATTACTATCCTCAGGAAAGTCCAAGCTCCACATTTGTCTGTAGTGATTGAAGGTCAGTGCAGGTAATGAACTTCCCGCCCAAATATTTGCTTGTTTGTTGTCCTAAAATCATCTCTCTAAAACCATCTATAAGACCTCTTGATCACACTGACCTTACTATTAATAATAGCTGTAACTGATGGGGCATCTGCCGTGTGCCAGACACATTGTCGGGGCCTGTTTCTACTATCTGGAATCTTTATAGCCCTGCCAGGCAGATACCAGCCTTATTCTGCAGAGACTGTTAGAGCCAGTGACTTCTCTGAAATGGCACAGGCAACACAGGGCCTCAGTGGATTTGTGACACACAGTGGTCTCCTTCCGAAGTCTGTGCTCTTTCCTGCAATCCTGTGCTGTGTCTCTAGTGTAGTGACACAGTCAGTTCCATATACTAAGGAACTCTCTGTGACTAAACACACCAAATTAGTGCTAGTCTTCAAATAAGTTACTTTGGAAAAAAAGAAATACATATATACGTATATATGTATATCATATATATATACACACACCATATATATGTATATACCTTTGCTCATACTCCTTGTAACTCAACTAGAATTTTCTTTGGAGTACATTATAAATAATGATATAAAATGCATCTCGTCCTTAATAGCCATTTATTATTTAGGGATTTGGGGTCACATCCAGTGATGCTGAGGTATGATTCCTGGCTCTGCACTCAGGAATTACTCTAGTGGTGCTTGGTAGACCATATGGGATTCTAAGGTTTGAACCCGGGTCAGCCTCATGTAAGGCAAATGCCCTATTTGCTGTATTATCGATTCTCCCATTTATTATTTTGAACCAAAGTAGTGCCAGTTAGTTTGATCACACAAACAATTGTGACACTTGACTCAGGCAGACTTTTGGCTGTCTTCAAATTTTGAATCCACTTTGGCACTGTTGAGGCTTTTAGAAGAGTAGAATCTAGGTTCTCTAGGCGACTCCAGAAAGATTGCTCACAAAAATATTATGGGCAGTGAAGTGGTGCTTTGCCTCCCAGAGGGTGGGGGAACTGTTTAAAGGAGATATGTCTCATTTGAACACGTAGTTTCTGGTTTTAAAAATACCATTTTCATTGCTTGGTAATTCTACGCATATTTTTCTTGACTGTGAGTCTTGAGAGCAGGATCTTGAGGCATTCAGTGGATTACAGGACCAGGTAGACATATCCCACTGGGAACTTTTGTCTTAAACAAGAGGCAGTGGGTTGTTCTAGATGATTTCCAAGAACTCTGGGAGTTGAACTTCTCAGTGCTGAACTTGGAGCTTCTAATTGCCTAGCCTGATCATAGGTCGGGCTTATGCAAGGCGGCTTAGAATTGAAAATGAAAACCCTGAATTGAACTCTAGAGATAGGCTCTTTTAAACCAATGATTCATGTTTTGTCAGCTGTGACCTAATAGTGAAAAGAATGATTGCTAAATGAGGTATTAGAGCGTTTCTCCTTCACATAGCAGCAGCAGCTAAAGAAGGCTAATCATTTGCACAAGCCAGCATCCCCTCATATTCACGAATTGCCAGATGAGCAGCCCAGCTTGGAGTCAGGCTTAGGTAGAGTGAGTGGCCCTCCTGAGGACATGTTTTCTTCCTTTGGGCTTAGGCTCCTCTAGTCTCTTCTGCAACTATGATTGGCTCTTGTATTTCTTTCTTTCTTTTTTTTTTGTGGGGCTGGAGCGATAGCACAGTGGGTAGGGCATTTTGCCTTGCACGCAGCTGACCCGGGTTTGACTCCTCTGTCCCTGTCAGAGAGCCCGGCAACCTACTGAGAGTATCCCGCCCGCATGTCTGAGCCTGGCAAGCTCCCCGTGGCGTACTCGATATGCCAAAAACAATAACAAATCTCACAATGGAGACGTTACTGGTGCCCGCTCGAGCAAATCGATGAACAGTAGTATGACAGTGCTATGACAGTGCTACAGTGATATTTCTTTTGTGAAGCAAGATAGTTTCATTGAAACATATTTAGAAAGGTGTGAGGGCAAAGAAAGAGAGAAGTTTATGCCCCAGCGAGAACACCGGCTTCTCCAGAGTGGAAATAAGACAGTAGAGAAACATAGGCACGAGATATGTGTTCAGCGGAGAACAGGGCATGAAGACTTTCTTAGGTCTGCTGCTGAGAAGCTTTTATGTTGTTGTTGTTGTTGACTCATTTATCTTTTTAATTGAATCACCTTGAAATACACAGTTACAAGGTTGTTCATGATTGGGTTTCAGTCACACGGTATTACAACACCCATCCCCTTTACCAGTGTACATTTCCCACCACCAATGTCCCCAGTTACCCTCTCACCCCCCCTCCTGCCTCTGTGTTGGGCACTTTCTCACCCTCTCTCTCTTTCTCTTTTCCTCCCTCCCCTCCCCACTTCCTTTGAGCATTACAGCTTGCAATACAGATACTGGAAGATTATCATGCATATCCCTTTACCTACTTTCAGCACTCAGTTCTTGTCCAGAGTGATCATTTCCAACTATCATTGTTATAGTGGTCCCTGCTCTATTCTAACTGCTCTCCCCGCCCCTGCACTGTGCAAGCTTCCAATCATGGGCCAGTCCTCCTGGCCCTTGTTTCTACTGTCCTTGGGTATTAGTCTCATAGCACTGTCACTGTAGCACTGTCAAATAGCACTGTCAGACTGTTGTTCATCCATTTGCTCGAGCGGGCACCAGTAACGTCTCCACTGTGAGATTTGTTGTTACTATTTTTGGCATATAGACTATGCCAGGCTCTGCTGTGCAGGCAAGATACTCTTGGTAGCTTGCCAGGCTCTCCGAGAGGAACAGAGTAATCAAATCCGGGTCAGCCGCGTGCAAGACAAATGCCCTACCCGCTGTGCTATCGCTCCAGCCCCCATATTATGTTTTTTTTTATATCCCACAAGTAAGTGCAGTCATTCTATGTCTGTCCCTCTCCTTCTGATTCATTTCACTCAGCATGATACTCTCCGTGTCCATCCATATCTAAAGAGATTTCATGATTTCATTTTTCCTGTTGGCTGTATAGTATTCCACTGTATAGATGTACTATAGTTTCTTTACACAGTCATCTGTTCTTGGGCACTTGGATTTTTCCACATCCTGGCTATTGTGAATAGTGATGCAATGAACATAGAAGTGAAGATTTCTGCTGTGTTTTGGGGCCCTCAGGGTATATACCCAGAAGTGGTATTGCTGGGTGAATGGGAGTTCAATTTCTAGCTTTTCGCGGAAAGCCCATATTGTTTTATAAAAGACCAAGCCAGTCAGCATTCCCACCAGCAATGAATGAGAGTCTCTTTCTTCTTACATCTGCACCAGCACTGGTTGTTCTTGTTCATTTTGATATGTGTCAATCTTTGTGGTATGAGGTGATATCTCATTGTTGTTTTGATTTGCATCTTCCTGATGATTAGCGTTTTTCCTGTGCCTTTTGGCCACTTGAAATTCTTCTTTGTGGGGGCTGGAGCGATAGCACAGCGGGTAGGGCATTTGACTTGCACGCAACTGACCCAGGTTCAATTCCCAGCATCCCATATGGTCCCCCAAGCACTGCCAGAAGTAATTTCTGAGTGCATAAGCCAGGAGTAACCCCTGTTTATCGCCGGGTGAGACCCCCCCCCAAAGGAGGAAATTCTTTGAGGAAGTTTCTGTTCTCTCCCCATTTTTGATGGGGTTGGATGCCTTTTTCTTGTAAAGTTCTATCAGTGCCTTGTATATTTTTCATACTAACCCCTTACCAGATGGATTTGGGTAAATAATCTTCCCCGTTCCATGGGCTGTCCATATAACTTAGATGCTTTTAAACAGGTTCTGTCTTAATAAAATAGACAAAACTACCACTGAAAGTTTTTCACTTCTGTTACTGTGCAGCTTCTGCTCCGCAAAGAGGTGCAGTCCCTTTTTAATATTTTGAGAGGCTGTCGGCAGGCTGTGGATTGGAGCCAGCCTCTGAAGACAGAGAGGTGCTGCCTTAGTTAATTTTCTGGAGGCATGCCTTCTAGAATGTGTCTGTGCACATGCGTGCATATGCACTTTTTTTACACATGGACCTGCTGCATCCAGACCAGCAGCTTTAACAGGAGGACACCAATGGCTTTTATAGTTTATCTTATATTTATGTTTATTTTGGTATTGGGATCACACCTGCAAGTGTTTGGGGTTATTGCTGGTGGTGCTCAGAAAAGCACATGATGCGGGGGCGGGGGGGTTGACTCCATCCTCTTGTATGCAGAGCATGCGCTCTAGGTTATTGAACTATCTCTCCTTGAACCAGTGACGTGTTTTTAAAGAGTACTGTTGTACAGTTGCCTTAATTTGATTTGCAGAGACCAGATACTAGAGCTTTTGAACTCACAGAATTATCCTTTTACTAGTTTTATGCCTTGTCAAGTCCCTTTGCCTTCCCAACAAAATGTAGAGAGGAAATTTGAACCTGGAGCAGAGAGCTCGACATAAAGTTATGGGAACCTGCTTAGTGATTGTGTCCTGTATTACAGATCCTGATGAGAGTGTAATAAGCCCATTCTAACGGTGTAACTGAAGATGCTGAAGATAGTAACAGGGGTTAAAGCATATGCCCTGCATAGGGCTGGCACTGGTTCAATCACTGATACCACACGGTTCCCTGAGTTTTACTGAATGAAACCCTTGAGGTCCCCCAAGGGGCCAGAGATTTAAACCAGGTCCACTGTGTGTGTGGCAAGCACCTTACCAGCTTCCCTCCTGTGCATTCTCACCTATCCTGGCTTGCTGAGATTTAGGCAGTCTGTGTATGTGGCTCTAATATGGATGTTTCCTTTTTTGGGTAAAGCATAATAGTTTTTATTGAAACTTATTTAGAAAGATGTGAGGGGAGAAAGAGGTAGACATATGTATTTAAGAGAGAGCACAAGCTTCTCCAGAGTGAAAATAGGGAAGCAAAGAAGCAACATACGTTTTCAAGGGAGAACATGGACTTGAAGAACAAATCTCCATCTGAATGCATCTTTCTTTCTTTCTTTCTTTCTTTCTTTCTTTCTTTCTTTCTTTCTTTCTTTCTTTCTTTCTTTCTTTCTTTCTTTCTTTCTTTCTTTCTTTCTTTCTTTCTTTCTTTCTTTCTCTTTCTTTCTTTCTTTCTTTCTTTCTTTCTTTCTTTCTTTCTTTCTTTCTTTCTTTCTTTCTTTCTTTCTTTCTTTCTTTCTTTCTTTCTTTCTTTCTTTTGCTTTTTGGGTCGCACCTGGCAATGCACAGGGGTTACTCCTGGTCTGCACTCAGGAATTGCCCCTGGAGGTGCTCAGGGGACCATATGGGATGCTGGGAATTGAACCTGGGTCAGCCACGTTCAAGGCAAATGCCCTACCCGCTGTGCTATTGCTCCAGCCCCTGAATGCATGTTTCTTAAGAAAGTAGTTTAGGCTTCACAGTGACTCTTTCGAAAATGCTTTTTCTGATCACTGTGTCATTGCTGCCATATTCTCTTGCCAGTCGGGCTTTGCACTCTCCTTTTATGCTTGGCTCTCAGATGCATGGGTTTAGTTGAGATATCATTACTTCCTTGGCCCAACTAAAGATCTGTGTGTATATTGTATGTTTGATAAATTTGCTTTAGGGGGCCACACGCAGGAGTTCTCACGGCTTACTTCTGGCTTTATGTTCAGTGGTCACTCCTGAGCATAGAGCCATTACTCATATGGCATGTCAGGGATCGAATCTGGGTAACCTGCATACAGGGTCAGCATCTTACCCGCTGAGCTATCTCTGGCTCAGATAGTTTGATAATTCCTGCTTTTGCTCATTTGGTTTAAATATTCAACTCTATAGTTTACTTTTATTCAAAGAGCCATCTATGGTTGTCCTTTTTAACTCTGATTTTTTTACTATTGTACTTTTTGTTTTATTATTTACATATTTTACCCCCTCCATAAATTTCTTAGTTAAGAAATCAGTAGGTTAGCTTTCTCTTTTCCTCTATTTCCTTTCTTTTTGCTTTTATTTGAATTTTTGGAGTAGACATATTTTCTGAGTTTTGCTTTGGCAGCAGTCTGGCTATTTTGATGATTTCAGTTGTGTTTGAAATATTCTGTAATAGTCCTGTTTTATCCTTGATTTCCTTATTGCTTAAGGGGAAACTGTAAGATTTACTGCGGGGCACTATGCTCTTTAATTCTCACCTCCACACTGCTTTAGAGAGGTGTTCTATCACCCATCTGCATTTTGCCTTTAAGGAATCTGAGACCCAAAGTTACACAATATAGTAGAGTTGAAGAAATTATCTTCAGGGGCTGGAGCGATAGCACAGCGAGTAGGGCATTTGCCTCGCACGCGGCCAACCCGGGTTCGATTACCAGCATCTCATATGGTCCCCTGAGCACTGCCAGGAGTAATTCCTGAGTGCAGAGCCAGGAGTAACCCCTGTGCATCGCCAGGTGTGACCCAAAAAGCAATAAATAAATAATGAAAAAAAAGAGATTATCTTCAACTCTACTATATTGCTTAACAAGTGAATATTGGAAAAGCCCCATGTGTGTAGTTAGGCAGTTTTCAGTCTGAATTGTAGAGAATTCTACATTTAGAATTGTACAGCCTATATTTCTAGTCTGTTTTTTACACATTTAAAGAAATTCTTTTAATTTTTGAGGAATGTTGGTTTATTTATTTATTTTTGGTTTGGGGGTCATACCTGGCGATGCTCAGGGGTTACTCCTGGCTCTGTCTGTACTCAGGAATTACTCCTGGTGGTGCTTAGGGGACCACCTATGATGTCAGAGATTAAACCGGCTTCAACTACATTCAAGGCAAACACCGTACCCACTGTAGTATGGCTCTGGCCTCTAAGGAGGAATTTACTTTATAGGAAGGCCTATGTCTTACTTGTTTGTTTGGGCCACACCCATTGATGCTCACAGCTTACTCCTGGCTCTACACTCATGGATAACTCCTGTCAGACTTAGGGGGACCATATGGGATGCTGGGGGTCAAACCCAGATTGCCTGCATTTATAAGATAAACACCCTACCTGCTGTACTATTACTTTGCCCCAAGAACGTGTAAGTTTTAGGGGGACACTTTCATACCTCTTGAACACTCTTACTGGTATACATTTTCTGTAAATCTTGCTCACAAAGTCTTCAATGACTCTCTCTTCCCTGTTAATGAATCCAAAGGTGTATGCCTTGATTTTCAAATGCCCATACCTACTTACCAGTAAGCATTGCCTTACCCACTGTACCGTCTCTAACCCCAGGAATTATATTTTTGTACTAATTATTTGACTTCTTACTAATTTTCATTTTTTATGTAATAGACCCAGACTTTTTTTGTGTTTTATTATTGGGTCACAGCCAGCTAAATTATCAGGGGTTTCTTCCATCTTGGTTCTTAGGGTTGCTCTCCGAAGTGCTGAGAGTAACACATCATGTGGTGTCATGGATCAGACATGGACCTCCTGCATACAAAGCAAGCAAGCAGCCTTTTTGAGCTTTTTCAAGCCCATAGACCCAGAATTCTTAATTGTCCTATAAGTTACATCAAAATTATAAAATCGCTTTTCCACCCTCTAAAGTACTTGGGATTTCCATTTTCATTATTTTCAGTATTTTACTAGGAAGATTGTCTTTTTGTATGTTTGGATTTGAAGTCACACCCAGTGATGCTCAGGGGTTACTCCTATCTCTCACTCAGGAATTATTCCTGGTGGTGCTCAGGGGCCCAAATGGGATCCTCAGGCTTGAGCCTGGGTTGGCCACATGCAAGACAAGTGCCCTACCCGCTGTATTATCTCTCTAACCCTAAAGAAGACTCTCTTAAGGAAAACAGTGAATTTTTTTTCTTTTTGGGTCACACCCGGCGATGCACAGGGGTTACTCCTGGCTTTGCACTCAGGAATTACTCCTGGCGGTGCTCAGGGGACCATATGGGATGCTGGGATTCGAACCCGGGTTGGCCACGTGCAAGGCAAACGCCCTACCCGCTATGCTACTGCTCCAGCCCCCTTTCTCTCTCCCTCTCTTTTTTTTAGGAAAACAATGAATTTATCTTACAGGATTTACTCTCCTCCTGCCTCATCTATTTTTTGTGTCTGAAATTCTTTCAGAAAAATTTTTCCTCTACATTTAACTTTGACTTTTGTTTATCGTCATCTTTCTATTTCTTAATGTTCTTCCCATTCTTAATAGACTATTTCTTTAATGTCCTTTGTTTCTGATATGTTTTTGGTTGACAGGTTGTTTCTGATTTTCTCAACTTTGTGATATTTCCTTATGCTTATAGAAACATCATCATCTCATCTTTACTTTCTTTCTGGTATCAATTATTTCTGTTAGGCTTGTGATCATCCCCCCTCCCTATCAGCCCTTTTCTTCTCCAGAGTGTACCACTCAGTCATTCTTGTTTTCGTATCTCTCAGGCTCACGAACCCTTTTATTTTTAGCAGTTTGGAGCATTTTAAAGCATTCTAATCATAAAAGTATGTTGTGCAGCATTTGGTTATCAAGTTGTTTGTCACAGGCCTCCCAGGGGTCTGAGTGCCTTTGCTTTCGGACCTGTGAAACCAAAATTATTTAGAATAATGCTAAGTTATCCTTTTAAACTTCCTCCATGCTGATGACACAAAATGCAGTGTCGAAGCTGGATGGAAACTGGCCCCAAAGTAGGCTTGTCACCATCAAGCCACCACACCTGGTGTTCAGCGAAGCCAGCTACAATAAGAATTATCTGGATAAAGTAGCAAAGGATGGAAATCTCATTCAGTAGCAGTCCTCATTGTGAGAACTAGACCAGTCCCATGTACTGAACTGTGTTGGTGGGTTCAAGGAGGAATGCACATGCTCCTGAGTGGCTAACTGCTTTTTTCATTGACCGTATTCTAAGTAGAAAGAACAACTAACAGTGTTTAAATGTGATTATTTGTATTCGTTGTCTGTGTTTGGTAAACATTTCCTTGAAAATTCATAAGAATCTGTCACTTCCAGGAAAACTGATGGTTTTGTTTTATAAATGATAAATTTGAGCTCTCATGGGAAACTCTGAATTTTTGACATTTCATATTTACCACCATGAAATCAACAGGCTCCCTATATCTAAAATATTTCCAGCAAAGTATTTCTTGCTAATAACTAATTTGATTTAATTTTTGCTATTGTGTGTCAATAAAAATCAGCATTGAGAGATCTCATTCATTACTTATTGATTCAGTGTTTTCTTTTTGACCCACATGGAATTACACAATCATGCAGGACTAAAAGATTCATTCATAGAGCATGAGAGACCAGTAGATTTTAATGCTATAGAATATAGAAAGTTCATTAATATTTCAGGTTCCACATCTCAGCTAACCTTCAAGAAACCACTACTTGCTGAGTTCTGGTTCCCCTCAGAGATGATTACATCATTCTTGGAAAAAGCTATTAAAACCCTCAGTTTTTTTTCTAACTGCACATCTTTGTGAAACCAGAATTTCTTCATATACTTGAACCAGAACTGTTCAAGTATGTGAAATATAAACATATATAAGATTAAAAACCTGGAAATATTCTATGAAGACAGACTTTTAAAATATCTGTTAAGGGGACTTAAGCAGTAGTACAGTGGGCTGGTATCCCATATAGTCTCCTGAGCATCACCAGGAGTAATTTCTGAGTGCAGAACCAGGAATAATCCCTGAGTATCACCGGGTGTGACCCAAAAAACAGTAAATAAATAAATAATATACCTGCTAAACTTGTAAAAATAATTCTGGAATTTTTTCATAAAATCATGTTTTTATCTTAATATGTAATTTCATTATTTTAAAATTAATAAATGCTTTTAAAATAGCAATTTTAGATCAAGTAAAGTACATTTTAGAGGGTATAATCTGTGACAACAAAGCTCTTTGGAGTCCTTAATCATTTTTCTTTTTCATTAAAAATTTTTCCATGTTATTTATTTAAGTTTTTATTTTATTGAATCACCGTGAAAAAAATACAAAGCTTTCAGGTTTAAGTCTCAGTCATATAATGATTAAATCCCCATCCCTTCACCCGTGCACATGTTCCACCACCAATATACCCCCTCCCACCCACCCTCCACCTAAGTAGCTAATGATCTTCACTATATTCTCTCTATACTTTGAATACATTCAATATTTCAATAGAGAACTATTATTGTTTGGAATTTTCCCCCCAACAATCAGGCCTGCTGAAAAGGCATCATTTAATAATTTCTTTTCATTGCTGAGAATGAAGACTCTGTGAGCTCGCGTAGCCGCACAGTTTTGAATTTCTGATATTTTAGCTCAGTTCACAGTCTAGATGCATCTGTAAGAAGCCACTCTGGGTGCCAAAATGGGTTAGAAGACCTCTCGGATCATAGTCTTTAGGAGCAGAGGGTCCCTTTCACGAGCGGCAGCTCCGGATCTTATCTGGGTGGAGGGCGTGCCAGTAACGCCCCCTTCCATGATTGCCTACAAGCCACATCACTGCAAAACTCATACCTCTAAGTTGGGAGTCTTAGGAGGTGGCTCTCGTCACATGCATGTTGCCGCCGCCGCCATTTTCTGCCTAGAAAAACAGGGTAGAGAGGGAAGATCCCTCCCCGGGCAGCACAGGGTTGTAGCACAGCTCACAGTCTAGATGCATTTCTGTAAGAAGCCGCTCTGGGTGCCAAAATGGGTTAGAAGACGTCTCGGATCATAGTCTTTCGGAGCAGAGCTTTCCATGTTATTTAAACGCCATGGTTTACAAAGTTAGTGATGCAATTGTTACAGGCATTTAATATTCCAACACCAGTCCCACCACCAGTGTGATTTTTTCTCTCCACCGTTGTCCCTGTATACCCAATCACCCCCCAAGCATGTCCCTTTCGCAGGCCAAAATAACTTTTTTATATTGCTTGTTATATTGCTTGTAATGACTAAAGGAATTAACACAAAATACTTTTGTGAAATTTGTTATCTCTCACCATAGACCTTCTGGGGGTTTACTAAGCTGTTGTTACTTGGGCCTTCTCTGGTAATGTTTTTGTTTATTGCGCTTAATTGGCTTCTATGTTACTCTCGCATCTAATTTGGTGCACTCCTGCTGGGATGACAGTATTGTAGCCTTTGGAAGTGTTGCATGGTTGCAAATGCCTCTGAACGCTCTGGAACTTCTGAATATTTAACTGGACAGTGAGCTTACAAGGCAGTGACTGTGGAGTGTGGGTGTGGCTGCTGGCGCTTCCAAGGGTACTGGGGTGGGGTGGGGGGAGCCTGCCTGCTGCCACTCCAAGAGGACCCCAGAGTTCTGAGCCAAAAACCGGTGTACCAGAAATTTTTGGCAGTTTGTCATCTTTGCAGAGCTCAGTCATGAGGTGGTGGAGTCTAGCCATTGGCATGGGAGTGCAGCTGCCAGGGCTTTGGCAGGGGCTCCACCTGACCCCTCCCCAGGGGCCTCAGAATTTTCAGCCGGGAGACGGGTATATCCGTTAATTTTTGTGGCTAGTTGATCTCTTCTGAGATTTAATCAGGAGTCTGAAGCTGAATCGATCGGTGAGCTCACATGGCAGGGGAGGGGGGATGTGGGTATGGCTCCTGGGGCTTCTGGAAGTACAGGGTGGGGTTGGCTTAATCATTTTTAAGAGTATAAAGGAATCCCGATACTAAAAAATTTAAGAACCACCTGCTTAATGCCTTTCAGAAAATACTTTGTATATTCATTAGCTTAGATCCATTGCCACTTTATGAAGTATGTAATACTCTACAGATGGTTATAGTATGGCAGAAGAAAAGCATGTAGACAAGCATAGATTCTAGTAACTTATGCAAATCTGATTCAGGAAACTTGAATTCTGACTTGAAGTTTGGAGTATCCTTCTTTTTACAGCCTCCCCTATTTTTCCTAGTTGAAGCCTCTTGTTTCCCATGTTATAAAAGCTGTATATGCATCTTGCAGAAAATTATGAGCAAAAGACCCCACTGGGGAGCTTGGTTAACCTAGCTCTATAAATCTAGCCAGATGCTTTTCCAAGCATACTGAGTTTCCAGTAGGAAGTCAGGGTTTTATATTACTCAATTAAAGGACTTTAGTGTCAAATAGATCTCAGCTTGGATCCCAGCGCTTGTAAATTGCTATCTGCTTGAAAAAATTATTGAAATACTAGACCTTCTCTTAAATAAATTGGGAAATAGTGACAGTTCCTCCTTCATAGGGTTTCTGTGCGGTCTAAGAGAATGTATAAATAACAGTGCAATACCTGGAATTCTACTAACATTCAATAAACATCCATTGATGTCGTGTGTCAGCAGATAAGCCAAGTTTATTGAGATGTCTTTTAATTTTATTGAATTACTGTGTGAATTACAGAGTTACAAAGGTATTTATGATTGATTTTCAGGCGTATATTGTTCCAACACTTATTCCTTCATCGGTATCCACTATCCTCCACCAATGTCTCCAGTTTCTCTCCTGCCTCTCAGATTATATCTTTTAAATGTCCTCCCTTTTTTAGTGAACATTCATGTGAGTTTTTATGAGTACATGTGCTTGTACATAACTACCAGACACAGATGTAGAACAGTCCACTCACCACATAAAATTTCCTCATTTCCTCATGCTCCTTTGTAGTCAGACCTTTCTCCATCACAATCACTACTGACCTCACTGTTTTCTATGTCTCTACTTTTGACTTCCCCAAAAGGACTGTTCTAGCATTGATTTAACCATTTACCAGTTTATAGACATTTGGGTTATTTCCAGCAGCTGTATGAATAAAGTTTCTTTACTGTTTTGCATTCCCACCATGTAGTTGCTTAACTGTTTTTACACTCCCAATTTTATGAGATTTCCAGTTGCTCCACATCGTAGCAGCAATTGTTATAGTTCATCATTTTAATTTTAGCCATTAAAGTGTATAGTTTTAGCTCATTCTTTTAATTTGCATTTCCTTAATGACTGAAAATAATACTGTTTCTCTTCATGAGCTTATTTGCTTCTTGTATGACTCCTTTGATGACTGTCTGCTCATGTTTTTGCCATTTTCAGTCAGACATTTTTTCTTAGCTTTGAATACAGTTACTTTTTATTATAGATTTGGTAAAATGCTTGTAATAGTATCCAAATTTCTAGTATTGATGTATAGTTACTACACATCACCAAAATGCCTGTGATATGTCACCTCTGGCTCTGTCACCATAGAACTCTACCTTTGTTGATAGTAATGGTTTTGGTGCACAGGGTTAACTAAATTTGCCAGCAGTGATGTACTCAGGATCCTCCATCAGTGCTCTTGTCTTACCTCTGATTCACCTCACCCTCTTTCAACTTTATCCCCTTCAAAATAGTATTCTCAAGTCTGCAGTCAAGTGTCTAGCGTTTGTTATCAATTAATATCATCTATACTCTTAAGATCATGTCCCGTATCTGGCTCACTTTGCTCAGCATGATTCCCTTTAGCTCCATCCAAGTCACCATGAACTGTATGATTTTGTTTTTATAGTGGCTCTATAGTATGTTATTTGTATACATTCCAGAATACATACCAGAAACTATCCATTCATCTGTTGTTGGATATTTGGCTTGTTTACACATATCCTGTTTTTTTTTTTTTTTTTTTTTTTTGCTCAGTGCTGCAGTGAATGTAGATGCACATAGAACTTTTTGAATTAAAGGTTTTGTGTTAATTGGGGATATATGCCAAGAACAGGGATATCTGGATTATAAGGGAGCCTCATTACTACTGTTTTGAGAAATTTCTATTATTTTAAATAGAGCTTGAGCCAGAGATGACATTCTGACCATCAGTGAATGAGCATTGCTTTTCACCACTCTTGCCAGCACACACACACATATGTGTGTAAGACGTGTGTTTATCTATATATGCCATTCTCACTGTTGTGATATGTTATCTATGTGTCATTTTAATTTGCATTTCCTGATACAAAGTGATGATGAACACTTTTTATATGATTATTGGCCATACAGAGCCTTGCAAGCTATATTGGCCATACAGAGCCTGGCAAGCTCTCCGTGGTTTATTTGATATGCCAAATACACTAACAATGATGGATCTCATTCTGCTTACCCTGAAAGAGCCGCCAATGCGACACCGCTGGGAAGAATGAGTAAAGAGAGGCTGCTAAAATCTCAAGGCAAGGTCGAATGGAGACATTACTGGTACCTGCTGGAGCAAATTGATGATCAACGGGATGACAGTGATACAGTGATACAGTGATTGGCCATCCATATATACTCGTATGGGTGTATGTATTCATGTCTTCTCCCCATTTTTGAGGAGGTCATTGTTTCGTTGTTGCTGTTGCTGAGCTCTGAGAGTGCTCTATGTAATTTGAATATTCATTCTCTGATTAATGCATTGTGTGCAGATATCTTTTCCCAATTGCTTTGGGTGTCTTTGTTTTAGCCAGGGTGTTTTATAAATTATTAAAGATCCATGATTTACAAAGTTATTGATAGTTGACGTTAAGACATAAAATATTCTAGTACCAATCCGGCCACAAGTATCAACTTCCCTTCAGAAGTGTTCCCAGATTTTTTCCTGCCCCAACCACATTTTTTTTGCTTTCTTTTTTGGTCATATCCAGCTATGCACAGGGGTTACTCCTGGCTCTGCACTCAGGAATTACCCCTGGCGGTGCTTAGGGGACCATATGGGATGCTGGGAATCGAACCCGGGTTGGCCGCGTGCAAGGCAAACACCCTACCCGCTGTGCTATTGCTCCAGCCTGCCAACCACATTTTAAAGTCTGGTTGTTGTAGTTTAGATCTCATGTTTTCAGTGTTGTTGATTCTGTGGTTTGGATATAGAGCTCTACCACTACACTACAACACTGCTGTACTCAAGTACCTTGACCCGTGCCTCTCCCCTTGCTTCCTGTCCATATCTCTTCTTAATCTCCCCCCTCAGTTTCTTTTCTTCTCTGTTCTTCACATCCCTATATTCTGGGATCAAGGTTGATCGAGGTGCCCTCCCCCCACACACAAATAAGTGAGAAAATCCTATATTTTGTTCTTCTTCTGGCTTAATTCATATAATATCTTCCAGTTCCTTTCAAGTTGCAGCTGATTGCATAATTTCATTGTTCCCTTCAGCTACATAGTATTCCATCTCTTTCTATTCATTCATACTCATTGTAATCCACATACAGCTAGCCTAGTTATTCAGGTTTCAAAAACAAGAGTATATATATATATATATATATATATATATATATATATGTATATATGGACAGGAGCGATAGCACAGCAGATAGGGCATTTACTTTGCACACGGCCAACCCTGGTTTAATTCCTCCGTCCCTCTCGGAGAGCCTCGCAAGCTACCAAGAGTATCCCGCCTGCACGGCAGAGCCTGGCAAGCTCCCCGTGGCATATTCGATATACCAAAAACAGTAACAAGTCTCACAATGGAGACATTACTGGTGCCTGCTTAAGCAAATCGATGAACAACGGGACAACAGTGCTGTATCTGGACCACATCTTTATAATCCATTCGTCTGAGACATCTAGATTGATTCCATGTCTTAGCTGTTGTACTATGTGCTACAGTGTAAAATGGTGTGCATATGTCCTTTAGAATGACTATTTTTATATCTTGGGGAAACCAGATCTGGAATTTCTGGATGATATGGTAGCTCAATTCTTAGTTTACTGAGAAATCTCTGTACTGTCTTCCATAAAGGCTGAACTGACAATATCCCCAGCAACGGATGAAAATACCTATTTCATTATATTCCCATGAACACAGATTGTTCCCAGTATTTTCTTCTATGTGCTATTTTCACAGGTGTAAGATATCTCATTGTCATCTTAAGAATTAAGGCAATTACCTTAACCCCTGCACACTCTCAGCCCTTTCAGTTTTTTGTTAGCCTGACAATTTTTACAAATGTGCTGTTCAGTTTGCAAGTATTTTGAGAATTTTTTTGGTTTTTTGGGTCACACCCAGTGTTGCACAGGGTTTAGTCCTGCCTCTGCACTCAGGAATTACTCTTGGCGGTGCTTGGGGGACCATATGGGATGCTGGGAATTGAACCCACGTCAGCCGCGTGCACAGCAAATGCCCTACCCGCTGTGCTAATGCTCCAGCCCCTAGAATTTTACAGATATTTTTCTTACTGATTTTTTATTTAATTTTATTGTGCATGATTGATTTTTAGGGCTGGAGCCAAAGCACAGTGGTAGGGCATTTGCCGTGCACGCGGCCGACCTGAGTTTGATTTTTCCACCCCTCTCGGAGAGCTTGGCAAGCTCCCGAGAGTATCTCGACCACACGGCAGACCCTGGCAAGCTACCCGTGGCATATTCAATATGCCGGAAACAGTAACAGCAAGTCTCACAATGGAGATGTTACTGGTACCCGCTCGAGCAAATCTATGAGCCATGGGATGACAGTGACAATGATTTATTTTTAATGATTTCAAGTGTTTAAAATTTATTGAAGTCTGTGTTATTGTTCAGAAATCAGTCTGTCCTGGTGATCTGTATTCTCAATAGGATTTTGTATTCTGCTTCTGTAGGGAGGAAAGATTTATTAATATTAGGTTGTATTGGTTGGTAGTGTTATTATAATTTTGTGTGTCTTTAGTATTTTTGTCTATCAATTTCTGAAGGAGGACTGTCAGTTTACAATAATGACTGTGCATTTTCCTGTCTCCTCTGGTTTGACAAGTTTTTATATTTATTTTTACTCAGGTTCTCACATTTACTCAGGTCTACCACTGAGTCAACCTTTCAGCCGCCTACAAACATTTTCAGTTAAATCAGTTTGTCAGAATTATGTTATTATAAACTACCCATATTTGTCCTTGGTAATAGTCTTTCTTCAAAAATATACCTTATTTTATATTATTCTAGGAAGAATGCCTCCCAGTCCTCCCCAAAATATACCCAACCCTAAGCCCTAGAACCTGTGAATATGTTCTAACGTGGTAAAGGGGATTTTGCATGTGCAGTTATGGCTGCGGACTGGAGCAATAGCACAGTGGGTAGGGCGTTTGCCTTGCACGCAGCCAACCCAGGTTTGATTACTCTGTCCCTCTCGGAGAGCCTGGCAAGCTACCGAGAGTATCCCGCCCGTACTGCAGAGCCTGGCAGGTTACGAGAGGTGTTTTCAATATGCCAAAAACAGTAACAAGTCTCACAATGGAGACGTTACTGGTGCCCATTCGAGCAAGTAGATGAACAACGGGACTACAGTGCTACAGTGCGATTTATGGCTACAATATTAGATTTATTTTTACCATGATAATTTACCACCGATATAGTGTCTTAAAACAAATATATTGCTGGCAGTAGGATAGATGTATTGGTACAATATGGTTCAGTTGGATCTTCTATTTAGAATCTCACAAGACTGATAGTGCCCAGCTAGCTCAGATGATAGCCCATGAAACACTTTGAAACTCATAAAGCTCAAGTCAAGTGTATGCAGAGATGTATGCCTTTGTGGAAGCTCTTGGAGATTAACCTCCTCCCAAGCTCAGTTGAGTTGATGTCAGAATCTAGTTACTAGTGTGTTAACAGCAGAGAGAACCCCATTTTCTTATTGGCTGTCAACCAGAAGCCAATATTAACTTGATAAGTTTGCCTACATACCTTGGCTAACTTATATCATCTTCAAAATAAGCAAAGTCAGGTGAAGTCCTCATCTATTAGACTTCTCTCTCATCTCGCATCTTCTCACAAGTCTTTTTTGCCTTCCCTTTTTCTGCCTTTTACAGACTACTACAATTACATAAGGCCCATCTACATAATATGGGATAATTTTCCTTAAGTTACTAACCTCAGTTGTGTCTGCAAAGCCCTTTCATGGTAGTACCTAGAATAGTGTTTAAATAACCAGAGAATAGAACATTTTGTGGGAATTTAGAATTCTATCACAGTCACAGACTTTAAAATAGGAATAGTGCTTTAGCTTGTTTCTAAGAGAAAGAGCACTTTGCTTGCATGTATGAGGACCTGAATTCAATTACTGACACCACACACAAAAACATGCAAAAGTAAATAACATAAAATAGGAATAATCTGGATGCACTGAATCTAATTACATGAGCTCTTAAAAACAGAAAACTTTCTCTTGAAGCAAGAACAATATGACAAAAGGGGAAGTCACAAATTTCGGTTGTACAAAAGAGTTGCTATGCTACCACCAGGAGTAATTCTTTAGTCCAGAGCCAGGAGTAACCAACCCCTAAGCATCACAGGGTGTTCCCTCCACCCCACCAAGAAACAAATAAACCAAAATATTTGCTATGCCTTGCTGACTTTGAGATTTTAAGATACTTAGTGCAGAGAATAGACTAAGATCTGCATTCTAAGGGCAGCTTACACCAGACAGCCAAGCCAAGAAACTTCAAAATGGTTGCAGACAGTATGAGTGAGCTTGGCTGCAGATTCTTGCCAGAGACCCCTGATAAGAGCACAGTCAGTTAATATCTCGAGTTCCTTAATGAGACTCAGAAGAGAAACCAAGCATGTTTGAACTTCTAACAGACACACTGAAGATTATATTAAGTTGTAACAAATTGTTAGTAGCAGGAATAGAAAATGAAAACAGACATCTCATAGCCTCTGCCATGTAAATTCATACATCAGCCCAGCTTTACAGATTCATGTCTAAATCTCTTAGGAGAGCAAGCCAAGGTGCTAAAATTCACAGGTACACTGTTCTCCCAATTGAACACTCTGGGTGCCCTTGGAAGAGGGGAAGGCCTAGTCCCCGCCCTGCCTAAGCTCGCCAGCAGCCACACCCACAGCCCACAGCGGCCACCATGCCAGTGGCCCAGCTTCACTGTTTCACAACTAATCTCTGCAGAGACACCAACCAATGAAAGTTCAGGGTACACCAGTTTTCAGGCTGACAACTCTGGGTCTTCTCAAGAGTGGTTCAGGAAGCCTCCCCCCCATGCTTCCAGAAACCCTGGAAGCCGCATCCATAGCCACAACCACATAAACTCATCCATAAGCTCAGTTCTACAGATCCTGGAGTTCCTGGAGTGACAACTCCAAATTGCACAATACTGACATCCCAGTCTGAGCAGACCAAATAAATGGGAAAGTAACAGAAGCCAACTGAGATAATAATAATAATAATAATAATAATAATAATAATAATAATAATAATAATAATCAGAAGACTCAACGAGCAACACAGCTTAGTAAGCCCTCAGGCAAGGACTTAATAACCCCATGGTGATATATAACAATTTTCACAAAATTTCTTTTACTGAAGTATTTTTTGTAATTCATTTGCCATTTAGTTGTAACAAACAATATACAATAAATTATTTTGTGCATGCTAAGAGGACAGGCTTGGCTGAGGGAGGCAGTTGGGAAAATGGGGACAGTGGTACAGGGACGGTCACTATAGTGGTTAGATTTGTACCAGAACATTGAATGCCTGCAACAGCTGTATTATGAACAGCTTTGTAAACCATAGTGTTTAAAGTTTAAAAGGAAAATGTTGTGGCCAGAGTCATGGAACGGGGGCACATATGGCCCCCCGACCCCCGCCAAGAGTGATTCCTGATCACAGAGCCAGGAGAGAACCCTTGAGCACTGTCAGTTGTGGCCCCCAAACAAAACAAAAAATCAAGGTGGAGAGATAGTATAAAAGGTAGAGTGTTTGCCTTGTATACAGCCCACCCGGGTTTGATCCCAGTATCCCATATGGTCCCCTGAGTAGTGCTTGGAGTGATTCTTCAGTGCACCAGGAGTAACTCCTGAGCATTGCCAGGTGTGGCCCCAAATAAAAATATATATATAAAGGGATTAATATAGTCACTCCAAATTTCTTTTATTTTTGTTTTTTGGGGGGATTTTGTTTGTTTGTTTTTGGCCCACATCTGGTGGTGCTCAGGGCTTACTCTTGGCTTTGCACTCAGCAGTCACTCCTGAGGTGCTTGGCAGACCATATGGGGCGCTAGAAATCAAGCCCAGGTTGACTGTGCTAGGTAAGGGCCCTACCGCTGTACTAACTCCAGCCTCCACTTCCAGTTTTCTTCCGGTTAGTATTTTGTTGGTATTTTTCTGACCTTTATCTTTAATCTGTGAATTTATAGATTGATAATGTGGGGTTCTTATCAATAACACCTAATTGTCTTAATTTTTTAAACATCTGCTTTGACAGTCTTTGTCATTTAGACATTAATATTTAATGTAATTGTCAATAGAGTTGAACTTCAGCTGCCTTTCTTTCTATAACCCATAACTGTACCCAGGCATTGGAGGGGGACAATATGAATTTATTTACCTCCTTCAATTTCTTTCTTTCTGCCACTACAGTCCTTCACTGATTTCCCATGTCTAAAAACTATTAAGAATTTTGCCTTCTTGTTTTAAGATAGGGTGAAAAACCCAATTTCACATACCACATCAGAGAATAGCAATGATACTAGCATTTTTTTTTTTTGCAAAACCAAAGCTCCAAATTTGGATGTTTTCATCAATAGACAACTCAATGTTGCCTCTTTCCCAAAAAAGGATTATTCTAAAATTAAAATGTAGGGCACATATGATAATACAGACACTCAAATACAACATAATTTCATCACTCTTTGTTAATTTTTAGCCTGACTATATAGAGAAATAAACTACAGATCTATGACTGAACCTAGTTCACTCTACTCATGTACTTATTTGCTCAGTACTTATTAGGAAGCAATAAAGCAATTGCAAATCAGAAGATATCAAAAAGTTGAATAAAGTTCCAAACTACTCTTTAAGGCCATAAATTTATCTGCATCTCCGACTTTGATAGCTACAGTTGACTTATAATTGACATTTCATGTCATCAGGGACCACCCTGTGCTTTGTTAATCAGATACAAACTTCAAAAATGATTAAGTAACTTCTTCTTCTGTCTTAAAAATCATGTTTCATTGATTAATCTGGACTTTAAAAATAATTCCAAGGCATTATTGTTCAATATCTAGGCATCAAATGATTATGCATTCTAAATCAGAGAGCATGCAAAGTCAAATAAATATTGTCTTTGAAATCAAAATGATGCAAATAATGAACAGAATGCTCTTTTTCTAGCCTTTATGTACTAGGATTAACATAAATTTCTTCCATGAATTTCTATGAAAAAAATGCATAACTTTCATCAAGAAATACTTTTATGTAAGACATTAAAATTACTTCGTGTAAAAAAAAAAAACTGGAAGTAGAAGTCCTCAACAGTGTAATTTCAGATACTATCATACTTAGGATATCCTCTTCAGAAAGTAACTTTGATATGATATGAAATGGGGGGGGAGACTGATGACTACCCTTAAAAAAAGAAAGCAGAATCAAATAGTGACATAATTGTACTATCCTGAGCATATTGACATTTTCCAGTATTAGTTTCTTGGTATGATTAGTTCTATTTTTGTAGAATACTTCCTCATCTTACATATTTTCATCCCTTTGACGTATTTACACATTCTTCAAAATCAACTACAGTCATCACTTCTTTGCTTAGCAGAATCCCAAAACAATTCTCATTTCCTTTTCTCCCCACAGTACATTATGGCACACAGGATGCTTTATTATGAAGATGTTTCTGTGAATTCGTACAGAAGCCATGGAAAGCAGGAAACTTATTTTAGCCATTAAGTTTTTCTTATTCCCTAACACAGTGTTTCTACTACATTGAATTCTTAAATGAATATTTTTTTAAATAGTGACTTGTTTTGACTTGCTGAAAAACAAAACAGGGTCACATGTTAGTAAAAGTGAATCCTCTTAAATTATTTTTCTTTTCTTCTAGTAAATTCCTCATCTATGCCTGTCTGCTGCTGTTCTCTGTGCTGCTGGCCCTTCGTCTGGATGGCATAATTCAGTGGAGTTACTGGGCTGTCTTTGCTCCAATATGGTTATGGAAGTTAATGGTCATAGTTGGAGCCTCGGTTGGAACTGGAGTCTGGGCACGAAATCCCCAATATCGGTAATACTGCTTTATAAAACTACTGCTTTCTTCCATAGGAAGGAATAGCTGCATTTTTAACTTTGGTAAAGAAAGGACTACTTTATTTCAACTTGTCTGGAGTTTTCTAAGAGCTAGAATAAGGCTGGGAGATAGTACAGAAGTTATAGTACATGTCTAGTTTGCGCCTGCCTGGCCTGGTTTGATTCCCATCACTACATGGTACTCTGAGCATTGCCAGCTGCAACCCTGTGCACCCCTAACAACCTTTGGGTGACCTGGGTATTCCCAGAACCATCATTGCATCCTGTGGGTCTAGCACTGAACTACTGGCTCATTTGGCCAAGAATCACTGGTGGGGCCCTCAGACCACCTAAGCATCACTTGGGTGCCTGTCCCCTCCCCTCAAAAAGAACGATAATACAGGCAGACTGTGTCCTAAGTTTTATAAATTTCCGTGTTTGATATGTATTTTCTTGCAAAAACAGTGTTAGGTTCAGTGATTAAGATACTGACCAACCCACACAAGCCTATGCATCTAAGTAATATTTAATCAAACTGTATAGCACCCCAAAGTATACTGTGCTCCATTAGGAAGTATGAAGCCATCATGATTGTAGAAGTTCTATAAACCACATTTCTAGCTTCAGTCATTGGGAAATCGATCCTTGGCTTATTCAGTCCTGGGATTGAAGCTCCTTTTGGAGCTATTAGCAGTTGGGGGCAGATAACTTGACCAGGAGATGGGGAATGATTAAGCCTGATGCTGCACAGGAGAGCAGAACTTTGGAGGCCAGGAAGAGGGGAACTGTTACCTTCATTACCCTTGTCTTCCTTCTTGGTGCTTCTACTGCCCCAGGTCCCATTGTTGGTTCACGCCAGTGTGCAGCCTAGTGCTGATGGGCCTGTGCAGGTCTCTTCTCTGTAAATGGGGACTTACGTCTTGAAATGTCTGCTTCAACATGAGTCTGCTTCAACTTCTTTTGTTCTTGATTATCAACTTTAAAGACAAGACGTATCTTACAGTAGATCCTGTAAGATAAGTCATCATACACATTAGTACCATGTATTTTATGCCATTCAAATGGCCACAGGAGCCTGGGCCGGTGGGGAGCGCTCATGTGTAGCTGTTTTAATGTTCTTGGGGTGGGGGTGTTGTCTGTAAGATTCCCTGAAGTGACTACAAAGTATTGCTTCTCTATGAGGTAAGTTTATACACGTATTGTTTATACTAAAAAGAAACTTTAGACCCCACTACTTGTTATTTCCAAAATTGTTGAACTATTATATGTTGGTTTAAGTTTTTTTCAAGCAAGAGAAAGAATATATGCAGCTGACTGTACAGATGTGGTCATTCAGGCGTTCATATCAAGAGACAGAAAGCTGTTAGGTTCTATAAGAATAACCCCTACTTCCTTTGCTCTGTATCCTAAACTGGGTGTATTTATCTGCAGAAGACACATTAATGTCCATCTGGATTTTTGATTGAATCATATAGGTCTTCCAATGCATTATTAAGCATTTTCTGATTGGTGACCTTATTAACAACTTTTCATTGTTTAATCTATGAAAGTCACGGTAATGCATAACCAGATAATGAAACTGACTTTGTTTATGAACAGTTTTAACACTTTTGCTATTGTTTCTCTTTTATTTTCAGGTGTTAATTCATCCTAACAAGATAGAAAAAAAATGAAAAAGCATCGATATTTTTATTATTAAGTTATTACCTATTTTATTTTTTTAAAAAACTAATTAAAGTACCATGATTTAGAGTTATTCAAAGTTGAATTTTAGATATATAATGTTCCAGCACCAATCCTTTTTAAATTATATGTATCAATAGTTACTATGTATTTTTTAAAATATGACCCATATTTTTTCATAACCCACACTTGTAGAGAAATTGATGATGTGTGAAATATGATCTAATGGTTTTTAATTTGTAAAGAGATGTGGAGCATAGTGATATAAGGGATATTTGTCGGGTTTTAGCAGGAAGTGCTCAGTTTGATTAATCTTGAATTTAGTTGATTTCCGAGTTCTGAATAAGAGAGTGTATACCCTGTCAGGAGATGATGACTATGACTGTTACTTCTGAAAATGTCAAACATTACAAAGGTTAAGTCCAGTTTGCTCAGAATGTTCCTATTTTGAGATGGTAGTAATCTGAAGCTTGGAAGATGACTCAAGATCAGGATTCTGTGAACTTTTTTACCCAATTTTTTCTTTGCTTTTTGTTAGATTTTCAAATGCAGTTTAAACCATCAAGGTATGTTGCCCTTATGCTTGTTGGAGAGATTCTAACTGAGGATGCTTTTCTTCTTCTGTCCCTTTTCAGAGCAGAAGGAGAAACCTGTGTGGAATTTAAAGCCATGCTAATTGCAGTGGGCATCCATCTGCTCTTGTTGATGTTCGAAGTTCTGGTGTGTGACCGGATCGAAAGAGGAAGCCACTTCTGGCTTCTAGTCTTTATGCCGCTCTTCTTTGTATCCCCTGTGTCTGTTGCAGCCTGTGTTTGGGGCTTTCGACATGACAGGTCACTGGAGGTGAGAGGTCACATATTTAAGAAATTGTTATTAAGTAAAATGTTTGGGGTAGTTACTGAAATTTAGGGTGGAGCTGTGAAGGGATTGATCGTTCACTCTAGATCATGGCACAAAACGAAACAAGAGAATGAGAATAATCATGATGCTCTTTCTTGAATTTTCACCCAGGCAGTCAGGCTTTGTCTAGTTTGCTTTCTTTCCCTTTTCACCTCTCTCGATCAGACTGTTCCTGAGAACTCAATTCAGGAGGATAGAAATCAATTCAGATGCATTAATTACATTAAGAAACTACTCACAGTTAGGGACCCAGTAGGTCTGATATGACTAAGAGTTGGGAGGCCAAATTTCTTTCTCTCCACGACATCTGATTTTGCTCTCAAGGCCTTTTAGTTAATTGAATAAATACACCCACATTATCAAGCTGAATCTCCCGTCCTTGAAGCTGTTACCTTTGCTGCAAAATCTAGATTAGTGCTTGACAGAGAACTGTCATCTAGAGCTCTCTGACTTGACCCTTGATCCAACACTTCTCCTGCCCTCTGATTAATTCCAAGCCCTTTTTGCCTGAACTTAGGGGCTACCCAGGTGGATGAAAAAGCAGGACTAGCACGGGTAATGCAAGTCACTGTGGAGAATGTCTGTAGAGCACTAACTGTGTGACAGGCACTGGACTAGCTCCTGCTCCTGGGTCTGTGTCAGTACAGATTAATGCTGATCCTACAACCGCAAGTGGTCACCATCCTCTTGTGCCACAGAGTATCAACAGTTTGTTTTGTGTCAGCCTGAGTCCCTGCCTTGATCCAGAGGCTGATGGCCCCCTGCCTTATGGTCAGGTTGAGGGGCAGAGATGGAGAAAATGGAAGGTGGGTTTGGAGACATGGGTGAACGTGGAGGAAGGAAACTGCAGTTGGATTAGAGAGCATGAGGTTGGATACATGAGCCTCAAGAGGGGGAATGATGGAGCAAGGCCCTGGGAGAAGCCGATTAATAGGACCCCAAATGCCAAGGTCTTGACCAAAGAGAATAGGTATCCGCCACTCTGGTGCTGGAAGAGGGCAGTGGTGGTCAGTCAAGTCCATTTCTTCTTTCTGCATCCAGCATCGAGTCCCTACCTGCACTGCCTTCCTCTGGCTATTTATTCCATGACTGAGAGCACCTAGGCACCACAGGTCTTAAAGGACTCTCCTAGGGACCAGTGAGATAGGAAGGAAAGCCAGCTTGAGGAGCACCAGCTAGACCCTACATAACTTCTCGGTGGTGAGCAGTAAAGTGGCAACTGTGTGGCTCTGGCTCTGCATGGTGTCCCTCCCTTTCTTCCCATGAGTCATTTGACACCTTTGATCCTGTGCACTTCGGCCTCCCTGCCCATTCATCTTGTGTGCTGTCTTCGGGCAGGCTGGATCTCCCCTGCTTTGAGCCTCTGAGTCCCTGAAGTGTTTGCTCTGTACTTTTCCACACTTGCCAGGAACTCCTTCTTTCATTTAGCAGAGAAAACAAAAGGGAAGCAACAAAGTGCTCTCAGTCCTGCGCTGTTTGGCGGTTTCCTTCCCGTCACAGAAACACAGAAAGGCTCCCTTGCATTTCCTGAAAGCACAGAGAGCAGCTCACGCCACTCCCCTCCAGGGTGCCCTTCCCGCCCTTTCTCTCCTGTGCCCTCTCCCAGCTCCTCCAGCTCCTGACACGCCTGGTGCTTTGACATGTCTGACCGTCAGTATTTGGTTCCCTGGCCAAACTTCTTTCCCTTCATCGCTAGCACACAATTTCCTGTTTCTTTAAATTCTAGTCTCAGGCATTTTCCAGCCCCACTGTGTGTACTTTGCTTTAGTTCACACTTTCTGTCTCCACGGCCATTCCGGTGCCATGGCCACCTCGATTCGCATTTCTCAAGTTGTTTTTCTACACTAGGCTGTTTCTCGTCCAACTTCACTCCAGTCTGCGTCCTCATGATCTGTTAAAGGACCGTTTTTCCTCTTTTCAGTTCATCATGCTGGCCTTTTGACTTGTGTTCTCTGTTATTTTTCCCATTTTCAAGCAAATAAGGTAATGCCAAGTTTTGAAGGTCCTCAAAGGCATATGTGAAACAAAAGCCCTGTGAGCAAACATCCTAGTTAGCTGCCTTCCGTATATTCATGCTGTTGCCATGCCTTCCTGGAGGAAAGCTCCTTGAGGTGCCCTCCTGCTCCAGGAAGGTGCTGCAAATATTTGCCCAGCGTGGCAGATTGGGAATTGAGAAGGGACAGACGGGAGAGGTAGTCTTTAGGTCCAGAGAACAGCAAATCGGAGCCTAGGGGGTAGGAGAAAATCTCATGGTGAAGGGCAGCAGGTGTGTGCTGACCTGAAAAAAGCAAGAGTTCTAGAAATAGACAGGGGTCCTGGTTACACATTGATATCAACATGATTACCGGGAACTGCACCTGTAGATACTAAGATGGTAAGTCTTCTAGTTTGTGTCTTTGGCTGCCATAAAATGCTAGTCTGGGCCATAAAGTGGAGCGGGAGGAATTGTGGAAGTTTGGCAGGAGAGTGTTTGGAGGAATCAGGCTGAATTTCAGTCCTTCAAGCATGTGTTGAGCTGTTCCGGGCCCATAGTGAACTTAAGGGACACCAGGGGCCACTGGAAACTTGTTAAGGGAAGGCAATGAAAGCTGATATCTACGAGACACCTTTCAAATTCAGCCCTAAACAGAATGATTTTCTGTTCGGTCCCACTGTATTCCTGGTGGTGGGTGGTTAGCAGCAGCTGTGCTGAGATCACTTGGTTCAAAGCTCCCTGTGGAGAGCAGCTAATGAGGGTGGGAGTGTCTTGAGAAACTGCAACAACTAGTACACATACACAGGCACACACACACCCCCCATTTGGTATTATTTCAGGTTATCTGAGAATGAAAGAAAAATTACCTTTTTCTGTGCATGGGATTTTTTTTGCTTTTTGGGTCAAACCCAGCGATGCACAGGGGCTACTCCTGCCTCTGCACTCAGAAATTACTCCTGGTGGTGCTCAGGGGACCATATGGGATGCAAGTCGGCCACGTGCAAGGCAAACACCTTACTCGCTATGCTATCGCTCCAGCCCCAGTGCATGGGAATTTTTTGCAGATAAGCCATAATGATAAGTTTAGATCCAATTAGTGAACTCGGTAGAACTGGGGGTCTTTGTTAGGGGGGTATGATTCTGTGAAAGCCCTGACATCTCACTCTATGTCCTCTCTGTGAGCTGAGACCTTAGGGGAGACGGGGCTAGTCACTTCAGTTTTGCTGGCTTTTCACTATGGCACCACTGCAAAGCAGGCAGCAGGCCAGCCTGGAAGGCCAGGGAGCAGTAGAGTCCAGTGGCGGGCAGGCTAGCAGGGCCCTGCAGGAGTAGGGGCTGTTGAGGGGGCCCCAACTAAGCGGGAGACAAATCATGGCATTGCTGACAGCACGTACTGGCTACCCGAGAGTGGGGAGCTATCTGGGCACCGTCCTGCACGGCAGATGGTGAAATAGGGTGAGTCGATCATGAATCCTCTTTGGATGTGATTCCACTGGAAGTGTCCCAGCAGAACAGCTATGCCGGCAGTGGAGACTTTGAAGACCAAATGGCAAGAGGCAGCGCAAGCCAGGGCTGAGAGTGAGAATGAGTGTGTTGGTGTCCAGCTCTGGGAGGGGATGTCTGTCTGATCTAAGGATCTGAGGAACATCTCCCAGTTATGAGCAAGAACAGGCGCTGAGGCTCCCAGAGAATTGCTGCATGGCCACAGAGCCTGTTGTTGCCTGGGCGAAGGCACCTCCTGTGTGTCCTGGGAGGGAGCTGGAGCACAGTAGGTGGAACTCAGAATGGCAGGGGTGACCAGAAGGGAGTAAGTCTCCAGGGTGCCTCAGGAAACTCCACTGAAGTGGAGTGAGAGCTGGGGTTTAGAGGGGATACTGCATCAAGCTGGGGTTCGGAGGGGATACTGCATCAGGGAGGCGTCATTTGGAATTGGAATTGCAGTTTTGTGGAAATGAATAAAACTCTAAGCTCCTGGGAATGGCTGCTAGAATAAATGGGATTCACAGTGCAGTAAAGGGCTTGCAGTTGAAGTCTTGATATCATTGGATCGACTGGGAACCAGAAAGGAAGGTGTGGGTGCCTATTCTGACAAGAGGAAGTCATGGGCTGGTCACGGCTAAAGATATTTGAACGGGGCAGGAGGGAAGCTTGAGGAGACCACAGTGAACTGCCTCCATTCTAGTGATCTGGAAGCAAGGTGAAAGCCTAGGCAGGCAGAAGGGGCAGGGCAGCCCCAGAGCAGCGGGAAGAGGGATGCCACGAGTAGGTTCCTCCTAGGCATGGTACAGCTTCATTCCTCATGCTCAAAAATGAGGTGGTTCCAGTGTACTTTATCAGCTCTGTATAAGTGTGGTAACCCAGTAACAACAGAATTGAATACAGTGTTGACTGTGCTTAACTGATACTTCTCTTGATTTTCAGCTAGAGATCCTGTGTTCTGTCAACATTCTTCAGTTTATATTCATTGCCTTAAGACTGGACAAGATCATTCAGTGGCCTTGGCTTGTATGTAACTTTTAAAGTCTTTAATGACAATCTTTCATCTTTTAAAAGTAATTCGTATTCATTGTAGAAAACTTGGAAAACATAGACAAGCATAGGTGATAGAAAAACCATTCCAAGTCAAGAAGAGACAGCTTGATTGGCGTCTTTTGTTGTCTGGTGTGGGACTTGATTGTTCCGTAAAGGTAGTTGAGAGCAGACTGCATGTGTAATTTTGCATCCCACCTTTTTTTTTCCCAAATATTGCATCATAAGTGTTTTCCACGTCAGTTCACAACTTTGTAAATATTACCTTTAAGATTTAAGTGATATAAAATAATGTCCAAATGCATTTACCAAATGCTTCCCTTCCAAATATTTCTGTCCTTAGCAATGTTTTTTCGGATTACAAAGCATGCTGCAGTATCTACTTTTGTGCATTTTTAATTGTTTTCTTAGAAAATGTCCCAGAAACCAGGGGCTGGAGCAATAGCACAGCGGGTAGGGCGTTTGCCTTGCACCTGGCCAACCAGGGTTCGATTCCCAGCATCCCATATGGTCCCCTGAGCACCGCCAGGGGTAATTCCTGAGTGCAGAGCCAGGAGTGACCCCTGTGCATCGCCAGGTGTGACCCAAAAAGCAAAAAAAAAAAAGTCCCAGAAACCCTAATACTGAGCAGAGTGTGGGGACTTTTTTTTCTTAAAATTAGTTCTATTTATTTATTTATTTATTTATTTATTTATTTATTTATATTGAATCACCATGTGGAAAGTTATAGAGCTTTCAGTCTTAAGTCTCCGTTATAAACCTAGCTGCTTGCTGGAAACTTACCACAATGTGGTGTTGTATAACTTGAAACACTATTTCAAGGTAATATCTTTATGATTCATTATCAGTAAGCATTTAATTTTTATACCTATATACTGGGAGACACATAAGCATTTCTTAGGTGAAAAGGGAGTTTTGGTGGGAAAATCATAAGAAACCCTGATCTAAGACATCTAAAGAAGTCTCAGAACTTAAAACTAATAGAACAACCTAATTAAAAAAATGACAAGATTTGAATATGTAGTTGACACGAAAATTCTACACTTAGGGTAAATTGGAAAGAGATTACCCATTAGGCGAAATCCAAAACCAGGATGCAGTATCTCAATGGCAAATGAAAATAACAGCAGCAACAAGAGCGGGGTGGGGCTTGTCCGGAGGCAGGAGGATAAAGGACTATCAGACATGCCATGCTCTAGAGGCCCTCTCCAAATGGTCAGTTTCTTTGGAAGCCAGCAGAAAGGGGGCACATAAAGCAACAGCCCTGATTTTGGCTGTATCCCCTAGAGAAATGTAAATCACCAGCCACCCGTGAACCTAGACACAAGTCCCAGGCACGAGTGCGTCCCACGCGCCTGCAGTGGCTGTGGGTAATGAGGCCACTGGGCTCCATCTGGTGGAGCTCAGGAATAGGAATAGGCTATTCACACGGGCCCCATGCATGAATGGCACGGACACTGCTGATGGACGCTGGGAGTCTAGAGTGGAAAACCCCTAGAGAGCAGAGCAGTGGGTGAGGATGTGACACCACAAAGGAGGCTTGTTGGGGAAGAAGCTGCCTCGACCTGTGCCACACACCAGCACTGGACACCGGGAGAAAGCAGACTCCCTGTGGTAGGACAGCTTAAGACCCAGGGATGACAGACTTTGTCGCAGGGAGTGCACAAGGGAGAAAAGACCCGAGGGGTTGTGGGCACCTGACCAGTTGGAGACCCCAGGACAGGTCATGTGACTTGTGGAGGCACGGTGTGGGAACAGGTCTTTCTAGTAAGATAGAAAGACAGGAAGCAGGGGCGGGGGCCTGCCTATGGCAGAACAGGGGAATGCTACCTATGAAAGGGCACATCGGGGAGGGAGGAGTGCAGTGTGACGGTGTGACCGGGGAGAGCCTCATGGATGCTCAGCAATCTGCAGAGACACATCTCTCCAACAGGTGGTGTGTGTCCCCCTGTGGATTCTCATGTCCTTTCTGTGCCTGGTGGTCCTCTACTACATCGTGTGGTCCGTCCTCTTCCTGCGCTCCATGGATGTGATTGCAGAGCAGCGAAGGACACACATCACCATGGCCCTGAGCTGGATGACCATTGTTGTGCCTCTCCTCACGTTTGAGGTGAGCTGGAGGCAGCTGGTCCCTCAACCTGGAAACCCACCTTTCCCCACGACCGCGCCCCATGCTCCTCAAGGACCGCTGCTCTCCGCACAGTGGGTTTCCAGAGACTGTTCTCTTTTACTGTCATCCTTGGGGGGAGAGCAGGGTCTGGGGTCTGCAGGGAGGGCACAGCTCCCTAGGCATGACGTATCTATACATGCCCATGCATCCACTTCTAGAAGGAGAAAGCTAGAAGGCAGAGTTGCATGTTTGAATTTAGTGGAGAATTTTCAAATATGGGCCCTCGGCACTTAGAACCAGGTGTTTCCCAAACAGATGCTGGCTTTGGAGCTGTTCGGGGAGGGCAAGGCTTCATCCTGACCCTTTGCCCGAGACCCGTGGTGCCTGAGAGCCTGCAGAGCTGAATGTCTCATAAGGCCCGAGGGAGGAATGTGCACTGCAGATGTGGACGTCACTTTTTACTCTTTCCTCAGATTCTGCTGGTACACAAACTGGATGGCCACAACGCTTTCTCGTGTATCCCGATCTTTGTCCCCCTTTGGCTGTCACTGATCACTCTGATGGCAACCACATTTGGGCAGAAAGGCGGAAACCACTGTATGTACTCAGCATTTCTGAAGTCCTTAGCCTGGGTGTCTGAGGGGTGTGTGTAGGGGTGTTCGTGGCCCCAGTGCCATTTTCACTGGAGGTAGAATCTCCCAAGCAAGGGCATGCTCAGCCCTCCCTTCCCTGCCTTGTAACACGGTTGCCCTTAAAGGTTGGAGTCGCAGAGTGGGATCCTCTGAGCACCCCTTTTCCCTGCCAAGGCACTGGAGGCTTAGATGGGCATTTGCATAACCCACAGAACCTTTGGTTCTTCTTCCTGGCTCTTCCCAGAGTCTACCCCAATGTTCCCAAGTTGCTTGGTGGTATCTTGCTTATTTGCTGGTTTTGTCCACTGCATGCTCTGATACTGTCAGGAAGTTTTCTTTACGAAGGGTTCCTCTCTCCTGGGGCCAAATGCCTCTCATGCAGGCTGTGCCTGCTGCCTGGTCCCAGAAAGTCCTGCAAGGGTATAAGATACCACACATGCAGAGCAGCTGAGAGGTGACCCATGAGCTCAGGCCACCACCTGACCGGGGCCAACAAGAGCCTGCTGTCTTTACACATTTCAGAAGAGCACTGAAATTCTTCCGTGGGTACTTCAGTGCCTCCAGGCGGGGGTGGTGACAAGGTTCCTCCTATTTCAAGACTAGGAACTTGAATCTCAGTAGAGGTCTGGGGGGCATTCCTTACAAGACTCTGGAGACACAGATCCAGATACAACTGCTTGGAGAACTGGGGAACTCCACTATTTGCCTTAGTGGGGTGAGTACACCCAGCCACCTCCTTGTGTGGTTCAGCAGAAGGTCCCAAACTTATTTTACCCCTGGTCCCCTTTTCAGAAAAAAGTCAGTCAGAGGCCCTCTGGAAATCTGCCTTTTTTGAAGCAGCAACAAAAAATGTTGAGAGGCTACTTTCCCCATTCCATACCCCAGTCATTCCAGTGCCTCTCAGAGGAAAAGATAAAGTCCACTGGAGAGGAAGGGAACTTCAGATGGAGAGTCTCAACACAGGACTTTCTCTTCCAGGGTGGTTTGGTATTCGCAAGGACTTCTGCCAGTTTCTGCTTGAAATCTTCCCATTTTTGAGAGAGTACGGAAACATTTCCTATGACCTCCATCATGAAGATAATGAGGAAACAGAAGAAACCCCAGTTCCAGAACCTCCTAAAATTGCTCCCCTGTTTCGAAAGAAGACCAGGGTGGTCATCACACAGAGCCCTGGAAAGTACGTCCTCCCACCCCCCAAATTAAATATTGAAATGCCGGATTAAACAATCACATGTTAGGTCTCACATGGGTGGACTGGACGCTTATTCTCCTCTCCCTGCCTCTGCCTCTGTGTTCACCCCAGAACTGGCACTGGAGCTGGGGCTCCAGGGACCTCCATCTCATGCCTTGTTTGCAAATGCCAGCCAGTGACTTACTGCGGGCGACACAAGGGGCCATATCAGTGGATGTGAACTGATGGTGGAAGTATAGGAGGGAAGGAGAAAGCATTCTCTGCAGATTGGGCCTTGGAAGGTGGCAGCATACATGCCCATTAGGATGGATGTAAAGCCAGAGAGAGCACTTATGGGTGGCTGCTTTTCAAAATGCTAAAATGCTCATCACAAGTGTTGGTCCTCAGTGCCCTCTACACCAGGCCACCTACATGTGTAGCACAGGGTTCCCCTTGCAGAGTTGCTGGGGAAGAGCTAGAAGGTGTGGCCCATGTACACACCAGTCATCACTGTGTGTCACTGAGGCAGCAGATGGCAGCAGGTAGTCCTGGTCCCATCGCTGAGACTCCTGGAGCAGCTCCGTGCCTGTATAGTATTTATATGACTCAGCATTGTTACATACCGTGTACACTCCCAGCTCTGTACAGTTGATTCTGGAAAGTATTTTTTTACAAGCTTGGACTGGACACGTACATGTGGTGTAACAGAAGTTGAAATCAGTGGCATGCCTTCCCCATCCATGGCAGGGCCAGTCTTTTGGGGAACTAGGCTTTTTTTCCCACGAATTTCTCCATATACCTAGTATTTGCAGCTGCCAGAATGGCCATAGCAAGAAGAAAGAACCTGGGCTCCTCCGGCACTGGGAATACGGGCTCCTGGGAACTTCGGAAGCCCAGCAGCATCTGAAGAAGCTGCCAAGACCAGAAATAGGCAGCGGGATGAGCAGAGGTTAAGGGCTGACGCTTTTTTTTTCATTTCCTTATCAAAATAGACTGTGCCCGTGTGTGTTTTGGGTGGCAGGGACAACTAGGAGTCAAGAAGAACCCAAACCCTAGGACAGAACTTTCTGCCCAGATGTATAGGAGGTGAGGGAACTGGCTTCTCCCCCAGGTTACTGCTCCCCTGTTTCCAACAGGCGCTCAGCTGTTCTCCGCCACACGTGTGTCCTCCTGTTCTGTTGAGGGTGGAGGAGCGGGGACTTTCGGAAGGGTGTCGTGTCGCCTTTCCTGCTTGGTGTGTAACAGATGTAGCTCCATCACCCTTTTTGATCCCTTTAGCTGTTCAAATAAACTGGCTCCTCGTTTTCCATATGTGTGTGTGACTCTGGCTTAAACATGATAGGGCACAGGAACCATCTTTAACCAGTCAGTACAAATGGAAACCTTCCACTGCCACGGGCAATCAGGGTGCTGTTGGGCAGACACCCTCAGTGAGAACTGCAAATACAGCCCAAACAAACTCTCTGGGTGGGTGGGTGAAGGTCAGGGAGCTTGTACCCTATTAGCCACAACTGTCATTCCTTGAAAACTCCTTACTCATGTTCTCCAGTGCCCCAATGATCTCACACTGAAATCCACGGCTTTAAATAAATATTCATCTTTCTGCCTAGCTCACCCATCCATCTCTACATGTGCATGGCCACTTTGGATGTTTCAGCCCATAGTTTGTTGCAGTTGACGGAAAAGGCAATAGGTGACGGAGGTGGAATGAGGCTGTATGGTAGCCAAGGTTCCACAGCTCCTTCCATGTCAGCCTTGCTGTAGACCAGAGCTGTCTTTCAAGTAGTCACTGTCTCTGTACTGCCAAGTAACTTGTTTTTACCCACCAGAATTTATTGAAATACCAACACCAGGTAGGATTCCTATGCTCACAAGAAAGTCAGATCCCACACCTTAAGGTGGGTTAAGTGCAAGGAGGTTAACCCATGACATGGGAAGTCACTGCAATGGGAAATGACAAGATTAAGTGGTTGGTGAGGGCAGTCAGCACTGTAGAGCCCCAAATCTCACTCACAGTGCCGGAATGTTGGATCTTAGGCAGGTAGCCTCATAAGTTTGAAGAAATTTCTGCCTCACGAAACTGTCTGGAAGACCTCTGCGATCCGTAGCCAGAACTCTGTGGGGAGATCCAAGGAGGTGCACCTACCTGAGGGGGGAATGTCTAAGGTCACCAGGTTCGGGCTGCATCTCTGGCATCACTCCTACAAAGATAGCATGGCAGATCTCATGGGGCATTTGCTAAAAGACAGGAAGCCATTGGAGTCACACTATTCCAGAGACTTTGCAAGACACGGGGTAGATGGGTGTGTGGCTGCCTGGTCAGGGCAGAGGGCATTGCGTGACTGCAGTCAGAATATCTGCTCCTCCTCAGGCTGCTGAGGGTAGTAGGACACTCAGCTCACCCTGTGACTGTCTGGTAACTGATGGCACCTCATGTTGAGGTATAGAGGTCTCTGGAGGCTCTCACCACCTGGCCCCTGACACAGAGTAGGAAGGTGTGGCTGTACTCGACCCTCGTCACCTCTCCCAGATTTACAGAGGGATTCCACTGGAACATTCGGCAAGCCAAGAAAAGCATCACTCCCTAGAAACCACAAGGATTCACTCTGCTGGTCTCCACAAAGGGTTTTAGAAAGAGCCACTGACGAGCCACTGACAATACCCACAATTTCGAGCCTACAGAAACCACCTGAGAATGCTCTCAAGAATGAACAAGAAGGTGAAGAAGGAGCACTCAATCCACAAACCAATAGGCAAGAAGGGGACGAGGTGCTGTGGTTCTGCGTTAGATGGTAGCCAAGTGCCAGGGAGGAGGAACAAAGGACTATGGGGTGGTTTTAGTAACATACCCAAACGTCCTTCTGCATTGCTCTCAGGGCAATGAAATAGCTTTGCCCAGTGTTTTGTCTCGGTTGAAAACTAGAGAGTCAGAATTTTCTTTCTTTGAAGGGAAAGAGAACAAGTAAAAGGCTCCTGTGTTGAGTAACCAAAAATCTTGGAGACATAGCAAAACACTGCTTGAGACTTTTCGCCTAGAGATCTTACACCATTAGGTCACTGGACATCATTTATTTCTAGTCACTAGGTACAATTTGGTTCTGGGCTTGCTCAAGGAACTCCAAAGTGACATTCCTGGGTTGAAATGAGGTCCTGCATTCTCTCTTGGCTTTGATGACATGGGCTTGGCACCACTGTAGGCTCAGGCACTAAAAGCTGCAGATCCCTATTGAGGCTGCTTCCCACCCCACACCCTGAGCAAGTCGGAATTTTCTCCTTGGATGACAGAGTTTACTTGGATTACTAAACAAACCAAGGCAGATCCAAGTATTACATCTTCATGAAAGCTCTAAACACATGCTTCTTTTAAAAATAGATGACCAAACTATGCTTCATTTCCCCAAATTATCCCAGATAATTCTCCCATATTATGTCCCAGAATATGGATGCTAGTCCATTTCCCTGAGATTTAGTGATTTCCCAACTTATGGGCCCATCATCCTGAGGAGAGTCGTATGACAGCTGTAGGGTACAGGAAAGCATATTTTCCCCCTCTAGGTCAAGGGGCACCTTTCAGGATCTAGCAGGGTAGCAACACAACCTCGCAGCCTGGCATTACTAGGACAAATCTCTGAGCGCAGAGCTAGGAGCAAATCCTGATCACGATTGGGTGTGGCCTAAAAAACCACAAATTAGAAAAAGAGGGGGAAACCCAGCTGTAAGAGTAGCTGTTGTGATTGTCAGTTGACAGTGACAGTCCAAGCATGGACCTATGTATTCCCCCTGTTCCAGGGCCCAGCGGCCTTGTTGACCTGTCTCCCGAAGTTCTCAGAGCAACACCGGGAGACCCAGGAGCATGAGGCCAGGAATAGCCTCTGATTGCCAGCAGGAATGGCCACAAGAGGAAAAGAAGAGAGAGGATGAAAGCACAGGCAATTTGAGTCAGGCCTGTAGAGGAAGGCAGATTGGGAAGAGGGAGCTGAAGTGCTTCTCGGCTGCTTCTTGCCTTATGTCTATCGGACAGCTACAGTTCTGATCCAAGTTACCATCCAGAAAAGGATATTTCATTTCATGACATTCTTAGTTCTGAAGCCGAAGCACCGCAGTTTACAATGCTGTTAGTAATAGGGCTTTGTGTGCGGCCACCTGCCCAGCACCCGCGGGCCCAGCAGGGTCCATTCCCGCAGAAAGAGGGATTCATGTGCCAGACAGATGGAGCAAGACCCAACGGCACCGAGAAAGTGTAGCAGGGACAAACACACTGCCCTGGCAACAACAGCCCATGAAAGACGATGTTGCTGCTCCCGCCCCAGGCCGCCTGGCCAGAAAAGGAAGCAGGTTGAGAGTAGGCGGTGCCTCACAGTCGGCAGGCCTGCGGCACGAGGGGCATCCCTGTCCTGCACTTGGGGCTCTCACCACACCCCTCCGAGCCCCTGGGCTTCACTCATCGCCACCCCAGGATAGCGGGTGCTGTCGAGCTTGGGACACACAAAGCAAAGACCTTTGACGGGACCTCGGCGGTGTTGAATACCAAGACCGGCACGTGGGGTGGCGAGTATTTACCCACGAACCCCAGGGTTCCACCCACAACCGGGAGCTCACGTGGCAACCATGGTGGGGAGGCAGCCCGAGCAGAGAAAGCCAAGGAGAGGGGCCAGCAGCCCACGGGAAGGGCGCTGGGAGCGGGGGCAGGGCTGGTTCCCAGGAGCAAGGCCTTGGCCCAAGTCCCCTGGCAGGACAGCGGCAACGGGCCGTGCCGGTCATGGGGAGTCGGGTGGACTCAGTGGACGTGGCCTGGCACGGTGCTCACCTGCATGGGGCTTGTTCCCCCAAGGGACGGAGCAGTGCCTGATGCGGGCGTCGTGGGGGTGGACAATGGAGGGTGGCTGGGGGACACTGCAGGGCGTGTGTGGCTTTCAATCCCCGAGGGTCCGGCGCCTTTAAGCTGAGAATGTCCAGGGCTGGGTTCAAAGGGGACCCCTTGCCCATTGATGACGTCAGCCCGGGCCTGGCTTCCGGCGCCATTTTGCCCGGTGCCCGCCACGTGTCCGAGCGAGGCCGTGGCCAGCGGCCACAGTGCGCAGAGCCGAGGTCGCGTCCGTCCCCGGAGGAAGCCGCGGGGATGGCCAGCCCAGCTCGGGCCCAGACCCCAGGCGAGCCCCCTCCGGGGTGCGCAGAACAGGGCCCTTCAGCGCCCGCAGCCCGCGCTGAGCCGTCCAGGCAGGGCACGGCCTCCCCTCGGGGGTCCGAGCCGCTGCCGACCAGCCCCGCCAGCCCAGGGCAGCGCCCCGAAGGCGCGTCCGTGGCGCCGCCGCCGGCAGCGGCGGCCACCCAGGGCTCCCCGGGAAAAGAGGGTTCGCTCGAGACCCCCAGCGTCTTCCCATACCCCGAGTCCCAGGCCAGGCGGCGGCGGCGGCGGCGGCGGATGCGCAAACACGCACAAAACCAATTCCTGTACTGCCACTTCCCCAAGAAGCTTTGGAGGATGGTCAGTAGCGACAGGTTCCAGTCCATCCGCTGGGCCGAAGACGGCACGTGCATCTGCATCGACAAGCAGCTCTTCCAGCGCGAGGTCCTGGACAAGCAGGGTCCCGACCGCATCTTCCACACGAGCAGCATGAAGAACTTCGAGCGCCAGCTCAACCTGTACGGCTTCACCAGGGTGCGCGCCCAGACGCAGTCCTACACCTGCCTCCTCACGCCCGAGGCCAACGGGCGCTACAACTTCTCCAAGGTCAGGCCACGGGACCCGGGCCCCAGGCCGCGTTGGCGGGAGGGTGGGGGAGTAAGGGAGGAGCGGGGGGCGGCGGGGGAAGGTGGGCTGGGCCGGAGGGAGGTGGCAGGGAGGTGGGGGTGGGGGGTGGAGGACCTATGCAGGTGGGGGTCGGGATGGCCCCCGGAAACCAGTGCCCTTCACTGTGGGAGTGGGAGAGGGTCACCAGGAGTTGCTTCTGTGGAGTTGGCCCTGGAGGCCTCCTGCTGGGGAGGGCGGCCCCCGGGAGCCTCTTGCTGTAGTGGAGGGCTCGCCCTCAGCGCTTACTGCTCTGGAGGGTTTGACCTCACCCCCGCCCCCCCCCCCCCCCCGGGCAGCTCCAGCTCTGGGGGCCGGGCTCTCCCTGGATGCCTCCTGCTCTGAGGGGGGGGCATTCACAGACCGCTGTCCCCCCCGCAGATACACTACTATATTAACCCCTCATTCAAGAGGGACAACCCGAACCTCCTGAAGCAGATGCGGAGGAGGGTGAGGAGAAGCCGGAGGCTGTGCTTGGACTCTGCTTGGAACTACCAGAGCAGTTCCACAGCGGTGCCCCCTGCACAGGGACCCACACTCTACTGGCAGCAGCATCTGCCATCTGCCCCGCAGGGGCCGCCGGCGCCTCCCATACACCCCCAAGGTGGCCCAGCTGCCGGCCTGCAGGAGCCCAACTCGGGACTGCCAGCTCCAGGCGCCGCCCAGCTGGACACTGCACACGAGTCCAGCCGACCCATCGGCGGTGCCCACCCCGAAGCCACTGAGGCCTCCTCGCCCAGGGGCCAGGCCTTCACTGTGGTGGTCCCCCACCCTGTGATAGTGAGGCCTGGCCAGGACCCCCTGTGGGCCGTCGGCCCCGTGATTTCCATGCAGAGCCTGGCTAACGGGCCTGAGCAGAACGTCACCGTCCTGGTGCCTGTCCCCGTGGTGCTGCCCGTCCTGCAGCTTCGTGTGCACCTGCTGCCTCCCCAAGCAGACCCCAGGCCCCTGTAGCTGCTCCAACCCCGTGCCCGGCCGCTGCCATATGGTTGCTCACTACCGCTGCACCTGCACCTTCTTCCTGCAGCGGCAGCCCCCGCCCACCAATGCCTGGGCAAGGCCCACTCTGCCCTGGCCCAGCGGGGGAGGGTCCCTGGGAGACAGTGCAAATAAAGGACTTCTTTGTTGCTGCTCATGACAAGGTTTCTGTTTCTTTCTGCAAAGCCATTCCCTCGGCCTCTCTCTCCAGCAGCTTAGGCCTTCACCACTTACCTTCCACACCCAGTCCCAGGTTCCCTCCCTCCCTTCCCTTCCTCTTCCCTCAGGTCTCATCCTTCCTGTCCCTCTCTCTTCCTCTGCCCACCCTCTTTCTCCTCTCTGCTCCCCTCTCCTCCTCACCTCCTCTTCACTCAAAAGGGTGAAGACATGTTTTGCATGCAGGATGGCCGGACTCTGATGCTCAGCACCACAGGACTGCTGACGCCCTCCCCCAAACACCACAGGTTCCATCCTGGTGGTAGTAGCAGCACCACTGCCACATGTGGCCCTGCTGACCACAGTGACCCAGCCTCAACCACATGGGGAAGACTGCTAGCACCAAGGGGAGAGTGGCTGTAGTGGGTGGTCTTGAAGGCCCCTGAGAACTATTGGGGTGGCCCTGGTGGCCTCAAACACATTGGTAAGAACCCTGACAGGTTCCGTCCAATGTAGGGCGAGGCCTTAGTGACCCCAGCACAGTGGTGCATTGGACACACCCAAGAACCAGCAAGCACGGGACTGGTGGCCTCCAGTACAGCTTGACTCCACGAGTGGCCCCTATCAGATCCTATTTAATATGGACTTGGTGAACCCCAACAGTGCTAGGCTCCTCCTGATGTACCCAGGGTCCCAATAGAGAATGCCAACATGACCCGTGAGAATTCTTTGTGGTGGCTCCCAGCAATGGAGGATGTACCCCTCTGCCCAAGAGTCTGGCCAGATATAGCCATGGTGTTCCCCAAAACTAGTTAGGATTGGCCCTGGTGGTCCCTAGCACAGTTATTTACGTGTGGTCTGGAGATGCCCTGCAATGCATCTAGTAGCCCCTTGGGCCCCAGTAGTACCCTTGAAGGCCTCACCCTAGAAACAGACACACATAAAAACACCCACACCCCACTGTGTTTGGAACACGTAGTTCGCTAGCCAAATACTGTGCATTCCCTGTGACCTCAATTGACAGTTTGCCCTCTTGGTGGATCCTCACTGGGAATGTGCCTGGGTCCCTAAGCACTGTTTGGGAGGCTCCCAGGTGAGTGAATGGGTGAATGAATTAAACGCAGGTATCTGTATTACAAACCAGGGGTTGAGGATAGATAGAAGATTCTAGTACTGGGACAAGAGGTCTCTAACAAAATAGGTCTCACACTCTCCTATCCCTACGCCTCATCTATACCCAGTCAGCCTGTGCTCACACTTCTAGCACAAAACATGTAGTTTTACCCTACACCAAGTCTTCTGTGGCATCCACTAGGTGTCCTACAATCACACTCAACTCTGAGGCTCTCACCCAGATATTCTACACTGGCTTCCACCTGTTAAAGTCTCGATGTCACGGTTAAAGTCAGCTTGTCACAATGTGTCTGATGCCAAACCCAAGTAGCATGTCCTCATAAAAAGCCACCCAATTTCTGCCCAACTTGGCTGTAAACAGACGTTTCCACAACCCACACACTCCAGAATTGACAGAGAATATTTGTTACAGTGGCTCGGGGAACTGAAGGCAACATACCATTTAGTCACCCGAAGTCTCTACCATCAGGTTGCGTCCATCTCACTACCAACTCCTGCATCCATGGGTCCTTCCTCCCCCGGGTCAGAATCTTCACAATATGGAAGCTTGGGGCCCGTAGAAATGCCCGTGACAACATTGTTTCTGCAGCTAATCAGGAGAAGGGAGGTCAGGATAGCTTGATGCTGTCACCGGGGTTGAGGGAGGAGAGGGGACCGCTGTGCCAGATTTGGAATTCCCAGGTCACTGCTGACTAGGAGACATGGTAACCAGAGCAGAGGTTCCCAGCAGTTATGGCAAAGTCACATCGAGTAGCAGCTTGTCACGATGTCAAATGGGCCTTGATATTCTCTCCCTTTCCAGTGCCCCCGATAGGTGGCCAGGCTGCAAGCCGGATCACAGCTCAATCTGACACTGTTCCCCAAGCCTCAGGACACATGCTTTTCACTCCACAACTTTCTGCCCCTCCTTGCAGATGCACCTCTAAACTCTCAGTGCCAGCTCAAAGGATGTAGCTCAATGGTAGAGAATTTACCTTGCATGAGCATGAGTGAGGCTCTGAGTTTGATTCCCAACACTGCACAATTAATCGATTAATTAAGAAACCAACAAAATCTCAGGAAACTGACTTCTCTCCTTCACTAAAGGTCATCTTGAATCATCCTGGGTCTCTGTTACTGTCCCCATGTCTGAATGTACTGAATGTGAGGACAAGAGGTCAGCAGGGATACAGCAAAGCAGGGGAACGGATAGGAAGTGCACTTTGGAAGGACGGTGGTTTTGACCTTTTATTCTTTAAATTCTCTTTGGTTTGTGGACCATAGTGAAGGTGTGGGGGCTACTCATTGAACTGTACTCAGGAGTCCTTATGGGAAATGTGCAGAGGACCATGAGGTACCAGGATCACACCTAGGCCTCCTGTATGCTGACTAAGCATGTCCTAGGAGAATCCAGGACATGGCTGTATTGTCTGTGTCTATGCACAGGGAGAGCGGCAGGTCAGGGCACCCTCCATATACCACCGCCAGGGGAAAGTGAAAAGTGTACATTGCCAAACAGACTCCACTATGCACCCAGCTGTAAACAGGGAGTGGACTGTGTGAGTGGGCAGGTGAGCAGATGCCCAAGGTCATGGCCCAGATGAACCTTTTGGTTAATGGTTAGTGTCACCAGACTACCCAGGGTAACTTATGTGACATCCAGGGAACATTTGCCATTGGAGACTTGTTATCTGTCCAGATGGGAGGAGGTGAGATCACGGCTGGGATCACCCTCTGGGAAGCAACAGTGGCCACCGGTCAGCTGGCCACATTCCACAAATGGACAGGAGGGCAAGCGAGTGGAGGGTGACAGACTTTGAGAGACTTCTTAGACTGTATAGCAATGTCCACACGGGGCAGGCATCTGTCAGTCAGTTCGGGCACTCAAGCAGGAAGATGACAGATGAAGGAACCCACGGGCAGGGCCGAGGTGGCTCGGAATCCTTTGGTCACTTTTCCTACTTGGTTCTGTTTTCAGAACTTTGGAAAGAGTCTGGCTTTTTGGCCCTGGGGCAGACGTGATTGAGTGGGGAGGAGAGACCAAAGGCGCAGAAGGAGGTCTGAGGCAGAGACAGTGAGAACCTAGATAATGCAAATGAAATTACAGCACTCTGGTCTTGTCTTAGCCCTGTGATCTAGGGACTCATACCAACATATGAGCCTCAAGTTCTTCATCTGTGAAGAAGCTTTGCTGTTCGTGGGGATGTAGGTGATGCCCTGGTCAAACTGGCTCTTCGCTCTGAGACCGTAGGCGATGCACTGGTGAAAGTGGGTAGCGGTGGAATTTATCTGGGGGCAGAGCACCAACAGCTGCACTCAAGGTGTACTTCAGGCTGTGTCCTCCGGGTGACTGCCAGCAGCTCTCCGGGATTATGCAGTGCTAGGGATCTAACCTAAAATCGCGCTCCTGCCTGCAGAGTCTCAGCTCAGTCCAGGGCTCTCCGCCTGGAACCTATTAGACAACATTGGTGGCCAGTAGATATATACTCTAGTATGAATAGGTCCCCAAACCCAGCACTCTGTTGGCTTTGCTTTGGTTTCCAGGGCTTTGCAGTTATACGGTAAATAGATAGGAGAATCAGGACAGCTTGTTGCTCTGCATTTTTCTTCCTAAGGGATTGCTTCTTATTGTGTGTCAGAGGGAGTTTACCATCCCAGAAGATCCCCAAGGCAGAGATCATCTCTCCACCGTGACAGATTCTCTCTCAAGGGAACCACAATATGTATTTTCTTTCCCAGGACAAATGAGCCACTGCTTACGATAGGTCAAGGGACACAGTAGGTCACCTAGTTCATTGTCGTTTCTCTGGGGCCTTTCTGGTTTTGCTGGGATAGGCAAATGAGCCTGCCCAGTGACTTGTGGCTTTCAGATCAAGGAGGAAGAGCCTGCGTTCTTTGTATTCCTCACTGTTAGTACTGCGTGGGCTTGAAAACACCCACAGTTTCAGCCTCGGCGCACAAGATTTTTCTCAAGGGTCTGCATGATCCCCACGTATGCTCAGTGCGTTTGGTTATCATCACCCCCTCAGAAACACCTGCTCATGACTCGCCCTGGTCACCACCCAGCTTAAAGACCAACACTGCACACTGGCAGTCATGCAGGTTTCAGGGTTCTGAGCTAACCTGATTCAGACAAGCACAACCTCTCTCCTGAAGCCCAACTGCCACACCCTCTTTCACTTGTGGGTGGATCTTTAAAAACTTCTCACCTCCGGGACTGGAGCAATAGCACAGCGGGTAGGGCGTTTGCCTTGCACACGGCCAACCCGGGTTCGATTCCCAGCATCCCTGAGTACTGCCAGGAGTGATTCCTGAGTGCAGAGCCAGGAGTAACCCCTGTGCATCGCCATGTGTGACGCAAAAAAAAAAAACTTCTCACCTCCTTCCTTCAAGGAACAAGGTCCTATCACTCTTATTCTGTGTGCGGGTTCAGTCCACTCATCCTCGGGTTCCACTAGGAATCCATGGCACTCAGAAGAGCAGAGGCTCAGTGAAAATCTGGGACATGAATAAGCCAGTGTACATCAGTTAATACACACAGTTAACTTTTTAGAGAAGCTAAGAGCAACAGAGGAAAAACTTGCTCTCCTGCATTTTGGCATCGACTGGATTTAACATTGAACTTCTGTCATATTTCCGTGGCAAATTCCACATCAGTGCTAAGTTATCTTTTATAAGTCACATCCTGACAGGGAAGCACTCCCAGTCTCTTTAACTCTTTAACAACAGAAATCTCCCTCCTGAACTTGGCAAATGTGCATCCTTGAGTGTTCATACATAACAGTAATTCAGAAACTCAGATAAAACTCAACATGATGTTCTAGAAAACATAACAATATCTGAAATGATCCCAAAGAAAACCAAGATTGATTTACAAGTCCTCTCAACAAAAATAAAAACCCCAAATCTTCTCCATAAGGTATCCCACTTGCCCTGCCTCCACTGCTTGGAACCCTGACTGCTCTATGTAATTCTGTTTGGGCTTCTTGCTCCTCTTTATTGCAATGTGGCTCTTCAGTAAAGGACAAGGTACCTTGGATTATTACTATGGAATTTTAGATAAAAAACATTCTGTGGCTTCCATCTTGCTGGTTTCTATTGGAGCCCCAAGGCACCAGAGTAATTGATAGCAGGCCGGGACATTGTCAGGCGCACTCTCATAATCCAGATACTACTCCCCATGCAGAAACATTGCTGAGGAGCTCTCTGTACTCCCCAGAGAGAAAGTGCTCCCACCCACAGTCAGTGGCACCCAACGGAATGGCCAATTGTTATCCTCAGAAGTACTGTCATCTGTTATAATAATGACCCCCAAGATCATCACCAGCTTGACAATCATCATCCATCAGTTGACCAGGCAAAACAGTGGGTTAAGGATTTATGTCCTTCACGAGAGTACAAAAGACAGCTGCGATCACTCACACACCTGTCTAAAGATGAGAAGGTAGTGCTCCTCTTCATCTAATGATATTATCCCATTGGCAAAGATAACAGAAATTAAATAACCCAAATTTTTCCAAGGCAAATGAAAGTCTGGCTTAAAAAATATGGTCACTTTACCAAGTGTGAGAAGATATGCACATGCAATTTATCAGATAAAGGACTAATGTTCAGGATGTAATAAGCACCCACAAAACTCAGTGACAAAGAAACCAATAATGCCATATAATCTGTAGAGATGAGATGAACAGACACTTTCACAAATAGTACATAAAGAAGAACAACAGGTATATGAAAGGTGCTTATTATCTATTACCAGGGAAATCAAAATGCCAATTAAACATTCATTACCTGATACCAGATACAATGACATATATCAAGAATATGAAGAGCAGTAAGTGTTAGTGGAGACATGTTAAAATTATAAGCTTCCTGCATCACAGGTGAGTTTCTGGTGATAACCTAGTGTGGTTCATTATCTATGGAAAATAGAGGGAAATTTCTTCCAAAACTAAAGCTCCCATAAGACGCTATGATTCCAATTCATGGCATTCTTCCCAAAATACACAATGTAAATTCCAAAAGATATGTGCACACCCAAGTCATTGCAGAGCTGGGTAATACAGACCATTTCAGGGCACAGCCCAAATGTCCTAGGAATTGCTACATATACATATATATGCATATGCATAGTGGTTACGTGCACAAGCATGTTCATTGTAGCAATAAGTGCATCAGCCATTTACTGGAAATCACCCAAATGTCAAGTGACAGACTCGTTGTATGTACACACTATAGAATATTAAAATGAAATAAGAAAAGTTGAATTCATGCAGATCATTGCAAGCAAGAAAAAACACTGGAGGGTACCACAGTGAGTGAAGAATTTCAGAGGGAGACTAAAATACCAGATGATCTCATTATCTGTGGTATATAGAGGTAAAAGGGAATGGAAAGTATCAAATGGTGACAACCCTTGCCAGGGATTACAGAAATTAGACTATGAAAGAAAAATTGGGAATCTGTGAGGAGGCAGGCTGGAAATGCCATAAGGAACTTGCTCAAGAGCACACTGCTTTTAGTGGTTTAGACGGGAGATAACTGTGTATATCAAAACCATGAGATAACATTATTATAAGCACGTGACTCATACTCTAATACACCATAACTAAGGAAATCGGTGGGCACATAAATACCTTAATTGAGTGCCCACAACAGGTAGGAACCTTGCCTTGAAGGCAACAGTCTGGTTGGATCCTGGTATCCCATATGTTTCCCAGAGCACCGACAGGACTGATTCCTGAGCACAGAGCCAGGAGTAAGCCCTGAGCATCTCCAGGTGTCGCCCCCAAACAACAATCAAACAAACTTGTGACCACCCCCACAAACAAACGTGGGCTTCCTCTCAGCATATCTGAGGCTCTGCTTCCAGATAACTAATTCCCAGTCTCTGACTATGATGTCCTGAGTTCGTACCACCTCGGGTCTTCCAGGAATAAAGTTGGATGGGCCTCTGTGAGATTCAGGTTAACTGGGGCCCACTCCCTTCAGACTTCAGCAGATACCCTGAGTTCAGAGGTGGAGAGTGTGAACCCTGCAACCACACCTGGACTCCCTAAGGGTTGTGATGGAGCTCAGTCTTGTGGGTCCCTTCTGGCCTTCCTCGAGGACCACACCCTGACTCCTGGAGGAGCTGGGCCCATCCACCACACTCCTGAAGCTCCTCCCCACACTGCACTCCTGCTCTCTTCAGGCAGTTCCCTCCAGGTGGAAGTGAAGTGAGGTCACATCTGGTTGGCGTCTTTTAGGACCACAGGAGTTCTAGGAGATCAGAGAGAGGAAGGTTGCAGGGGATTCACTGTTCTGTCTTGTCTTCAACTTGACTCGGGCAGGGTTGCTCCCGCTCCCAACACCTCAGTCTGTTCCACTGAAACCCAGGCTCTGAATCCATGACATCAGAGGAGGTGAGGGAAGCGAATATGAAACCCCAGAAACATACCTTGGGCCCTGGGGAAGCAGCTGGGCTTAATGTCCCTGTGCAACAGGTGCCTGCCACCTCCTCACACCGGAGACTCCAATCCAACCCTCGCAGAAAGGGTTGAGTCCCAGGAGTAGGGGCTGAAAATGCTGCTGCACCAAAGAAGATCAGAGAACAAATCATCCTGTTTCCAGGGGCTCCCCTTAGCAGGAAACACAGATTTTGGGCACATTGTGTTTTAAGGATCTGAAGAATGAACAGTGTGACCTCACTCAGCTTGACCTCCTCTGGTACCATCCATGACCCAGAAAATTTCATGAGTTTCTTCTTTGTTAGGACTGCATAATAAACACCATATTCCTTCAGGTGTGATGTTGGAATTATGAACATTTATGAATTACGAACACTGTCACTGACAGTGACAATAATGTTGTAAATGAAAGTATCTCAACAAAACTGGTATAAATTCTAAGTATTCCTTTATTTTGCTTAATTGTATTAGATGAATGCTAGAATCACAGATATAAAAGCTGCCAGGCTCAAATAGTAGATCTGCCAGAATCACATTCTGTGCAAATAGCACCCAAGGGTTTGAACTTGTGACCATAAGTCTGCAGGGTAGCAAGGCAGGTCTTTTGTGCCACTGCTGTTATCTGCACCCTCACTGCATTCTTCCTGGGGATTTCATTGCAAAGCGTTAATAATGCAACTTGTATTTTCCTTTGTTGCCCCCAGTGTGAGGTGAATTACAATGAAAAGAATTGGATAATGCTGAATTGCAGTTTTCCTTTCTTGACTGCAGTCTCTTGGGCCATTTCCCTCACTACTATGCTAATTATTCTAAAGATTTATTGGTATATGTGTTGTTGGAAATAAAATGAGGATTCTGGGCCACTTCTTGATCCAGTTACATATGCCAAAGCTTTTCATTGGTGTACTTGGATGATTTCATTTAGCAGTTTTTAAAAGACTTTTCTTACCCACCATAATTTATAACCTTATAAATTACAAAGTTTCAAGAGCACAAATCCTAACTCCACACCTATCACAAGAATGTCCACTCTCTGCCCCCAATTTCTCATGCTCTTCTCTCCCATCCCCCACCCCACATTCTTGGTTAACTCTATTCTGTAGGCCACCTCTCACAGCCTGATGCCATCCGCCATTTGGTAGTGTCTTACTGTGTTTCTTTATACCCAACATGAGAGGAATCCTCTCAACCTCTTTCAGTCAGAAAGAGACAGAGTTGATGGTTTGTCTCTCTTTTGTGTCCACTTGCATCTCTTCTTTCTGCGTTCACATGTTTCTTTGTCATTCTCTTTGAATTGCTGTGGCAGTGTTATTTTTTTCCCCTGGGTACTTGTAATGATGTTCTTATAACCTGTGACCATTAAATTGAATATGTTATAGTTATTACACTTTGGGCAGATTTTGCTCTTTTTCCCATCCATGCTCGTGTATGTAAGGGGACAGATTACATCTCAGTCCAAAGTTTTTATTATTTTTTTCATTCTATAGGCATCTCTTAATTTTTCTGGCAGTCACTTTAATGGTTATGAATCTCTTAAATTTTTATTTTGTAAGGGCCTTATCCCTTCCATTCTGAATTGTACCATGGGAGGATAAAGTGTCTCACTTGAAAATCCTTTTCATCAGCATGCTAATTTTGTCCTTCCCTCTGGCCTGCAAAACTTTCACGAAAACCGCTAGATCATACTGTTAGGAACTCATTACATCAGATTTGTTTCTTTGTTTTAGGTAATTAAAGAACCATGATTTACAAAGTTATTGATAGTTGATTCTGATGATATTCCTCAATATCCAATAGGCATGCAATATTCCAACACTAGTTCCACCACCAGAGCCAACTTCCCTCCACCAGTGTTCACACACTCCCTCTTCACCTACTCCCCAACCCCGCCTGCCACCTTGACAGGCACATTCCAAAGTGCAGTGGTTGTACTTTAGAACTCAAGTGTTCAGTGTGGTTCAGTCTGTGCTTTGAATGTACAGATATAAGTCTCTCACACACTACCAGAATACCTGAATTCATATGTTTAATTTTATAGAATCTTTAAAATATTAGAGACTTTAAAATAGATTATTTTAAAATAATCTTTAAAATAAAGAGTCTCTTTACTTTTGCTTTTTACCGCTGTAATCATACTGTGGCTTAACCTGTGAAATCTTTGGAGCTTCCTAGATATGATGGTTTCTGTCTCCCACAACTTTGGTAAAAATACATTCATTATTTATAGAATAATATTTCTTTGGATTTCTCTTTTTTTTCCTTCTGGGACCCCTATAAAGCTGTTTCTTCTTTTAATTATAATGCATAAGACTTGTAAACTGGTTTTCTAAACTTAAGTGTTTTTATATTCTTGATGTGCTCTTTGTATGTTTTTGGCTTCCCTGGGTCTTTGAATGTTTGCTATTTTGCTGACTCTACTCATTTAGATGATAACCTCTGTGTGTGATTGCTGATGTGATAGTTTGTTTCATGGTGGGGACTTACTTAGAATTTCCATGAAGAAACATAAGCTTGGGAAAATGTGTTGAAAAAATTCCAATAGGTTTTTATAGATTGAAAGCGTTTATGGAAATGGAGTCAAGTTCTCCTTCAATTTTAGTTGCAACTAAGCTCCAAAACTAATTTTCTTCAAATCCTTGTAAGGAATTAATTGACCCACAGTTTCAGGGTTTTTTAGATTTTATTTGGGGAAATTCACATGAAAATTCTCGGAGTTTACTCCTGCTTCTGTTTGGTGCACAGAGATTAGACTTGATGATTCACAGGGAACAATATGTAATGTCGGGATATAACATAGATTGGTCAGGATAGAATATGGATACAACGTAGATACCAACATACAACATATATGCCAGGTTATAACATGGATAGCTGCTGTTCTATCTCTGCCTTCCTCCCGCAAAGCGTTTTCTCCCACAAACACACACACACATACACAAACACACACATACACTTATTAGTTTAATGGACAATAATAGATTTATATTTCTATCTTTTCAATTATGAATAATGAGGTTTACTTATTACAGCAAATATAATTGTAGCAATGTAACACCGTAGTACTATCATCCCATTGTTCATCGATTTGCTCATGCAGGTGCCAGTAACATCTTATTGTGAGACTTGTTGTTACTGTTTTTGGCATATCGAATATGCCACGGGTAGCTTACCAGGCTTTGCTGCGTGGGCGGGATACTCTCGGTAAGTTGCCGGGCTCTCTGAGAGGGACAGAGGAATCAAACCCGGATCAGCCATGTGCAAGGCAAACCCCGTACCTGCTGTGCTCCAGCCTCAGCAGATATAACTCTGAGCTTGTATTAGTGTCGTGCACCAGGGACTCAGAGACACACTCTGCACAACTAACATCATCCATTGGTAACAAACTTTCATGATTTTTCCTACCATTTTCTCAGCCAAAACTCTGATTTGAGGCTTTTGTTTGTTTGTTTTGGGGGCTATCCTGCCAATGTTCAGAGCTTACTTTTGGCTCTGCACTCAGGAATCACTCCTGGCGATCTCAGGGAATTCCAGGGATCGAATCTTGGTCGCCCACATTCAAGGCTAGTGCCTTACCCGCTGCACTATCTCCCCATTCCCAGATCTGAGGGTTGGTAGGTATCTCCTGTGATATTATCAAGAGACAGCATGATGCCTAGATACCAGCAGGGCTAAGCTGGGAAGAGGCAAGTTGGGTAATTTTTATTATTTTATTATTGTTTCCAATTATGGAAACAATAGTTTCCATAACTATATCTCTTTTGGGAATTCAGTTTCACAATTCTTGAAAACAAAGCAGTTGATTTCCTTCATAGAGCATGACTTAAGCCAACAAATCTACTCCTATTGAGTTTTGACTGGAAGCATCAATTCTGGAATAGTTCCTCTGGTGGTCACTTTCCACAATGCATGAGCAGAAATTTCAATGGACTAGTTTTACTGTGGGGGGTAAAGGGAAACCCTAGGCTATCTCGCATCTTAAAAATTTTGCGTGAAAAATTTCACTTTACTTTCTCTTTACTTTGATTACAATCAATAATTCAACAAAAAACTCACTATTATTGTTTGGGTTCCCCCCCTCCAAAGTCGGACCTGCTGAAAAGGAAGCATTTGATAATTTGTTTTCCATTGCTGAGAATGAAGAGATATGAGGTCGTGTGGCCACAATAGCGGCCTCGAGGTTTTGGATTTCTGTATTTTAGTATCTTAGTAACTGAGTCCAGAGAAATTTCTGCCAGAAGTTGCATCATTGCAAGCTCGTACTTCTCTGCTACTTTATATTCCACATATGAGTGCAATCTGGGGTGGGGGCCTAGGGGGTGTGGGGAGGTTGAGGGGAGGTTTACTGTGGTTCTTGGTGGTGGAATATGTGCACTGGTGAAGGGATGGGTGTTCGAGCATTGTGTAACTGAGACTTAAGCCTGAAAGCTTTTTAACTTTCCACATGGTTATTCAATAAAAAAAAGTAAAAAACAAATTTGCATGATACTTCTACTGCAAACCACAACACCCAAAAGGAGAGAGAGAACAAATGGGAATGCCCTGCCACAGAGGCGGGGTGGTGTGAGGGATGCTGGGACCACTGATGGTGGAAAATGGTCACTGATGGAGGGATGGGCACTCAACCACTGTATAACTTAAATGCAAGCACGAAAGTTTGTAAGTCTGTAACTGTACCTCACGGTGATTCACTAATAAAAAAAATTTAAATTTGTTTGAGCAAGAATGGTTTCATAGTCAGCACATGGTGGATCCCAAGTGAGAGCCATCTGTGTCTAGCTGGGAAACAGGGGAAGCACATAATCAGGGCTCCCCTCAAGAAAACAGCAGTGGCCAGCAGGCAACAATGCTTCGTTCCGGAAGAGTACAGGGTGAGATATAAAATATTACAAAGAGTATTGGAGACTTAAGCCTGAAAGCTTTGTAACTTTCTACATGGTGATTCAATAAAAAAAATTTTTTTAATTACAAAGACAAGCCCTCATGGGAGGGTACAATGTGTATTGTGTTATGTTGTTGTTGTTCTCGGGCTCTCAGGGCAGCTCTCTGTCATGCGTGCCACTCGCGTTCGGTGCTCTCGAGCCACTGTGTATGGACCGGATAGGGATGGCTCCTCCTTGTGCTCTGCTTCTTTGTGTGCCACTGTGCTTTCTTATGTCTGTCTCTCTGTCTCTATCTCTGTCATCTCTCCTCCAGTCTCTTCCGACCTCTCTCTGTCTCTGCTTCTGTGTCTTCTCTCTTGCTTCTGTGTCTTCTCTCTCTGCTTCTGTGTCTTCTCCTTGCCTCTGTCTTGCCTCTGTCCTCTCCTTGCTGTGTCTTCTGTCTGTGTCCTGCTGCCTTTTGTGTCTCTGCTGTCTCCGCTGTCTCCTTCTCTTTCCCCACAGTCTTAGTTTATATAGCAATCACATAAGGCGGTGACACAAAGATGGGTTGACATTAACAAATCAACAAAAAAGGGTAAAACCATTTCTCCAGGAAGTTAACAAAATCTCATCTAAGGATATTACCCCAGAATACTAGGATATCTGCTCAAGGGTGGGGTCCAAACAAGAGTGTGTCAGGGTGTGTCCCTTTCTTCCTTCCTCAGCTAGTAATCTGCTTAAATAGTTATAGTAAATTTACTTCATATATTTCTAGCAATGTCATTCTGTATGAGCACAGTAAGAGATGTATCAAACTTAAAGTTTGGTTCTTTCTGAGGACATCTCACTATATTTTCTAGCCCACAGTCCTCAGGTCAGGTTTGTCTTCCTAACTCCAGCAGGGTCCTAGTCTCGTAGTTACTTTTAGATCATGACAATATTTGTCTATGACCATGCTCTCAACTTATAGTTGAGTATTGTGGCTCTTTGGCCTGGCCCATTTCGATGCCAGGGTAGCTCACAGCTTGCCCTGGGTCCATTGTGTCCCTCGTCGGGACCCTGCTTTTGGGGTGTTGCCCAGGAGTAAATATTATTGGAGTCAATAAGCTCCCAAGTTACAAAGCATAATATTAACTGTCTTCCTGTGTCCATACAGAAAGGACATTGCTTTAAGGTAAACTAAGTTCCCTGTGGCAAGGCTGAAAGGACAAACCCAATGTTATCCTACAGTGAGAGACTTGGGGAAAGTTCTTGGACTCTACAGAAATGCCGACATGGGGCAGTCAGCTGCCATGAAGTTATGGCTCAGGCAGGCCTCCAGTGAACAAACCACAGGCATGAGCACAGTTGGTTTGATTTTCTTGTCACCTTGTGCTTCTCTACATTTTACTCCTCTAGAAAGAGTATCACTACTTGACTAAAGAGAACATGATTGAGTGGGAGGAGAGAGAAGAATTAAGGAGAAGAAGATGTTCTGAGACAGGGAAGGTGAGAACGTAGATAGTGCAGATGACCTCCCAGTAGTCTGTGTAAACCTTATGCTCTAATCTGAGGACTCCTGCTAGCTCATGAGCCTCAGGTTCCCTATCTGTGAAACAGCTTTGATGAATATGGAACTGTAAGTGACTTATGGACAAAGGTGGCAAAGTTCAAGGGTGAAATTGTTTGTTTTGGAGGGACACACACGGTTTCTCTAAGGGACTACTCCAAACCCATGGCGACTTGGCGGTACCAGATTTCAGACATGGGAATCTAGGATGTCAAGCTAATAATTAATAACTAATAAATTCAGGCAGTCGCACTCAATTCCTCTCTCCTGGGTCCCCACTGCCCATCCACTTTGTCACTTCTTAAATGGCTCTCAGAGACCTCTCAACTTCCTTCTCTGAGGAGGACTGACAGATGGCCAAGAGAAAAATGAAAAAAAGGTTCATCAGCACTTATGATTAGGGAAATACTAATCAAGATAACAATGAGATATCATCTCATGACTGTGAAAATGGCACAGCTACGGGGAAAAAATCTGTCCTGGCGGGGATGTAGTGCAAAATAGACACTCCCCCACTGCTGTTGGGAATGTGGTCTGTTTCAACCACTATGGATAACACTATTGATATTTCTCACTAAGAACTGAGTTAAAGTATGACCCAGAAACCCCACTTCTGAGTATCTATCCCCAGACCCCAAAACATCCATCAAATGAATATATGCATGCCATTATTCAGTGCAGTACCTAGTACAATAGCTAACATTTGGAATCAACTTAGGTGTCTAAGAATAGATTAATTAAATATGGTGATGTGGTATATATATGCAACAGAATACTGCGCAGCTGTAAGTAAAAATGACATCGTGAAATTCACTACAAAATGGATGAAACTGGATGATGCCATGCTAAATGAAGTAATTCAGAAGAAGGAGAAACACAGGATAATCTCACCTCCTACAGAATATAATAACTGAACAAAGAAATTGATTGTATAGAAGGGGGTTGCTTATATCACTCATGACACAGAATATACCAAGGAGAAGGACAAAGGATAAAAATTGAGGGTCAAATAAAGAAAGTGAAAGGAAGGTATAGGAGATAGGAGTCAAGGGTCTTGGATACTTCATCGATGTAGAGAAGTGGTATAGCTATATACACAAAACACAAAAGCAACATCAGTGGAAAGATGGGACCCAAACTACAACTAACAACCCCAAAAATGTACCTACCAACAGGGCAGGCTGGGGGTGGTAGGGAACATGAGGAAGGTGGTGGAGGGACATTGAAGAAGATGCTGTGTTCCGTGCCGGAACTTGTAAGTCCAAAACTGCAGCATGAATAACTTTGTAAATCATGGTTTTTCACTGAAATTTAAATTAGAACATAATAAAAAATTTCTCATTTTTACCTTAAATGGACATGGATCCAGATTATTCCTGAGTGTGGGTGCATCCCACTTACTCTTGTTTCCCCAACAGTAACCCATAGCTCTCAAAAGAGCATAGAATCAGTGAGTATCTAGAAAATGAGGCAAAATTATGAACACTCTCAAATTCCGGGTAACAAACACATTTTACTTGTTAGAGAACTTCAGAGCAACAGAACAAAATTGCTTTCTTCTGCCTTTATCCATCTACTCGGTTTGACTTTCTGTTTGTGTCACATTTCCATGGTACCTTATGTTACAATGCTAGTTATCTATTATAGGTGACATCCTGACAGGGAATTTCTCCCAGGGTTTAAGAAAAGAGATAACAGAATTCCTCCTTGCCAAGTGAATATACTTGAGAGATCAAAGTCATTCACAAAAAAAATCAACATTTTCTTCAAGAAAACAGAAAAACATTTACAATGACATTAAAGAAGACCATAATCATTTGACAAGTCACCATAGAGAACTATACCGGAAGCTGCTTTCCCTGGGGGCCCTGCTTGTGCCGATGTCCACCCCTTGGAACCCTGACTACTCTCAGCAAATTCTGTTACACCTGATCAGGCCCATTCCTTCTCTTCTTCCAACATGGCTCTTGACTTACACACTGGAGGGTCTTTTGTTCGCTAATATAGACATTGATCAAAAAATCCAGGACGTCCATCTTGCTGGTTTCAGCATGGGCCCTGGGGCCCCAGAGAAACTGGAAGCGGGCAGGGATACTTCCGGGTACCTGCTGGTACTCCAGATACTGCTCCTGCACCCACACATTGGTGAGGAGTTTCCTGGGCTCCCCGTAGATAAAGTGCTTCCTGCCTGGATAAACCCCCATCAAACTTAATTGCTCCCAGACAGCCTGCTCAGAGGCACAATCTTCCTCGAGAAGGATGACCCCCAGGACCATCACCAGCAGGCCGGTATTGGGCATGGTTTGCTGAGGGCCCACCATGCCATCATAAGTGAGGCCCAATGTAGTGACCAAGGCATAGCTGTGCGATTGTGGGTCTACTTCCTTCACATCAATGCCATAGACCAAATGCATGCACTCAGACACCTGGCTTAGGATGACAGAGAAGTCCTCCTCATCATTGTTGGGGATGGTTCTCAGCATCGCTTCCTTCGTGGTCAGCTGCTTAGTGCGGTACTTGAGGAGCAGGAACCCCACCAGATCAGATATCTTGTCATCCAATGCCTTCTGGAGGCAGGCCCCAGCTTGGGCTGGCTCCTCCCTACCATGGAGCCTTTTCTCTTGCCTGCTGCTGGCACTGCCCTTCAAGGGATGGTTCTCTGGAGTGGCAGCCATGGTCCCCTGGAAATGACTGGCCCTGAGTGAACTCTGGTGGGGACCCTTGGGAACACTAAACACTCCAGCAGCTGCTACCTCTCCTGTGGTGTCCTCAAGGAGGACAGAGGCAGTGCTGGACAAGGGAACTTTTTTCTTCCTCCCCTCCACCTGGGACTCCTGACCATTCTTCAGATGCTGGTCATCTTGCGGGTCCTGATTTTCATCCTCAAGCGTGAAAGCCATAAACTTATCACAGAGAGACATCATGACACTGTCACACAGCCAGCAAGTGTGTCCAGAGCTGGTGGTTGAGGGGCTTCAGGTCTGAGGGAGAGAGGCAGTTTGAGAGGCCATGCTGCGATGGGCAACTTTGTGGTTCTCACAAAGATTTCTTATCTCAAGGAGAAAAAAAGTCTCAGGTGATCACACTCACATGAGGGCTTCATAGGAGAAAAAGTCAGCAACAAACAAAACTAACTGCAAATACAGTGGATACAAAAACACAGAGCTGGGGCCATAAAGACTACAGTGGTAGGCAGGTTGCCTTGCACATGGTTATCCTGGGTTCGATTCCCAGCAGGCTATATGGTCCCTTGAACACTACCAGGAATAATTCCTGAGTGTAGAGCCAGGAATAACTCCTGAGCACCACCGGGTGTGGCCACAAAACAAAACAGAAAAAAACCAAAGCAAACAAACACACAGCTGTGGTTCCAACAGGGGGATTCAGCAGAGATCAAGAGGGAGTGGAGTGGGGTGAAGGGGTCAGTGCTCTCTGGTGCAGGTTATCGAGACTCTGGTGTTGAATTTGGTTGGCACCACAAACAGTTTGAGGTATGAATCATACATCAGAAGGAGACAGGAGAGAGATGCCTCCAGACCCCATGCTAGTCGGATTCTCATACAGGACCCTGGACTGGGGGCAGGTGAGCCCACCACCCATTGAAACAGAACCCTGGTAGCCAAAACCCTCCATAAACCAATCATCGCCATGCTCATGGCTCATGGCCAGAACTCCACAGACTCGGATGAGCTTCATCCAGGAATGAATCTGTTGAAAACTCAGATATGTGGGTTTTGTGACCAAAAGCTCCAGGCTCTCATGGAATCTGCAATGGGTGACCTCTCCTGATGCCCCTGTTCTTCCAGCATCTTGGCAGTTATGTCCATGAACTGCCTCTGGTGCCATGTAAGCACATTAACCAGTCATGTTGCAGAGACTCTTAAATGAATCTCAGAAGAGATCAACAAGCTGCAGAGATGCTTCTGGACCCTAAAGGTGACCATCCGGTTAAAAATTTAATTCCACCTGTACCAGTCCCATCAAAATTTTATAATTCCTGGAGTGACATGTCATACTTTACATCACTGATATTCCAGGAGTAACACACTACATGGGACGGGATATAAAGTGGAAGGCAAGCAATCCCACTGTAGAAAATATCAGCACACAAGGCTTCACCTGTAACAAGATGTTAGTAACCTCTTATATAAGAGCTTAATGGCTCCACTGTGAGATACAACAATATTCACACAATTTCTTCTAAGGAAATCTTTTTTGATAATTTTTAGCGTAATATTCATAACAGTCAATACGAATAAATGATTTAGGGTCTGCTATTGGGGCTGGCTTGAGTGGTGGTTGGGAAAATTGGAAATAATGGTGGTGGGAAGCTGTATCGCTGTTGGGATCAGTGTTGGAATACTGAATGTAATGAATCATTGTGAACAATTTTATAAAAATAAAATTAAGTTTTTTTTAAAAATAAGGGGTCAGGAAAACTAACAGTTTTCTCATCTCATTGAGAACTCAGAGACAATTTCTTATTCTTGATGGCACTTACCTGGGTCAAATGAGGAGGTGCAATACCCTCACGAACTCTGTCTTTCTGGGAAGATGTCAGCTAAGATAGGAAGGAAAGAAATACATAATAATTATGTCCTAAGGCACAGGTTTCAAAACCTCAGCCATTGGGGTGGGTGTGTTTTGGAGGTACTGACCAGATACGCTCTGTTCTTTTAAGGTTTATCTCTATGCTCATAGTCTGTCCAGGATTTTCCAGTGTCCTGGATTGGAAACTGGTGGCTCCACCTTTGTATTCTGCTAGCTTCAGGAGTCCCCAAAAGCTGACCTGAGTCTAGATGCCCAGAACAAAGCTCTCCTATCCTAAGACCCACATCTGACTCGGAGTAGATGTTCAGCCTGACAGCAGGGGCAGATTAGGTTTCCATGGGGTCCCCATTTCTTCTGGGTTTTGAGTTTGACTCACTCATATCTCAGTTCTTCATCTAGAGTTGGCATAGACTGCTGAGTGGAAGTGGTTCCCTCAATTGTTTGTTCTATGAGTACCTGTTGAAGTTCTTCCTATGACCCAGAGAGTGACACAAAAGAAGGTTACACAGCACTCTCCTAACACACACATACATACACACAAGCACACATGTTGTACTTTTTGTGAATAACAAGGCTGTGGGGTCTTATATCTCTAGGTGGATTCCCTACAGTCCCCTGTAAGTTCTCATCTTCACTCCAGCCACTCATCCGTTCCTCTAAATGTGAGAATTAGAATCCAAACCCTGAGGATTCCACGGGTCCAATTCTAGAATGCTTCACAGATATATGTAAGTGTGTCACTCAGAGTCACTTCAGTCTGGGGTTTGATATGGCTGAGAACGCAGAATATCTGACACTCTGGAGTCCTATTTTCTTATGGGTAGGACATTCCATCCACGGGAAGTCCCTAAACTATCATATTGACAGATGATTCTCATGCACCATTCACTCCTCACCAAATGTATTACCTGCCCTCTGCTGAACGAATATCATCTCTTAGACAACTTCTTCCAAAGACTAGGGTTCAAGTACCAATCTTCTACCACTGGCCATACCTGCATGGGGCTTCAGACATGACTTCATAGGTGGCATCCAGCCAGAATGATAAGAGACCCCTGTGTCAGCATTGGTGTCCCTTCTGTATCCCACAATGAACTCTTTGTGAATCCTGATGACCAACAGTTTAACACAATTCCTGGCCTCTCTTAGAACAAGACACAGGGCTACTGTAGTAAAGATGTCACACTAAATATCAGAGGGGAGGGAATATGGGGCCACACCCAGTGGGGTTTACTTAAGGCTTGGTCCTCTGGGTGAGTGACGAGATTCAAACCTCAAAATGATAAAACTATAAGTGGTTTTACAAATATATCTAATGTGCAGACCTGGTGAACACAGAAGAAATGAATGAATTTTAACACTTCTCACAACCTTCTCACAACTGAGTGGCAAGGAAATTTAAAAAGCAGATAAATCGTGAGGAAAAATTAAAACAGTAGTTAGCAGTATCTCCATGGGAAAATGCTCTGATCCACATGGGCTCACAATTGAATTCTATAAGGCATTCAAAGGAGACTTAGCATCTACAATCTTCAAGCATCGCCTGAAATAAAAGAAACAGGACTATTCCTAACAGTTTCCTTGAAGTCAGTATCTTCCCAGTACGAAACTCAGGAAGATATCTTGCTTCCTTGAAAGTAACTTCCAAGGAAAATGTCAGAGGTCACAGAGATAGTCCAGGGGTTAAGGCTTTTGTCTTACATGTGGCCAAGCTTGCTTTAATCTGCCACACCTCATATGGTCCCATGGCACTGAAAGGAGTTGTCCCTGAGGATAGAGTCAGGAGTAAGTCAGGGACATAGCTGGATGTGAGAAAAGGGGGTAATCAAAGACCAAGGTCTCTGAGAAAATTCAACGAAAGAACCACCAAGCCTAAAAATTGAATCCTACAACATATCCAAAGAATCATGGGAGGGTAAAACAAGCACAAAAATGTGTGAATATGTAACTGTACCCTCACTGTAACTCACTAATTAAAAATCAATAAATTATAAAAAAAGAGCAATGATTTACAAAGTTAAAAAAAAGAAATGGCAACATCAACAGATTAAACCATGTGGGTGAACCTTAAGAGCTATTTACTTGGTGCAAAAAATCAATTACAAATGAAAATGATTCCATTTTTATGAAATGTCAAGAGTCGATAAATCCATAGAGAATGAGTAAAATTATTGGTCACCTTGGGTTTGGGATAAGGTTGGAAGAGGATGTTGATGAGTCCTGTTTAAAGGCATGCATATTTTTTAGGATATCAAAAATGTTCCGAAATTTATTGTGGTGATATATGTGGTAAAATTATAGTTGAACTAAAAGGCATTGCAATTTGAATTAATGAATAATATGGTATGTGAATTATACATCAATAAAGAGGTTTACATATTGAAAAAAAAACAACTCCCCCTCCCAAAAAAAAGAATCATGGGTTCCCCTGACTGAGCTTCCCAACCCTCAGGGCCCATGCGCTGTGCCCGCGGCCCCCGGAGTTGATCTCCAGCCAGTGTCCAGCGGACAGGGACCCCGCCCCTCACCGCCACTGAGCCTGTTCCTCTTGCTTCCTCATCCAGGTGCACCTCTTCCCCTCACTAAGCTTCCCAGCCCTCGGTGCCAGCTTGGGTCGTGCCAGACCCAATCTCCAGCCAGTTTCCAGTGGCCAAAAGGGGTGTGGCCTCTTTGGTAGTAGGCGTGACCCCACTGCAATGGGCATGGTCTCCGGGGGCGGCGGCCTTTATTTTCCCCTGTTCTAGTGTACTTGACAGAGTTCGCAGTCCCCATTAACTGACTTTGTGGAGATCTCCCCAGTTACCACAAACGCAAAAGGCTAAATTTACCACTAGACTACTCCATTTGCACCAAAATATCAAAAACTCACAAAAAGAGAGATTAGCTCTATTGAGCTGGAAGGTCCCACCCCATACAACTGTGACAGCATGAAGAAACAGCGCAAATCCCCACAGCAAGGAGAGGATGAAGAAAAGAGTCCAGAAGCCTCAGCAGGTGTTTCCCACAAATGCGATATCTCTGATAAAGAATTCAGAGAAGACATTCTGAGAATGTTCATCGAACGGTGGAGCAGTCAGCGAAGAAATTACGGGAAGAAATGAGAGCAGAAATAGGAAAGCTACATTCAGAAATGTCACGAATAAAATAAACTGTAGACGAAATAAAAAAGACAGTGGGAGCCCTCAACAGTAGAATGGCTACAGCTGAAGAGAGAATTAGTGAGCTTGAGGATGAGCAACAGAAAGCCCACAGGCTACAATAGACAGTTGGAAAAGATCTTAAAATGGCTCTAGGGCAAATCAGAGACCTAGGGGATGATGCCAAGAGGAATAACACAAGAAGCATTGGAGTTCCAGAAGGACAGGGAGGCAACCCTAATGAGAAAGCCACAGTTAAAGAAATCATTGCTGAAAATTTCCCAGAGCTGGATAATGCAGATGTTCAGATCCTAGGAGCCACAGGGTTCCAGCTAAGAAGGGACCCTAATAAAAAAGACCCCAAGACATATCATAGTCAGAATGATGGATGCCACGGATAGGGACACAATACTGCAACAGCAAGGTCAAAAAAAGAAATCACATACAAAGGAGCACCCCTTAGATTCACAGCAGACTTATCAGAGGAAACCCTCCAAGCCAGAAGACAGTGGTGGGATATAGTGAAAAAGCTCAATGAAATGAACGCTTCACCACGAATACTTTATTCGGCTAATCTCTCATTCAAACTGGAAAGAACCATACACAATTTCATGGATAAACAACAACTAAGGAAATTCATAGACTCAAAACCAAGCTTAAAAGGACTAAAGGGGCTTTTGTAAGACAAGGTAAAACCCTATAAGAACAACAAACACCGCAGAAAGATGACAAAAAACCCCATGACAATAATCTCTCTCAATGTCAATGGCCTAAATGCACCAATTAAAAGACACAGAGTGGCAAAATGGATTCGGAAACAAAATCAAACTTTCTGCTGCCTACAAGAAACACACTTGAACACTCAGAGCAAACACAGACTGAAAGTCAAAGGATGGAAAACAATCCTGCAAGCAAACAACTCCCTCAAAAAAGCTGGGGTGGCCATACTAATATCTGACAACATAGATTTCAGGTTGAAAAAGATTCGTAGGGACAGCAAAGGTCACTTTCTATTTATCAAGGGATATGTACAAGAGGAAGAAATCACACTCTTAAACGTATTTGCACCTAATGAGCGACCGGCTAAACACTTAAAACAAGTCCTAACAGACTTAAAGGAGGACATTGCTAGCAGCACAATAGTAGTCGGAGACTTCAACACCGCCTTATCACCTCTGGATAGATCGACATGAATAAAACTCACCAAGGAAATACTGACAGTGAAGGAAGAAGTAGAAGAGAAAGGCATAATAGACCTATACAGGGGTTTATACCCCCAAAAGAAAGAATACACATTCTTTTCCAGCGCACACAGAACATTTTCCAAAATATACCATGTACTGGGCCACAAAACATACCTCAATAGAACCGGAATAATAGAAATTGTATCAACTACCTTCTCAGACCACAATGCGCTGAAGACAGAAGCTAACCACACACAGACGCAGAGAATCAAAGTGAACGCCTGGAAATTAAACAGCTCAGTGTTGAACAGTGAGTGTGTCAGAAAGGAAATCAAGGAAGATATCAAGAGATAGCTCGACAAATGAAAATGAAGACATGACCTACCAAAACCTATGGGATGCAGCTAAAGCTGTGTTAAGGGGAAAATTTATAGCTCTGCAAGCATTCCTTAGGAAGGAAGAAAAGGCCTACACAGACAGCTTGACTAAACAGCTCAAGGCCTTAGAAAAGGACCAGAAAAAGGAACCCAAAGCAGACCAAAGGAAGGAAATAATAAAACTTAGAGCAGAAATTAATGGCATGGAAACCCAGAGAACAATCAGAAAGGTCAATGAAACCAAGAGATAGTTCCTTGAGAAAATAAACAAGATTGATGAGCCGCTAGCAAGACTCACATAGAAATAGAGAGAGAAAAAACCCTAATAAACCGAATCAGGAATGAAAAGGAGGACATCACAACAAAAACCAATTCAAAAGATCATCAGAGACTACTTTGAAAACCTATATGCCACGAAACAAGAGAACCTAAAAGAAATGGATGAATTCCTTGACTCCTAAAATCTCCCAAGACTGAACCAAAAAGACTTCTAATACCTGAATAGACACATTAATATCAAGGAAATTGAAACTGTAATAAAAAGTCTCCCCAAAAACAAAAGCGCAGGTCCAGATGGATTCAGTGGTGAATTCTTCCAAACATTTAAAGAAGACCTGTTTCCAGTTCTCCTCAAGCTTTTCCAGGAAATTGGAAAAACAGGAACTCTCCCAAATAGTTTCTATGAAGCACATATCTCCCTAGTACCAAAAGCAAACAAAGACACCACTAAGAAAGAAAATTATAGACCAATATCCCTGATGAACACCAATGCGAAGATCCTCAACAAAATATTAGCAAATAGGATCCAACAACTCATCAAAAAGATCATACACCATGACCAAGTGGGATTCATCCCAGGGATGCAAGGATGGTTTAACATTCAGAAATCAATAAACATATTCCATCATATCAACAAAAGTAAATATAAAAACCATATGATCATATCAATTGATGCAGAGAAAGCATTTGACAAGATCCAACATCCATTCATGATGAAAACCCTAACCAAAATGGGTTTTGGAGGAACTTTCCTCAAGATAGTCAAAGTCATCTACAACAAACCTATGGCAAGCATTATCCTCAATGGGGAAAAACTAAGAGTCTTTTCTCTAAGATCAGGGACAAGACAAGGATGCCCACTCTCACCACTTCTGTTCAATATAGTACTGGAAATACTTGCCATAGCTGTTAGGCAAGAAAAAGATATCAAGGGCATCCAGATAGAAAAGGAAGAAATCAAACTCTCACTATTTGCAGGCGATATGATACTATATCTAGAGAAGCCTAGATCCTCAGTAAAGGATCTTAGTAAAGAAACTCTTAAAAACAATAGACTTGTACAGTAAAGTTTCAGGCTATAAAATCAATACCCAAAAATCCATGGCCTTCCTATATGCAAACAATGAGACAGAGGAAAGGGACATGGAAAAAGCAATCCCATTCACAATCGTGCCCCAGAAAATCAAGTACCTCAGAATCAGCTTAAATAAGGAAGTAAAAGACCTCTACAAAGAAAACCACAAGACTCTACTCCATGAAATAAAAGAGGCCATGAGGAAATGGAAACATACCCCCTGCTCATGGTTAGGGAGAATCAACATTGTCAAAATGGCAATACTCCCAAAAGCATTATACAGATCCAACGCGATCCCTATAAAGATACCCATGACATTCTTCAAAGAAATAGATCGAGCAATCCTGAAATTCATATGGAACAAAAAAGCCCACGGATTGCTAAAACAATTCTTGGGGAAAAGATGATGGGAGGCATCACCCTCCCCAACCTCAAACTATACTACAAAGTGGTAACAATTAAAACAGCATGGTACTGGAACAAAGGCAGACCCGCAGACCAATGGAACAGGCTGGAATATCCCTACACACAACCCCAAATATACGATCATCTAATGTTTGATAAGGGAGCAAGATATGTGAAGTGGAGCAAGGAAAGCCTCTTTAACAAATGGTGCTGGCACAACTGGACAACCACATGCAAAAGAATGGGCTTAGACCTCGACCTGACACCATGCACAACATTCAGATCAAAATGGATTAAAGACCTCAACATCAGACCACAAACCATAAGGTACATTGAAGACAAGGTCGGCAAAACCATCCACGATATTGAAGTTAACAGTTTCTTCAAAGATGACACACATCTGACCAACCAAGAGGAAACACAGAGATAAACAAATGGGACTACATTAACCTAAGAAGCTTCTGCACCGCAAAAGATACAGTGACCAGAATACAAAGAAAGTCTACAGAATGGGAATGGATATTCACCCAATACCCATCAGGTAAGGGGTTGCTATCAAGGGTATATAAGGCACTGGTTGAACTCTACAAGAAGAAAACATCCAACCCCATCAGAAAATGAGGGGAAGAAATGAACAGAAACTTTCTCAAGGAAGAGATCCGAAGGGGCACATGAAAAAAGTGCTCTACATCACTAATCATCAGGGAGATGCAGATCAAAACAACCATGAGATACCACCTCACACCACAGAGACTGGCACACATCCAAAAGAACAAAAGCAACCACTGTTGGAGAGGATGTGGGGAGAAGGGAACCCTTCTACACTGCTGGTGGGAATGCCAACTGTTTCAGCCCTTCTGGAAAACAATATGGATGCTTTCCAAAAAATTAGAAATTGAGTTCCCATTGACCCAAAAATACCACTCCTGGGAATATACCCCGCAGAAGCAAAAAAGTATAGTCGAAATTACATCCGCACTTATATGTTCATCGCGGCACTGTTTTCAATAGCCAGAATCTGGGAAAAAAACGAGTGCCCGAGAACAGATGACTTTTTAAAGAAACTCTGGTACATCTATGCAATGGAATACTATGCAGCTGTTAGAAAAGATGAAGTCATGAACTTTGCATGTAAATGGATCAACATGGAAAGTATAATGCTAAGTGAAATGAGTCAGAAAGATAGAGACATAGAAAGATTGCACTCATCTGTGAAATATAAAATAACAGAGTTGGAGACTAATATCCAAGAATAATAGAAATAAGTTCCAGTAGGTTGGCTCCATGGCTTGGAAGCTGGTCTCACATTCTAGTGAAAAAGGCAGCTCAGATAGAGAAGGGAACACCAAGTAAAATGTGGTTGGAGATCCCGTGCGGGGAGATGCGTGCTTAAAGTAAACTAGAGACTGAACACAATGGCCACTCAATACCACAATTGCAAGCCACAACACCCAATTGGAGATAGAGAGATCAAAATGGAATACCCTGCCACAGAGGCAGGGTGAGGTGGGGGGAGATGGAATTGGGGGGTGGGAGGGAAACTGGGTTTATTGGTGGTGGAGAATGGGCACTGGTGGAGGGATGTATTTGCAAATATTGTATGAGGGAAAAACAAGCTCGAAAATGTGTGAATCTGTTTCTGTACCCTCATGGTGATTCACTAATTAAAGAATAAAATAAATGAAAAAGGAACTCATAACTCTTTCATCTCAAATTGTTGAGTATTTTACTCAAATATTATATTTCATAAAATCTGGTTTTCTTTTTTTAAAAAAAAGAATCATGCAACATGACCAAGTAACATTCAATCATAGCATCTAAGGGTACTTCTACGTAGGCAAATAACTGATGTTATCCAGC